>NC_138981.1:53545779-54265779 GCF_964341445.2 Mesoplodon mirus | reverse complement strand
CCCTTTTATTCTGAGCCGGGTAGATGAAAGGCTCTTGGTGCTGCAGCCAGGAGTCAGTGCTGTGCCTCTGAAGTGGGAGAGTCAACTTCAGGACACGGGTCCACAAGAGACCTCCCAGCTCCACATAATATCAAGCAGCGAAAATCTCCCAGAGATCTCCATCTCAACACCAGCACCCAGCATCAGTCAACGACCAGCAAACTACAGTGCTGGTCACCCTATGCCAAGCAACTAGGAAGCCAGGAACACAACCCCACCCATTAACAGAGAGGCTGCCTAAAAACATAATAAGGCCACAGGCACCCCAAAACACACCACCAGACGTGGACCTGTCCACCAGAAAGACAAGATCGAGCCTCAACCACCAGAACACAGGCTCTAGTCTCCCCCACCAGGAAGCCTACACAACCTACTGAAACAACCTTAGCCACCGGGGACAGACACCAAAAAACAACAGGAACTACGAATCTGCAGCCTGCAAAAAGGAGACCCCAAACACAGTAACATAAGCAAAATGAGAAGACAGAAAAACACACAGCAGGTAAAGGAGCAAGATAAAAACCTACCAGACCTAACAAATGAAGAGGTAATAGGCAGTCTACCTGAAAAAGAATTCAGAATAATGATAGTAAAGCTGATCCAAGATTCTATTTCCAAGATCCAAAATCTTGGAATTAGAATAGACAAAATGCAAGAAACAGTTAACAAGGACCTAGAAGAACTAAAGATGAATCAAGCATCAATTAAAAACACAATAAATGAAATGAAAAATACTCTAGATGGGATCAATAGCAGAATAACTGAGGCAGAAGAACGGATAAGTGAGGTGGAAGATAAAATAGTGGAAATAACGGATGCAGAGAAAAATAAAGAAAAAGGAATGAAAAGAAGAGAGGACAGTCTCAGAGACCTCTGGGACAACATTAAATGCACCAACATTCGAATTATAGGGTTTGCAGAAGAAGAAGAGAAAAAGAAAAGGACTGAGAAAATATTTGAAGAGATTATACTTTAACACTTCCCTAATATGGGAAAGGAAATAGTTAATCAAGTCCAGGAGGCAAAGAGAGTCCCATACAGAATAAATCCAAGGAGAAATACCTCAAGACACTTATTAATCAAACTGTCAAAAATTAAACACAAAGAAATCATATTAAAAGCAGCAAGGGAAAACAAACAAATAACACACAAGGGAATCCCCATCAGGTTAACAGCTGATCTCTCAGCAGAAACTCTGCAAGCCAGAAGGGAGTCGCAGGACATAAAGTGATAAAGGAGAGAAACCTGCAACCAAGATTACTCTACCCAGCAAGGATCTCATTCAGATTTGATGGAGAAATGAAATCCTTTACAGCCAAGCAAAAGCTGAGAGAGTTCAGCACCACCAAACCAGCTTTACAACAAATGCTAAAGCAACTTCTCTAGGCAAGAAACACAACAGAAGGAATATACCTACAATAACGAACGCAAAGCAATTAAGGAAATGGGAATAGGAAAATATATCTCAATAATTACCTTAAATGTAAATGGACTAAATGCTCCCACCAAAAGACACAGATTGGCTGAATGGATACAAAAACAAGACCCATACATATGTTGTCTACAAGAGACCCACTTCAGACCTAGAGACACATACAGATTGAAAGTAAGGGGATGGAAAAAGATATTCCATGCAAATGGAAATCAAAAGAAAGCTGGAGTAGCAATTCTCATATCAGAGAAAATAGACTTTAAAATAAAGACTATTAGAAGAGACAAAGAAGGACACTACATAATGATCAAGGGATCGATCCAAGAAGAAGATATAACAATTGTAAATATTTATGCACCCAACATAGGAGCACCTCAATACATAAGGCAAATACTAACAGCCATAAAAGGGGAAATTGACAGTAACACACTCATAGTAGGGGACTTTAACACCCCACTTTCACCAATGGACAGATCATCCAAAATGAAAATAAATAAGGAAACACAAGCTTTAAATGGTACATTAAACAAGATGGACTTAATTGATATTTATAGGACATTCCACCCACAAACAACAGAATACACATTTTTCTCAAGTGCTCATGGAACATTCTCCAGGATAGATCATATCTTGGGTCACAAATCAAGCCTTGGTAAATTTAAGAAAATTGATATTGTATCAAGTATCTTTTCCGACCACAATGCTATGAGACTAGACATCAATTACAGGAAAAGATCTGTAAAAACTACAAACACATGGAGGCTAAACAATACACTACTCAATAACGAAGTGATCACTGAAGAAATCAAAGAGGAAATTAAAAAATACCTAGAAACAAATGACAGTGGAGACACGACGACCCAAAACCTATGGGATGCAGCAAAAGCAGTTCTAAGGGGGAAGTTTATAGCAATACAATCCCACCTTAAGAAACAGGAAACATCTGGAGTAAAAAACATGACCCTGCACCTAAAGCAATTAGAGAAAGAGGAACAAAAAAAAACCCAAAGCTAGCAGAAGGAAAGAAATCATAAAGATCAGATCAGAAAGAACTGAAAAAGAAATGAAGGAAATGATAGCAAAGATCAACCAAACTAAAAGCTGGTTCTTTGAGAAGATAAACAAAATAGACAAACCATTAGCCAGACTCATCAAGAAAAAAAAGGGAGAAGACTCAAATCAATAGAATTAGAAACGAAAAAGGAGAAGTAACAACTGACACTGCAGAAATACAAAAGATCATGAGAGATTACTACAAGCAACTCTATGCCAATAAAATGGACAACCTGGAAGAAATGGACAAATTCTTAGAAATGCACAACCTGCCAAGACTGAATCAGGAAGAAATAGAAAATATGAATAGACCAATCACAAGCACTGAAATTGAAACTGTGATTAAACATCTTCCAACAAACAAAAGCCAAGGACCAGATGGCTTCACAGGCGTATTCTATCAAACATTTAGAGAAGAGTTAACACCTATCTTTCTCCAACTCTTCCAAAATATGGCAGAGGGAGGAACACTCCCCAACTCATTCTACGAGGCCACCATCACCTTGATACCAAAACCAGGCAAGGATGTCACAAAGAAAGAAAACTACAGGCCAATATCACTGATGAACATAGATGCAAAAAGCCTCAACAAAATACTAGCAAACAGAATCCAACAGCACATTAAAACGATCATACACCATGATCAAGTGGGGTTTATTCCAGGAATGCAAGGATTCTTCAAAATATGCAAATCAATCAATGTGATACACCATATTAACAAACTGAAGAAGAAAAACCATATGATCATCTCAATAGATGCAGAGAAAGCTTTCGACAAAATTCTACACCCATTTATGATAAAAACCCTGCAGAAAGTAGGCATAGAGGGAACTTTCCTCGACATAATAAAGGCCATATATGACAAACCCACAGCCAACATTGTCCTCAATGGTGAAAAACTGAAACCATTTCCACTAAGATCAGGAACAAGACAAGGCTGCCCACTCTCACCCCTCTTATTCAACTTAGTTTTGGAAGTTTTAGCCACAGCAATCAGAGAAGAAAAGGAAATAAAAGGAATCCAAATCGGAAAAGAAGAAGTAAAGCTGTCACTGTTTGCAGATGACATGATACTATACATACAGAATCCTAGAGATGCTACCAGAAAACTACTAGAGCTAATCAATGAATTTGGTAAAGTAGCAGGATACAAAATTAATGCACAGAAATCTCTGGCATTCCTGTACACTAATGATGAAAAATCTGAAAATGAAATCAAAAAAACACTCCCATTTACCATTGCAACAAAAAGAATAAAATATCTAGGAATAAACCCACCTAAGGAGACAAAAGACCTGTATGCAGAAAATTATAAGACACTGATGAAAGAAATTAAAGATGATACAAATAGATGGAAAGATATACCATGCTCCTGGATTGGAAGAATCAATATTGTGAAAATGACTCTACTACCCAAAGCAATCTATAGATTCAATGCAATCTCTATCAAACTACCACTGGCATTTTTCACAGAACTAGAACAAAAAATTTCAAAATTTGTTTGGAAACACAAAAGACCCCGAATAGCCAAAGCAATCTTGAGAACGAAAAATGGAGCTGGAGGAATCAGGCTCTCTGACTTCAGACTATACTACAAAGCTACAGTAATCAAGACAGTGTGGTACTGGCACAAAAACAGAAAGATAGATCAATGGAACAGGATAGAAAGCCCAGAGATAAACCCACGCACATATGGTCAACTTATCTTTGATAAAGGAGGCAGGAATGTACAGTGGAGAAAGGACAGCCTCTTCAATAAGTGGTGCTGGGAAAACTGGACAGGGACATGTAAAAGTATGAGATTAGATCATTCCCTAACACCATACACAAAAATAAACTCAAAATGGATTAAAGACCTAAATGTAAGGCCAGAAACTATCAAACTCTTAGAGGAAAACATAGGCAGAACACTCTATGACATAAATCACAGCAAGATCCTTTTGGACCCACCTCCTAGAGAAATGGAAATAAAAACAAAGATAAACAAATGGGACCTAATGAAACTTGAAAGCTTTTGCACAGCAAAGGAAACCATAAACAAGACCAAAAGACAACCCTCAGAATGGGAGAAAATATTTGCAAATGAAGCAACTGACAAAGGATTAATCTCCAAAATTTGTAAACATCTCATGCAGCCCAGTATTAAAAAGAGAACAAATAACCCAATCCAAAAATGGACAGAAGACCTATATAGACATTTCTCCAAAGGAGACATACAGATGTCCAAGAAGCATATGAAAACCTGTTCAACATCACTAATTATTAGAGAAATGCAAAGCAAAACTACAATGAGGTATCACCTCACACCAGTTAGAATGAGCATCATCCGAAAATCTACAAATAACAAATGCTGGAGAGGGTGTGGAGAAACGGTAACCCTCTTGCACTGTTGGTGGGAATGTAAATTGATACAGTCACTATGGAGAACAGTATGGAGCTTCCTTAAAAATCTATAAATGGAATTACCATATAATCCAGCACTCCCACTGCTGGGCATATACCTAGAGAAAATCATAATTCAAAAAGACACTTGTCCCCCAATGTTCATTGCAGCACTATTTATGATAGGCATGTCATGGAAGCAACCTAAATGCCCATTGACAGACGAATGAGTAAAGAAGATATGGTACATATATGCAAAGGAATATTACTCAGCCATAAAAAGGAAGGAAATTGGGTCATTTTTTGAAACGTGGATGTACCTAGAGACTGTCATACAGAGTGAAGTAAGTCAGAATGAGAAAAACAAATATCGTATATTAACGCATATACATGGAATGTAGAAAATAGTACAGATGCACCTGTTTGCAGGGCAGAAATTGAGACACAGATGTAGAGAACAAACGTTTGGACACCAAGGGGGAAAAGTGGCAGGGGGGTGGGGGGTGAGCTGGGTGATTGGTATTGACATGTATACACTGCTGTGTATAAAATTGATGACTAATTACCTTCTGTACAAAAAATAAATAAATAAAATAAAATTCAAAAACAAAAAAAAAATCTCCTAGACCCCCCCCCAAAAAAGAAAATGTCATTGCCAAATCAATGGTCATCTAGATTTTCTCCTATGTTATCTTCTAGGAATTTTATAGTTTTGTGTTTTACATTTGGGTCTGTGATACATTTTGAGGTGTTTTTTGTGTGATGGGTGTAAAGTCTGTATCTGGATTCACGTTTTTGAATGTGGATGTCTAGTTGTTTCAGCAGCATTTGTTGAGGGACCTATCTTTGCTCCATTGTATTGCTTTTGCCCCTTTGTCAAAAATCAGTGAACTATATGCATATAAATAATATATATTTTAATTGAAATATAGTTGATTTACAATATTGTGTTAGTTTCTGGTGTACAGCAAAATGATACAGTTATATATATATATATATATATATATATATATATATATATATATATATATATATATATATATATATTCTTTTCCATTATGCTTTATTACAAGATATTGAATATAGTTCCCTGTGCTATACAATCAGAAAAAATAAAAATAGATTAAGACACTGGAAATGACTCAAAACTTTTGGGTGCAGGCATATCCTTGGGTCAATACCCTGAGCCAGCCAGGTGCTGGCAAATGTGGGGGACACCCATTCACCCAACCTTTTTCTGTGTGCTAGGACTACCTGTGTTTGCGCCCAAGTGGGATGTAGTGTTGAAGGATGTGACCTTTGGGAGGGAGGGATTCTGGTGAGAGACTTGGAGAGTGGTAGTTTTAGTGATGTGTCCACACTTCTAGCTGAATATAGGGTGGAGGCAGGAGACCAAGTTTGGGAGCAGAGGCTGTCGGGAGGCATATTTTTGGAAATGGGATGAGCCCAGTGGGAACATGTTTCAGGAGTGCAGTTCCAAGTTTAGAGGATTTGGGGGTTGAACTGGAAATAGCCAGGGTCCTGTATTAGAAAATGGTACCCAACATCAAGCCCCAAAGGCCAAGGTGACAATGTAAATGGTAGAATAGGCAGCAAGATTATCCTTTGGAAGGGTTGGTCGCATGTTGTAATTAGATATGATGGATGGATGAAGGAAGATGGTTCTGAATTAAGGCAGAAATGGTGAAGGTGCTTGTGTTTGCATCTCACTCAGAATAAAATATGAAGATATCACCGTTGTCCAGGGTTCCTTAACCTTGACATTGTTGACATGTTGGACCAGATAATTTTTTTTTTGTTGTGGGTGCTCTCCTGTGCATTATAGGATGTTTAACAGCAACCCTGGCTTCTACCCATTAGATGCCAGTGTCCTCTCCCCATTACCCACCTCCCACATTGTGACAATCACAAATGCTCCAGACACTGTCAAATGTCCTTGGGGTGCAAATTGCCCCCAGATGAGAAACACTGCAAAACCTGCCAAGCTATGGCACACAGTGCCTATTCTAGGGGGTAGAAGAGACCTGCCAGTCAAGACTGGGATGGGGGATCTGGAAGAAATTGAAGAGCCTTGTGGGCCTGGAAATTTACTAACTTAAAAGCTTAGGACAAGTTCTCTTAGATAAAATTGGGTTTCATCTTCCTGACTTACAGGTTTTGTCTTGGTCTCCTGTGCTCCCACTGTATATCACACATATTCCCAATAAAGCTCCTAAATTCTTGTATTGTCAAAAATATATATACATGATCATCTCAATAGATGCAGAAAAAGCTTTTGACAAAAATCAACACCCATTTATGATAAAAACCCTCCCGAAAGTAGGCATACAGGGAACTTACCTCAACATAATAAAGGCCATATATGACAAACTCACAGCAGGATTGTTCTCAAAGGTGAAAAACTGAAAGCATTTCCACTAAGATCAGGAATAAGACAAGGCTGCCCAATCTCAACACTATTATTCAACATAGTTTTGGAAGTCATAGCTACAGCAGTCAGAGAAGAAAAAGAAATAAATGGATTCAAATCGGAAAAGAAGAATTAAAACTGTCACTGCTTGCAGATGACACGATACTATACATAGAGAATCCTAAGGATGTTACCAGAAAACTACTAGAGCTAATCAATGAATTTGGTAAAGTAGCAGGATACAAAATTAATGCACAGAAATCTCTTGCATTCCTATACACTAATGATGAAAAATCTGAAAGAGAAATTAAGGAAACACTCCCATTTACCACTGCAACAAAAATAATAAAATACCTAGGAATTAACCTACCAAAGGAGACAAAAGACCTGTATGCAGAAAACTATAAGACACTGATGAAAGTAATGAAAGATGATACAAACAGATGGAGAGAAATACTATGTTCCTGGATTGGGAGAATCAACATTGTGAAAATGACTCTACTACCCAAAACAATCTACAGATTTAATGCAATCCCTATCAAACTACCAATGGCATTTTTCACAGAACTAAAGATGTGGCACATATATACAATGGAATATTATTCAGCCATAAAAAGAAACGAAATTGAATTATTTGTAGTGAGGTGGATGGACCTAGATACTGTCATACAGAGTGAAGTAAGTCAGAAAGAGAAAAACAAATACCGTATGCTAACACATATATATGGAATCTAAGGGGAAAAAAGTCATGAAGAACCTAGCGGCAGGACAGGAATAAAGACGCAGTTGTAGAGAATGACTTGAGGATGTGGGGAGGGAGAAGGGTAAGCTGGGAAGAAGTGAGAGAGTGGCATATATATATATATATATATATATATATATATATATATATAACCAGACATAAAATAGATTGCTAGTGGGAAGCAGCCGCATAGCACAGGAAGATCAGCTCTGGCTTTGTGTCCACCTAGAAGGGTGGGATATGGAGGGTGGGAGGGAGATGCAAGAGGGAGGAGAAATAGGGATAAATATATATGTATAGTGATTCACTTTGTTATAGAGCAGAAACTAAGACACTACTGTTAAGCAAATATACTCCAATAAAGACGTGAAAAAAATAAGTAAATAAATGAATAAATGTAGTCTGAGTTCCAGTCCTTCCTCTAACACTGACCTACACTGTGTAGACTTGAACAAATTCCATTCTCTCTCTAGGCTTCAGTTTTTTCCCACCTGTACAATTGAGGCAATGTAAGATCCATGGTGACCTCAAAGGGTTCTCTAGGCTCTGACCTTTAATGATTCTAAGCATGGATCTGGAATTAGTGGCAAAGGAGGGAGCTGGGTGTCCTCTAGGAACTCTTCATTATCCATCCTTGACTCTCTGCTCCTTTTCTCTACTCTCCTCAGAGGTATGGCAAACTCCCGTGGCTTCACCATCATCTCTTTCTAAATGAATTTCAAAGATCTCCCTCTAGCCATGATCTCTCTTCTGACTTCCAGTCCTATCATCTTCTACTACGGGGACATTTCAGTGCAGAAGTCCCATCACTTCTATTCCCGTAAAGCTGGTTCCAAACTGTTTTCTCTTAAAAACCACCACTCCCCATCCAGAATTTGTTGAGTTTTATTTGTGACCTTGTTGTTGCCCAGGCCATCCAGATCTACCACATGAGCAATATCTGCACCTTACACTTAGCCATGATTCACTCTGACACACTGTCAAGTCCTAGCCACTCTTCTTTCCTCAGTCTCTGGCATCTACTCTTTCTACTCTGATTAATGTGCCACCATTGTACATTTACTCATTTGTAGCAAAAGCATTCAGATTGGTCTCCCTGCTTTTACTCTTGCCCCTCTAGGGTCTACAATAAAGAAGTCAGGGAAATGATTTTAAAACACAATCCAGATCACATCATTCCCATGTTCAGATACCACCAATCATTCCTTATCTCAGAGTAAAAGCTAAAATTCTTTATATGACCCTCAAAACCCTGCATGATATACTCCACCTCAACCATCCCCTTTCCCATTACATCCTCTAACAATTCTCCCCTTCACTCACTGTACTCCAATCACATATACTTGAAAATGCCAGGTATGCTCCCTCCTCAGGATCTTTCCACTTGCAGTCCTCCTTTCCTGGAATTATCTTTCCCAGATATCAGCCAAACCTGCTCTTTCACTTCATTCAAGTCTCTATTCAAATGTTACTTCCTCCAAGAGTACATGCCACCTTATTACTCTCTGTTTAATTTTCTATTATTGCCATAACAAATTATCATGATTTTAGTAGCTTAAAACACCACAAATTTACTATCTCACAGTTCTAGAAGTCAGAAGTCTGCCAGGAATATTCCTGAACTAAAATCAAGATGTGAGCAGAGCTGCATTCCTTTCTGGAGGCTTTGAAAGGGAATAATCCATTTATTTGTCCTTCTCAGCTTCTAGAGGCCACCCACATTCATTGGCTCATGGCTCTCCTCCTCCATCTTCAAAGCCAACAATGTTGCACCTATCTGCACCTTTTTTTCATAGTAACATTTTCCTGTAACTCAGACTCTTCTGCCTCCCTCTCTTCCACTTTTAAGGACACTTGTGATTACACTGACATCACCTGGTTAATCCAAAATAATCTCTCTGTTAAAGTCAGTTAACTAGCAACCTTAATTCCATCTTCAAATTCAATCCTCCTTTGCCATGTAAACTAACATTTACAAAATTTGGGAATTAGCATATAGACATTTTGCGGGGTCCAGTATTCTTCCTACCATACTCACTGTCCCACACCACTGCTTCATTTTAACTTCATGGTACTCATCACTGCCTGATGCCATATATACAACACACGTATGTTCTAGTTAAACATGCATGTAATCAAAATAATCAAATAGTTCTATGATGCTTGTTAAAATATTTTTCCCTCCTCAGAGACAAATATTATCAATGCTTTTAACAGATTTTAGGGAGCTTTGACTCCATAACTCTAAATAGCATGCTTATATTGCTACTCCTTCTTCTATCTTCTATGGAAGATGAGAATCTAGCTCTCATTTGTTCCCCTGTATCCATTCACCCCAGTCCTGTATACATAAACTCATGCATATTTCCTGTCTTCCCATTATCTCAATACATTCAAAGATAATTTTATTGGTAAGAGTAAGATTCAGTGTTTATGATGCTGAGACTTCGTGGCTGAGTCATATAATATATAACATTTCATTTCCATATTTATTTGTTTGGTTGTTTGTTTAATAGATACTTTCCACTAGAAAAATAAGCTCCATGTCTGTTTAGTTCAGTACTATATCCCCAGTACCTAGAACAGTGTCAGGAACATTGAAGGTAAATAATATGCATTTGTTCATTACCCATCTTATCTGGAATTCCTTCCCCATTCTCTTTGCGTAGACAGTGTTAACCAAATCTCAGGTCCCAGCCCACATTCCAGCTCCTCTCAGAAGTTTTCTTAGAACAATGAAGTTCATGGGATTTGTTACCACCTCTGTATTCCCATTGTACAAATAAGTTTCTGTCATTCCCTTATCCCTTAGTATGTGAGGACTGTTATTGTTAGTTTACTTTTAAATGCATCTCCCTCTTTTAAAATGTTTTTTGGGTTAATGTTTATATGTATGTATCTGTGTATTTACATTCTTATATGCATGTACTGTCTGCTTGTGTTCTGCTTGGATAAATGGATCTGTGTTTCAATCCTTGTTTTTGTGTCCATGTGCATGTCTGTGTATATTTGCATGTCTGTAGACTGTTTTGTGTGTCTGTGTATCTCTGCATGTACATTTCATGTGTTGTGTGTCAATGTGCTAATATTTTATGCCTATGGTCATTATATACACATATGTATAACTATGTGTCCATATGTATCTATGCATCTATGTTTATATATGATATTTTTGGGTTTATGGGTTTGTGTGTATGCGTGTTCTTGAGCAGGATTTGTGTGGATTTCCTTTTTGCACCACTGCCTCCTTCCAACTCAGCCAAACCCAAGGTATACATGCACACTGTACTTAACAATTTGGATCTTGTCTAGGTAACTCTATACAGGTAAGTGATTTCACTATTCTGGGCCTCAGTCTCATTTGTAAAATGGTGATTTATGCAATTCCTTCATCAAAAAATATTTACTGAATATCTATTATACGTTAGTCACTGTTCTAGGCACTGGGTATATAGCAGTGAACATGCCTTCATAGTGTTTACATTCTAGAGTGGAAGACAGACAACAATCAAATAAACCAGTAAAAATACAACATGCCAAGTGAGTTCTACAAAGAAAAAGAATAACAGCATAAGAGGGAATAGAGTGACAAAAGAGACACAAGAGTAAGTACAACGATATCAATACCTACCTGAGTGACTGTAAATGCCAAATGAAATATTATGCACTAAGTGCTTACTACAGTGCCTGGAAGAGCAAATGATTAAGAAATAGTAGCTGTCATTGTTATACTCATTATTGTATGTATATTATAGCTTGATTTTTTAAGATCAGGAAAGATACAAATATCAAGGCTAACAGTGCTCATGTTACAATTGGGGAAGCTGAAGCGCAGAGAGATTTAACTTGTTTAAAGTCTCAGAATGAAGTAGATGCAGAGCCCGGCCTGTCTCTGGGCTTCCTAACTTCACCTTCAATGTTCTTCTTGCTCAACAGTTACTGAGCCCACTGCAGGACTGGAAGTCTTCCCCAGAGAAATGCTGTGCATGCTCGCGAGGATATTTCTTTATCTTCAGATCCAGGAGATCCTTACAAGAGGCAAGAGGCAGTTCAAAAATACAATCACCAGGCCAGAGAGAAATTGACACCAGTCCAAGGGGGCACGGGCTTCCAGCTCCTCATCAGGAAAGACTGTATAGGTGAAGAGGTGTGTGTGTGGGGGGGGGTGGGGGGGGTGTGGGTGTGTGTTTGTATGTGAATAGTGGTAGTGTGATAGTGTGTTGGTTGGAAAATACAAAAGGAGGGTTCTCCAAAGTTCAGAGTTCCCTGAGTGAGGACCCTATGGGAACGAATGACTAGAAGTTCCAGTGAGGTAGACTGAATGAAGTAACCAAAAATCAAGGGACAACCAGACAAGTGGGATTGAATCTGGGAGGCAGAGGGTCTTGACAGAATTCCTTGTGATACTGACAGGGCCTGAAATTCTGAAGTCTCCTCTTAGCCCTTGCACAACCCCAAATCATCTGTATGTAAACATGCTTTGACAAGCATGTGGAGGAGTTAATGTCTCTATTTGGAGTCCCACTCCCCCTCTCTTTAAAGCTCATTCCTCCTGAACCAAGGCCTCTCTATCCCTCTAATCAAAAGAAAGCTAAATTCAGATGTTACCCACACTTCTGTATGAATTTGTTGGATGCATTTTTCTTTTGGAAGTGTTTATATTTTCAAATATTAGTGGATTGTTGGCAGTGCCAAACCTGGAGGTAGACTTCTGGTGGACTTACAGTCACTCTTGGACCTGTGAAAAGAAGTAATTAAGCTTCCCATAAGGCTTAATATCACTCTCTCACAGATCAGGGGTATGTACCAATTGAAAGCGACTGAAAACATCAAGCTAATAGAGCATACCACTCTCAGGTCAATTGGCAAGTACATTGGATGCTAGACTTAACTTTCCCACAAAATAAATAAATAATAGATGCCTTGTGAGCAGTACTGGGAACTAATGTGTACCCTTACCACCAAAGAGGCAGAGCTATGGGAGAAAGTAATTCAAAGAGTTTTCCCTATATGAGATATGGGGGTATATTCCCTCATAACCGTCCTACTCATGGGCTTACCAATTATTTAAGCATTGGTGTATAAAAATGTCTTTCATAAACTTAATCTCTGTATTCTGAGGCCCATAGGCACCCACCTCCATCACTCTTTATTTGCATAGGCTGAACAGATGGGGTTAACTGTATGACTGCTGAAAATTGCATAGGCCAGCAAAGTTGATCTTTTCTACTTGGGCCCAACAGAAAGGAAAACACTCCCATATTGGAGGGAGCAGACTCATCCCAATAGTCATTCCTCAACCTCATCTTGTTGAGGAAACACAAGTAAACACAGCTTGGGAGATCAAAGACCAGAAACCCCTATTGGCTCCAGGGAAAGTCAAGTCAATAGTCTAGCAGAGGGAGGAATTGCTTCACTCACACTTAAACCTCCAACCCCAGGCAGGAGAGGGAAGGGTGTGCTTATGTGACTTGTGCTGAAATAGGGAAGGAAGGGAAATGTGAGATGGGACTGAGAGTCTGAGTGAGTGATATAGGGAAGAAAAGGAAGTGAGCAGGCACAGACACTGGCAGCCATTAGGAGTTCAAGTCTTTTTGACAGAAGGAGGCTGGAAGAAAGGACAGAAGTGGATCTGGCTGTGATGGAGCTCTTACTGGGCCTACTGCTCCTGAGCCACCTACTGGTGGTCACCTATGGTAAGGTAGCAAAAGGGGGCCTGGCTGCCACTGCTGGCACAGGCGAAAAGCTGGGGGTTGGGGAGAGGCGGGATTGAACGTCTACTGAGGAAAGCCTACTCCTGCTGACTAGGTGAGTGTTCTCAGCCAATGCTCCAGGCTCTCTCAGCTTTGGGCAGAAGGGAGGGAGGAGGTTGAAGTCTATTGAAGAAGCCAGGAGATAATTTTGGGTAGAAATTGGAAAGGATCCTCTCTTGGAAAACATCCACATAATTTTCTAGTACCTGTCATATCTCAGGGGCATTAAAATGTGCTCAATGCCGCCCAAATCCCTCCCCCATCTGTTGCCCTTCACCTGAAATTCTACCACTATACCCTTACCCCTATGCTCCCAGGTTTTGATCCTTGTTAAGGTATACAGCCCCCAAAAGAAGTAATGTTGTCAGGAGCTAGATGGGACCTTAGAAGTAACCTAGATCCACCTTTCACTGTTGAGAACAGGTGTTCAGAATATTTGTTCACATTCTTGCAGTGACTGAGAATTCACTACTTGTCCAGACCATCTAAAAAGTCAGCTTCAACTGTTAGAAAGTTCTTCCTTGTGTTGAACTAAATCAACTTCCCTGTGGCTTCCATCCAAAAAACCCAGCCCTGTTTCTTGGAGACGCAGATAATATATCTTCTCCCTCTATGCTGTGACAGATCTTTAGAGTCCTGAGGACAGAAACCATGTCCCTTTGATTCATCTCTTCTCCAAGCTAAACAGCCTTAGCTCCTTCAACTGTTCTTCACAGAATTTGGTTTCTTACCACTTCCTTGGGTATCTCACTTCCCTGTGGACATAGCCCAGTTTGTCTGGGCTATTTGTGGGAGCTTAATGCTGGACACATATGCCAAAAGAGGATTGACTATCCCATAGTAGCATTATTTTGTGGGGTCTTACTCCATCCTCATTTATACCCCTGAAAATTGAAATAGCCTTTTTAGGAAACTGAGCCTGATAATAGCTAAGTGAAATCCAGGATAGGGTAAAAGATTCTTTGATGCACCCCTGTTTATTCCATATCCTTAGAGGGAGAGACTAGATGAGTGTTAACTTGGTGCCCTTTGTGTAGCTAGAAAGAACCCAGCTTTCCATAACTGACTCAGATTAAACCATCTTGTCCTGGGGCTCTGTGACCCATTAAATTCTAGAACCTCAAAGTTAGAATAGACACTGAATTAAGTCACCCAAGAAGGAAAATAATTTGCTCCAGGGCACAGAGCAATAGCAGCAGAGTTAATGCTCCTGAAAATTACCGTTCTTTCTACAACTACAATATTTTCACTATCTAACATGTTTTAGAGTGCACCACTCTACCTTCTCCAAATCTGTTGATTTGAACTGGGAATTAAAGAGGCAGGACTGGAGCTCAGAGGAACATTTTGTAAATGTTAAATTTAAATCGTGTGTGTGTGTGTGTGTGAGTGCATGTGTATTGTTCCCTCCACAGCCTGTGAGGATCTTTTAGACCTGGAAGCAGGTCTTCCATTTCCATGGAGGGTCTTACACCACAGACCTGACACTCTGGACAAACTGAACGGCCAATAACACTTTCCGTCTCCCTTCATCTCAGTGTCCCCAACCCATCTATATAGTTAGATCAGCTTGGCTGGCCTCAGAAGATCCTGTCAGCTGGACAGCTCTGTAGGACTGTGGCTTCACTTCTAAAAAGCCTCTAGATCTAAGACATATGTTGAAATAATCACAATAAAAATAAGTCCTAATATTTGCATTTTATAAAAACTATAAACATTTTATAAATACCTATTATCTAAGCTAATCCTCTTTTGAGAAAGCATCCCAAGATGGGGAGAGAGGCCAAACACAGAGGTGCGGGGTCATTGGAAGATCTCACCATCTTTGTTTGATGATGGGAGAAGGAAAATTCAAGATGGGACCCATAATGGATCTCATAAAAGGGTCCACACCCCCAAAACTAGGCCTTACCTTGATTTAGTATCCTCACACAGACCACAGACCTTTGCTTTTCAAAGTCCAGGTCCCAAGACCCGAGTGGGCCTCAGTAATATTCCTCCTTTCTCAAGTCAAAACTTTTTTCAGCAAAGCCCTTTGAGTCAATGCTCAGCCCTTTTCTTTCTTCTGAAGGGATGCAATATTTGCAGGAAGTTCAATCCTTCCATGAGGGAGGAGAGCTAAGCTCTGAAGTTCTGGGAAAGGTTTCTCAGAAAGCAGCTGGCAGATGGGGGAATTATTTTTCAGGCAGTCAGGAGGATATTATCCAGCCTTAGGATAACACCCATTAAACCATGTCAAATAGGCCCAGATAAGGGGTTGCTGGTTTCTGTTGTGGTTGGTGGATTAATCAGTTAAAAAAGTAAAAAGGCAGTGTAGGAGCTGAAAGACTTCATTCTAGGCCTCCAGGTCCAGCTCTGACCCTGCTCTCTGTGTGACTTTGAGTAAGCATCTTTCTCTCTCTGGGCCTCAGCTTGTTCACATGTACCATGAGGGAATGTGACTAAGTGGTTTCTAAAAGCCCTTTGAGCTATGCCATACTGGAGGTCTCCAAATTCTCTCCTGCCTGATACTTCAAACCCTGTTGTACCAAGTACTTCACCATTTGGTGGTCTGCATAGATCCATAATGGGCAGAGCATCCCCCTAAGAGTTGGGACTTTCCTGAAATAGATTTTCCCCTACCCAATCTTCCAGGAAAGTCAGGAGTATTGTTTAACTTGACCAACATTTCACATTGGCTGCCAAGCCAGTCTTGTCGCTAAAGTGTCCTCTCTGGTTTCCTTATAACCCAGGGATGACCTATTACCTGCCCATAACTTGGTAGGTCCCAGCAGAATGGAAAGGCAAACTCCTTACTTTCTCATGTATTAACTTCTCCTTCAGGTCATTATTAAAGCAGACAATGATCCAATCTAATGAATCTGTCCACCCTGGGGAAGACATATTGAGGATTTCTAGGATAAGAAGAATCAATACAAATATGTGAAATTTCTCTTGAGGCATGGGACAGGACTAGCATTTATCCCACACCTACTGAATGCCAGCCAGTATGCTAGGTGCTTTCACACTTATGAGCTCATTTTATCATCATAATAACACTCCATGGAAGGTTTACTATTACCTCTATTTTGCTGATAATGACCTAAAACTCAGTCAGGCTTAGAAATTTACCCAAGGTCACACAGAGAGATATATGGTAAGGCAGACCTTAAACTTAGATTGGTGTTACTCTTCTTATTACATCATGCAGTCCTTCACTGTCCTCCTGATCTCACTAGGTGCAGTGCTTCTACTCAGTGTTTCTCTAGGCTCTTTGTGCACCAGAGGGATAGTTGGAAGGTATAAACCTACGTTATTGAAGTTACCTTCATTTTGGAGGTCAGGGTACATGAGGAATGGTACATTGTCCTCTTTCTTGTGATACCCTGTGCCTACCATACACCGTCTCTTCATGCTACTGATGAAACAGGAAGTGTAAGAGGAGAGAAGAACAAGGAGAAAAATGAGGAGTAAAAGGAGCAAGATGGAATAATGGGTGAAAGGAATAAAGGAGAAGGGAAGAAAAAGAGTAAAAGGGGGAAAATATGCCATCCTTGGATGTCTTGTTACTAACTATGCCCCACTCTCCTATTCTGGGATGGAGAAGTGAAGCCTGACCTACTTCTAGAAGTGAGACTGGGAAATTGGGACTGACTGCCCATGTTTTTGACAGACCAGAGTGAGCTATGTGAGACTCTCCAGCAAATTGCCAGAGAGAGTAATGCAAGACAGGCCTCGTAGCTCCCCCTATGTCAAAGGGAAAACATATATATTCACAGACAGGCATTTTTGGCTGCTCCAGCTGTCCTCACAGCAGAATGCTGTTTTGTTGCCCTGGAAGGAAGGGAAGTATGAGAATACTTTTCAGAGTTGGAGAAGGATATTTGGGAGGGCTGGAGAAAGATTAAACTGAACGGATCGAATGGTTTTCAAGGGGCTTAATGCTGGTATGCTTGTGCTTACAGGTGAGCAAAAAATATATGGGCATGTGTGCTCATGACGATGATAAGCTGTATCTGCATGCATATGGAGGCAGGAACTGTCAATAGCACTGTGAAACCCACTACCTGGTGAAAGCTCACCACCAGCTAGAACATGTAATTATTTAATTTCTGCTTTCATTAAGTCTATTAGCACTGAACCATCTAAGATTGGAAGAGACCTTAAATAATAATGCCGTTCAAGACCTAAACAAAGCTCAGAACTTGCCCTAGACAGCTTAGTCCATCATGGACAGCTCTGATTAATTACAAATTTCATTTTTAGGGAAAACCAAAATCTGCCTGTATTGTGCTCCCATTTGTGGATCTGAGTTTTTCTCTTTGCCCAGTTTGAAACTCTCCAGAGAGAATGTGGTGGACCTAGCAACATGGACACATGTTTATTTATTATTTTTTATTCACGGTTTTTATCTTGGCCAAAGTATGCTGGTTATGTACTAGAGTCCCAGGTGAGGGCACAGGCCAAAGGCTAAACTTTAGTAACCCCATTGATAGAAGCCCTGGTACTTGGCAATACATTCTGGGAGCTAGCCACCACCCCAACTTCCATCTGCTTGACTGAAGCCTGGGAATCCTAGGCTATAAAAAAAGCTTTTATTCAGTAATAGCTTGCACTTTGAAACAACCTCTCCTGAGAGAGATATAAAGACATATCTAAATACAATCTCTTACTCCTGACCCCAGTTAAATAAAACACAAAATCCTCAAGATATTAGCTTATGGATGGAAATTGCTGATGGAAGGTGGTGGCTCTCTCAACACCCACAAATTTCCCCTGTTAGTTTCCTTTCCCAGAAAGCCAAGAGTTAATCACCCTTTGGTCCTACCATCATTCCTACCACAGCCAGCTCTAGGATTATACTCAGAACTTTTTTCCCTCCAGACCTTTTCATCTCCATTCCTCCTCAGGATGAAATTTTCCAATGTACCTTTGCTGAGAACTCAGAGAAACCAATAGGGAAATAAACAAAGAAAGGATAGAAATCAGAAGAAAAAAGTCAAGCTTACAAATTACAGGTTTAACACTTAAAAATAACTAAAGATATTGTTAAACAGGAATACATCTCACACAAGTTTCCACCCTCAAAATTGTCCTTTGTCTGCCTCTTTCCTCCCTTCCAGAAAAGAGCTTTAGTCTAAGCACCAAATCTAAGCCTTTCTGAGGGAGCAATGGGGAATTAGTAGGGCAGATAGCCCTTTCTTTCTGAGCCTTGAAGCCACCACATTTCTCCAGGTACATAATTACATACAGTAAAATAGCCCAGACCCAACTGCTCAGCATTTGCTCCCACACTTCTCCTGAAAAATGTTGAAAGACGTTCCTTTCATGGATTTACAGAATGTTAGAGTTTGTAGAATCGTTAGAGATCATTCCATTCAGATTCTCTACATCATATACAAAGAAAATGGGTCCTCTATGGTGAAATGTGACTTACCCAGGGTCACCTCACAGCAAGGCAGTGACAGGAAAAGGACTTGAAACTCACAAGAGCTAAACAACCTTAAGGGCTTTCCTTCTAATGACTGGTTCTGATTGATGGGAGGGCTGGCAGAGAACAAAAGGGCATGGGGAATCTGAAAGTATGAGTTAAGGCTGTGTTTCTCAAAAGCCTCTCTGCCACTGACATCTTAGCACCCAGATGGGTGTGCCATCTGTGTCTGATTCCTTCTTCTGTTCCCCCTCTTCAGGCCATCCCATCCTGAAAGTGCCTGAGAGTGTGACAGGGCCTTGGAAAGGGGATGTAAATATTCCCTGCACCTATGGTCCTCTGCAAGGCTATACACAAGTCTTGGTAAAGTGGCTGGTAGAACGTGGCTCAGGCCCAGTCACCATCTTTTTACGTGACTCTTCTGGAGACCATATCCAGCAAGCAAAGTACCGGGGCCGCCTGCATGTAAACCACAATGTTCCAGGAGATGTGTCCCTGCAACTGAATACCCTGGGGATGGATGACCGGAGCCACTACACGTGTGAAGTCACTTGGCAGACCCCTGATGGCAACCAAGTCGTGAGAGATAAGATCATTGAACTCCGTGTCCAGAAACGTGAGTCATTGTGGGTGATAGGAAAGTACTGGTAAGGAAAAACCTGATAGAGGACTGTAATCCTAGAAAACCCTGAGAAACCCAGAGACCTTTGTTTACATTTACATAGTCTCTCTTCAGTTATATGTGCTAATCAGAGGGAGTGGACAGGCAGAGTATCCTCAGTGTTATCACTCTCATGGCAGAATTTAATAAATGTTGGGAAGGCTTTCTGGCCTTCAAATCTCTACCCCTTCAAGTGTCCCAGAAATTCCTGCATCGATAGCCTGATGGCTTCCTTGGACTCTGAGTCTTAAAATCCATAAAAATGAGTATATCTGATCAGGATATTGGAGAGTGGATAGATGCTGGCAGAGAATCTCTGGGAAAAGGGATGCATGGATTAGTCAAGATAAGCTTAACTGGCTTGACAATTTTACAGAGATCTGACCCCTGGTGATCCCAAACTGCAGATAATCCCAAAACTCTACTTGAGCAAAACAACAACAAAGCCTGTTTGTTGTTGTTGTTGTTATTTTTAGTCAGTTGATTGTTTTAACTTTAGATAACCCAAATCCCCAGATAATACAAAATGGTACCTAATCTTCCAAAAGGAAGCTCTTTTTATTTAAGTTGTCCTATTCCCTTTTTCCTCCCCATGTCAGGAGTCCCTTTTAGTTCCCTTTGCAGATATATTCATACCCCTAGACTCAGCAGGGATGACTCAGCCTTGTGTTCCCATACCCTTGTAACTTCTCAAAGCCTCCTCTCTTGTCTTCCCTTTGCAGTTTCTGTTTCCAAGCCCACAGTGACGACTGGCAGTGGCTATGGCTTCATGGTACCCCAGGGAATGAGGATTAGCTTTCAATGCCAGGCTCGGGGTTCTCCTCCCATCAGTTATGTTTGGTACAAGGAACAGATTAACAACCAAGAACCCATCAAAGTAGGAGTCTTGAGTACCTTACTCTTCAAGCCTGCAGTGGTGACAGACTCAGGCTCCTATTTCTGTACTGCCAAGGGCCGGTTAGGCTCTGAGCAGCGCAGTGACACTGTGAAGTTTGTGGTCAAAGGTGAGCAATTCTCTTTCCTGGTGAGCATTTCAATGGACTACCTTGTTCCAGAGATATGTCAGCATATGCCTTTATTCCAGAGAAGAGAGGTTGGGGCAGGATGGGAAGGGGGTCCTGGGTTGTTCAATCACAAAGAAAAAATTCTGGACTGGGGACAATAGGGGTGGAGACAATGCCTGTCATGTTGTAGGTTAAGCAGATGAAAATGGTAAAGGGAAAAGTGTCATTTACTAGGTACATTTATTTGCCAGATACAATGCACAAGAAGTTGGCACATGTTTTCTCATTGAATCCCACAAATATCTCATGAGATACCCTTATTTTACAGAAGAGGAAACTAAGAGTCAGGAAGGGAAACCTACTTGTCCAAGGGCTCAGAGCTTGGAAGTTCAAGGCTGTATTTGTACTCAGATTTCATGCTCTTTCCACTATGTCTGATTGCCTCTCATGGTGGAACCTATATCAGCTCCTGGGCACCCTCTGGGATACTTTTTGTTTGTTTGTTTTTGTTGTGCTTTGTTTGGTGTGTTTTTTGTTGTTATTTTGTTGGTTGATTATCTTTGGTTTTGCTTTATGAAATAAAGCCCAGATCTATGCATAGTTTCTTTAAATCCCCCCTGCTCTTTTTTCCTAAAGCCAAATGCAAGTTCTGGTTGAAGTCTCGATGAAGATTGACTATGCTTAATCAAGGTCAGATTATTTATTAAAGAATTATTTGGGAATACTACAAACTGTTTACATAAAGATTGTAGGCTGGGATTTAAATGATCAGCCCAGCAGTGATATGTCCAAATGAGTCTTGTTAGCTTTCAAGAAATCTCCTTGGAATGGAAGCTACTTATTTCAATAAGTTTTCTGTTGCCCAAAACATGTTGAGTACTAACTGCCTTTAGGAAATTATCCTCAGAGCCACCTGAAAATTATTATCCTCTGAGGCCAACTCTGTATAACAAAAGTGAACAAACTGTCTCCTTCCACTTGGGTTTAGGAGACTGATGTTGGTTTGAGACTCCTGTTTTGCCTGCAAGGATTTGTTTCCCAAAGTTGAATTGTAATGAGGATATGTGTGCTGTAGGTTTTGGTCTGTTAGTTTAGGTGGGAATAAGGGCAGTCTCATTATGAGAGAATTATATGGACACTGGCCCAGTTCTCTGAGAGTCGATAATCTGGTCAAGCAGAGAGAGCAAGACATGGCCGGAAAGTCCAAGAATGTGTACTTCATAAAGGGACAAGTTGTACATTCTCACCTTTCTGAGTTTGTTTCTAGTCTACCTGGGGAGGATCTTGCTCACAACCAATCAGCCTGTCTATTCCTTATCTAGTCCATGTTCACAGGCCACAGAGCTGTTAGGCAGTGCTCACAATTGAGCTCTCTGACAGATAAGGAAATTGAGGATCAAAGAAGTTACATCCTTACCTGTTCTCTAAGCCAAGCTACTTTCTCTTGGCTTCCTCTACCTGCCTCTTTTGCACCTCAACCTGGTCCCATGAGTCTGGTCACTTGGTTCATTTCTGTCCTACATAGCTCTCAGCTCCTCATCCATTCCCTCACTGTCTGTGCTATTCCTTAATTCTGGAAAAAGCACAGAGATGCATTGGTCCCACTTTAGTTTCATGCTCTGTGACATCCACTGCCTGTCCCCATGCTGTTTGCCAATCAGTTTGCTCATCTATGTTCCATTCCTTATAACAGCTATGCAGAATACTTTCTGCCTTATTTCATGTCCCCAGACCTCTCAGAAGATGAGGTCACCTTCTCCTTCTTTGAGAAGACCCAGACCCCCGCCCTCAGATGTGAATTCTATCAACCACCCTCTCTACCTTGACATTTCCCTGCCCATTCTCTCTTGGCTCAGAGTAAGATGTGTCTTTCTTCTCCACAGAAAACCTTCTACCTCAGCTCTTTACCTCAACTACTCCAACTCCCTGTTTCACCCATTATCCTCTACATAAGCCTAAAATGTATGTATGTACGTATGTATAATATATGTATTATATAAGCCTAATATACATATATATGTAAATAACATACATATGTATGTTATTTTAAAAAATGTTTTCGGGCTTCCCTGGTGGCGCAGTGGTTGAGAGTCTGCCTGCCGATGCAGGGGACACGGGTTCGTGCCCCGGTCCGGGAAGATCCCACATGCCACGGAGCGGCTGGGCCCGTGAGCCATGGCCGCTAAGCCTGTGTGTCCGGAGCTTGTGCTCCGCAACGGGAGAGGCCACAACAGTGACATACCCACGTACCACAAAAAAAATTTTTTAAACTATAATAATAATAAAAAAATTAAAAAAAATGTTTTCTTCATCTGCCATACCACCTCTCTCCTATGGCCATTACCAACCTACTAAAAAAGGTAGTTTTCACTGGCTGTCTCTCCCTATTTAGCACAACATAACTTTGTAAACTGGAGTCATCACTTCCAAATCTCCAAAACCCAACCTAACTTTATTCATATCTTTGCTCCTTTGTCATAAATTAATTGTCCATAAAAGTATGAGTTTATTTCTGGGCTCTCAATTTTGTTCCATTGATCTGTGTGTCTGTTTTTGTGCCAGTAACATACTCTTTTGATTACTACAGCTTTGTAGTATAGTTTGAAATCAGGGACTGTGATGCCTTCAGCTTTGCTCTTTCTCAAGATTGTTTTAGGTTATTCTGCATTTTTTGTGGTTCCACACAAATTTTAGAATTATTTGTTTTAGTTCTGTGAAATATGCCATTGGAATTGGGAAAAGGATTGCACCAAATTTGTAGATTGTTTTGGATAGTATAGACATTTTAACAATATTACTTCTTCCAATCCAGAAAAATGGGATATCTCCCCATTTATTTATGTCTTCAATTTCTTTCATCAGTGTCTTACAGTTTTCACTGTACAGGTCTTTCACCATCTTGGTTAAGTTTATTCCTAAGTACTTTATATTTTTGATACAACTATAAATTGGATTATTTTCTTCATTTATCTTTCTTATAGTTCATTATTAGTATGTAGAAATGCCACAAATTTCTGTATATTGATTTTGTGTCCTGTTATTTTACTGAACTCATTTATTAGTTTTAAAAGATTTTTGGTGGTCTTTAGGTTTGTCTTTATATAGTATCACGTCTATCTTCAAATAGTGAAAATTTTACTTCTTCCTTTCCAATTTGGGTGACTTTTATTCTAAAATTATTTTCTTAATTTTAATTTTGGATTGCTCATTGCTAGTGTACAGAAATACAACAGATATTTGTATATTGATCTTATATCCTGCAATCTTGCTAAACTCATTTATTAGCTCTAATCATTATTTTGTGGATTCTTGAGGCTTTTCTGTATATGATTTTGTCATCTGAAAATAGGAATAATTTTATTCCTGTTTCTCCAATTTGGATGCCTTTTATTTCTTATTCAGGCATAATTTCCCTGACTAGTACCTACAGTACAATGGTGAATAAGCATGGAAAGAATGGAAATAATTGACTTGTTTCTGATCTTTCAGGAAAATATTATTTCTTTCACCATTATGATGATAGATGCCTTTATTTTGGTAGATGCCCTTTATTGGTTTGAGACCACTTCCTTTATTCCTAGCTTGTTGAGTGTTTTTATAATGAAAAGGTAATTGGATTGTGTCAGTTCATTTTCTGTGTCTATTGAGATGATTTTGTGTTTCTTTTAGTTCTTATTCTATTAAGAGACTGCATTACCTTGACTCATTTTCAAATGTTGAGCCAATCTTGCATTCCTGGGATAAATTAATCATGGTGCACAATCCTTTTAATATGCTGCTGGATTTGGTTTGCTAGTATTTTGTTATGGAGTTTTGCATCTATATCCATAAGGGATATTGGTTCTTAGTTTTCTTTTGTTACGATGTCATTTTATGCTTTTGTATCATGATAATACTGGTCTCATATACTGAGTTGGAAGGTGTTACCACACCTACTTTTTGAAAGAATTAGTGAAAAGTTGGCATAAAAAAAAAAAAACACGTTTATAGAATTCACCAGAGAAGCCCCCTGGGCCTAGCCTTTGCTTTATGTGAAGTTGTTTGATTAGCAATCCAAACTTTTTACTTGTTAAAGTTCTGCCTATTCCGATTTTCTATTTCTTCTTTAGTCACTTTCAGTAGATTGTGCATTTCTAGGAATTTGTTGTTTATATCTTAGTTAATCCACTGTCATACGGTTGTTCATAGTATTCCCTTGTCATTCTGTTTACTTCTACAAAGTTAGTAGATATGTCCCCATTTTCATCAAAGATTTTAATAATTTGAGCCTGCTTTTTTTTCTTCTTTCTCTCTCTCTCTCTCTCTTTTGTAGGTTGGTTTTGCTAAAGGCTTGCCAATTACATTGATCTTTTTCAACAACCAAATTTTGGTTTTGTTGATTTTCTCTATTGATTTCTATTTTCTATTTCATTTACCTCTGCTAAATATTTATTTCCTTCCATCTGCTTTGTTTTCTGTTTAGTTTTCTCTTCTATTTTTAATTTTCTTTTTAAGGTGGAAGATTAAATTATTAATCAGAAACCTTTCTTATTCTCTGATGTAGGTATTTACATCTGAACCCTGAGTACTGTTTTCACTGCATCCAATAAGTTTTAGTATGCTGTGTTTTTATCTTCAATCATCTGAAAGTATTTTCTAATTTCCTAATGACTTCTTATTTAACCCACTGGTTATTTAGAAGTGTGTTATTTAATCTCCACATATTTTTTTATTTTATTTTTTTGCTTTATAACAAATTTAATCAGTTATACATATACATATGTTTCCATATCCCCTCCCTTTTGCGTCTCCCTCCCACCCTCCCTATCCCACCCCTCCAGGCAGTCACAAAGTATCGAGCTGATCTCCCTGTGCTATGCGGCTGCTTCCCACTAGCTATCTACCTCACATTTGGTAGTGTATATATGTCCATGCCGCTCTTTCACTTTGTCACAGCTTACCCTTCCCCCTCCCCATATCCTCAAGTCCATTCTCTAGTAGGTCTGTGTCTTTATTCCTGTCTTACCCCTATGTTCTTCATGACATTTTTTTTTCTTAAATTCCATATATATGTGTTAACATACAGTATTTGTCTTTCTCTTTCTGACTTACTTCACTCTGTATGACAGACTCTAGGTCTATCCACCTCATTACAAATAGCTCAATTTCATTTCTTTTTATGGCTGAGTAATATTCCATTGTATATATGTGCCACATCTTCTTTATCCATTCATCCGATGATGGACACTTAGGTTGTTTCCATCTCCGGGCTATTGTAAATAGGGCTGCTATGAACATTTTGGTACATGTCTCTTTTTGAATTATGGTTTTCTCAGGGTATATGCCCAGTAGAGGGATTGCTGGGTCATATGGTAGTTCTATTTGTAGTTTTTTAAGGAACCTCCATATCGTTCTCCATAGCGGCTGTACCAATTCACATTCCCACCAGCAGTGCAAGAGTGCTCCCTTTTTTCCACACCCTCTCCAGCATTTATTGTTTCTAGATTTTTTGATGATGGCCATTCTGACTGGTGTGAGATGATATCTCATGGTAGTTTTGATTTGCATTTCTCTAATGAGTAAAGATGTTGAGCATCCTTTCATGTGTTTGTTGGCAGTCTGTATATCTTCTGTGGAGAAATGTCTATTTAGGTCTTCTGCCCATTTTTGGATTGGGTTGTTTGTTTTTTTGTTATTGAGCTGCATGAGCTGCTTATAAATTTTGGAGATTAATCCTTTGTCAGTTGCTTCATTTGCAAATATTTTCTCCCATTCTGAGGGTTGTCTTTTGGTCTTGTTTATGGTTTCCTTTGCTGTGCAAAAGCTTTGAAGTTTCATTAGGTCCCATGTGTTTATTTTTGTCTTTATTTCCATTTCTCTAGGAGGTGGGTCAAAAAGGATCTTGCTGTGATTTATGTCATAGAGTGTTCTGCCTATGTTTTCCTCTAAGAGTTTGATAGTGTCTGGCCTTACATTTAGGTCTTTAATCCATTTTGAGCTTATTTTTGTGTATGGTGTTAGGGAGTGATCTAATCTCATACTTTTACATGTCCCTATCCAGTTTTCCCAGCACCACTTATTGAAGAGACTGTCCTTTCTCCAATGTACATTCCTGCCTCCTTTATCAAAGATAAGGTGACCATATGTCCGTGGGTTTAACTCTGGGCTTTCTATCCTGTTCCATTGATCTATCTTTCTGTTTTTGTGCCAGTACCATACTGTCTTGATTACTGTAGTTTGTAGTATAGTCTGAAGTCAGGGAGCCTGATTCCTCCAGCTCCATTTTTCGTTCTCAAGATTGCTTTGGCTATTCGGGGTCTTTTGTGTTTCCATACAAATTGTGAAAGTTTTTGTTCTAGTTCTGTGAAAAATGCCAGTGGTAGTTTGATAGGGATTGCATTGAACCTGTAGATTGCTTTGGGTAGAAGAGTCATTTTCACAATGTTGATTCTTCCAATCCAAGAACATGGTACATCTCTCCATCTATTTGTATCATCTTTAATTTCTTTCATCAGTGTCTTATAATTTTCTGCATACAGGTCTTTTGTCTCCTTAGGTAGGTTTATTCCTAGATATTTTATTCTTTTTGTTGCAATGGTAAATGGGAGTGTTTCCTTGATTTCACTTTCAGATTTTTCATCATCAGTATATAGGAATGCCAGAGATTTCTGTGCATTAATTTTGTATCCTGCAACTTTACCAAATTCATTGATTAACTCTAGTAGTTTTCTGGTAGCATCTTTAGGATTCTCTATGTATAGTATCATGTCATCTGCAAATAGTGACAGCTTTACTTCTTCTTTTCTGATTTGGATTCCTTTTATTTCCTTTTCTTCTCTGATTGCTGTGGCTAAAACTTCCAAAACTATGTTGAATAAGAGTGGTGAGAGTGGGCAACCTTGTCTTGTTCCTGATCTTAGTGGAAATGGTTTCAGTTTTTCACCATTGAGGACGATGCTGGCTGTGGGTTTGTCATATATGGCCTTTATTATGTTGAGGAAAGTTCCCTCTATGCCTACTTTCTGCAGGGTTTTTATCATAAATGGGTGTTGAATTTTGTCGAAAGCTTTCTCTGCATCTATTGAGATGATCATATGGTTTTTCTCCTTCAATTTGTTAATATGGTGTATCACGTTGATTGATTTGCGTATATTGAAGAATCCTTGCATTCCTGGAATAAACCCCACTTGATCATGGTGTATGATCCTTTTAATGTGCTGTTGGATTCTGTTTGCTAGTATTTTGTTGAGGATTTTAGCATCTATGTTCATCAGTGATATTGGCCTGTAGTTTTCTTTCTTTGTGACATCCTTGTCTGGTTTTGGTATCAAGGTGATGGTGGCCTTGTAGAATGAATTTGGGAGTGTTCCTCCCTCTGCTATACTTTGGAAGAGTTTCAGAAGGATGGGTGTTAGCTCTTCTCTAAATGCTTGATAGAATTCGCCTGTGAAGCCATCTGGTCCTGGGCTTTTGTTTGTTGGAAGATTTTTTATCACAGTTTCAATTTCAGTGCTTGTGATTGGTCTGTTCATATTTTCTATTTCTTCCTGATTCAGTCTTGGCAGGTTGTGCATTTCTAAGAATTTGTCCATTTCTTCCAGGTTGTCCATTTTATTGGCATACAGTTGCTTATAGTAATCTCTTATGATCTTTTGTATTTCTGCAGTGTCAGTTGTTACTTCTCCTTTTTCATTTCTAATTCTATTGATTTGAGTCTTCTCCCTTTTTTTCTTGATGAGTCTGGCTAATGGTTTATCAATTTTGTTTATGTTCTCAAAGAACCAGCTTTTAGTTTTATTGATCTTTGCTATCATTTCCTTCATTTCTTTTTCATTTATTTCTGATCTGATTTTTATGATTTCTTTCCTTCTGCTAACTTTGGGATGTTTTTGTTCTTCTTTCTCTAATTGCTTTAGGTGCAAGGTTAGGTTGTTTATTCGAGATGTTTCCTGTTTCTTAAGGTGGGATTGTATTGCTATAAACTTCCCTCTTAGAACTGCTTTTGCTGCATCCCATAGGTTTTGGGTCGTCGTGTCTCCATTGTCATTTGTTTCTAGGTATTTTTTAATTTCCTCTTTGATTTCTTCAGTGATCACTTCGTTATTAAGTAGTGTATTGTTTAGCCTCCATGTGTTTGTATTTTTTACAGCTCTTTTCCTGTAATTGATATCTAGTCTCATAGCATTGTGGTCAGAAAAGATACTTGATACAATTTCAATTTTCTTAAATTTACCAAGGCTTGATTTGTGACCCAAGATATGATCTATCCTGGAGAATGTTCCATGAGCACTTGAGAAAAATGTGTATTCTGTTGTTTTTGGATGGAATGTCCTATAAATATCAATTAAGTCCATCTGGTTTAATGTACCATTTAAAGCTTGTGTTTCCTTATTTATTTTCATTTTGGATGATCTGTCCATTGGTGAAAGTGGGGTGTTAAAGTCCCCTACTATGAGTGTGTTACTGTCGATTTCTCCTTTTATGGCTGTTAGTATTTGCCTTATGTATTGAGGTGCTCCTATGTTGGGTGCATAAATATTTACAATAGTTATATCTTCTTCTTGGATCGATCCTTTGATCATTATGTAGTGTCCTTCTTTGTCTCTTCTAGTAGTCTTTACTTTAAAGTCTATTTTGTCTGATATGAGAATTGCTACTCCAGCTTTCTTTTGGTTTCCATTTGCATGGAATATCTTTTTCCATCCCCTTACTTTCAGTCTGTATGTGTCTCTAGGTCTGAAGTGGGTCTCTTGTAGACAGCATATATATGGGTCTTGTTTTTGTATCCATTCAGCCAATCTGTGTCTTTTGGTGGGAGCATTTAGTCCATTTACATTTAAGGTAATTATTGATATGTATGTTCCTGTTCCCATTTTCTTAATTGTTTTGGGTTCGTTATCGTAGGTCTTTTACTTCTGTTGTGTTTCTTGCCTAAAGAAGTTCCTTTAGCATTTGTTGTAAAGCTGGTTTGGTGGTGCTGAACTCTCTCAGCTTTTGCTTGTCTGTAAAGGTTTTAATTTCTCCATCAAATCTGAATGAGATCCTTGGTGGGTAGAGTAATCTTGGTTGCAGGTTTTTCTCCTTCATCACTTTAATTATGTCCTGCCACTCCCTTCTGGCTTGTAGAGTTTCTGCTGAGAGATCAGCTGTTATCCTGATGGGGATTCCCTTGTGTGTTATTTGTTGTTTTTGCCTTGCTGCTTTTAATATGATTTCTTTGTGTTTAATTTTTGACAGTTTGATTAATATGTGTCTTGGCGTATTTCTCCTTGGATTTATTCTGTATGGGACTCTCTGTGCCTCCTGGACTTGATTAACTATTTCCTTTCCCATATTAGGGAAGTTTTCAACTATAATCTCTTCAAATATTTTCTCAGTCCCTTTCTTTTCTTCTTCTTCTTCTGGAACCCCTATAATTCGAATGTTGGTGCGTTTAATGTTGTCCCAGAGGTCTCTGAGACTGTCCTCTGTTCTTTTCATTCTTTTTTCTTTATTTTGCTCTGCAGCAGTTATTTCCACTATTTTATCTTCCACCTCACTTATCCGTTCTTCTGCCTCAGTTATTCTGCTATTGATCCCGTCTAGAGTATTTTTTATTTCATTTATTGTGTTTTTAATCGATGCTTGATTCATCTTTAGTTCTTCTAGGTCCTTGTTAACTGTTTCTTGCATTTTGTCTATTCTATTTCCAAGATTTTGGATCTGGGAAATAGAATCTTGGATCATCTTTACCATCATTATTCTGAATTCTTTTTCAGGTAGAGTGCCTATTACCTCTTCATTTGTTAGGTCTGGTGGGTTTTTATCTTGCTCCTTCTCCTGCTGTGTGTTTTTCTGTCTTCTCATTTTGCTTATGTTACTGTGTTTGGGGTCTCCTTTTTGCAGGCTGCAGGTTCGTAGTTCCTGTTGTTTTTGGTGTCTGTCCCCAGTGGCTAAGGTTGGTTTAGTGGGATGTGTAGGCTTCCTGGTAGAGGGGACTAGTGCCTGTGTTCTGGTGGATGAGGCTGGATCTTGTCTTTCTGGTGGGCAGGTCCACGTCTGGTGGTGTGTTTTGGGGTGTCTGTGGACTTTTTATGATTTTAGGCCACCTCTCTGCTAATGGGTGGCGTTGTGTTCCTATCTTGCTAGTTGTTTGGCTTAGGGTGTCCAGCACTGTAGCTTGCTGGTCGTTGAGTGAAGCTGGGTGCTGGTGTTGAGATGGAGATCTCTGGAAGATTTTCGCCGTTTGATATTATGTGGAGCTGGGAGGTCTCTTGTGGACCAGTGTCCTGAAGTTGGCTCTCCCACCTCAGAGGCACAGCACTGACTCCGGGCTCCTCAATTTGGGATGATGTGTTGTCTATTCATGTATTCCACAGATGCAGGGTACATCAAGTTGATTGTGGAGCTTTAATCCGCTGCTTCTGAGGCTGCTGGGAGAGGTTTCCCTTTCTCTTCTTTGTTCTCACAGCTCCTGGGTCTCAGCTTTGGATTTGGCCCCGCCTCTGCATGTAGGTCGCCGGAGGGCGTCTGTTCTTCACTCAGACAGGACAGGGTTAAAGGAGCAGCCTCTTCGGGGACTCTGGCTCACTCAGGCCGGGAGGGAGGGAGGGGCACGGGGTGCGGGGCGAGCCTGCAGCGGCAGAGGTCGGCGTGACGTTGCACCAGCCCGAGGCGCGCCGTGCGTTCTCCCAGGGAAGCCGCCCCTGGATCCCGGGACCCCGGCAGTGGCGGGCTGCACAGGCTCCCGGAAGGGCGGTGTGGGCAGTGACCTGCGCTCACACACAGGCTTCTTGGCGGCGGCAGCAGCAGCCCCAGCGTCCCACGCCTGTCACTGGGCTCCGCGCTTTCAGTCGCGACTCGCGCCCGTCCGTGGAGCCCCTTTAAGCAGCGCTCTTAATCCCCTCTCCTCGCGCACCAGGAAACCAAGAGGGAAGAAAAAGTCTCTTGCCTCTTCGGCAGCTCCAGAGTTTTCCCGGACTCCCTCCCGGCTAGCTGTGGCACATTAGCCCCCTTCAGGCTGAGTTCTCGCCGCCTGCCCCAGTCCTCTCCCTGCGCTCTGACCGAAGCCCGCGCCTCAGCTCCCAGTGCCGACTGCCCCGGCGGGCGAGCAGACAAGCCTCTCGGGCTGGTGAGTGCCGCTCGGCACCGATCCTCTGTGTAGGGATCTCTCCGCTTTGCCCTACCCAGGTATGTGGGGAGTTTCTTGCCTTTTGGGAGGTCTGGGGTCTTCTGCCAGCATTCAGTAGGTGTTCTGTAGGAGTTGTTCCACGTGTAGCTGTATTTCTGGTGTATCCGTGGGGAGGAAGGTGATCTCCGCGTCTTACTCTTCTGCCATCTTGAAGTGCTATTCCTCCACATATTTTTGAATCTCCCTAATTTCCTTCTGTTATTTGTTTCTAATTTTATTTTATTGTGATGCATTATTAAAATTGTTTCAAGTTTATTGAGACTAATTTTATGGTCTATTCTGGATAATGTTCCATACGTACTTGAAAAGTAAGTGTATTCCATTGCTTTGTAGAGTGTTCTGTATCTGTCTGTTAGGGCCATTGGTTAACAGTATTGTTCAGTTCTTTGATGTTCTTATTCATCTTTTGTCTAATTGTTCTCTCCATAATTGAAAGTGTAGTATTCAAATCTCAAGCTATTATTGTTTAATTGTCTATTTATCCTAAAAATTCAGTCACTGTTTGATTCATGTGTTTGGGGCTCTGTTGTTAAGAGCATATATATTTATAATTGTAGTTCTTCTTGATCGATGGATCATTTTATAATTATAAAATGTGATTCTCCTGCTCTAATAACACTTTTTCGTTTTAAGTCTATTTTGTTTGATATTAGTATAGCTACCCCAGCTCTATTTTGGTTATTATTTGCATGACATATTTTTTCCATTCTTTTACTTACAAACCATTTGTGTCTTTTGAATCCTAAATATACATAGCTTGTAGCTGAATTGTGTTTTCTTATCCATTCTGACAGTATCTAAATTTGAGAATTTAAGCTATTTATATTTAATGTAAATGCTGGTACGGTAGGGTTTATCTCTGCCAGCTTGCTATATATCTTGTCTTTTCTCATTCCTTTATTCCTTCATTACTTCTGTCTTTGGTAGTAAATAAATATAATATAATGTACTATGTAGTCCCTTTGTTATTTCTTCCACATATATTTTTGTTTATTTTCTTGGTGGTTATTATGGGGATTACCATTAATTCTTTTTTTTTTAAAGATTTCCTTCTTCCCAATTATTCCACTAAAGCTCCGTTTTTTTAAAGAAGGGTGATGGGAGGGATGAGAATCTTCCGATCCACCCCACCTGTTTATTTTTTCACCCACCTATTTTTTAAAATTAATTTATTTTTATTTTTGCTGTGTTGGGTCTTCGTTTCTGTGCGAGGGCTTTCTCTAGTTGTGGCAAGCGGGGGCCACTCTTCATCGCGGTGCATGGGCCTCTCACTGTCGCGGCCTCTCTTGTGGATCACAGGCTCCAGATGCACAGGCTCAGCAGCTGTGGCTCACGGGCCTAGTTGCTCCGTGGCATGTGGGATCCTCCCAGACCAGGTCTCGAACCCGTGTCCCCTGCATTAGCAGGCAGACTCTCAACCACTGTGCCACCAGGGAAGCCCACCATTAATTCTTAATTTACTACAATCTAGGTTGAATTCATGCCAACTTAATTTCAACAGCATATAAAAACTTTGTTTCTATATCATTCCATTCTTCTCACATCTTATTTAATCCATTTATGTGTTGATGGACACTTAGGTTCTTTCCATGTCTTGGCAATTGTAAATGATGCTGCAATAAACATTGGGGTGCATGTATCTTTTTTTAAACATCTTTATTGGAGTATAATTGCTTTACAATGGTGTGTTAGCTTCTGCTTTATAACAAAGTGAATCAGTTACACATATACATATGTCCATATATCTCTCCCCTCTTGCATTTCCCTCCCTATCACCCTCCCTATCCCACCCCTCTAGGTGGTCACAAAGCACCGAGCTGATCTCCCTGTGCTATGCAGCTGCTTCTCACTAGCTATCTACTTTACGTTTGGTAGTGTTTATATGTCCATGCCACTCTATCACTTTGTCCCAGCTTACCCTTCCCCCTCACCATGTCCTCAAGTCCATTCTCTAGTAGGTCTGCATCTTTATTCCAGTCATGCCCCTAGGTTCTTCATGACCATTTTTTTTTGGATTCCATATATATGTGTTAGCATACGGTATTTGTTTTTCTCTTTCTGACTTACTTCACCCTGTATGACAGTCTCTACCTCCATCCACCTCACTACAAATAACTCAGTTTTGTTCATTTTATGGATGAGTAATATTCCATTGTATATATGGGCCACATTTTCTTTATCCATTCATCTGTTGATGGACACTTAGGTTTCTTCCATGTCCTAGTTATTGTAAATAGAGCTGCAATGAACATTTTGGTACATGACTGTTTTTGAATTATGGTTTTCTCAGGGTACATGCCCAGGAGTGGAATTGCTGGGTCGTATGGCAGTTCTATTTTTAGTTTTTCAGGAACCTCCATAATGTTCTCCATAGTGGCTGTATCAATTTACATTCCCACCAACAGTGCAAGAGGGTTCACTTTTCTCCACACCCTCTCCAGCATTTATTGTTTGTAGATTTTTTGATGATAGCCATTATGACTGCTGTGAGGTGATATCTCATTGTAGCTTTGATTTGCATTTCTCTCATGATTAATGATGTTGAGCATTCTTTCATGTGTCTGTTGGCAATCTGTATATCTTCTTTGGAGATATGTCTATTTAGGTCTTCTGCCCATTTTTGGATTTGTTTGTTTGTTTTTTTGTTATTGAGCTGCATGAGCTGCTTGTAAATTTTGGAGACTAATCCTTTGTCAGTTGCTTCATTTGCAAATATTTTCTCCCATTCTGAGGGTTGTCATTTCCTCTTGTTTACAGTTTCCTATGCTGTGCAAAAGCTTTTAAGTTTCATTAGGTCCCATTTCTCTATTTTTGTTTTTATTTCCATTGCAACAAAAAGAATAAAATATCTAGGAATAAACCTACCAAAGGAGACAAAAAAACTGTGTGCAGAAAATTATAAGACACTGATGAAAGAAATTAAAGATGATACAAAGAGATGGAGAGATATACCATGTTCTTGGATTGGAAGAATCAACATTGTGAAAATGACTCTACTACGCAAAGCAATCTACAGATTCAGTGCAATCCCTGTCAATCTACCAATGGCATTTTTCACAGAACTAGAACAAAAAATTTCACAATTTGTATGGAAACACAGAAGACCCTGAAGAGCCAAAGCAATCTTGGGAAAGAGAAACGGATCTGGAGGAATCAAGCTCCCGGACTTCAGACTATACTACAAAGCTACAGTAATCAAGACTGTATGGCACTGGCTCAGAAACAGAAATATAGATCAGTGGAACAGGATAGAAAACCCAGAGATAAACCCACGCACATATGGTCACCTTATCTTTGATAAAGGAAGCAAGAATATGCAGTGGAGAAAAGATAGCCTCTTCAATAAGTGGTGCTGGTAAAACTGGACCGCTACATGTAAAAGAATGAAATTAGAACACTCCCTAACACCATACACAAAAATAAACTCAAAATGGATTAAAGACCTAAATGTAAGGACAGACACCATCAAACTCTTAGAGGAAAACATAGGCAGAACACTCTATGACATAAATCACAACAAGATCCTTTTTGACCCACCTCCTAGAGAAAGGGAAATAAAAACAAAAATAAACAAATGGGTTATTTGTTTTTATTTATTCTTTTGATATGGAGTTATATGAGATATTTATATATTTTTGGTATTAACCCTTTATCATTCATATTATGCATATATTTTCTCCCATTCAGTAGGCAGTCTTTTTGTTTTGTTGATGGATTCCTTAGCTGTGCAAAAGCCTTTAAGTTTAATTAGTTCCCTTTTGTTTATTTTTGCTTTCTTTGCTTTGGGAGACAGATCTAAAATAATACTGCCATGGTTTATGTCAAAGAGTGTCCTGCTTGTTTTCTTCTAGGAATTTAATGATCTCAGCCATTAGTCTTATTGAGAATCTCTTGTACATGATGAGTTGCTTCTCTCTTGCTGCTTTCAAAATTTTCTCTTTGGCTTTGGCTTTTGAGTATGTATCTAGGTGTGAATTTAAAAAATATTTCCCTACTTGGAGTTCATTGAGCTTCTTGTATTTGCAGACTGCTTTCCATCAAATTGGAAAGTTTTTTGACATTATATCTTAAAATATTTTGTCTACCCTTTTCTATCCTCTGCTTCTACAACTCCCATAATGTGTATGTTGGTACACTTGAAGGTGTCCCACAGACCTCTGAGGTGCTACTCATTTTTCTTCATTCACTTTCCTTTCTGTTTCTCTAACTGGCTAATTTCAATTGTTATCAACTTTACTGATTATTCTTCTGCCTGCTTAAATCTGCTTTAGTGAATTTTTCTTCTTTTCAGTGATTTTTATCCTTTCAGTTATTGTACTTTTCAACTCCAGTATTTCTAGTTGGTTCCTGTTTTATAAATTCTGTCTCTTTATTGATATTCGTTATTTGGCTTGAATTGTCCTCATTCTTTTAGATTTTTGCACAGTCTTTCCTTTGGTTTATTTATTTTTAAACAAATTTAGTTGATTTAAAGCCTTTGTCTAGTAAGTCCAGTATCTCTGCTTCCTCAGGGATGGTTTGTATTCATTGTTTTTTTATATGTTTATGAGCTTTACTTTCTAGTTTCTTTGCATATCTTGTATTTTTGTTGAACATTTGACTTTTTAAATAATATAATGTGGCAAATCTAGAAATCTGTCTCTCCCTTTCTCTCTCCAGGGCTTATTTTCGGCACTGCTTATTGTATTAGTTGCTGTTTGTTTGTTCAGTAACTTTTCTGAGATAATTTACAGTAGTCTCTTGTATTCTTTGTCAGGGATTGCCACTGAAGTCTCTGCTTGGTAGCTTAGTGGTCAGCTACTGATTGGATAGATATCTCCTTAAATACTTAGAACCACTGAAACTCCCAGGGCTCTGTTGCCTTTTGAACTATGTCTTCGACACTTACCCAGGAAGTTTATAACTGTGCGGCAGCCTTCACTTCCTGCTAATGCAGAGCCTCAAGGCTAGCCAGAGGAAAGAACTTATGATGTTCTCATGTCTTTCCTGAGCATGCACAAAACCGTAGGCATGGCTGTGGTCTTCTAGATTACCAAAAATGTGTCAGAGATTTTCAGTGTCTCTATGAACATCTAATTATGTTTTTTTCTTTTAAGTTTTTTGGTTAGTTTCTTGTTTACCTCAACTATTATCTCTTGCCTCAGGCAGCTGTGTGACAAATACATCCCTTCCCTGGGGAGGGTTTTAGCACTGGGTGACCAATAAATATAAGCCTTTTGAGTCAGGTCTTTCAGGGAACCACCACACAGGTCAAATAATGACAATTGTTTGGAAATTAAATCTGCTCTGTCCACTACAGCACCTAGAATGGGGTTTATTTTCAAGGCTACTACTGGCCTGGGGCAGGGTGATACGGCTGTTGTAAGTTAAAATGCCACAGAGCTCGCTGTTCTTAACATGACTGGGGTGTTTTTCTTCCATAAATGCTACTTGGGTTGATGCAAACCTTTGGCTAATTTCCCCAAATCTGAAAGAAAAAAGTTATGAACTTTTTTTGTCAGTTATTTCATTGCTTTTGTGAAGAAGTGAATATTTGGAGGTCATTACTCTACCATTTTTACTGACATCACCACAGCTACCTTCTTTGTAATCCTTCTAAGACCCTCTCAAGAGAATGAATAGCTAAATTTCAATCAGAAGTTAGTTAAAACAAAATGTTTTTCCCATCCAGATTAATTAAGGACCTGACTGGCCCTTACTTACTTCCCATTTTCCCTAAGGCATTCAACTGTTCACTCAAAGGTGCCAGGGCCCTTGAATGGACTCCCTTTTCCTTGCAGATTCCTCAAAGCCACTCGAGACCAAGACTAAGGCATCTCCAACCATGCAATCCCCCTTCGAAGGTGAGTTTTACTAGGGTTCTGTGGGAGTAGGAAAGGTCTGAAATGGCTTCATAGAAGACAAGGGAGGAGGCCCAATGCCATTAGATGGGTAATAAGAGGTCATTGTGTTCTCCAGAAGGAAGTTAGTACTAAAGAAATGGAAATAAGAAAGACTTAAAGGTCATGATGAAGTGGAATCATGAATATATATATATATATATATATATATATATATATATATATATATATATATATATATTCTTCTTTGGGAAAATGTCTGAGGCAAAAGGAAGGAGAGAATTTGAATAATCCCATGGGAAAAGTGAGAAAAGAGAAAACTGTGACTTCTGCTTTGCTCCTAGTCTGACTTGCTATAGGACTTTAGGTATATTGTCCCCCCTCTGTTGGCCTTCTTCCCATGATAAACAGTGAAAAACTAAGATACCTCACTTTATGGTAATAGTGGTCAATGACATGGCCAGGAATTGCAGAAAGCTTAGCACAGATACCCACAGAAGGACTTCAGACTTTGCAGCCACCTTCCACCTCACAGTTCCTTTCTGGAAGAGAGGTCTCTAACCCTAACACACTTGTTGTCATAGCAACATCCACAGTGAACTCATCCCAGGGCTGGACCACTGAAGTGGATGGCTACATTGGAAAGACAAGTGCTGGGCCAGGTAAGGGCAATGTTAAGTCTACTAGCCTTCCCTTTTGGCTGTGAACTTTGTAACTGAAACTTTCCACTATATACAATGTTCTATGTCATTCAAATGCCCAGGCCAATCAGCCATCAACCAGTGGGTTTGAAATAACTTGTTTATACGTGGAGTCTCTAGCTTCTCTCAAGTCTTTCTCATGGGCCTAGGGTTTTGTTTGTCTCTCTGGCTAGCTAAGAAATTTAGGAGAAGATGGAAAAGAAAGAAGTGTGAGCTGGTCTGGACTGATCCTTGGAGTTGCTAGACTCGTTTTCAACCAGATACCACTTGGTCTTGTTTTACCTCCTAGGAAATGGCTTGCCTATCTTTGCCATAATTCTCATCATCTCCTTCTGCTGTATTGTGGTCACCACCATGACTTACATCATGGTCTGCCGGAAGACATCCCAACAGAGTGAGTGATAAGTATGATTGGGTGGCTCTTGCTCGTTCATTCATTCATTCATTCATTTAACAGTATAGTTGAGCATAAACTCAGTATCAAGCACTATGTTAGGCACTTCAAAGGGCTCCTAGCCTAGTTTGAAAGTGAGGGTAGGGGATCCATGGAGACAGACATGCAAGGCAACAATGAGAATACAACTTATGAAAGTTAATTCACAAGTCTTTGGTACCCAACCGAGTACAGCATCTATGTAATGGGTTTTCTAATGAGGATGCAAGAGAAGGAGAAGTCACAGTCCTTGACCTCAAGTTGCTTACAATTTGATTAATGGAATCAAGGTAGAACCGTGGAGTTTATCAATAACAATACATAGCTATAAAGGCTATGGACTCAAAACCTGGAGAAGACAATCAATGCTAAAAGGATCCAGAGGACAGGAGAGTCAGTTAGGGCTAGAGTAATTAGCAAGGGATTTCAGAAGGAGGTGGGGCTTAGACCATTCCTTGGAGGATGAAAATCATTTGAAAGGCAGCAACAGTCTAGGAAGGAGAAACTACAAGAGTAAACGGGTAAAATGGTGAAATATGAATGTGAGTGGAGTCATCAATAAAGAAAATTCATGTAGCCAAACAATAGAGGAATACAAGGAAAAAGGAAAGCTTATTCCTGATTATAGAAGGTCTTGAATGACAGGTTAAGGAATTTGGACTTTCTTCTCTAAGCCTTGCATTAAAAATCGCTAAAAAATATTGAGGCCGGGCTTCCCTGGCGGCGCAGTGGTTGAGAGTCCGCCTGCCGATGCAGGGGACCCGGGTTCGTGCCCCGGTCCAGGAGGATCCCACATGCCGCAAAGCAGCTCAGCCCGTGAGCCATGGCCGCTGAGCCTGTGCGTCCGGAGCCTGTGCTCTGCAAGGGGAGAGGCCATGGCAGTGAGAGGCCCGCATACCGAAAAAAAAAAAAAAAAAGTCCAGGGCTCCTCATAACTCAGGGGGTAGAGGTCAAAATGTAGCATTCTATTCAAAGCCCTCGGTAATGTGTCTCTTGCCTATCTTGTCAATCCCCACCATGCCTTTATACTCATTTTCATTTCCAGACACTGGAGTCAAGCAGGCAAATAGGCCACACACCTCATGCCTTTATAATTTTCCCTTCCTGGATTGCCTTCCCAGAATTCCTGCTTTCTACCTCTCTATAAGGGAGACAGCCTTAGGGCATCAATCCAATTTAACATGTAGTTATTTAGTGCCCACTATGTACCATGCATTAGGCATATAAAAATGAAAAAGACCCTACAGTATAGGAGCTGCCAGGCCAACTGGGGAGGTAAGACATGGAAATACAGGGTTCTATCACAAAGCAAAATTGCTGCAGCATGCCGTGTTTGCTTTGTTGTAGTTTAATGTATGCATTCCCTGTTGCATCTCTGAAATATTACAAGCTCCTAGAGGGCAGTACCAAGAGATATCCATTTTAGTACTAGGCTAGAGCCTTTAAGCCTGCATGGAATGTAGATACTTCTCCTCCACTGACACTAGGGGGCAATGGTGAGTTATTCCAGGATCTTTCCTGGGTGCAGGGTGGGGATAAGTGAATTTGGGAATGGCTCAAGCCAAAGTCCCGGACATCAGACTAATTTAGACCTTTTTACCTGGGCTCTGGATGGCTGTCAAGTTTCTCACAAGGACTCCCTGGGGATCTTTGGCAAGATTCCTGGGTGGAGAGTGGATCCAGTTCCAGTGTCCCTCCCCCCACCATACCAAGCAACTGCTCCATCCCAATGTCCAGAGTCAGAGTATGTCAAAGATGACAGTGATAAAGTGTGCTTCCTTTTCATTTCCCTGATAAATCTGCATCCCTGTATTTCAACTCACCTTCCCAACAGATCCTATTTGTTGGAAGGCTGAGACATATTGAGATCCCCCTTTCTGTCCCCTTCCCTTCCCTTTTGACAAGTACCCATGCTTGGCCCTTACTCCCCATGGAGACTTCTGACCTGATTCTTCCTTTTTTTCTAGAGCATGTCTATGAAGTGGTCAGGTAAGATAACCTCTCCTCTTCTATCTTCTGACCCATTCTTTGCCCTCAGTTTTGTTCGCCACTGGCATAGAGGAAAGGGGGTTTGGCACAGACCCAATCTTAAGCTCAGAGGCCTTCAGGGTCAGGGCACAACTTTCTTCCCTCTCTGAAGCATCTTCTGTGGTACTGTCCTGGCCCAGTGAACACACAAAATAATTCAGGTCCTCTAGCCCTCCATTCCCAGAATCCCTGGGTGGCAAGTGCCTGAGGGTCAGTTGGCAAGAATTGTGGCAGAAAAGTAGGAAACCAGGGTACCAGATTCAAGTTTCTTCTCATGGGTGGTGGGCTCTTGGACCACAGGGTGCATGCCGGGGAGGCCAGTGACTCTGGTGAAACCATGAGGGTGACCATCTTCACAAGTGGCTGTTCCAGTGAAGAGCCAGCTTCCCAGACACTGGACAACGACTACTCTGATGAGCCTTGCCTGGGCCAGGAGTACCAGATCATCGCCCAGATCAACGGTGACTACTCTCGCCTGCTGCACACGGTTCCCCCAGATTATGAGCTTCTGGTCACCAAGGGCAAGAGCAGCTGCTAAAAATGTCCTACTGGGCCAAGGTCTGTTGACATAATTGCCTATTCATCCCTAGCATTCCACATGGCCCCTTTCCCTGCTATCTTTATTCCTAGATAGTCCAAAGTGTCTTCCTTGCCAACGTTGGGGTTGCTAAGAGTGAATGGCTTTGCCTAAGAAGTTACCATATGCACCTCAAGCAAGCCTGCTGCTGGGTCATGCCTTAGGCCCTTCTAGTATCCCTGCCTGGAGCTTCCATTGCTTTGTTCCAAACACCAGAGGGAAGTGCCTATAGCACTAAGACTTGGTCATCATGCTTCCAGACACCACTCAACTTTGGCCTCTTACCACTGAATGACCAGAGGGAGGCTCAGCTCTGGCAGCTCAGGGAACCAGTTAGGTTTAGGATCACTTCCCCTTCTATAGTGCCAGATAGCTTTTAATTGAGATTGTCATGTAACAGACCAGGGTTTAGTTCTGCTCCTGTACTGTGAGTCTAGTGCTTTGGTATTCTTCTGATGCTCAATAAATATCTAAACATAACAGCAACTTTGGTCATATTGGTCCTCTCTCAAGGACCTACCAAGAGTGATTAAAGTGAGACTAGTTGAGATGGTTGGGGCCCTGGGAGTATGGATAGCACCTTTGTTTTTTTGTTTTTTCCTCCTTCCCACCCATGCTACCCTTACCTCATTTCAGCAATGAGCTCACTGGAACACAATGAATATTTGGTAAAACAGTACTCAACTGCTTTCTATTCCCTTTTGAATCATCCTGCCAGCTCTACCTGGGTGACCCTTCTCAGGTCAATTGGAAACCTAAAAAAGAAGAAGTCTTTCTTCTGTCTCAGCGGACTGTGGGTGCAGAGATAAAGAGCTCTCCCTTTTTCCAAAGTATGAATGCATCACCCTCAAGGATCTCCACCTCCTAGAATCCTAAAATCTTTGGAGTAGTTGTATTATTCATACATCGTCTTTACCTCTTGGCCCCTTCTTACAATGTGGGGTAGAGGTCAGAGCAGGGAAGTCTCTCTTCTCAAACAGGAATAGGCAATAGGAGTGTGAGTGTGTGTGTGTGTGTGCATGTGTGTGTGTGTGTTTATTTGTCTGTATATGTGCACACACAATACACCTTTAAATAAGTCTCCTCAGAGAGGAATTGCTCTGGGTCAGTTCAACACTGTTTCCTTTCCCTCAGGTAATGCACGTCAAATCAACTTCTTCACCCTTTATGGAAGCTGACATGTGCCACTTTTGGTTACAATGCAATTCCAAGGTCAGCTCAGGTTTAACCAGCAGCTGCTCCCCTATGAATTGATTACAGAAGTCAAAATCATACATAAAAGTGAACAAAGAGTCTACATAAAAGTGAACAAAGAGTCCTTCGCTTTACAGGAAGGAACGAAAGTAATGAATCAAGGAGCACATCCATCCCTGGGACCCATATGCCTTTTGTTTTGGCTACATAAATTGTTCCAGAGTAGAAAAAAAATGAAGGTAAACTTCTAAACTCTTTCTATGATGCAGGTTAACACTGATACTGCAAGTTTATTAAATGCCACAAGATAACAAGATAAAACAAGATAAAATTACAGACCTAGGAGCATATATTTATTGCAGTAGGAAACTTCTAGAGATCATCTCTGCCTAAAACCTGATAATCTTTTTCATACAAGACAAGCCAGTGAGAAAGTCCTAAGTATAAGGCTAGCCCAAATATGCAGGATAGGCTAAACAAAAATGGTATAATAACACAGGACCTGTCTTAGGCAGGTAGCTGGGTGGAGAAAAGTAGAGGAGTAAAAAGACAGGATCTCCAGAAGAGAGGAAAGACATGAAGTTCCTCTAAGGCAATTTCTCAAATTTTGTTCCATGGAACACTCGACCCAGGAAATGGCTCATAGAAAAAAAGTTTCCATGATCAGATAAGCATGGGAAATGCTTCATTCTATGGCCCTCTCTTGGAGATTTCCAATGGAACATTACAATATTAAAGTCTCTGAAAAATCCTGCAATAAAGCATCTGTATAACTTTTTTGTTACCAAGTAATTCCAAAACTTACTTGCCCTCTGAGTCTACATTTTTGTCCTCCTCCTCTGACTCTTGACCCTATTTCTCAGGAAGAAAAACCCTCCATGTTGGCAATTACCTCACACACCCTATAGCACTTCAGTGACCAAAGTTTAATTGCTTTCTTACAAAATTCCTTGGTAGCATTTGGCCCAGAGGCCCAAAACTAATAGACTAGTGGAAAGTCTATCAACCAATAAACAGTTATTAAGTATTTTCTGTTACCTGAGTACTGTTCTGGGGCTGGAGTAGGGATGGAATGGGGAGACAACAATTAAGGAAAGAGTATTGTTCTCTACGAGCTCACAATCTAGTGGGGAATTCAAAAATATCCCCTGTAAAAGTCCACTAACAATTCAATATGTACCATTTGGCAGTAGGGGATAAAAGGGTACATACAAGCACCCAGGCAAGGAGTGCTTTGAGAATGAAGAAGGAAAGAGTATAGGTTGATTTTCAAAAAGCCTTGGAGAGACTGGACTTTGGCTGGGCCAAGAAGTATGGGAAAGAATTGGATAACAAGAGAGAAATGAAGAAGGTGTTCCCAGGAGGAGAAAAATCATGAAGAAAATGAGAGAGATAGGTAAGGTCAAAGTGTGTTTAGAAGCCCAGGTTAAGTGTCCAGAAACTAGGTGTCTAAGCCCTGTGATGATGCTTGTGTGAGAATTCAGATGTCCTTGCTAGGGGACTCTGGGAGGGGAATGTGAAGGAAGAAAGGAATGAATAAAGGAGTACTGCCATCCCTGGGGCCCATATGCCTTTTCAAGACTATTGTATCCCCCTAGGGCTCCCACTGTGTATAGCAGAGCTGCTTCATTTTCCCCACGACCCCCTCAGGTACAATGCTTTAATTCCCTCAAAGTCACCAAAAATAACTTCTGAGAGCTTAGTTGGTATTTGGTGTGTGTTCTTGCATCCAGCTGTCAGTCTATCTGCTGTATTTCAACTGTCCTGGCCTGGAGCTGCTAGGCATATGCCGCACTTGGGGTATTTGACAAACTGACACTCTACTACACGGAGTGTCTAACTCAGCTTGTCAAATACACGGAGCGTGGCACTGCAGGAGGCTGGGCCAGGGGCTTCAGTGGGGAGGCAAGATCTTCCTGGGAGATATGGCCCTGGAGGGAAAGAAAGAGAAAGGAGTCACACCCTGAGCACCAGGGAAACTGCAGAGGCTATAGGGACTAGCTGAAGCACCAGAATAAGGAAGTGAACAAAATAGGTAATAAGGCTTCTAACCAGAAGAGGCATCCTTAGGGTATATAAGAAAGGCCCACTTGATACTGCAGGTGAAGCCCCAGTGCTCAGCTGGAGGGGTCCTCAGGCCTGAGTCCTATAGCTATGACATTTCTAGGGGTCTGGAGCTTCAGTGAGATTCTCTATCCAGCAGAGAATGTACAATTTGGTCATTGTCCTGCCTCCCTGACCTCAGGAAAGGACAAGGTCCCAGAGTCAATGCCCATGTCCCACCTTCCCAACTCTCTCAGTCTATGTTCTCACAGTGTTATGACTATGGGCATAGGATTTGAGGTTAAGCACGGGCATGAATTCTGGCTCTTCCACTGAGTAGCTGAGAAATCTTGGATAAATCATTTTATCTCTTTGAGTTCTAGTTTTCCACATCCACAAAATGGGTGTAAGTACAGTACTTACCTAATAAGTTATTGTGAGAATGACATGAAATAATGTATGTAAAGCCCTTAGGTCAGTATTTGATACATAACAAATACTCCAAAGAAAATTAAAAAAAGGTGGTTGAACTACCACAAGGAAAGCAAGGGCCATTGACCACTGACTTAACAGGGTCAGGACAATGAAACAGGAATTTCTTATGGTCTCAGCCTTGCCTAACATGATGCACTTAACCAATCAGGACTCAAGAATGGCAGTTATAAAAGGACCTTCATCTAGTTTCACCTACTCATGTTATAAATGAGGAAATGAAGGCTCACACTGAGGATGAGAGTTGCTAAAGATCATACAAGTTGTACACAGTTTGGGGCTGTGCCCTATGTCACCCCATTGTGCCCTCCAGTTTTCCTCACTGGTCCTTTTACCTCCATGCTCTGTATATCTCTCTGGGAAAAGGGAGACACATCAAAAAGGAAGGCAAAATATAGGCAGTGGACTTGGCAGTGAGGTACTGGGATCATTCATCCCACAGCCATCAGAGAAATAAAGAAGCTGCCAGGAGCATGATCAGGCCTGGAACTTCTGAGAGAATTCACTTGGCAATACCCAGATACTGTTGCTAAAAATTCCAGGTAGTCCGTGTTAAATTCCTCCCTTTCCCAGATGTGGTAGTTGATCTGTGAGAAAGTAGCTGGCTTATATTATATACTGGCATGAAAAGAGGCAAACATTCCAAGGAACATAAAACTGCCCCATTGAGGCCAGAAAGCCTTATCCCAGCTAAGACAAGGCAGAGGGACTTGTCTTTTAGCAAAAAATCATAGTGCATTAAAAAAGAAAAACACTTAACTCTTTCAGGTAAATGTATGTTGGTAAGCAGGTGACATGCTCCTCCAATTTGATATCTGAGAGTGACTTCAAACCTAAAGCTCTAAATGATATTTCCCATCCCCTCATTTCCCTCTCTACTTACCCAAGCCATTCCAAGCCACCCAGAAGTGTGCCTTTTTCAGCCAAAGCAACAATCTTGGTCACCAGATATAGAATGGTGGAAAGAATCAGACAAACTTAGATTCTAATGCTGCTTTGGGCACTAATTAGCCAATCATGGCTTTGGGAAAGTTTTCTTTTAGTCTTCAGTTGTCCTTTGAGCTTCAGTTGTCTTCTCTTGAAATGGGGACAAGAAGACTTACCTGGCAAAGTTGTCAGGAAAGTGTTTGGTGAGCTTTCCAGAGACTCTCATATAGGAGCTCACAGGCACCTTGGCTCAGTCCCTGGAGCTGTGAGTGGAAGCCAATCAAGGAAGCTGATTAATAGAGTTTGAGTTCAGGGTAGTAGGAGAGAGAGAACTGGACTGATGCCTTTCTTCTATCATCATCCTTACTGGCTACCAGCTTCTGTGAGAAGACCTGGATAAACTGAAAATGTCCACAGCCTCCTGAATGCCCTTTCTGACTTCATCAAAAAGGAAGACAGGTATGAGAAGGTTAAAGATTATTTCTTAGTACATGAAGTTTAAGAGCCTTATAGACAATTTTGCCCCAGTATTAATGGAAAGAGGCAGTGGCTGAGCTGAAACTATATTGGTTTTATTTCCACATTTGATGTTTTAGTCCATGCCTCTCCAACAGAGTGTATATAAGGAAAGCAGGTTCAGCTGAGAAAGGCTGGCCAGACCCATAGGAAGAAAAGATGGATATCTACATGGAGTGATACTGAGGGTCTCTGAAAGTTTTCTCTTGGTCTGTTATACTACATAAAATATCATTTGCTCCCTGTCTACCCTGGGAGGGCTAACACGCCAAGCAGTAAGACCTGCCCTGCAACTGACCCAGTTGGGTCCCTCATACTGGAAGCAGTATGGACTTTTTTCAGGCATAGTTCAACCTCCTGCTCAGCCCCACCCAGAGATATTTACTCAGCATCACTCTCATGTCCTTTCTCAACAGAGGGCTAAAAACTATCAAAATAAGGGATATAAAAACTAAAAGAGTCTCTAGACACTGTCCATCTAATCATTCCCCTCTTCTTCTTTGCAGAAGAGGTCAAAAATATGAGTCCTAGAATGGAGAAAGGACTTGTTCAAAGATACACAATGAGTAAATGGCAAAACCAGGACCACTATTCAAATATCCTCATCCTGGTTCCAGAGAACATCTCACTTCCATTTGGTTGTCCCCTAAACAGCCTGTTTGGAGAGGAAATGTCATCTTCCTTTCTCATCATTATAAACTCCAGGACAGAAGGGTACCAATGGGATACTTCTTCTCCCCCACCCTTGCTCCAGAATTCCTGAAAAGGGTCCAAGGAGAATGGGATGAGCAGATATGGCTTGGGCCATATTTGGTAGCCATGGACACTGCCCCAGTTTGGGAATCCAAGCAGAGAGGACAAGTTGATACTATACCTGTTACTGGAGTGGTGCCTTCATCTTGTAGGAGGCATAGGTTCCCTGGTGATGAGTCAACCTGCAGAGGCCAGAGGGAACTGGGCTTTATGCTGTGAGCAGGAAGGTCCTATGTTTTGAAGGGCCCTTGGTGTCTTCAAGAGGAAACAGAAATGAGGAAGATAAGGCTGAGGTTAGCCAACGGAAATCTGGGTGCAAAATGACAAAAGAGTGCCGTTGTGAAAGGGTCTCCTACTGCAGCAACAGTCCTCACTGCCATGTCCTCACCCACTTCCAGCTGAACTCCAACAGATACTAACTCCCCAAGCTGCAGAGAGTCTGAGCAGAAAGCCCTGGCTGCTCTAGGCTCGACCTATGGCCAGGGAGGTTTCCCCAGATTTACTGAAGGAGTCCTGGAATGTCAAAGCTGAGACATTATCAAATAAAAATCCCCATTGTCAAAATTGAGAAACTGACCCCCTGAGGGATAAAAGGAAATGCCTGATATCAAAAAGCAAATTAGTGGTATACCTAGAATTTGAATTCATTTCTGTCAACTCCAAATCATGTGTTCTCTCATCCTGTCAGAATGCCTCCTGGTCCTGAAACACCCATTTTATCTCCCCTGGCACACAAACATAATTAGCAGGGCCCAGTGAAAAATGAAAAGGAAGGGCCCTTTGTAAAAAAGAAATTAAAAATTCAAGATGGCAACAACAGAACATTAAGCTAAGTTTGGGGTCTTTCTAAGCATGAGGCCCTTGTGAAAATTTACAGGTCACATGCTTATGAAGCTGAGCCTGCTAGCACAGCTCTGCCCACAGGTCACATTCTGGCATCCAAGGAGCTTACAGACAGAAAGAAAAAAGAAAATTCACACCTATGAAAGTATTTATTATGTGTTTTACATGTGTTATCTCATTTAATCAACAACCATCTAGTATGGTATTATCATTATTCCTATTTATAGGAGAGGAAACTGAGACACATAGAAGTAAAGTGGCTTGCCTAAGGACACAAAACTAGGAAATAATGGAGAAGGCAGAATTTGTACTCAGGTCTTTCTGACTCAAAATGTTAGGCTTTTTCTACTCTCCTACGTTGGTTATGAAGAAAGTGGTTGACCTTGAGAAGGAAAAGATAGTGTCAGACACTTAAGTTCAACTGTGACCTTTAGGCTTCATGAGGGACATGACAATTATGAGAAGAAAGTGAATGACTTCCTAGAGCCTTATGTTTGCAATCCTTGGGCAGTCCCCATTCACAGCCAGGAAGACTTTGGATTCCCATTATGCAGTGTTCTACATCATGAATCCTGATGATATGGTAGGTGGGAGAGACAATTCTTGCAATGCTTTCAGGGTATACTTACAGGATCACCTTCAATGATTGCAGTGCCCAAGTCTCAGTCCTTAGTCTACATAGAAGAAATAGAACCCTTGGCAGTACTCAAGCCTCAGTGAACAATCTATCCAAGCTACATACAGTCATATAAATTCAGGTTCCAGAGAAAAAACCACATCCTGGGAGCCAGGAGTTTGGTGTCCTACTCCCAGATCTGTCAGCTCTGTTCCCTCCCTTAGTCTTAGTTTCCCATTTAACCAACAGAGGTTGAACTAGCTGATCTTGGTGGCCTCTCCAACTCAAACATTCCCTGGTTCCTTTATAACCACTTCCATACTTGCCCCTCTCTCACCCTTGCCCCTCTCATACACAGGAAAGACCATAGTCTTTCCTGTGTATGCAGAACCTAGAGGCTCTAGGGGACAGCCTGGGATAGGGATTCACTTACACTCACACTACTCTGCAGAAAATGTCCTTCTACCAGAATAATTTATTGGCTTAGTCCTTGAAACCAGTTTCCCCAGATCTGGCTTCTAGAAAGATTCAATTCCTTTTATTTTGGTTTCTGACTAAAGCTTGTGGTGGAGTCAGGGTTGTCCTGTGGGCACTTTTCTAGGGAGGGACCCTTCCTCCCTACTCATATCCTAGAGATTAAGTTCAGCTACCCACTCAGTTTTTTTTCTCACTTATCAGTTAAGGTACTCTCCTAGCTTTTTAACAGGGGCCCTCTGGAACCAATGTCTTCAATTAAAGTAGTAATTAATGCTGGCCAACTTGAGCTTCATAGTAGATCCATAAAAAAAAAACATTAGGGTGGGATTGACATATATACAGTAATATGTATAAAATAGATAACTAATAAGAACCTGCTGAATAGCACAGGGAACTCTACTTCGCTTCGCTGTACAGTAGAAACTAACACAACACTGTAAAACAACTATACCCAAATTAAAAAAAAAATCATTAGGAGCCAGGAGGATCTACAAATCAAGCCTACTATGCAAAAGATCTGAATTAAAGAAAATGGCATGGGGCTCCTCAGAGCTCCTCTTTACCTCACAAACACAAAGCATGTTTGGAAGGGCCAATTTGCAGCAACAGCACAAATGGGACTTTTCCTTTAGGTCTGTTGTCCAACCAAAAGACATAGAGTTCTTCCATTTTGGATGCTCTTTGGCTTGACCATGCTTAAGAGGCGGGATGAGGGAGAAGAGAGTTGGATAGGGGGAGCAGGCAGACAGTGTGGGGGTCCCACACTGTAGATACATGCACTTATTCACTCAGTGCTGGAATGAAAAAAAACACTGAATTTTGAGTCAGAGTCCCTGTGTCTTGGATCCTGTGTTATAGTCCCTGGGTTATAGACCAACCTCTGTAACATTAACTATACGCCCCTGAAAAATCATGCACAGCCTGTCTGAGCATCAGTCACCACATCATACTGAGGGATTGTCAGGCTAGAGGGGAGAGGGATTCAGGCATGCACCCAAGGAAATATATATCTCTACAGTGTGAGACAAGTGATTTAATGAAAGTATAAAGTGCTATCAGAAGAGTGGGTAAGAAAGACATGATACTTCCAGGGCAGAGGGTGAGGAAGTGGTGGTGATTAGAAAGGTTCTTAGAAAAGTAGGATTTTAGCTAGATTTTAAAAGATGGGGAGATAAATTAATGATGCTCACTGTCTCTAGAAAGCTTTCTCTGACCACCCCTTTCCTGACAAAATTAATGGCTCCTGGCTTTGCCTGCCTCTAATCTCAAAAACCTCTCCACACTGCATTTATGTGTCTGTCTCTCCCAAAAGGCTAAGAACTGCCCAAAATAGGACTGTGTCTGATCCATACCTTTCTTCACAGGGCCAAGGATGAAATAGTTGCCCCAGAACTGTGAGGTGAATAAGTGAATGCATCAGTGCATAAGCAAATGAAAGAGCCCAAGATCCCCACATTCCTTAGCTTACCTCACCTTCATGAAGGAACTGAGAAGCCCCTCTCAACATTGAGTTCAGCTTCCTGCTCACCTACCCCCACTTCCTATAGGAAGCCTGTCAAGAAAATGCCCCAGGGACAACTGCAAAGCTGAGGCCACTTCCTGTGCAAGAAGCCAGTGTCCACACACTCCACCTCATCCCTGGTGATTGCTATGTGTATGATTGCACTGGGGCTTGCTCTGAAAGGAAATCCGAAGGCTGATGCAATGTACAGGGCACCCCCAGGCCAAGACTGAAGAACTTCATGTACTCATGGGCTTGGGGATAGAGGTTTCACTGTGAGGTTCCCCACAAACCCAGTGACAATGACAAGAAATGTGGCAGCAATTAACCTACCAACTATAGCTCAACTTTGTTCAACAAGGGTGTGTTGAGCACTTACTGGCTGCAAAGCTCTATGGTTGGCACCAAGGGGAAAAATAAATACACAGCAGAGCAGTATTATACATCTAATAGAAATACAATGTGAGTCACAAATTTTCTAATAGCGACATTAAAATTTTGAAATATAAATAGGTGAAAGTAATTTGATAGTATATTTTATTTAACCCAATGCATCCAAAATGTTATCTTAACCAGTAAACAATGTAAAAATGTTTTAATGAGGTATTTTACACTCTTTAAAATGTGGTGTGTATTTTAAATTTACAGTACACCACAATATGGACTACCTATGTTTCCAGTGTTCAATCACCACACATAGCTAGTAGTTACCATGTGGGACAACAAAAGTGTAAAATGTAGTCCCTGCCCTCAAGGAATTTACAGCCTAGTCCAGGATCCAGATTAATACATAAGCATGTACAAAAAACAAATACTATAGTGGAGGTGAATGTATGGAAAAGAGCAGTGCACCTGAAGTCAGGAGACCCAGACTACAGTCTATTCTCTGCCACTGATTATCTGTGTGACCTTGAGTAAAACCCTCTCCCTCTATGGGCCATATGTACAATGAGGCTGGACTAGATTCATTCACTCAACAAATATATATTGAGTGTTTTCTAAGTATCAAGCATGGCGTGAGGCACTTGGGATACAGAGGAGAACAAGGCACATAAGATGCCTACCTTCTTGGCACTTGCAGTGTGGTGGAAAATAGCTATTGAACAAATAAGTACAGGTAAATACAAAAAGAAAGGAGGAATCACAGAAAGCTAGGAGAACACAGGGAACCTAATCCACAAGGCTTGGATAGGTCAAGAAAACCTCTCAAAGGAAGTGACCTTTGAAGTGCGACTGAAGAATAAGAACAAATGAACAGGTGAGCCAAGTGAATAATTGTTGAAAACCCATTCCAAGCAGAAGAAACAGCATGTGTAAAAGCTCTGAGGTGGGAAAATATGTGGCATATTCCAAGAAGATAAGGAGGCTGATGTGGTCTGGAATAGAGTTAGCAAAGGAAATAATAGTTCAAAGCAAAGTGGGAGAGGTAACAGGAGGCCAAATTGAGGAAGCCCTTGTATACCATGTTGAGGGTTTGAAACTTATCCAATGAGACATGAGAAACCAGAGAATGTACAGGTGGTGCAATACTCTTCCATCTTCAAGACAAGGAGTTCTGGAGTTTAGGCCATGGGAAAAAAAGTTAATTCCAACTGGATGGACTAGAGACTTCACAGAAGAGGCAGCATTTCAAAAGAGCCTTGAAAGATAATAAGATCAATAGTCAGAGAAGAGCATTCCAGACAGAAAGAAGAACACAAGTAAAAGTGCAGAGGTAGGAAAGAACATGGTGAACTTGTGTGAATGGAGGGACCACTGATGTAACAGGGTAAATATAAGCTTAAGTATATTTTGAATACCTATAGATGCACTAGAACAATAGCCACCCCAAAGCCTATCCAACTCACCAAATGTGTTCTGGGAGAAACCAGGCAAAGACCTTGGACCTACCAAGAGAATTTACTAAGTGCCAGGCACTGTCTCAAGCCCTTTGCATGTATTAGTTTAGTAATATCCTCATAACAACCTTACAAGGGAGATACTAAAATTATCCCCATTTGACATAAGAGGAGCTGAGGTTCAGGGAGGTCATGTCACTTGCCCAAATGCTATGCAACAATTTATGAAAGGTAGGAATTTTGAAGCAATCTACAAAAATACATAATATGGCTCTGGTTAAGAAATAGTAAATTCAAGTCAGTTATCATCTCAGTCTACAAGGGCAGTCTTATTCAGAAAAAAACTCAATTAATTTCCAATTTATGACTATTAGAGGGGCTGAGCTGAGCTGACCCTTGCTTAGCTTCTTGGAAAGAAAAAAATAAATGAATTAATAGGAATTCCCTGGTGGTCCAGTGGTTAGGACTCTGCGCTTTCACTGCTGAGGGCGCAGGTTCGATCCTTGGTCAGGGAACTAAGATCCTGCAAGGCATTCGGTGTGACCAAAAAAAAAAAAAGGTAGATAAGATAAGATAGGAGTTCCAGAGAGTTGTTTAAAGACTTAGAAAAGTAAACTGGTTGTGCTCCTCACTTCTTATACCTTAGTCCCAATCAGAGTCCTTCAGAAGCTTCCATCTATGACAGAAATAATGGAAGAAATAACTAGCCAACCACTCATCTATTTTCCACAATGGTCCACCTAAAGGTAAAAACCCCTAGGCAACAACTGTGGACAGGGAAGGAAGGAAGGAGGAAAAACTTGTGATAGCCCATTGCATATATTTGGAAGGAACAAAATTGCATTTCTTTAAAATATATAGCCTCTAATTCAGACTGGGATGGTGCCCCTGGTTTCACTGACTTGACACACAGACCATTTTCATTTACTTAAAGTTTCCTCTGACTAAACAAAGGGCAAGAATGGAGCATTTGTGGGGACAAAAAGAGAATTTAGGCCAAGCCTTTGTGCTTACACCACAGCTAAACGTCTTCTAGAACAAGGGTGCTAGAACTTAGTTTAGCACTGATTTAGGAGGTAGTCAATTTTTACATACTTCTCTCTAGGGTTCATCACCACAGACAATTTTCCTTAATGCTCCTGTCTCTTATTTTCATATGTTAGCTTCCACAGGCTCATCTAAAGAGTATCAACCATCACAATGTGTATGGCAATATTTAGTTCAGAATCTCCAATGTATAACCTGAACTTTTCTAACCCCAAAGCAGATGCTATGATGTAGATGGTCTAATGTCTCTTACTCATAAAAAGTGTTACAGTTTGATTAAGTGGGAAATAAAAATATCAAAGATGTTAAAAGTGGGCACTTGACTGGTGGCAGGCATTGCAGATTGCCACCCAAGGCCTTGTGCTATAGTGACAAGAGCATTGAGCTTGAAGTTCAAAGACCTGGACTTGAATTTCAGTTTGCCACTTTCCAGCTGTGGGGCCTTGGGTAAATTACTAATATTTCTGACTATCCATTTATCCATCTCAAAATTGAGCTAATAAATAGGTACCTCATGGGATTTCAGGAAAGTGGTATAACTGAGAACTCCTCTCAACCCCAGACATTACATGGTAGGAAGCAAAAAAAAAAAAAAAAAAAAAAAGCTAAATATTCACAGAAGAAGAGGAACTCTCTTCTATTCTCAGTTCCAGGCAGAATGAGATGTGGGAAATGGAAGGAAAAAAGTTTTGTTGAGTGTTTATTATGTACCACATACTCTCACATTATTATATCACTTAGTCCTCTCAACAAACCTGTAGGATTAGAATTATTCCCAGTTCACAAAATAAGGACACTGAAGCTCAAAAAAGAAGGCAATTTCCCTCAAAGTTACATATTTAGTAAGTGACAGAGCTGAGATTTGGACTTTTATTAGCTGTGTACCTAAGAAATGAGAGGGGCTACTCAAGGACTCACCATCTCCTTTGGTGTCCTAAAACCATGCAGTCCAGCCACTCCCTAGCCTTGGAGAAAAGGGGGTTCTCCCGCTAGATTACAAGTTCCATGAGGTCAAGAACCATGTTTGTTATATCCAGTTTTCTATAAAGCTGTTAATTTATTTTCCTTGTGTTTGGGACTTCTTTATATATTAGAGAGATTTCTCCCTTTGTATGTAATAAGAATTGCAAATATTTTCACTAGTTTATCATTTGTCTTTTGACTTTGCTTCTAGCATTTTATATTTTTGTTTATTGTCTGTGTCTTCTACCAAGCTCCATGAGGGCAGTGATTTTATCTTATTCACAACTATATTCCTAATGCCTTGCTTATAGTAGGTGTTCAATAAATATTTGTTAATGAAAAATAATTATTCCTGTTGTACAGACCTGAAAATGAGGTGACATGTAAATATTGAAAGCTTTGACCATCCCTTGACCCTGGTGCCTAATGACCTAGGACCCAGAATTAATCGAGATTGGAGATTCATTAAAGAAAGCCCTAGACACAGTGGCAGGAGACTGAGTTCCAGGCCCAGCTATGCCATGGCTTGTAGTATGAACTTGGGAAATTTCCTTCTTTGCTCTTCTTTATAAATGTGGTGGACTATATGGTCTTTATGAACCCCCTTCTCCCATTTAAGAATTTTTCAAATGGTCTGGGTGATAGAGATACCAAAGATAATGTAACTGACCAGAGCCCTACCCTCCCAGAACTCATGCTCTAATGAGAAAAAGGCACTCACCAAACAATCTCACAGTAAAAATACAAGGTTATGTAAGATAAATATAGGGTGTTATGAGAGAAAATAATAGTAAATCTAATCTTGTATAAGAGTTTAGGTAAGTCTTTCTTCCAAACGGCCTAAAACTGACATCTGAATGATGATCCAGACTAAGCAAAGTTCTCTGGGCCTTGGTTCTTTAATATATATATAATATTAATATTAATTATATCATGTTTATATATTATATATTCTTTATTATTATATATAGTATTTATAATTTTATTATAAACTATATTTATATTATGTTAAACACAAACATATACATATAAATCCTAACCTAACATGTGTGAGAAAAGTTTTCTAAATTATAAAATGATAATATGAATGTGAGGGATGACTTTTTTCATGTGGCTGGGGATTTCTCTGGAGCTGTTTGGAACTTCATGCATGGCTTTTACTCCAGGACCCTTTGAGGCTGAACCTGAGCCTGAACCTGAGACTCATAGGGGGATCTGCTGCTCCTTTAGTAGTGTGAAGAAAATGCCATCTGTCTCTGACAAACAAAGACCTGTTTTGGAGCCTGAGAGTATCCCTAACTACATATTAGGCCCACTTCTCTGACTCACTGATGCTATCAGACATCCTGGAAAGCAGCTTGGCTTGTCTCAATGCTTGATAAAGGAGGTAGGATGAGGGGTACTTTGTGGGCCCCTCTGGACAACTTGACCCTATCCAGGAGATGGTCAGCTCTTGGACATTGTGGCATGGATTCCCAGCATCCACAGGTTTTCCCATATTCTCATTATCTATTAAGTGTAAACAGGGAGAAGAAAGGAGGTTGGCATCTGGAGACCCCAGTACACTGTGTTGATAGGACTAGGGATACAGGAAGTAGGGAAAGGGTGCCAACAGTTGGCTAATGGCTACTATGTCCCAGACACTGTGCTGGATGCTTTATGCACATCCTCTCATGTAACCTTCACAACTATTCCAGGAGGTAGCAGTTGTGCTTCCCTTTCCACAAATGATAAAAATGAAGTTCAGAGTGCTCAAATGATTCATTTCAAGTCACTCAGTTAGCAGCTGAGTGCTTGAAGTTCAAACCAACTTTCCCACTTTCTTCTATACCACATGCCACTTGGAAGTGTCATTTTAGTAACTTCCACTACCTCCAGGGTGGACAGTACCAATTTTTATTGCAAAGAGGGGGGAGAATTGTTTGTAAATTTGGGGAGATTGCAAACATAGAGTTTCTCTCACTTCTCTTGCCATGAGCTATTTTCCTCTGGCAGGAAGTTGATCCTCTCATCTCATCTGAACCATGCCTGTTGTGGTTTAAGCCAACTTCCTCTCCCCTTATCCTACTTCTCCTCCAAACATTCATCCCTGAGTTGCAAGTCTCCAGCCTCTTGTGCCCCTTTTGAACCTCCTCTTTTACTCCTAAGCCAAACAAAGGTGTTTCAGAACTCAGATTAAGGCCACTCTCACTTCACCTGCTTCCATTACTCCACTGGCTCTGCTCACAGAAACTTCATCCAACCCAATGGCCTTTTCTCAGATGTCATCCTGTTTGGTCCTTCATATGTTGATCACAACCAACTTAAAAAAAAAAAATCTCTTTCCAATGTCCACTCCATCATTCTTCAGTTCACTCAAAATTCTTACAAAATTAGTTTCTAGGGGCTTCCCTGGTGGCGCAGTGGGTGAGAGTCCGCCTGCCGATGCAGGGGACACGGGTTCGTGCCCTGGTCCGGGAGGATCCCACATGCTGCGGAGCAGCTAGGCCCGTGAACCATGGCTGCTGAGCCTGCGCGTCCGGAGCCTGTGCTCCGCAATGGGAGAGGCCACAACAGTGAGAGGCCCACATACCACAAAAAAAAAAAAAAAAAGTAGTTTCTAAATGTTGACTCGTTGTTTATCCTCTTAATTCACCATAACTTAGCTTTCTATTTGTTTTCTATCCCCCTTTCTGCACTGACCCTGTTACCTGGTGTCACAAAATTACCATGAACTCCTTCTCAACAAAGCCAAAAGCCTCTTTACTAGCTCTCATCTCCCTCAATGTCTCTGCAACAGATGACTCTGTCAGCCATTCCTTCTTTTTCGAAGCCCTGTGGTTTAGAAGTTATCCTCTCTCTTCAGAATGAATTTTGTCATCAGTGTCACACAAGCATGGTTCAGATGAGATGTAAAGATCAACTTTCTGCCAGAAGATCATAGCTTATGGCAGGGACTGTCTTCTTCATTTGTTTTCCTAGTGCCTAACACAGCACCTGATCTAGAGTAGTGTTCAGTAAGAATAGTTGAATTTGCTTGCTTACATTCCTCTGATTTGCTTATCTTCCTGACCACTTTCCTTTGTTTTCTTCATGAATTTCTCTTTCTTTTCCTGCTCCTTATCACATTAGTGTTTCCCTGAGTTCTGTATCTTTCTCTGTGTGTATGTGCATGTGTCTGCAGCTTGCTCACCCTCTATCTCCCTCACCTCTACATTATTAGATTCAACTGAATATTGAGCATATCCCCCTGAATGTCTAAGTCCTCATTTCCCTGACCCTATACCTCAAACCTTCTTATCATCCTGAAGGGAATCTATATCTCCATGAAGGGAATCCAAGATAGAGAGATCAGTTATCTTTGACCACCATTATATATTTTTATTAATACTCTGATTATAACACTTCCTTGTATCATGATATTTTATGCCCCTGCCTTCCTCTCATTATAGCCTGGAGTTCCCTCAAGGACAAGGGTCTCTTGGTTAATTTCTGTATCCTCAGTTTGGGGCACAATCTAAGCATTTAAGAAATGATAGCTGAATGAATGAATGGTAATGAGGTCAACCCCCAGAGCGCCTGTATTAAGGGGGAGGATAATCTTATTCTTAATGATTAAGATGAAATGATGAATATATATAATTCATCTATATATATATATGAATATGATGCTTATTTTCAGTTGATGATTTCTTTCTCTTAAAGTTTGGTATTTATTGCCAGGATGGTCTTTCAGCAACACTGTTCTAATGGTGTTACTTCACTGCTTAAAAAGGATCAGTTGTTCCCCATTGCCTGAAGCTAAAAGTTGAAAATTCCTCAGACAATTAGTCAGGACCCTTCACAACCTGTCTACAACCTATGTCTTCACCCTTATCCACACATCCTATGTTCCAACTACAACACCCCTTATACGCTAGTAGTATAGCTCTGACCTTTCCATATGCCTCTCTGTGGATCTGGAAGGTTTCCTGGCCCCCTCACATCTATCCTGACAGGTGACCTTGTGTTTGTTCTTCAGGCCCAGCTCAATTATCATCTCTGGGAAACCACTCTTGGCTCCCCTAGACGAAGTCTCCTGTACTATGTATATACCTCAATTATGGCCTGAAAACATTGCATTTGGGTTATCTGTTTACATCGCTAGAAGGAGAGATCTATCAGGCAGGGACCTTAACTTAACTTGTTTTGGGATTCCCAGAGCCTTTAGAGTAAGTTCCAGCATGAAGCAGACTTTCTGTAAACTCTTGCTAAATCTGATTAAAATGCTTATTGAAAGATCCTTTCCATAAATGTTCAGTCTCCAAATCCAGTCTTGTCCCAGTCCAAATCTCTTCAGATGACAGGGTTATCTCTTTTCTTAGGCTCCATACTTAGCACAGAGTAGGCTCTTAGTGAAAGACCTAGAATCAGATTCTGGCTGGAGGTGAAAATAGGATGGCACAGCAACTGGGTTTTCTTCTAAACTTCTACTTTCTTCCCATGGACATACTGATAGAAAATTTGAAAAGGAATGAACACAGTTTCAATCAGGTTTATATTCCTGTCACCTTAAGTAAGGAAGAGAAGGAAATTAAAATCTGAGGGAAAAGGGAAAACCCAGGCATGGGGGGTGGGGGGGAGTAGTGGGAGGAAATCTTTCATCTAAAGTCAAATGGAGCAAAGTTATAAATAGACTTCTGTCCTTTGGGCAGTTACTAGAAAAGTAACTAGGTTCAATTGATTTACTGATTACTTTTCTGAGAGTTCACAGAACTCCTGATCCTTATTTAGAGGCTAAGAGAGTTTACAAAATGCAGACATAGAATGGTATAGGACAAGAGCCTAGGTAGAACAAGGTTATGACCTAGGCCTAGATCCTGGCTTTGCCATTCACCCACTTGGGCAAGTTTCTTACCCTCTTTCACTTCACTGTCCCCATCTGAAAAATAAATAAATTGGCTCCTTTACATTACAGAATGAAATAGAAGTGCCTTCTAAGGATATGGGCTTACTTCTTGGACTGCACTCCATGGGCCTACAAGCCCCTGTGCTTGCCCAGCTTCAAGACCGAAGAAAGGGCCCACAGTCAGTGACAGAGACATCAGTGGTTTAATGGATGGGGGATCTTACATGTCTGAAGCAAGGTGCTGGAGCAGCACCACACCGTGTGGGGCAGAAGGTGGGTAGGATGTGGCAGCAGGCCTCGCTCCCAGGGGTAAAGGGAGATTGCCAGTTATAGTGGGAATTGACGTCAGGTTGACTCACCAGTTACCAGGGAAACTAGCAGAGGGGAACGCCCCACACAGCCCCTTTGATAAGAACAGTCACTAGCTGGGGCCTGGAGCAAGTATGTAGGAAAGTCAGTCATGTTAGTAGGGTGTAGGTAAAACAGGCACTGGTCGAGTCGGGGATGTACAGAAAGCAAGAGAACAGCCATCTTGAGTGGTCTGACCATACACTTCTCAGAGATGTCTCATCTTGAGGCACAGGGTTCAGTTTTACATGACCTCCAAACTCCATTTCTGAGAAGATACCTAGAGTTGACCTGACCATAGTCAATGAACTGACTCATACAAGACAAAATCACAGGAAATGGATGTAATAACAAAGGGTTTTTTGTTTGTTTTTTGTATTTTTAATTCCAGAACAAATATAATCCCCAAACAGCTGGGGAATTGTTAGCTGAACAACAATTTCTCTCTTGCTCAGAAAAAAATCATTCTGGAAGCCAAATTAATCACAAAATTGCTTGATGAAAACACAGACAGGACAAAGGACATTAGATGAACTTAATGAATTCTTCCTTTCCCCAAACCTCCTCAACTAAAATGGGGTGAAAAGGAGGGTCAGGGTAACCTATTTATTTTCTCTGTCCCTGAGACACTACCATGGATACAATGAGCACTTTCAGCTCTAGGTCCTGTTTTTTTTCCAGTGTTCATACAGAATCCCCACCCACCCTTCTGTGTTATTTCTGCAGATGAGCTAATCTTGTTGATGAGCCTCCTAGAACTTCTTTAATACCCTATCAGATCTCTTGAGATTCCACCTTAATTAGATTTTTGATTTCTGTGAGGCTCTGTTATTTCCTACTTTGATTAGTGAGAGCTTCTAACCCCTTAAGGACTTCTCCACATGGCTAATCTAGTACATGCTGATTTTACTGAGCAAAATCTCAGAGGAACTTTTGCTTTGGGTAGAGGGAAAGGAGGAAGAGGGTCTCACTTTGCCCCTACTCCTATGCACAAAGAGCTCTCCTCTCTTCCCTGATAGAAATTGAAGTGAGCTCAAGGGACTCTGGAAGATTCAGGGGATTTACAGATGCATTTTATTTCTGTTGAGGTTATTGATATGAGAAGTTTGGTAACCAAAGTGTTGCATTATTATCAAGGTGAAATACTATTCATGGGAAAAGCCTTAGGCCTCGTTGAAGTTGCTTTCATGGTGAGGCAGGATTGGTGAGAATGCTATTCAAAGAGAAGTTATCCTCTCCTTCTTTCCCCTGCACTCCTCTCCTCTACTTTCCTTTTTATTTCTACTCATTCCTCTCTCATCTTCTCTTCCTTCTTCTTTCTCCCATTTTCCTCTCCTTCTCTCCTTTATATTCTTCTATTCTCTCGCTCAAGCTGGGAGCTGGGATAGATATTAGGACCAGTGCTAAGGTAAACCTGAGCCTGAGGTTATAACTGGCTGTAGCACTTTGAGTTGCAGAGAGAATAGGGGGAGGGGGAGGGGAGGAGGAGAAGGAGGCAGAGGAGAAGTAGAAGAAAAGAGGGCTATAGAAAACAAATGAAAATTGATTTGAAACTTTCATCAGATCTCCTCCCATGAAAGCACAAAGATTTTGGACTTTATATCTAACCCTCTTCCAAGGCCTCTTCCCCAACCAGGATAAAGCTTATCTACCCAAAACACTGTGTTGCAGTTTCTGCTCTTCCTGGATATATCTGCTGCTAAGAAAAGCTTTGCTGACATCCAAAGGCAAAACCATACTGTCAATGGGCTCACAGATGACTTCCTCCCTCTGCATCTAAGATGGATTCCCCCTGTACACTTCTTCCTGAGCAGTGCCAAGAGTCTGGTGTGCCCATTTAGTTTTTAGTTCAGATGAGACTATCTCAGTCCTACCCTAGTTGATCAGGCCTAGAGTTGAAGAGTGATGTACTTATCCATCAGACAACCTGAGGCAAAAGTGCTTCATCTCTTCAGGCTTCAACTTTCTAACACAAAGATGTGGTCATGGACTAGTTAATGTCTCCAAGCTATAAGAGCCCTTAGGGAACAAATATCCCCACTTTCTTGTTATATAGATGAGAATACTGAGACTGAACAAAACTTAAAAATCCATGTGGGAAAGGGATTAATTTATGCCTGGCACATAGTAGACACTTAGTAAATGCCAGTTCCTTTCTGCACCATTTAAAGAACTTTTAGCAGGAATGGCTCTAACAGCAAAGGGATTCCTCAGGTTGCATCCAGTGCTGTTCCTGCATACTACACTTCCTCCAGATGGCCATTAACCCTAGTCAGGTGGACTATGTACATCTCTGGCTCTTTTATACCTCCTGACCTTTGAAATTCTCTTCAACCCATGGCTGAATCCTTCTCATCCTTCAGGTCTTAAAATATCCTTTTCATGGGATGGCCCACCTTCCAACCCAAGAGTAGCTCTCCTTATCCCTTTTCTCTCACACAGTAAAAACCCTACTGATTTTCTTCACAGTATAATGTTTCCTACCATTTGGAATAATTTAATTTTGGGTCAATTTACATGTTTATTGCTGGTCACCTCCCTGGTTCTGGACACTGCATTTTGTGACTGTGAACTCTGTGAGAAAAACAGAAACTGTGTTTTATTCACTGATATATTAGCTAGTGCTTAGTTATCTGGCACATAGTAGGAGACATTAAATAATATTTAGTGAGTAAATGACTGCTGCCTCTGACCCAACATAAGTCAGGATGAGAGAAGTTGACATTACTGGGGTCAGTGTTATGCTTAGGCTGAAATGGAGAAGTTGAAGTCGTGGAAAGGCCAAACAGCTATTAAGTTGGATGGACATGAGGCTCCAGCAAGAGCAGAGCTCAAGCCCTGGACATGGAGGAACTATTAGTTGAGTACAGTTGAGCAGTTTAGTAGGGAAAGAGGCTGCCTTACGGACCACTGCTCTGGGCCTCAACATCCTCAAATGTAAAACAAAGGTCATAATCTTTGCCCTGCCTACACTACAGGGCTGTTGTCAGATCTGATGTAATAACAGATGTGAAGAAGGAAAGTAGGATGGGGTGGGAACTCATGAGTGGGTGGCTTATCTGCCACCACCCCTAGCCCATGCTTGGCCTGAGGTGGCCTCTGTAACCGCCTCCCCAGCGGTTACTCACTGCAGAGTCATTGTGAAAGGGAAGTCCCAGCAACAACAGTCTGGACTTCTAGCCCATACCTCCTCAGTTGCTCAAGAACGACAGTTGGCTTTTGCATCAGTCCCTCTGTACCATTCTTCCTCCATCCTACCCCCATACTACCTCCCCAAAGCCTATGTGTGGCAATTTCCAAGCTGGTATTTCCCCACTTCTGTGGTAATATTCTGGTCTCTCAGAGTCTCAGGGACCCTGGGATGGGGACCTCAGGTGATGGAGGTGGGAGAAACCAGGTTTTCTGAACCCCTCAACATGACACTTGGCCTGTCTGGGAACATGTCTATCAGGCCATCCTGCCTGCCCCTGCACTACTTATACCTTTTGGAGTTTAGGTTAATTTGACAACTTGGATTGGTCTTCTTAGGGCCCAGCATTGGTAATTCAGCTTAGATCAGATCAGATCCCATAACTGGTAAACAGGTTAGAAGCCTAGGTTTAGCTATTCTTAGCTCTACCTCACTCCCATTTCATTAATCACAGAAATTATGTTGATCATGTTGGAGGGTAGGAAGGGGAAGACACACATCCTTGGCAATGTCCTCTTCATATTTTTTTATTCATTAATTTACAAACATATGAGTACTTACTCTGAGTCAGGTCCCTGTTTAGTGGGGAAGATAGGCAAATAAACAGAATGGTTCAATTAGGACAAAGTGCTTATCACTATGATATATTCAAGTATAATATGTAATACAATATGTATAAGCTATATTATAGTATATATAATAAGTAATATAGTATGTATAAACTACAGTGGCAAAACAGGAGTGATTAACTTCCAGGGGAGGGCAGGAGCAGTTTCACAGAGAAGATTTTAAATGAGACTTGAAGGATAAATAAGATGATAGCAGGCAGTTTACGTGTAAGGGTGGGAAGAAGAATATCATAGGCATTCTAGAAGAGTATCCTAAAACACATGTGCAGAAATGTAGATGAAGCAGGTAATTTTGGGTGACTAAAATTCTGTGTGGTTTGATCACAAAATTTATGTTGAGGAGTGGCAAGAGATGAAACTGGATAGATGTGCAGGTCCAAATCACTGAGAACATAGAATGTCATGCTGAGTTTAGAATTTGTCCCCCAAACAATGGAAAGTTATTGAAGGGAATACTAAAATTTCTTTAGTAACTCCCTGAAGTATATTTTCTGAACCCAGATGCGAACAAACAGTCTAACAAATGTGCATGTAATTATGGGAGCAATAAGACCAAACTTTTAGACCTGAAGTTATGCTGGGAAATCTTAAATCTATGTCTACCATATTTATGATTATCACTGCCTAAAGATAGAATGTCCATTTTTGGATCAAAGATCTATAAATATAGATCAAAATTTTATTTTGTATACTTGTTTCCAGAAAGCCAAACTTTCTCAAAGGATCAAATATTAGACAAAAAGGAGAAAAGAGACAGTTCAGCAAAAATATAAGATTCTGGTAGCAAGAAGACAATAAGGGGTTACCAAGAAACCCTGAAATTCTAGTCCTAGGGGTGAAGGAATTGGAACCTGGGGGTCTAGATGGTAATCAATATCTTGACCCCTCTCACCATACATCCTTCTTCTCAAAACTATCTTTTTATGTGTCTCTTTATGCAGCTATTCCTTATGTACTTAAAACTAAAAGGAAGACTAGATTCAGTCCAAGCTCTGAGGAGCACTATTATGGGCTGAGTTGTGTCCTCTAAAATTCATATGTTGAACGCCCAGTACCTCAGAATTTGATTGTATTTGGATATAGGGCTTTTAATGAGGTAATTAAGTTAAAATGTGGCCATTGGGATGGGCCCTAATCCAATCTACCTGGTATCCTTATAAGAAGAGGAAATTTGGACACAAAATGAGACACCAAGAATGTGTCCACATGGAGGAAAGACCATGTGAGGACACAGTGAGAAGGTGGCCACCTCCAAGACAAGAGAGAGGCCTCAGGAGAAGCCAAACCTACTGACACCTTAAAGTTCTAACCTCCAGAATTGTAAGGAAATATTTTTTGTTTGTTTTTTAAGCCACCCAGCCTGAATTGTTTATTATGGCAACCCTGAAAAACTAATACAGGCAGAGACAAATTTTTTTTAGTCCACTGTCCACTGATGTCTCTCTCAGGGCATTATGAGTCCCTGGCAAAGGGAGACATTCTTAGTAGTCTGGTAAAATCTCTCTCCTCCTCTTTAAGCACTATGACCAGGCCACCTCATTGGCAGCAGCACCTAAGCAATGAAGCCAGTTTCCTTTCTCTTCTACTTCAGGTCTGGACAAGGCATCACATGATTTTGTCACAGGCATATTTTGTCCCACTGTGAGGTCTCCAGAAACAGTCAGAAAAAGGATAGCCATGGCAGGAGTAGCATAGGTGGGAGGTCCCACCAACTTTTAGGTAAAGCCAAATGGAAAGGCAGAAAAGCCCTGCATTATTATTCAAGAGAGTTTCTGTGTTCAGCTCTGCTCATAACTAGTTGTGTAACTCTTTTTTTTTTTTTTTTTTTTTTGCGGTACGCGGGCCTCTCACTGCTGTGGCCTCTCCCGTTGCGGAGCACAGGCTCCGGACGCGCAGGCTCAGGCTCAGCGGCCATGGCTCACGGGCCCAGCCACTCCGCAGCATGTGGGATCTTCCTGGACCGGGGCACGAACCCTTGTCCCCTGCATCGGCAGGGGGACACTCAACCACTGCGCCACCAGGGAAGCCCTAGTTGTGTAACTCTTAAACACAACCCTTAGTCTCTCTAAACCTTGGCTTCCTCATCAATAAAGAGGTGACAATGTGTATCTCACTGGACTCTTAAGGAGACTAAATGAAATGATATGCAGGGACTTCCCTGGTGGTGCAGTGGTTAAGAATCCGCCTGAGCAACTAAGCCTGTGCACCACAACTACTGAGCCTGCACTCTAAAGCCCATGAAACCACAACTACTGTGCCCATGTGCCACAACTACTGAAGCCCATGCACCTAGAACCCGTGCTCCACAACAAGAGAAGCTACCACAATGAGAAGCCTGAAAACTGCAACGAAGAGTAGTCCCCGCTGGCCACAACTAGAGAAAGCCTGTGCACAGCAACAAAGACACAACACAACCATAAATAAATAAATAAATAAATAGTAAAGCCTCTTTATAATAAAACCAGACTTGTTTAGACTTTAAAAAGAAAAAGAAATGATCTGTAAGAACTGATTATTATAAATTCTGGAGGAGTTGAACTTTGGATAGTTATTGTGAAGGTGTGCCAAATCCTAAAAGGATCACATCCTCAAACCAATCCCATCTCTTCTACTTGCTCCTGTAGAGGTCAAATTAGACCAAATTTGATTGTTTGGAAAATGAATCACACATAATCAACAAGAAACATATGAGCTTTTGCAGAAAGAGTTGAGCCTGAAAAAGGGATTTGGACACGTATTACTGGTGTGATAGAACTCGAATGTGTCCCAAGTCTCGACAAAAGGACCAGGTTGTGTCCCAAGACCAGTGTTTAGGAAGACATAGCAGGAATGGAATTTAGTATATAGAAAACAGTAACCTATTCAATTATGTTGTAATTTGGCTGAAGTTACTGTTGTGTTGTCACAACAGACAGGAGGCTGAGGGGGATAGTCTCCTTGGAGGCTAGAGAAAGAGGAGAAAAAAACAAAAGGATGTGTTGATGCACTGCTGACACTATCCAAGGAGAAGGGCCACTGATGAGATGTGGCTTAGAGGAAGCATGTGTAATACCGCTTTGGGATTTCGGTGGACAGTGAGCTCAGTATGCATCAATTGTGAAATGTGATCGCCAAAATTCAGACTACAGAATGTTTTCCCTTATGGTCACCACACTCTGAGAGGAACATTGACAAACTGGGACAGCCAAGGCCCCACATTTCCCTAGAGTGGCTATGGGTTCAAACCTCCCCCTGGAGCAGCCCTAACTTCCAAGCTCACTACAGCCCAGCCCTTATCACAGCCTAGCCTCAAGCCATATCGTGAAGCTTTCATCAGCCAGAGAGCCAGGAGTCCTGGAGAATTTGAAGTCTTATATCTTTCTGCTTCTTAAGTTTTGTCAATTAAAGTAAAGACCATTCTATTTTGTTATAAAGCATCATAAATAGAAACTATTTAGGCCAATGCTGCCTACCACAACCCAAACTGTTTTCTGTGTTAGGAAGACTTTCTTAGGTCCCAAGCCTAGATGGGTTTCTCAGTCAAGCATGGAAAGGCTGGAAATGTGGGAGTAGAGACCAGATGAAATGGACTACTTCTCCAAATTTTTTGGACTTCCTCATACAACTCTTAGGAGCAACTCTTGCTCAGGATTGTGGTTTTCCTCACAGTGGATGGTGTCTCTCCAGTGGATCATAGGAGTTTGATGGATCACACTCTGGGGCCACACTTTATCTTCCATCCCATGTTTCTTGAGGTTGAAGGTGGTTTCCCACTGCATAGCATGACAGAAGTGGCAAGCATCCTTGAACATGCTGTTACTGTCTTCTTGAAAGAGTAAGTACAAAAAAGTCTGAGGTGCTCTTATCATCCTCTGTCCTTATACTGCCTGTTGTTGTGATTGATGTTCTTGCTCGTGTTGATATTGTTGCTCCTGTTTTTAAGCATCTTGATATTCTTGCTATTGCTCTGAGTTTTGATGTTGCTAATATCATTGCTCTTGCTGGTGTTGATAATGCTATAATGGAGTACACAGTCCTACTGGATTTCCACAAGTCACAGTTTCCCTAGTTTCTGCAGAAAACATTTGGTTTACCCATCACATATTTCTCCTGGCTTTCCTAGAAGGATTCCGGCAGTGGACTTGTCCTGGGGATACAGAGGATAGTCTCTTCCTCATATTTGGCCAAAGATTAATATTGAAGTGCTTGATTATCTATTCACCCAGTGCCTTTATAGCTAAATTTATTTCATAAAGCAATACTTTTCAAGCAGGTTGTGATCCTAGAGCTAATGAGAAACAGCCTTAGAGGGTGATTGTCTTCAGGAGATGAGAGACCCTTTCCTATTGGTTCTGGCTCTTTGAATGGGAGCATTGCTACTCATCCTTTCTCTATTGCAACCTACCTAATGGCCCACCAGCCTGGATTCCTCAGTCCTTTTAGTCAAGGTACTTTTCTCTTATAGCACTTATAATTATTTGTAAATATTTAATTAATAGTTTAATTAATATCTATCTACCCATTTAACTGATCATAATTTTCATGAGGGCAGGAATTATATCTCTTCTGCTCAACATTTTATATTCTGGAGTCTGGGATACAGCAGGTGTTCAACAAATAGTTGAAAAAAAAAAACCAAGATGGCGGAAGAGTAAGACGCGGAGATCACCTTCCTCCCCACGGATACACCAGAAATAGAGCTACACGTGGAACAACACCTACAGAACACCTACTGAACGGTGGCAGAAGACCCCAGACCTCCCAAAAGGCAAGAAACTCCCCACATACCTGGGTAGGGCAAAGCGGAGAGATCCGCACGCAGAGGATCGGTGCCGAGCGGCACTCACCAACCCGAAAGGCTTGTCTGCTCGCCCGCCGGGGCGCGCAGCGCTGGAAGCTGAGGCTCGGGCTTCGGTCAGAGCGCAGGGAGAGGACTGGGGCTGGCGGCGAGAACTCAGCCTGAAGGGGGCTAATGTGCCACAGCTAGCCGGGAAGGAGTCCGGGAAAACTCTGGAGCTGCCGAAGAGGCAAGAGACTTTTTCTTCCCTCTTGGTTTCCTGGTGCGCGAGGAGAGGGGATTAAGAGCGCTGCTTAAAGGGGCTCCACGGACGGGCGCGAGTCGCGACTGAAAGCGCGGAGCCCAGTGACAGGCATGGGACGCTGGGGCTGCTGCTGCCGCCGCCAAGAAGCCTGTGTGTGAGCGCAGGTCACTGCCCACACCGCCCTTCCGGGAGCCTGTGCAGCCCGCCACTGCCCGGGTCCCGGGATCCAGGGGCGGCTTCCCTGGGAGAACGCACGGCGCGCCTCGGGCTGGTGCAACGTCACGCCGACCTCTGCCGCTGCAGGCTCGCCCCGCACTCCGTGCCCCTCCCTCCCTCCCGGCCTGAGTGAGCCAGAGTCCCCGAAGCGGCTGCTCCTTTAACCCTGTCCTATCTGAGCGAAGAACAGACGCCCTCCGGCGACCTACACGCAGAGGCGGGGCCAAATCCAAAGCTGAGACCCAGGAGCTGTGAGAACAAAGAAAAGAAAGGGAAACCTCTCCCAGCAGCCTCAGAAGCAGCGGATTAAAGCTCCACAGTCAACTTGATGTACCCTGCATCTGCGGAATACATGAATAGACAACACATCATCCCAAATTGAGGAGCCCGGAGTCAGTGCTGTGCCTCTGAGGTGGGAGAGCCAACTTCAGGACACTGGTCCACAAGAGACCTCCCAGCTCCACATAATATCAAACGGTGAAAATCTTCCAGAGATCTCCATCTCAACACCAGCACCCAGCTTCACTCAACGACCAGCAGGCTACAGTGCTGGACACCCTGAGCCAAACAACTAGCAAGACAGGAACACAACGCCACCCATTAGCAGAGAGGTGGCCTAAAATCATAAAAAGTCCACAGACACCCCAAAACACACCACCAGACGTGGACCTGCCCACCAGAAAGACAAGATCCAGCCTCATCCACCAGAACACAGGCACTAGTCCCCTCCACCAGGAAGCCTACATAACCCACTAAACCAACCTTAGCCACTGGGGACAGACACCAAAAAAAACAGGAACTACGAACCTGCAGCCTGCAAAAAGGAGACCCCAAACACAGTAACATAAGCAAAATGAGAAGACAGAAAAACACACAGCAGGAGAAGGAGCAAGATAAAAACCCACCAGACCTAACAAATGAAGAGGTAATAGGCAGTCTACCTGAAAAAGAATTCAGAATAATGATGGTAAAGATGATCCAAGATTCTATTTCCCAGATCCAAAATCTTGGAAATAGAATAGACAAAATGCAAGAAACAGTTAACAAGGACCTAGAAGAACTAAAGATGAATCAAGCATCGATTAAAAACACAATACATGAAATAAAAAATACTCTAGATGGGATCAATAGCAGAATAACTGAGGCAGAAGAACGGATAAGTGAGGTGGAAGATAAAATAGTGGAAATAACTGCTGCAGAGCAAAATAAAGAAAAAAGAATGAAAAGAACAGAGGACAGTCTCAGAGACCTCTGGGACAACATTAAATGCACCAACATTCGAATTATAGGGGTTCCAGAAGAAGAAGAGAAAAAGAAAGGGACTGAGAAAATATTTGAAGAGATTATAGTTGAAAACTTCCCAAATATGGGAAAGGAAATAGTTAATCAAGTCCAGGAGGCACAGAGAGTCCCATACAGAATAAATCCAAGGAGAAATACACCAAGACACATATTAATCAAACTGTCAAAAATTAAACACAAAGAAATCCTATTAAAAGCAGTAAGGCAAAAACAACAAATAACACACAAGGGAATCCCCATCAGGATAACAGCTGATCTCTCAGCAGAAACTCTACATGCCAGGAGGGAGTGGCAGGACATAATTAAAGTGATGAAAGAGAAAAACCTGCAACCAAGATTACTCTACCCAGCAAGGATCTCATTCAGATTTGATGGAGAAATTAAAACGTTCACAGACAAGCAAAAGCTGAGAGAGTTCAGCACCACCAAACCAGCTTTACAACAAATGCTAAAGGAACTTCTCTAGGCAAGAAACACAACAGAAGTAAAAGACCTACAATAATGAACCCAAAACAATTAAGAAAATGGGAATAGGAACATACATATCGATAATTACCTTAAATGTAAATGGACTAAATGCTCCCACCAAAAGACACAGAGTGGCTGAATGGCTACAAAAACAAGACCCATCTATATGCTGTCTACAAGAGACCCACTTCAGACCTAGAGACACATACAGACTGAAAGTAAGGGGATGGAAAAAGATATTCCATGCAAATGGAAACCAAAAGAAAGCTGGAGTAGCAATTCTCATATCAGACAAAATAGACTTTAAAATAAGGACTACTAGAAGAGACAAAGAAGGACACCACCTAATGATCAAGGGATCGATCCAAGAAGAAGATATAACAGTTGTAAATATTTATGCACCCAACATAGGAGCACCTCAATACATAAGGCAAATACTAACAGCCATAAAAGGATAAATCGACAGTAACACACTCATAGTAGGGGACTTTAACACCCCACTTTCACCAATGGACAGATCTTCCAAAATGAAAATAAATAAGGAAACACAAGCTTTAAATGATACATTAAACAAGATGGACTTAATTGATATTTATAGGACATTCCATCCAAAAACAACAGAATACACATTTTTCTCAAGTGCTCATGGAACATTCTCCAGGATAGATCATATCTTGGGTCACAAATCAAGCCTTGGTAAATTTAAGAAAATTGAAATTGTATCAAGTATCTTTTCCGACCACAATGCTATGAGACTAGATATCAATTACAGGAAAAGAGCTGTAAAAAATACAAACACATGGAGGCTAAACAATACACTACTTCATAACGAAGTGATCACTGAAGAAATCAAAGAGGAAATTAAAAAATACCTAGAAACAAATGACAATGGAGACACGACGACCCAAAACCTATGGGATGCAGCAAAAGCAGTTCTAAGAGGGAAGTTTATAGCAATACAATCCCACCTTAAGAAACAGGAAACATCTCGAATAAACAACCTAACCTTGCACCTAAAGCAATTAGAGAAAGAAGAACAAAAACATCCCAAAGTTAGCAGAAGGAAAGAAATCATAAAAATCAGATCAGAAATAAATGAAAAAGAAATGAAGGAAACGATAGCAAAGATCAATAAAACTAAAAGCTGGTTCTTTGAGAAGATAAACAAAATTGATAAACCATTAGCCAGACTCATCAAGAAAAAAAGGGAGAAGACTCAAATCAATAGAATTAGAAATGAAAAAGGAGAAGTAACAACTGACACTACAGAAATACAAAAGATCATGAGAGATTACTATAAGCAACTCTATGCCAATAAAATGGACAACCTGGAAGAAATGGACAAATTCTTAGAAATGCACAACCTGCCAAGACTGAATCAGGAAGAAATAGAAAATATGAACAGACCAATCACAAGCACTGAAATTGAAACTGTGATAAAAAATCTTCCAACAAACAAAAGCCCAGGACCAGATGGCTTCACAGGCGAATTCTATCAAGCATTTAGAGAAGAGCTAACACCTATCCTTCTGAAACTCTTCCAAAATATAGCAGAGGGAGGAACACTCCCAAACTCATTCTACGAGGCCACCATCACCTTGATACCAAAACCAGGCAAGGATGTCACAAAGAAAGAAAACTACAGGCCAATATCACTGATGAACATAGATGCAAAAATCCTCAACAAAATACTAGCAAACAGAATCCAACAGCACATTAAAAGGATCATACACCATGATCAAGTGGGGTTTATTCCAGGAATGCAAGGATTCTTCAATATACGCAAATCAATCAACGTGATACACCATATTAACAAATTGAAGGAGAGAAACCATATGATCATCTCAATAGATGCAGAGAAAGCTTTCGACAAAATTCAACACCCATTTATGATAAAAACCCTGCAGAAAGTAGGCATAGAGGGAACTTTCCTCAACATAATAAAGGCCATATATGACAAACCCACAGCCAGCATCGTCCTCAATGGTGAAAAACTGAAACCATTTCCACTAAGATCAGGAACTAGACAAGGTTTCCCACTTTCACCACTCTTATTCAACCTAGTTTTGGAAGTTTTAGCCACAGCAATCAGAGAAGAAAAGGAAATAAAAGGAATCCAAATTGGAAAAGAAGAAGTAAAGCTGTCACTGTTTGCAGATGACATGATACTATACATAGAGAATCCAAAAGATGCTACCAGAAAACTACTAGAGTTAATCAATGAATTTGGTAAAGTTGCAGGATACAAAATTAATGCACAGAAATCTCTGGCATTCCTATATACTGATGATGAAAAATCTGAAAGTGAAATCAAGGAAACACTCCCATTTACCATTGCAACAAAAAGAATAAAATATCTAGGAATAAACCTACCTAAGGAGACAAAAGACCTGTATGCAGAAAATTATAAGACACTGATGAAAGAAATTAAAGATAATACAAATAGATGGAGAGATGTACCATGTTCTTGGATTGGAAGAATCAACATTGTGAAAATGACTCTACTACCCAAAGCAATCTACAGGTTCAATGCAATCCCTATCAAACTACCACTGGCATTTTTCACAGAACTAGAACAAAAAATTTCACAATTTGTATGGAAACACAAAAGACCCCGAATAGCCAAAGCAATCTTGAGAACGAAAAATGGAGCTGGAGGAATCAGGCTCCCTGACTTCAGACTATACTACAAAGCTACAGTAATCAAGACAGTATGGTACTGGCACAAAAACAGAAAGATAGATCAATGGAACAGGATAGAAAGCCCAGAGTTAAACCCACGGACATATGGTCACCTTATCTTTGATAAAGGAGGCAGGAATGTACATTGGAGAAAGGACAGTCTCTTCAATAAGTGGTGCTGGGAAAACTGGATAGGGACATGTAAAAGTATGAGATTAGATCACTCCCTAACACCATACACAAAAATAAGCTCAAAATGGATTAAAGACCTAAATGTAAGGCCAGACACTATCAAACTCTTAGAGGAAAACATAGGCAGAACACTCTATGACATAAATCACAGCAAGATCCTTTTTGACCCACCTCCTAGAGAAATGGAAATAAAGACAAAAATAAACACATGGGACCTAATGAAACTTAAAAGCTTTTGCACAGCAAAGGAAACCATAAACAAGACCAAAAGACAACCCTCAGAATGGGAGGAAATATTTGCAAATGAAGCAACTGACAAAGGATTAATCTCCAAAATTTATAAGCAGCTCATGCAGCTCAATAACAAAAAAACAAACAACCCAATCCAAAAATGGGCAGAAGACCTAAAAAGACATTTCTCCACAGAAGATATACAGACTGCCAACAAACACATGAAAGGATGCTCAACATCTTTACTCATTAGAGAAATGCAAATCAAAACTACAATGAGATATCATCTCACACCAGTCAGAATGGCCATCATCAAAAAATCTAGAAACAATAAATGCTGGAGAGGGTGTGGAAAAAAGGGAACACTCTTGCACTGCTGGTGGGAATGTGAATTGGTACAGCCGCTATGGAGAACGGTATGGAGGTTCCTTAAAAAACTACAAATAGAACTACCATATGACCCAGCAATCCCACTACTGGGCATATACCCTGAGAAAACCATAATTCAAAAAGAGACATGTACCAAAATGTTCATAGCAGCCCTATTTACAATAGCCCGGAGATGGAAACAACCTAAGTGTCCATCATCGGATGAATGGATAAAGAAGATGTGGCACATATATACAATGGAATATTACTCAGCCATAAAAAGAAATGAAATTGAGCTATTTGTAATGAGGTGGATAGACCTAGAGTCTGTCATACAGAGTGAAGTAAGTCAGAAAGAGAAAGACAAATACTGTATGCTAACACATATATATGGAATTTAAGAAAAAAAAAATGTCATGAAGAACATAGGGGTAAGACAGGAATAAAGACACAGACCTACTAGAGAATGGACTTGAGGATATGGGGAGGGGGAAGGGTAAGCTGTGACAAAGTGAAAGAGCGGCATGGACATATATACACTACCAACGTGAGGTAGATCGCTAGTGGGAAGCAGCCGCATAGCACAGGGAGATCAGCTCGGTACTTTGTGACCGCCTGGAGGGGTGGGATAGGGAGGGTGGGAGGGAGACGCAAAAGGGAGGGGATATGGAAACATATGTATATGTATAACTCATTAAATTTGTTATAAAGCAAAAAAATAAAATAAAATAAATTAAAAAAAAAAAAAACAAATAGTTGAAAAAAAGAATCAATGGATATTAAGAAAAGTTCACTTGACTCTTAACATTCAAAATGCTAACACAAGCTAACATTGTGTACATTTATTTAGTGGCATTTTATATATAAACCTCTAATGTGATTCAAAATAAATAAATAAATAAATGAACCAAAATGGAAATATCAGCAAAAAGATTTGAACAGGCATTTCACGGAAAAGGAAAAATAAATGGTTGTGAAATATATAGAGGATCTGCTGGGTCTGCTGTGGCTTGGACCCAAGGATGGGCACCTCTCTAAGACTGTGACCTTGGCACCGGGAGCAGGCCCTGCACTATGTCTTAAGTGCTCCTCATAGAGACCCACAGCAAATGGGAGGGTGCTGCTCTGGGTGAGGGATCCTGGGCTGGGGCACCAGGTCTGAGAAAAAGATGGTGGAATAGAAGAACCTGAGATCACCTCCTCTCACAAAAACAACAAAATCACAACTGCCTGCTGAACAACCATTGACACAAAAGACTGTAACCTACCAAAAAAGATATTCTACTTCCAAAGACAAAAAGAAGCCACAACGAGATGGTAGGAGGGGTGCATCTGTGATACAATCAAATCCCATACCCACTGGGTGGGCGACCCACAAACTGAAAAATAATTATATTGCAGAGGTTCTCCCACAGGAGTAAGAGTTCTAAGCCCCACTTCAGGCTCCCAAGCCTGGGGGTCTGGCATCAGGAGGAGGAGCCTCCAGAGCATTTGGCTTTGAAGGCCAGTGGGCCTTGATCACAGGAACTCCACAGGACTGAGGGAAGAAGAATCTCCACTCTTGGGGGGCACACACAAGGTCTCATGTACACCGAGACCCAGGAGAAAAAACAGTGACTTCATAGGAGCCTGAGCCAGACCTACCTTGTGGACTTGGAGAATCTCCCAGGGAGGTGGGGTGCAGCTGTGGTTCACTGCAGGGACAAGGACACTGATGGCAGAGGTACTGGGTAGTACTCACTGTCATGAGCCATCCTGGCGGCTGCCATTTTGACACCAAGACCTGGTCCCACCCCATAGCCCATAGGCTCCACTGCTGGGATGCCTCTGGCCAAACAACCAACAGGGCAGGAATGCAGCCCTACCCACCAGTGGACAGGATGCTTAAAGTCTCCCTGAGCCCACAGCTGCCTCTAAACACACTCCTTGACATGGCCCTGCCCATCAGAGGGACAAGACCCAGCTCCACCCACTAGTGGGCAGGCACCAGTACCTCCCACCAGGAAGGCTGAACAAGCCTCTTAGACCAGCCTCACCCATCTGTCCAGCCTGTCCACCTCCAGGACACTTCTCCCCCAAAATGTGTGGTTTCCTGTCAGTCTGGAGGTTCCTACTTTTCTTCATCTGCCCATGGACCCCTGTTGTTTACAAGAGGCATGTTTCCTGCCACTTGGCCCCTGCCCCCACTTTCTCTGCTCATATCTAGCTATCTGCCTGCTGTAACAAATCTGTTAACATTCTGATAAACATGAGTTGATTAACTAAGACGATTATTTAATTAACCATTGGTTAAATTATTTACTGCACGAGCTAAAGTCTACCCTGTGAACTGGGACCATTCATTCCAGATTCAAGAAATTTGACCTGTTGTCACACCGGTATTTTAATTAGATTTGGAAAATCAGTTCACTAGAAGTATATACCTAAGTGTTGTGCTAAAGCTATCTGACTGCCATGAGAGAAGTGCCTGTTCTTGAAAAAGCTAAGATAGAATTGAAAAGATATCTATCCCTGAATACTAAAAGATCAGTGAAAAGACATTCTAAGATTCCATGCTAACTGCAATCAAGTTGTTATGTATCCTGGAGTGTTTAGCGAAGACTTTGTGGAAAACATAGGACTTTGAATTAATCCTCCAAATATCTGTATAGGTACAGAGAAATAAAAACCGGCTGATGCTGGGAGTATGGGAAGCAGCTTAAACCAATATATAAAGGTTGAAATGAACCTAATATATTAGGATAACTGACTGGGACAAGGGGTGAAAGCAAGAGGGGAGAGGCCCTGAATGTTGAAATTAAAAGCAAGATAACATGGACAGTGCTTTAGTATACAGGCTCTAGAATCTACTACTTGGATTCAAATCTTGCATTTCTAAACAGTTTGACTTTGGGGAAAAAACCTAACCTTTCTGGGCATCAGTTTCCTCATCTGTTAAAAAAAGTTAATGATGCTACCCTCATGCTTAATAGTGTTTTGTAAGGATTTATAAGGAATTTATAAATATTTATGGCTTGGTACCACATGAGGACATGGGGGAGTCTCAGCATAGAGGAGATGAGATCTCTCTTAGAGATGGATACATACACATAGAGTGATGGAGATATAAGACACAAAAAGAAAGAGCACTTAGAGAGGAACAGTAGTAGATCCCTGAGGTCCATGCCCTGAGGTTAGGAGGTGCAAACAGAGAGATAGTCAGTTATGAAAGAGAAGCATTTAAAGGCAGAAGAATGCCTAAAGATCACTGAACAAATTTCAAGGACTGTTTTATCTGGTGGGGGAAAATAAGTCAATATCTTGGTACGTTTCCAGTTCCTGGAGTCCTAGGCCTAAATGCTGTTCAACTGGCCCTGAATAAGAATGACCTTTGTTGATATTTTGGCTCAGAATGTAAATGTGTCATACTGGTAACAGCCACGGCTCAATGTGGCTTCTCTGAGTCCTAAGAACATAATTCTGAAGAAAATGTGCAGAAAATGGAAATTAACTGTGAGGTATTTTAAATTAAAGTGTTGTTAATTAGTCTTCAAAACACTTGAAGCTTTAGTGTTCCTTTGATTATATTTCTTGACAGGAACTAGATGGTTATCAACAGTACTGAATTTGAAATCCTGTTCTGCCTCCTTCCCTTAACATGGAGTAAGTCAGTCTCTGAACCTTTGTTTCTTCTGGAAAACAAAGAGCTGAACTTGCCTCTTAACATCCCTCCTAGGATTGTTGAAGACCCCAGTGGTTGTGAGAGGACTTCGCTCATGGTAAGCCCCAGGCTAATAATTATTTACCTGAGATTGGTCTAGATGTCCAGAATCTCGCTAATTGTTTTTGAATTTCTTTCTTCACATCTGCCTTTTCTCCTCAATTTTGATCAACATCAGGACACCTGGAAGGTAGGAAATCAGCTTTTGGTCTCATTTGGTCGTGAGTTTACACTGTGTCTCTGGATAAGCTTAAAAATAATTTGCTTGAATCCCTATCAAACCACCACTAGCATTTTTCACAGAACTAGAACAAAAAATTTCACAATTTGTATGGAAAAGCAAAAGACCTTGAATAGCCAAAGCAAATTTGAGAGAGAAAAACGGAGCTGGAGGTATCAGGCTCCCTGACTTCAGACTATACTACAAAGCTACAGTAATCAAGATAGTATGGTACTGGCACAAAAACAGAAATATAGATCAGTAGAACAGGATAGAAAGCCCAGAGATAAACCCACGCACATATGGTCAACTTATCTTTGATAAAGGAGGCAAGAATATACAGTGGAGAAAAGGCAGCCTCTTCAATAAGTGGTGCTGGGAAAACTGGACAAGGACATGTAAAAGTATGAAATTAGAACACTCCCTAACATCATACACAAAAATAAACTCAAAATGGGTTAAAGACCTAAATGTAATGCCAGACACTATCAAACTCTTAGAGGAAAACATAGGCAGAACACTCTGTGACATAAATCACAGCAAGATCCTTTTTGACCCAACTCCTAGAGAAATGGAAATAAAAACAAAAATAAACAAATGGGACCTAATGAAACTTAAAAGCTTTTGCACAGCAAAGGAAACCGTAAAAAAAACCAAAAGAAAACCCTCGGAATGAGAGAAAACATTTGCAAATGAAGTAACTGACAAAGGATTAATCTCCAATATTTACAAACAGCTCATGCAGCTCAATATGAAAAAAACAAACAACCCAATCCAAAAATGGGCAGAAGACCTAAATAGACATTTCTCCAAAGAAGATATGCAGATTGCCAACAAACACATGAAAGAATGCTCAACATCATTAATTATTAGAGAAATGTAAATCAAAACTAAAATGAGATACCTCTCACACCAGTCAGAATGGCCTTCATAAAAAAATCTACAAACATGAAATGCTGGAGAGGGTGTGGAGAAAAGGGAGCCCTGTTGCACTGTTAGTAGGAATGTAAATCGATACAGCCACTATGGAGAACAGTATGGAGGTTCCTTAAACAACTACAAATAGAACTGCCATACGACCCAGCAAACCCACTACTGGGCATATACCTTGAGAAAACCATAATTCAAAAAGAGTCATGTACTAAAATGTTCACTGCAGCTCTATTTACAATAGCCAGGACATGGAAGCAACCTAAGTGTCCATTGACAGATGAATGGATAAAGATGTGGCACATATATACAATAGAATATTACTCAGCCATAGAAAGAAACAAAATTGAGTTATTTGTAGTGAGGTGGATGGACCTAGAGTCTGTCATACAGAGTGAAGTAAGTCAGAAAGAGAAAAACAAATACTGTATGCTAACACATATATATCGAATCTAAGAAAAAAAAAAGGTCATGAAGAACCTAGGGGCAAGATGAGAATAAAGACACAGACCTACTAGAGAATGGACTTGAGGATATGGGGAGGGGAGGGTAAACTGTGATAAAGTGAGAGAGTGGCATGGACATATATACACTACCAAACGTAAAATAGATAGCTAATGTGAAGCAGCCGCATAGCACAGTGAGATCAGCTCGGTTGTTTGTGACCACCTAGAGGGGTGGGATAGGGAGGGAGACGCAAGAGGGAAGAGATATGGGAATATATGTATATGTATAACTGATTTACTTTGTTATAAAGCAGAAACTAACACACCATTGTAAAGCAATTATACTCCAATAAATATGTTAAAAATAATAATAATAATTTGCTTGTTATTTTTTTGATCTGCCTGACAAATGAACTAAACAGCTTAGTTAGTGTGTATGTGGGGGTGGGGGTGGGTGGCAATAGCTTAGAAATCATATTTGCCTGTAAGCTTCAGAAATTGTATAAATAAAGAGTTTAAAGTCCAAAGTACTCTGTCTGGCACACAAAGGCTGCTACATTCTGGCTCCAGACCCCACTCCTTCCTCCACACCTTTACTCTTTCTCTGAAAATGCCATATCTTTTCCTCAAGCCTTAATGCTTGCTGGTCCCTTGTCCTGAAATCATCTCCCTTTCCCCCTTTTCTCTGACAGGTAAATTACCCTATGTCCTTGGTGACCCAGCACATTCAGTATGATGCTATCAATGCTCTAATCACATTGGGTTATAATTATTATATGTCTACCTGTACTGAGAGAGAGACTGGGAGTTCCCTCTAAGATAGAATCTATTCATCTCCAGGTCTTAACACTGTCCCTGGTACAGACTAGTCACTTGGCATTTGTGGAAAGAAAGAAAGGGAAAAGAGAGAGTATGGAAAAGGAGAGGAGAGAATGAGGAAAGACATCTGGAAGGAACCCAGAATTCTAAGTCAAGTGATAAGGTTTGAATTCCATTCCAGCCTCTTTTTAACAGAGTGATATAGAGCAAATTACTTCACCTTTTTAAGCCTCAATTTCCTTATCTGTAATATTGGGTGAATACAGCCTAGTCCTGTCTGCTTCACTTACTTCATTCTACCATGGAACAAGAGAAGGAGAGAAAGGAAGTAGAGATGAGAGAGAAAGAAGAGAATGACATAAAAGAAAACTGCAACTTGCAAGAAAAGGGGAACAGTTTAAAGATGGGGTTCAGTGCCTCTGCTTATAGGAAGAATAAAGACCACTAGAGGGCAATATTATGACAAGGAAAATTTCCCCAGTAGTACAGGGAACAGCCCACAGATGGAATGGGCCAAGTCACACAGGAATTAGTACTGCTGGAGGGAGCCTCAGTCAGAACCTAAGAGTCCCCTGTTAAATTGGTATGTCACATCCCGGGTGGTTGGCACTACATATATGGGCCACAGCTGCCTAGTGTTCACAGCTGAAAAGAATGATTCATTATTTATTTGTTGAAAATAAGGCCATCCTTCATGAAACTGTTGGCATCTATCACTAAATTATGATGGTTTGAGTTCTCACAAGCATGATAGAATGCCACTCTTCTGTCATCTATCACAGCAGGGTCTAGGGTCTGTCTTCCTGTCTCTGAGGCTGTCTCATGTCACTGCCCAAACTTTCAGTGCCTCCTCAGCCCCATTCCCACAATCCTTTCCATCAAACACACCTTGGATTACAGTACTTATGTGCTCAGAAGCCACCAGTAACTCTTCATTGCCTACAGAAGAAAGTTAAAAACCCTTAGCCTGGTACGCAAAATTTACTATAATCTGTTTCCAAAGAATTATTGCTTGTCTCACTCCTTACCTTTTCATCAACTTGAATGGAATGGCCAAGCTGAACTGCTCCCCAGTCTCTGAACATAACCCCTCTCGGCCTAATTATATTAGCTTTACTTGGCTCCTTCCACTGGAATACTCCCCAAGATGAGACTCTAATAATCTTTAATAACATTGTTATATAACATTTTTTCCCATGGAACCTCCTTTAATTCCACTAGTCACAAGTTACCAGAAGCTAGAATCTCCTCTGTGATTTATATATGCCTCTCACTTATATTACATTTGTTTCATTCATTCAATTATTCATTTATTCTTTTGTTTAGCATATATTTATTGGGCATTTATTATATGCCAAGTGCCATAAAAAGAGCTCAGAAATTACCAAGGCTTAGTCATGGCCCTCCAGAAGCTAAGTGTCCACCTGGAGAATGACAGATATATCACAAAATCTTAGTTGTATATGTGTTATGTGATAATAGAGGTAATACAAAAGGACTGAGAAAACTAGGTTAGAGCCAGATTGGAATGCCAGATAAGAGTTAGGATATGTCTTAGGATAAATTTTCTTCAAATACTTAGCATGTTAACATGTGTTTAGTGAATCACTCAATCCAGTAAAAAATGTCATTTGAATGAATTTTTGAATTGGAGAGGGCTGAGAAATTGTGAATTGGGCCAAGGATTCCAAATGATATAAGGAGGACAATTACAGTAAACATCCATTTTTCCTACTAGATGTGAAGTTGTTTCAGAGCAAAAGTTGTCTTATCCAATTATGTCTCCACAGCACATGAAATAGAGTCTTTGTTATTAGAAATTTATGAATTTGTAGTGTTCCAAATTTGGAGGGGCCTTAAGGATCATCTAGCCCTTGTTCTACAAATGAGGAAAAGGAAACTCTAAGAAGTGAGGTGGTTTGCTCAGAGTCATCCAACTTGTTAGTATAAAAGTTAAGACTGTGAACTCAAAGTTCAGTGCACTTTTAACTCCTCTACATCTCATACTTCAAAACCTTCAACAGTCCTCATCATAGCTGAAATCTCCCCCTCAACAGTAAAGATCTAACATATCTCCAGCGTGTTGGTTTCAGAAGGAGCACTAAGAAAGATCTAGATCCCATTATATGCATGGGGAGAATGAGACCCAAAGAGGAGAAGTGACTGGCTAAAGATCTGGAGCCAGATCTGGGGCAGAACCTACAAGATATTTGTTGAGTAGAATTGAATATATTCCCTGTCATCAAGGTGTCCTGTCTTACATCAGCTAACAAGTGACTATCCTTCGCTTTAGAGAATAAACGGGCCCCCAATTGACATCATTCGTCATTTAGTCTTAATCTCGAACATGTATACTTTTGCAAAGGTTACCTCATAGCCTGGAGGATTTGGCTTAGCAACAAGCATAATGACCAATGAGCTGCTCTGAGACCTCTAAGCAATTTGTAACTACCCACTTCCTCTGCTTGGCTCTTCTTCCTTGCTACTGCCAAGGGGGAAGGGAAAAGGATAGGAAAGGAAGGGAAAGGAAAGGAAAGGAAAGGAAAGGAAAATTATAATTTCCAGACAGTGTTTTTCTTTGAGAAAGTTGAAAGGCCATTTTTCACAAGTTCTTAGAGCAGAGGGCATTGAGGCTGAGTTGCGCAAAGGGAGAGCAGCTGGGCAACAGTACCTACCGGCCTGGATGTTCAGATACTGGGTTGGAGTAGAAATCAAACTGTTTGAAAGAGCAAGATTGGGGCCACCAGGTTTTATGCAATGCTCTGGAACTAAAGATACATTTTTTAAAGTAAACCTGAACCAAATTCTCATCATAGTTTGACACAAACACTAGAGGCTAAGCTATTCCAGCCAATGTGACGAAAACTCTCTATGGCATCTGGAAGTGGAGATAATGTGAGCTAGATTTGTAAGCATCTTCCTTATATGGTAGACATGGTACTCCTAGAATCAAGCAATTTTCAATTTAGAAAGGATCTTGAGCTTTACATACGTGTGATCACACAATATGTACACTTTTGGATCTGGCTTCTTTCACTAAGCATGTTTTTGAAATAATTTCATTTTGTTCCATAGTATTAGTCATCTATTGCTCTGTAATAATATTACTATAAATCCAGCAGATTTATTGTCTCATAATTTCTGTGGGTCAGTAGTCTGTGCATAGCTTAACGAGGTCCTCTGTTTCAAGATCTCATAAAGCTGAAATCAAGATGTTTGTTAGGGCTGGAAGTATCAGTTGGGGTCACATAATATAACAGATCCAGGATTCCTCTCTAAACTCATCCAACTCCAAAACTCATATTTTTCTATTATGGTATACTTTTAAGTACATGTCCCTGCCTCTCAGCTATTCTCAGTACAATAGGGAAAGGAAAACAAAATTATGAAAGACATACCCAGTTCTACCAGTTTCTGCTCATATTTCACCTCCTCCATGAACCTCTTCTTGATCAGCCCAACCCATAAGATTCTCTCTGCTCAGAATTTATGTAGTACTCACTGTATCTGAATTACTTACTTAGAAAATTGTATGACAAAGTAGGAAGGATCCTTAGAGATAATTCACACTCTTCGCACTAATGGGGAAAATGGAGCCCAGAAAGGGGAAAGGAATTGCCCAAGTTCACACAGTAGAGCAAAGTAATAACTGAGACTAGATCAAAGGTCTCCTGATTTTTGTTCTCCTGCTTTTGTCCCTACATCCATGTTGGGACAGGGGGTACAGAGGGGGATGAGTGGTAACCTGGCATAGAGGAACAATCAAATCTGATATCTCCAAACCAGAGGAAAATCATCTAATATATGTAAAATTGCTTAGCATGTTCCCAGGCGTATAGTAGTTTGTCAATATGCTTTGGTTGTCTTTGAATCAAAAGCTATCTGAGCCACTTCCACCACTTGCCCGGGGTCTCCATAGCCAGAAATTGGATCAAACAAGGCATCCTATGGCTAGAATGTGGTTCTTAAGACATACATTATCTACTATTTTCATTTGTCCACTTTTATGTCTTTGTAATTTATTTATTTCATTTTTGGTTTCCTTTAATTTTTTAAAACAAAATTTTCTTTCAAGACTTCAACTGCAATTTTCCTTTCATCCTCTATACTACTGTCTGATAATTAGTTGTTTATGTCACTTTTCTGATAGGAATTTAATGATTCCCAATCATCAGCAGGATAAGGCCAACTTCTTAGTGCAGCATCAAAATTGGATCTCAAACACTCCTTCTACCATCTTCCATTCTCCCACTGACACATACCCTAATCCCTGGCAATTAAAAATTAGTTTCCATTAGCTATGCCCTTTCATTTCTTTGCACATTATGCTGCCTCAGTACACAAAACTCAGTTTCAAAACCCACTGTAAATTTCATTCTAAATGTGAAATCTTCCCAAACTTTCCCAAAGTAAATTTGCTGCTTCATCCTAAGTTTAGTTAATCTGTCTTTAATAACATTGATTATACTTTATTATAATAAATTAGCATATCTGGCACTCTCCTCAGTCCTTTTAGCCATGGCTGTGAGCTGTTGGAAAGAAGAAACCAAGTCTTCCATATATTTATCTTCTTTCACTTGCTCCATAAATGATTATGGCTAACTGGTGTGACAACTCAGGCAGAAAAATACAGAGGTCAATGTATAATTTTCTCTTTCTAACCAGAATTGCTTCCTGCAAGCTCTTTGCTTCTTAACCAGAGGATGCTGAGGCAGGTTTGGACAGTACAGCCACTTTCCTGTCTCTTCTCAGTCCATTTTTAGCATGAACTGTGCTACAAGGGGCACAACAGGGAAGGAGAGGAAGGCACTAAGCAAACAGGATTTGGTGTGAAGGAAGAGGCAGGAATTCACACTCTATGGGTGAGCTGGCCTCTGCTGCATGGCACTGAAAGGCAGGCTGCTTGTGTGCAGTCAAGCACCTCCTGACGGCCCTGCAGACACACAGGAGATTGCCAACCAACACATCTGGAAGCCTGAGGTCCCCAGCACATCTATAAAGGAAGGGTTGTTGGGAGATTGGTTGGTGCCACAGTACTTTGGGGTGCTGTGACTGACACATATGCAATTCCAACATTGCTTCCTATTTCCAGAGGATAGCCCTGTGGGAAGGAGACAGAAAAAAATCACAAAACTTATGGACTTTGTAGCCTCTGTCTGTATTCTCCTCCTCCAATTAGGTCTTGGGCAAAACACGCTGTGTTAACCCGCATGAAAGCCAACTGATATACTGCTTCCTCAGCTATAGATATTGGAAGCATCAGGGAATGGGGCCTGCCCCAGTGCATTTGTATTTTTAGAAATATCCATAGGAGACCTTCAAGATGATGGAGGAATAAGACGTGAAGATCACCTTCCTCCCCACAAATACATCAGAAATACATCTACATGTCGAACAAGCCCTACAGAATACCTACTGAACGCTGGCAGAAGACCTCAGACTTCCAAAAAGGCAAGAAATACCCCCACGTACCTGGGTAGGGTGAAAGAAAAAAGACAAAACAGAGACAAAAGAATAGGGATGGGACCTGCACCTCTGGGAGGGAGCTGCGAAGGAAGAAAAGTTTCCACACACTAGGAAGCCCCTTCACTGGTGGAGACGGGGGTGGGGGCGGAGGAAGCTTCAGAGCCACGGAGGAGAGCACAGCAATAGGGGTACAGAGGGCAAAGCAGAGAGATTCCCGCAAAGAGTATTGGTGCCAACCAGCACTCACCAGCCTGAGAGGCTTGTCTGCTTACCCGGTGGGGTGGGCAGGGGCTGGGAGTTGAGGCTCAGGCTTCGGAGATCCGATCCCAGGGAAAGGACTGGGGTTGGCTGCATGAAGACAGCCTGAAGGGGGTTAGTGTGCCACATCTAGCCAGGAGGGAGTCCTGGAAAAAAGTATGGAACTGCCTAAGAGGAAAGAGACCATTGTTTCAGGGTGCGCGAGGAGATGGGATTCAGAAAACCAACTAAAGGAGCTCCAGAGAAGGGTGTGAGCCACGGCTATCAGTGCAGACACCAGAGAGAGTCATGAAATACTAAGGCTGCTGCTGCAGCCACCAAGAAGGCTGTGTGCAAGCACAGGTCACTATACACACCTCCCCTCCTATGAGCCTGTGCAGCCCGCCACTGCCAGGCTCCTGTCATCCAGGGGTAATTTCCCCGGGAGAATACATAGTGCACTTCAGGCTGTTGCAATGTACCCCGGCCTCTGCCAACGCAGGCTCGCCTCACATTGCATACCCCTCCCTCCCCCAACCCCCCCCCCGTCCTGAGTGAGCCACAGCCCCCTAATTAGCTGCAATTTTAACCCCACCCTGTCTGAGTGAAGAACAGATGCCCTCAGGCGACCTACATGCAGAGGCAGGGCCTAATCCAAAGCTGAACCCTAGGAACTGTTCAAACAGAAAGAGAAATTTGTGCCAACAGCCTCAGGAGCAGAGGATTAAATCTCCACAATCAACTGGATGTACTCTGCATCTCTGGAATACCTGAATACACAACAAATCATCCCAAAATTAAGGTGGTGGATTTGGGAGCAACTGTAGACTTGGGGTTTGCTTTCTGCATCTAATTTGTTTCTGGTTTAATGTTTACCTTAGTTTAGTATTTAGAGCTTATTATCATTGGTAGATTTGTTTATTGATTTGGTTGCTCTCTTCCTTTTTTATATATAGATTTTTTTTTCCTTTTTCTCTTTCTGTGAGTGTGTATGTGTATGCTTCTTTCTGTGATTTTTGTCTGAATAGCATTGCTTTTACCATTTGTCCTAGGTTTCTGTCTGTCCGTGCTTTCTTTCTTTTCTTTTCTTTTTTTTTTTTTTTGGATAGTTTGTAGCATTGTTAGCACTTGTGGATTTGTTTTTCGGTTTGGTTGCTCTCTTCTTTCTTTTTTTCTATCATTTTATTACTTTTTAATTTTCTATATTTAATAATTTTAATAGTTTATTTTTATAACTTTATTTTATTCTTTCATTCTTTCTTTTTTTAATCCTTTTTCCTATAAGCCATGTGGCTCACAGGGTCTTCGTGCTCCAGCTGGGCGTCAGGCCTGGGCCTCTGAGGTGGGAGAGCTGAGTTCAGGACATTGGTCCACCAGACATCTCCTGGCTCCACATAGTATCAAATGATGAAAGCTCTCCCAGATATCTCTATCTCAATGATACGACCAAGCTCAAGTCAACCACCAGCAAGCTACTGTGCTGGACACCCTATGCCAAATGACTGGCAAGACAGGAACACAACACCACCCATCAGGAGAAAGGCTGCTTAAAATCATAATAAGGTCACAGACACCCCAAAACACACCACTGGATATGGCCCTGCCCATCGGAAAGAAAATATCCAGCCTCATCCACCAGAACACAGGCACCAGTCTTTTCCACCAGGAAGTCTACACACCCACTGAACCAACCATAGCCACCAGGGGCAGACACCAAAAACAACGGAAACTACTAACCTGAGGCCTGCAAAAAGGAGACCACAAACACTGAAAGTTAAGCAAAATGAGAAGACAGAGAAACACACAGCAGATTAAGGAGGAAGGGAAAAACCCACTAGACCAAAAAATGATGAGGAAATAGGTAGTCTACCTGCAAAAGAATTCAGAGTAATGATAGTAAAGATGATCCAAATCTTGGAATTAGAATGGAGAAAATATGGGACACATTTAACAAGGACGTAGAAGAACTAAAGAGCAAACAAAAAATGATGAACAGCACAATAAATTAAATTAAATATTCTCTAGAAGGAATCAAGAGCAGGATAACAGAGGCAGAAGAACGGATAAGTGACCTGGAAGACAAAATAGTGGAAATAGGTACGGCAGAGAAAAATAAGGAGAAAAGAATGAAAAGAATTGAGGACAGTCTTAGAGACCTCTGGGATAGCATTAAACACACCAACATTCGAATCATAGGGGTCCCAAGGAAGAAGAGAAAAATAAACGGACTGAGAAAATATTTGAAGAGATTATATTTGTAAACTTCCATAATATGGGAAAGGAAATAGTCAATAAAGTCCAGGAAGCACAAATAGTCCCAACAAGGATAAATCCAAGGAGAAACGTGCCAAGACACATATTAATCAAACTATCAAAAATTAACTACAAAGAAAAAAATTTACAGGCAGCACGGAGAAAGCAACAAATAAAATAGAAGAGAATCCGCATAAGGTTAACAACTGATCAGTCAGCAGAAATTCTGCAAGCCAGAAAGGAGCAGCAGGACATATTTAAAGAGATGAAAGGGGAAAACCTACAACAAAGATTACTCTACCCAGCAAGGATCTAATTCAGATTCGACAGAGAAATTAAATCCTTTACAGACAAGCAAAAGCTAAGAGAATTCAGCACCAACAAACCAGCTTTACAACAAATGCTAAAGGAACTTCTCTAAGCAGGACACACAAGAGAAGGAAAAGACCAACAATAACAAGCCCAAAACAATTAAGAAAATGGTAATAGGAACAGGCATATCAATAACTACCTTAAATGTAAGTGGATTAAAAGCTCCAAACAAAAGACATAGACAGGCTAAATGGATATGAAAATAAGACCCATATATATGCTGTCTACAAGAGGCTCACTTCAGACCTAGGGACACATACAGACTGAAAGTGAGGTGATGGAAAAATGTATTCCATGCAAAAGAAAATCAAAAGAAAGCTAGAGTAACAATTCTCATATCAGGCAAAATAGTGTTTCAAATAAAGACCATTACAAGAGACAAAGAAGGACACTACATAATGATGAAGGGATCAATCCATGTAGAAGAAATAACAATTGTAAGTATTGATGCACCCAACATAGGAGCAGCTGAATACCTAAGGCAAATACAACAGCCATAAAAGGGGAAGTCAACAGTAACACAATCATAGTACAGGACATTAACACCCCACTTTCACCAATGGACAGATCACCCTAATTGAAAATAAATAAGGAAACACAAGCTTTAAATTATACATTAAACAAGATGGACTTAACTGATAGTTATAGGGCATTCCATCCAAAAACAGCAGAATACACTTTCTTCTCAAACGCTCATGGAACGTTCTCCAGGATAGATCACATCTTGGGTCACAGATCTTGCCTTGGTAAATTGAAGAAAACTGAAATTATATCAAGTATCTTTTCCAACCACAATGCTATGAGACTACATATCAATTACAGGAAAAAATCTGTAAAAAATACAAACACATGGAGGCTAAACAATACAGTCCTTAATAATGAAGTGATCACAGAAGAAATCAGAGAGGAAATGAAAAAAATACCTAAAAACAAATGACAATGGAGACACGATGACCCAAAACCTATGGGATGCAGTAAAAGCAGTTCTAAGGGGGAAGTCTAGAGAAATACAATCCCACCTTAAGAAAAAGGAAATATCTCAAGTAAACAACCTGACCCTGCACCTAAAGCAATTAGAGAAAGAAGAACAAAAATCCCCTAAGTTAGCAGAAGGAAAGAAATCATAAAGATCAGATCAGAAATAAATGAAAAAGAAATGAAGGAAATGATAGCAAAAATCAATAAAACTAAAAGCTTTTTCTGAGAAGATAAACAAAATTGATAAACCATTAGCTAGACTCATCAAGAAAAAAAGGGAGAAGACACAAATCAATAGAATTAGAAATGAAAAAGAAGTAACAACTGACACTGCAGAAATACAAAAGATCATGAGAGTTTACTACAGACAAATCAATGCCAATAAAATGGACAACCTGGAAGAAATGGACAAATTCTTAGAAATGCACAACCTGCCAAGACTGAATCAGGAAGAAATAGAAACTTTGAATAGACCAATCAAGAGCACTAGAATTGAAACTGTGATTAAAAATCTTCCAACAAACAAAAGCCCAGAACCAGATGGTTTCACAGGCGAATTCTATCAAACATTTAGAGAAGAGCTAACACCTATCCTTCTCAAACTCTTCCAAAATATAGAAGAGGGAGGAACACTCCCAAACTCATTCTACGAGGCCTCCATCACCTTGATACCAAAACCAGACAAGGACGTCACAGAGAAAGAAAACTACAGGCCAATATCACTGATGAACATAGATGCAAAAAGCCTCAACAAAATACTAGCAAACAGAATCCAACAACAAATTAAAAGGATCATACACCATGATCAAGTGGGGTTTATTCCAGGAATGCAAGGATTCTTCAGTATATGCAAATCAATCAATGTGATACACCATATTAACAAATTGAAGGAGAAAAACCATATGATCATCTCAATAGATGCAGAGAAAGCTTTTCACACAATTCAACACCCATTTATGATAAAAACCCTGCAGAAAGTAGGCATAGAGGGAACTTTCCTCAACATAATAAAGGCCATATATGACAAACCCACAGCCAATATTGTCCTCAATGGTGAAAAACAGAAACCATTTCCACTAAGATCAGGAACAAGAAAAGGTTGCCCACTCTCACCACTCTTATTCAACATAGTTTTGGAAGTTTTAGCCACAGCAATCATAGAAGAAAAGGAAATAAATGAATCCAAATTGGAAAAGAAGAAGTAAAGCTGTCACTGTTTGCAGATGACATGATACTATACATAGAGAATCCTAAAGATGCTATCAGAAAACTACTAGAGCTAATCAATGAATTTGGTAAAGCAGCAGGATACGAAATTAATGCACAGAAATCTCTGGCATTCCTGTACACTAATGATGAAAAATCTGAAAGTGAAATCAAGAAAGCACTCCCAATTACCACTGCAACAAAAAGAATAAAATATCTAGGAATAAAACTGCCTAAGGAGACAAAAGACCTGTATGCAGAAAATTATAAGACATTGATGAAAGAAATTAAAGAGGATACAAATAGATGGAGAGATATACCATGTTCCTGGATTGGAAGAATCAGTATTGTGAAAATGACTCTACTACCTAAAGCAATCTACAGATTCAATGAAATTCCTAACAAATTATCACTGGCATTTTTCACAGAATTAGAACAAAAAATTTCAAAATTTGTTTGGAAAAACAAAAGACCCCAAATAGCCAAAGCAATCTTGAGAATGAAAAACGGAGCTGGAGGAATCAGGCTCCCTGTCTTCAAACTATACTACAAAGCTACAGTAAACAAGACAGATTGGTAGCAGCACAAAAACAGAAAGATAGATCAATGGAACAGGATAAAAGCCCAGAGATAAACCCAGGCACATATGGTCACGCTATCTTTGATAAAGGAGGCAGTAATGTACAGTGGAGAAAGGACAGCCTCTTCAATAACTGGTGCTGGGAAAACTGGACAGGGACATGTAAAAGTATGAGATTAGATCACACCCTAACACCACACACAAAAATAAGCTCACAATGGATTAAAGACCTAAATGTAAGGCCAGAATCTATCAAACTCTTAGAGGAAAACATAGGCAGAACACTCTGTGACATAAATCACAGCAAGATCCTTTTGGACCCACCTCCTAGAGAATTGGAAATAAAAACAAAGATAAACAAATGGGACCTAATGAAACTTCAAAGCTTTTGCACAGCAAAGGAAACCATAAATAATACCAAAAAACAACCCTCAGAATGGAAGAAAATATTTGCAAATGAAGCAATGGACAAAGGATTAATCTCCAAAATTTATTAGCAGCTCATGCAGCTCAATAGCAAAAAACAAACAACCCAATCCAAAAATGGGCAGAAGACCTAAACAGACATTTCTCCAAAGAAGATATACAGACTGCCAACAAACACATGAAAGAATGCTCAACATCATTAATCATTAGAGAAATGCAAATCAAAACTACAATGAGATATCATCTCACAGCAGTCAGATTGGCCATCATCAAAAAATCTAGAAACAATAAATGCTGGAGAGGGTGTAGAGAAAAGGGAACACTCTTGCACTGTTGGTGGGAATGTGAATTGGTACAGCCACTATGGAGAACAGTATGGAGGTTCCTTAAAAAACTACAAAAAAACTTACATATGACCCAGCAATCCCACTGCTAGGCATATATCCTGAGAAAACCATAATTCAAAAAGAGACATGTACAAAAATATTCATTGCAGCTCTATTCACAATAGCCTGGAGATGGAAACAACCTAAGTGTCCATCATCGGATGAAGAGATAAAGAAGATGTGGCACATATATACAATGGAATATTACTCAGCCATAAAAAGAAATGAAATTGAGCTATTTGTAATTAGGTGGATAGACCTAGAGTCTGTCATACAGAGTGAAGTAAGTCAGAAATAGAAAGACAAATACCGTATGCTAACACATATATATGGAATTTAAGAAAAAAAAGAAGTCATGAAGATCCTTGGGGTAAAACAGGAATAAAGACAGAGACCTATTTGAGAATGGACTTGAGGATATGGGGAGGGGGAAGGGTAAGCTGTGACAAAGCCAGAGAGAGGCATGGACATATATACACTACCATACATAAGGTAGATAGATAGTGGCAAGCAGCCGCCTAGCACAGGGAGATCAGCTCGGTGCTTTCTGACAGCCTGGAGTGGTGGGATAGGGAGGGTGGGAGGGAGGGAGACGCAAGAGGGAAGGGATATGGGAACAGATGTATATGTATAATTGAGTCACTTTGTTATAAAGCAGAAACTAATAAAAAAAGGTCAGCTCAGAAATAAATGAAAATGAAATGAAAGAAATGATAGCAAAGATCAATAAAACTAAAAGCTGGTTCTTTGAGAAGATAAACAAAATTTATAAACCATTAGCCAGACTCATCAAGAATAAAAGGGAGAAGACTCAAATCAATAGAATTAGAAATGAAAAAGGAGAAGTAACAACTGACACTGCAGAAATACAAAAGATCATGAGAGATTACTACAAGCAACTCTATGCCAATAAAATGGACAACCTCTAAGAAATGGACAAATTCTTAGAAATGAACAACCTGCCAAGACTGAATCAGGAAGAAATAGAAAATATGAACAGACCAATCACAAGCACTGAAATTGAAACTGTGATTAAAAATCTTCCAACAAACAAAAGCCCAGGACCAGATGGCTTCACAGGCGAATTCTATCAAACATTTAGAGAAGAGTTAACACCTATCTTTCTCCAACTCTTCCAAAATATAGCAGAGGGAGGAACACTCCCCAACTCATTCTGCGAGGCCACCATCACCTTGATACCAAAACCAGGCAAGGATGTCACAAAGAAAGAAAACTACAGGCCAATATCACTGATGAACATAGATGCAAAAAGCTTCAACAAAATACTAGCAAACAGAATCCAACAACAAATTAAAAGGATCATACACCATGATCAAGTGGGGTTTATTCCAGGAATGCAAGGAGTCTTCAATATACGCAAATCAATCAACGTGATACACCATATTAACAAATTGAAGGAGAAAAACCATATGATCATCTCAATAGATGCAGAGAAAGCTTTTGATAAAATTCAACACCCATTTATGATAAAAACCCTGCAAAAGTAGGCATAGAGGGAACTTTCCTCAATGTAATAAAGGCCATATATGACAAACCCACAGACAACATCTTTCTCAACGGTGAAAAACTGAAACAATTTCCTCTAAGATCAGGAACAAGACAAGGTTGTCCACTATCACCACTATTATTCAACATAATTTTGGAAGTTTTATTCACAGCAATCAGAGAACAAAAACAAATGAAAGGAATCCAAATTGGAAAAGAAGTAAAGCTGTCACTGTTTGCAGATGACATGATAGTATACATAGAGAATCCTAAAGATGCTGCCAGAAAACTACTAGAGATCATCAAAGAATTTGGTTAAGTAGCACAATGCAAAATTCATGCACAGTAACCTCTTGCATTCCTATACACTACTGATTGAAAATGTGAAATTGAAATTAAGGAAATACTCCCATTTTCTATTGCAAAAAAGGAATAAAATACCTAGGAATAAACCTACCTATAGAGACAAAAGACCTGTATGCAGAAAACTATGACACTCTTGAAAGTAATGAAAGATGATACAAACAGAAGGAGAGATATACCATATTCTTGGACTGGAAGAATCAACATTGTGAAAATGGCTATACTACGCAAAGCAATCTATAGATTCAATGCAATACCTATCAAACTACCAATGGCATCCTTCACAGAACTAGAACCAAAATATTCACAATTTGTATGGAAACACACAAGACCCTAAATAGCCAAAGCAATCTTTAGAAAGAAAAACGGATCTGGAGGAATCAGGCTCCCAGTCTTCATTTTATTCTACAAAGCTACAGTTATCAAGAGAGTATGGTACTGGCACAAAAACAGAAATATAGATCAAGGGAACAGGATAGAAAACCCAGAGATAAACCCACACACATATGGTCACCTTATCTTTGATAAAGGAGGCAAGAATATACAGTGGAGAAAAGACAGGCTCTTCAATATGTGGTGCTGGGAAAACTGGACAGATACATGTTAAAGTATGAGATTAGAACACTCCCTAACACCACACAAAAATAAGCTCAAAATGGATTAAAGACCTAAATGTAAGGCCAGAAACTACCAAACTCTTAGAGGAAAACATAGGCAGAATACTCTATGATGTAACTCAGAGCGAGATTCTTTTTGACCCACCTCCCAGAGAAACAGAAAAAGTTTTTGATAAAATTCAACATCCATTTATGATAAAAACTCTCCAAAAAGTAGGAATAGAGGGAACCTACCTCAACATAACAAAGGTCGTATGTGACAAACCCATAGGTAACTTCATACTCAACAGTAAAAAACTTAAAGCATTCCCTCTAAGATCAAGAAACAAGACAGGAATGCTCACTGCCACCAATTTTACTTAGCATAGTTTTGGAAGTCCTAGTCACAGCAATCAGAGAAGAAAAAATAGATAAATAAAAGGAATCCAAATTGGAAAGGAGGAAGTAAAACTGTAACCATATTAACAAATTAAGGAATAAAAGCCACATGATCATCTCAATGGGTACAGAAAAATCTTTTGACAAAATTCAGCACCGATTTATGATAAAACTCTCCAGAAGGTGGGCATAGAGGGAACCTACCTCAACATAATAAAGGCCATGTATGACAAACCCACAGCCAACATCATTTTCAATGGTGAAAAACTGAAACCATTTCCTCTAAGATCAGGAAAAAGACAAGGGTGCCCACTCTCACCACTAGTATTCAACATAGTTTTGAAAGACCTAGCCACAGCAATCAGAGAAGAAAAAGGAATAAAAGGAATCCAAATCAGAAAAGAAGTAAAACGGTCACTGTTTGCAGGTGACATGGTACTATACATAGAAAATCCTAAAGACGCCACCAGAAAACTAATAGAGCTCATCTATGAATTTGGTAAACTAGCAGGATACAAAATTAACACATAGAAATCTGTTGTATTTCTATACACTAACAATGAAAGATCAGAAATAGAAATTAAGGAAACATCTCATTTACCATTGCATCAAAAAGAATAAAATACCTAGGAATAAACCTACCTAAGGAGACAAAAGACCTGTACTCCAAAAACTATAAGACACTGATGAATGAAACTGAAGATGATACAAACAAATGGAAATCCAATGTTCTTGGATTGAAAGAATAAATACTGTTAAAATGACCATACTACCCAAGGCAATCTACAGGTTCAATGCAACCCCTATTAAATTACCAATGGCATTTTACAACAGAACTGGAACATTTTTTTTTAATTTGTATGGAAACAAAATACCCTGAATAGCCAAAACAATCTTGAGAAAGAAGAACAGATCTGGAGGAATCAGGCTCCCTGACTTCAAACCATACTACCCAGCAATGGTAATCAAAACAGTATGGTACAGGCACAAAAGCAGAAAGATAGATCAATGGAACAGGATAGAAAGCCCAGAGCTACATCCACACACCTTTGGTCAGTTAATCTATGACAAAGGAGGCAAAAATATACAATGGAGAAAAGACAGTCTCGTCAGTACGTCATCATGCTAGGAAAACTGGACAGCTACATGCAAAAGAATGAAATTAGAACATTCTTTAACACCATATACAAAAATAAACTCAAAATGGATTAGAGACCTAAAAGTAAGAAAGGATAATACAAAACTCTTAGAGGAAAATGTGGGCAGAACACTCTTTGACATAAACCGCAGGTATGATTTTTGGATACGTCTCCTAGAGTAATGGAAATAAAAGCAAGAAGAATCAAATAGGACCTAATTAAACTTATACACTTTTGAATGGCAAAGGAAACCATCAACAAAACAAAAAGCCAGCCTACTTAATGGGAGAAAATATTTGCAAATAATATGACTCCTAAGGAATTAATATCCAAAATATATAAACAGCTCATGCCACTCAACATCAATAAGCAAACCACCCAATTAAAAATGGGCAGAAGAACAATAGACACTTTTCCAAAGAGGAAATATGGATGGCCAACAGGCACATGAAAAGATTCTCAACATTGCCAGTCATCAGGGAAAAGCAAATCAAACCACAATGAGATATCACCTCACACCTCTCAGAAATGCTATCATCAAAAAGACCACAAATAAAAAATGTTGGTGAGGATGTGAAGAAAAGGGCACCCTCCTACACTGCCAGTGGGAATGTGAATTGGCCACTGTGGAAAACAGTATGGAGGTTTCTCAAAAAACTAAAAATTGATATGATCCAGCAATTCTGCTACTGGGTATATATCTGAAAAAAACTAAAATACTAATCTGAAAGGATACATGCATCCCAGTGTTTATTGCAGTGTTATTTTCAATTTCTAAGACATGGAAACAACCTAAGTGTTCATAAACAGATGAATAGATAAAGAAGAAGTGGTATATATATATATATATATATATATATATATATATATATATACACAATGGAATACTACTCAGCCATAAAAAGGAAGAAAATTTTGTCATTCGCAGCAACATGGATAGACTTGGAGGGCATTATGCTAAGTGAAATACATCACATGGTGGTAGGTAAATACTGTATGATATCATTTATATGTGGAATCTAAAAAATACAACCAACTGGTGAATATAGTAAAAAAAGAAGCAGACTCACAAACTAGTGGTTTTCAGTTGGGAAGGGGGAGGGGCAATAAAGGAGTGGGGGAGTGGGAGTCACAAACTATTTGGTGTAAGATAAGCTCAAGTATGTGTTGTACAACATGGGGAATATAGTCAATATTTTGTAATAACTGTAAATGAAGTGTAACCTTTAAAAATTGTATAAAACTAAAAAAAATTTTTAAACACAAAGAAATAAAAATGAAAAACTGGATTCAGGCAGAACAATAATTAATAACATGGGATATTTTGAACTGATGAGGATGATTATCATTTTTAATGACTTTTTATTTAAAACATTGCTGGTTCTTTAAAGTTTTGGTTTTCCAGCTTTAAGGAAAACATTTTTATCTTTTCTTTTAAGCTATATATAACTTAGAGATATTTGGTAAGGCATACCTTTGTAAACAGAATTGAGACATTTACTTTTCCCCCCTACCTTATGCCTCCAGAATTTGGTTTATCTTTGGTAGAAATGGGTGTTACTGTGGAAAGAAAAATTATGTTTCAGTGGAAAACTATAGTACACTCTTGTGGGTATTAATTTCTAGTCCTGTTTATTGTCTTTGAGGTTTTGTTTTCTACATGTAAACTGGACTGGATACTAAATTTTTCTTATTTCCTCAAATATCTGGCTAGGACTCTTCAGACTAATGTTTCCAATTTTTCCCCAACCTTCTGTCTTGGAATCATTAAGGACGAAGACTCTCCTTGAAACTTGCTATTATACAAGGGGCCATATGAGGTCATCCTCACTATCCAGAGGGCAGCCAAACTTTAAGGCTTTGAACCTCAGGACAACATCTCCCAACTTAAAAAGGCTCCTCCAGGCTCTTGCAACTGCACACCAGCTGGAGACATAAAATTAAAATTGACCAGAGAGCTTCCTCCCCAGAAGCAGACAACATCTGTGGTGGACAAGATCTCCCAAGATTACAGATCAATATCTTCATCCAGTATGAAATTCCTTAATGCTTGGGAAGATAATACATATTAATTCTGACAACTCTATTACTGAATCTACCACTAACATCATAGATGCACAGAAAAAATTCCCAGGCTTTCTTGCTCAGAAGGTTTTAGATAATAAAATTGCTTTAGATTACTTATTAGCTGAACAAGCAGGAGTCTGTGCCATAGTAAATACCTCCTGCTGTACCTGAATCAACAGCTATGGTATGACAACAAATACAAGAAATTAGCAAACAAGACACTTGGCTAAAACACGTTAATTCCTCTTCAGGTACATTTTTTATTTGATACACATTTGTTTGGTTCATGGGGTCCCTCACTAGGGATCAAATATCAGTCTCTTGGTTTTTTTTCCTCCTTATAGTTATCACTGTAGTCTCCCTGGTGTGCTATGTTCTTTCAAGTGTATTAAATATATATTTGCAGCCATCACCAGTACATCAGATGGTCTCACTGCACTTGGAGAAACAGAAGCAAGATGAACAGCAAAAAAAATTATGAGGCAAGAACAACTTAACCCTGATGGTGACTAAGAGTAGTGCTAATACCAAATATTTGGTCAATCTGTCATATCTGATAGGGTGGCCAAAACAGAGAAATTGTTAAATTAGTTAAATAAGAAAGCCATTAAACAGAGATGGCTTGAATGCCTTAGGCATCTGTGTAAACAAACCAAAACCTAAGCCTGTAATGTCTCAAGGTTAACAAATTAAAACCTAAGGACAACCCATCACAAACAGACAAGTAATGCAACTGCTTAAACTATAGCCAAGTAAATAATGGGTTTTCTTCTTTGCGTCTGCCCGCCTCTTCTCTATAAAGTCTTTCCTTTAGCTCCTGTTCGTGGAACACTCCTAACCATTTTCAGTTTGGCACTGTCTGATTCCAATTGATTTTTGTTCAAATAAACTCAAAGTTTGTAATATGCCTCAGGTTATCTTTTAATACTTCCATGCTTTAAACCCTCCAATCCTTCCCACTGTGATTAGAGTAAAATATGAACTTCTCACTTATATTACGGCTCCTGCCTACCTCTCCAGTTTTATTTTCTATGACTCTTCCTTCCATGCACTTTGCTCTAATAACATTGTCCTCCTTATATCTCTTGGATATTTCAAGCTCTCTCCTGTCTCAGGGCCTTTGCAGGCTGTTTCTTCCACCTGAAGTGTTTTTGCCCAGAATTTTGCAACTTTGCCCCATTCTGGTCTCAGCTCAGATGTTACCTCCTGTGGTAGTCAGTGTCCAAAGATGACTCCCCAAGGAATCACACTGCTTCATTTTTCATATTCTTGTATAGGTTATCTCTTTAAATCTTGGATGGTACTGTACCTTCCTTGTAACTAATAGAATGTGACAGAAGTGATGCTGTATAACTTCTGAGGCTACATCAGAAGAATATTTGTAGCAAGGGCCTGGGATAGTGCTTTGCACAGAGTAGGTCCTCAGTTTCTGTTGGACTAATGAGTTGCCTCACCGGTCTATTAGAATGCTTATTCTGGGTGGAGCTAACCACCATGTAAGATGTATGATAACCCTAAGATCACCATGCTATGAAGAAGCCCATGTTAGCCATGTGGAGAAGTCACATGAAGAGAGAGACATGCCAAGCCAGTGTTTCTAGCCATCCCATTTTGGACCCTTCTAGTTTGTCTATGGCCCCAGATTAAACATCATCCATGCAAGGAAAGAAGCCATCCTGGACATTTTATTTTCTTCATAGTATTTATCACCATCAAAACTACCCTTGTTTATACATTAGTTTACAGTTCTATTGTATATCTTGTCCCACTAGTATGTAAGGTCCATGAGAACAAAAGGCTTTGTTCACTATTATATTCCCAGCAGCTAAATCATGCATCTCAGATTTTGTGTATACAAATTACCTGGGAAATCTTGTTTAAATTTAGATTCTGATTCAGAGGGTCTGAAATGGGGCCTGAAATTCAGAATTTCTAACAGGCTCCCAGGTGATGCAGATACTGTTTGTCCACAGACCGTGCACTGAATAGCAAGATGATAGAGAACTCTAGGTAGAAGCGAAAGAATTTGAGATCCACCTGAAAGAACGTGTGCCCTTCTCTGTGGACCTCTGGCTTTCTAGCTTCTCTTGAAAAATCAGAAAGTTTAGCATCCCTAGGCTGGCATTTCCACCTTGCAACAATCAACTGGTGCTGGGTACACCTGCTCTCTTTTAGAGACAGCACCTGCCTAGTAGCTCCTGCTTAGCCCCAGCAAACATCTGAACCGTGATTTCTACTCTTCAGAGCTCTCTGAGCTTCATTTTTATTCTAACTAACTCCATGGTTACAGGACACCAAAACCAAAATGTCTACTCCTTCAAACAGGTGTTTTCTCTAGGAATGATCATGTCTATATTCGAGGAATGTGGTCTGTCTAGATCAGTGCTTCTCAAACTTTGTCTATTGATATTTTTGTTAAAATGAAGATTCTGATTAAGCGGTGGGACTGGTATTCTGTGATGTCAATACTGTCGACATGGACGACACTTTGAGGTGCAAGGACCTGGAACAATTCCTGCCACAGAGTAGGACCTCAGTATTTGTTAGATCAATTAATTTGTTTCACATAATAACCCTATTATAATAGCATTATCTCAATTTTATAGACAAGATAACTGAGACTCGGGACTTCCCCGGTGGTGCAGTGGTTGAGAATCTGCCTGCCAGTGCAGGGGACACGGGTTCGAGCCCTGGTTTGGGAAAATCCCGCATGCCTCGGGCGGCTGGGCCCGTGAGCCACAACTACTGAGCCTGAGCGTCTGAAGCCTCTGCTCCGCAGCAAGAGAGGCCATGATAGTGAGAGGCCCGTGCACCGCGATGAAGAGTGGCCCCCACTTGCCGCAACTAGAGAAAGCCCTCGCACAGAAACAAAGACCCAACACAGCCCAAAATAAATAAATAAATATTTTTTTTTAAAAAAATGATAACGGAGACTCACAAAATTGAGTGACTCATCTAGGGTTACACAATTAGTATAGAACAGAGTCTACACTCAAATTGATCCAACTGATAGTAAGCCAGCCTCTGATTTTCTAAAATCTCAGCCTGGATAACCCTTGGATAGCTTTATAATTGGGCATAGTATGATTTTTATAGGCAGCAAGTGGACCATCAAATTCTCAAGGCCCTGTCACCTGCCTAGAATTCCTTATATAGACTACAAAATCTTGAACCCCAAAACTGGGCTTTGAATGCAAAAATTTGGAGATGTTAAGGTCTGATACTAGAACCAAGATAGCTAGGGACAAGACAGGATCCCATGTAGTCAAGTATATTGTAAAATATTGGGCACACATAGGAGTAATATTCAAAATATTTAACAACATGTATAGCAATGGACCCAAAATATCTGAATGAATATAGGCCTGTGATGCTGAAACAAGGTTCTAGAAACATTACCCCTTTAGTTGTTGGATTCTAGGAGGGCTTAGGGCTTCCAAGTGAGGGACTAGGGCAGTTGGGGGTATGTAGGGAGCTTAGGGCAGTGACTATTTACCAGCTGGTATAGAAAGACTTCAATATTTAAAAGCTGGTTTGGGTTTGAACTTCCTGAATATTAGCCCTGAGTATCAGAAGGTAGGGAAAGTCCAAAAAGCTTGGGAGCCAAGTCCCAGGTAAAGAGTCAGCAGCAGAGGCCAGACATTGAACTGGCAAGTGACCATAGATTCAGAGATACTAAAAGCCATAAAAATGGATCCTGTGGCAGCAGACCCCATCAGCCTGAGGAAGGACATTGGGAACAGCTGGCTAGTAGGTATCTTAACAGGCAGAGCCTGTCAAGCTGAAAAGCATCTATGTTAAATTGTAACACATCAGACAATCCCTAGATCAGATGTCACCTGCTGCAGAAGGAAAGGAGGTGGACTGTGTTTGGTAATCTTTCTCCAGGTATGGTCCCTGGACCATTTGATTCTGAATCACCTGGTAGTAGTGTTAATTTTTTTTTAATATTTGAGGTCTCACCTCAGGCCTGTTAAATCATATTTGGTGGAGGAAGGGTGAGGAATATGCATTTTTGTAGCAGGCATTCCAGGAGATTCTGATTCATGCTCAAGTTTAAGACCTTAAAATGTGTATGTAGGAAAAGAAAGTAGATACTAAATAAGAATGGTTGGCAACTTTGTGAGAGTTAGGGGATAAATTACAAAGGACCTAGAGTGTCAGGCTTAGGACTATGCACATATATAGACTATATGAGAACTATATAAGAGAGCATAAGAACTATATGACATAATAGGGAGCACTAAAAGCCTATGAGAAAAGGGAAAGTTAACATTCGTGTGGCAGTGTAGAGGATGACAGGATAAAGACTTGAGGCAGGGAGATAAGTTAGTTTTTAGGGTAAATTGGAGTGTTTTTTACTTGCTAAATTGTAGCAATCATGGCTTGGAGCACACCCACTATGACTACAATTGTATGCTTTGGCAATACTTCTAGGAAGGGACTAGACTGACAATATCTGGGTCCTACTTTTTCCTGTCTACAGGCTTCAGGAATTTGGTTTTCATGGCTCCTATATTATAAGCTGAGGGCATATTATGCCCATACCATGGCACTTGGAAGGGCTAGCCTTTGGGCCCAGGCCCACACCATAGGCTAGAAATTTAGCAACCATTAATCTCAGAATTGCCAAGACTTTCCATTTCCACATGTTTTCAGTTCAGTCCATTTTGAATACATATTTATTGAATAGCAATTTTGTGCCAGAAGCTGTGCTATGCCCTGGAGATATAGAGATATGATACATTCCCTCAAAAAGTTCTCCATCTAGTAAAGGGAAGCAGACACACAGAAACAGATAATGTGGTGAGTCCTGAAAGGTAGCTCTCAGAATAGAAGAGTGTACAGAAAAATAATATATTGACTCTGAAGGTGTCAGGGAGGATTCTGGAGGAAGAATAAGAGTTTTTCAAGTAATTTGTTAAAATGCAAAACAAAGCGTTATTGTCTTACATCTTTTATGTGAATAATTTCACAAGTAGCAATCAATTCTTGGGCTTCCCTGGTGATGCAGTGGTTAAGAATCTGCCTGCCAATGCAGGGGGCATGGGTTCAGCCCTTGGTCTGGGAAGATTCCACATACCAAGAAACAACTAAGCCCCTGCACTACAACTACTGAGCCTGCGCTCTAGAGCCCATGAGCCACAACTACTGAGCCCACGTGCCACAAATACTGAAGCCCATATGGCCAGAGCCCGTGCTCCACAACAATAGAAGCCACTGCAATGAGAACTCTGTGCACCGCAACAAAGAGTAACCCCCATTCGCCGCAGCTAAAGGAAGCCCGTGCATAGCAACAAAGACCCAACACAGTCAGAAATAAATAAATAAAATAAATAAATTTATTAAAAAATAAATTCTCATTTCATGCGTCCTAATTTTAGTCTGGAAAATATAGCAGATATGGAAAAAATATATATGGTTTATTTTCCAGCCCTGTCCCTTACCCTGATTGTGGAACACAGCAAAAAGCAATAACAAGAAGACATGTTTGAGTCCCAGTGCAGCCACCTTCAAATTTTGTTACTTAGACTTTTATATATGTCTTAGTTTCTGCATCTATAAAATACAGCATACAACTGAGGATCTAACCCCCATAGAGTATGGATGTGAATGGACCCTAATACATAGAGTGTAGTTTGGAGATATAAGAGGTCATTTATGTTATTTCATCCTTAGGCCTCCAGATATATACCTCTTAAGCCATCTGCCATCCTGGCTCAGGAAACCTTAAACTGAGTCCAGGGAAGCAAAGAATGTCTTTAGGAAACTTAACTTTTGAGCTGGTTCTTCATCTTCCTGAGTCACTGGGGCCTGTCCCTAGGGCCCTCTGGTATCTATACCATGGTTGTCATATTGAAATATGTTGGCTGCAGAGAGTAGGGCAGGGATGTAGGAGTCAAAGGGAAAAAAGGTCTGAAAAACAGCCCAGTTGTTCCCACCACATTCTTCAAACCTATCCCTAGAGCAGCTGTCTCAGCCCTGGGACATCCCTAGGTGCAGAAAGGAAATAGGGGTAACAGAATCTGGTTCTTAGCTAGGATAGGAGGTATTAAAGGAAACACTTGATTATCATCCTAGAATAAATAGCTAAAGAATGAAAGCTTTCCAGGGATCTTAAGACACCATTTGCTCCAAGCCACTCAGATGGGAATACTGAAGTCCAAAGAGATGAACGAACTTGGCCAAGGTCACAAACTATGCAGTGACAAAGAGGGGATTAGAATTCAGATTTCCACTTTTGCAAGGCAGACAGTTTTCTACCCCAACCACAGTCTCTTCCTAGAGATAGATTTTCTCTGCTTGGAGAAGCAACTGGGGAGGTAGCAGCTGAGGGCTAGGGTCATTTTTATGCATTCTCTTGGTTATAGGCAGAATTAGTCATGAACACTATCTTGGCAGCTGCTTTCTAAAAGTGAGGAACCAGCTGGATCTGGTGAGTGGCCCAGCACCTCTGACTCACCTGGTTATTAAACTGCAAGAACTTAGAGAAATCTTGGGAGAGAATCTTCATTTACTGGAATACTCTAGAGTGACTACTCTATGGCCCTTCCCAGTGAGGCTACAAAGGGAAGTTTTTCTTTTCTCTGTAACTTCCCCTGATTGTGGCTTTCAATGTCTCTCCAGACCTCTAATCAATTTATTTAAATTGAGCACACACGTATTGAGCCAGGTGCAGTATTGGGTTGAAACGTTAACAGCAAAGACTTTGATGAACAATACATATTCTGCTACCAAAACGTTTATGATCCATTGAAGGAGGCATATAGATACTTAAATACCCACACTGTATGACAAAGAATGCTATGTCATAATGGAAAACATTACTCTCAATTAAGTAGTCAGAGACTATTGTGTTTAAGATAGGCCTAGGAAGATAAATAAAATAACCTTTGTTGGAAATGGGGGAGAAAGAAGAACCTAACAGCCATAGAGAATAAGTTTGGGGTACAAAGGCCAAAGAGTGGAAATGAGGGGCTGAAGTGGAGAGTAAGTTGGTAGACGCCCTAGAATCCAAGCGAAGGAGATAGTTTTAACTTGAACAATGGGGACACATGGAAGACAGTAAAGCAGGGGGTCTGATTTGATCAAATCACCACTCCAGAAAGATCACTCTGAGGCTATGTGCAGGACGGATTTAGGGGGTGGAAGAAAGACTGAAGGCAAAGAGGCCTGCCTGAGTGGAGGCTGTTGCAATAGTCCAGGCACAAGTTAACAAGAAGTGAAGAGGGTAAAAGGTACAGTAGGACACTGGCAGAATGAGTAGAAAATCAGGAAACCATTTGAGAATGGGAGAGCTGATACCCACCCACAGTTGGCGTCAACTTAGGGTCACAGAAAGAGTAATGGACTTGGAATCTGAAGACCTGACATCAAGTCCTGGCTCCATCAACTCCTGTCAGGGAATGAGATAAGGTATGTAAGAGCACTTTATTAACTTTAAATCACTGTATAGATGCAAGTAGTTTTGTTTCTTTGTTTTAGGGTGCTTTGATCTCTTTCACTGAAGAATAAGTTTACTCAAATTTCATTTATTTGTCCAGTAGTGATGTAAGCTCCCAGTTTTCCAGGGGGTAAACATGTCCTGATGTAGGCGGTATTTTGCCCATTGTCCCAATGTTCTCCTTTCTTCCAAGGGGATACTCCTGCAATACCAAAAAGAATATTTGAAGGTCATATAGTTGGCTTTTCAAGTGGGTCTTGGAAGTATAAAGAGGAAGGGATTCTATTTTGCACTCTTACAAACCTCTTGGCTCTGGGGTACCCAAAGACTCTTCACTAACCAAGATCATAAGAGAATATAAGTTGAGCCGATGTGATAAGCAAGTCCTCCTGCTGAGGTGTGAGTTTCAAGTTGGAGCTCTTGAAATTCAGAAGAATATTGTCTTTTGCTCCCCACATGTATTAACATATTGTTGTCTAAGTACACCATGGTCCAGGAGGGGATGGCTATGGAGTAGGTATTAGGCAAAAAGTGATGAATAAGTAATGAGAAGAAAGAAAGACATATTGGACGAAAATATGGAGTAGGATGAAGGCATAGTGACAAGTTAAGAGACGACCAAGAAATATCTTGGTAATCATCAAGAGGCTGAATCAACTGGAGAAAAGGTGAGGCCAACAGCTTGAAAATAATGAGGTTCAAGGGGATTTTGATGTGTAGATCAGGAGGCTTCTCCAACTCTATAGCAGAAAGCATTTGGGAGTATGGTCTTACCTGAATTCCCTGTGTAAAAATAGAGACCAATATAGAAAGAACTTGGCTTCCCAGGGATCAGTGTTGTTGAAAGAGATAAGAAGTTAGAGAAGACAAAGATTCTCAAGGAGCTAGGCAAAATGGAATCCACAGAAATTGAATGGATCCAAGCTGGACTTGGTGACTATGGTAGACACCTATGACTACCCAACAATACTGATATTCCTGCCACTGTTGTGAAGTCTCTTGCATTCTACATGGTAAACAGAAGACAGTGTTACTGATGATATCTTATTCAACCATCTCAGAGTGTAGGGTCTTTAAAATCAAGGGCCATATCTTATCTCCATAATTCTAGGGCTCACCATAAGGCCTGACACAGAGAAGGCCTCCCAATGAATGTTTGTTGCATGAATGAATGAATAGATGGATGGATGATAAATTCTCAAGTGCAAACTAGGGAGATAGTGTAGTGTGGTACAAAAAGTGTAGTTTTTAGAGTTATAAAGAACAGGCTTCTAGTCTGCCTCATACTAGCTATGTGACTTTGAACAAGTTATTTAACCTCTCTGAGCTTCAGTTTATTTTACACTTTTCCATAAAGAAAATATTATATACCTGTCCAGATTTCCCAGCACCACTTACTGAAGAGGCTGTTCTTTCTCCACTGGACATTCCTGCCTCCTTTATCAAAGATAAGGTGACCATATGTGTGTGGGTTTATCTCTGGGCTTTCTATCCTGTTCCCTTGATCTATATTTCTGTTTTTGTGCCAGTACCATACTGTCTTGATTATTGTAGCTTTGTAGTATAGACTGAAGTCAGGGAGCCTGATTCCTCCAGCTCCGTTTTTTGTTCTCAAGATTGCTTTCGCTCTTTGGGGTCTTTGTTTTTCCAAACAAATTTTGAAATTTTTTGTTCTAGTTCTGTGAAAAATGCCAGTGGTAGTTTCTTAGGGATTGCATTGAATCTGTAGATTGCTTTAGGTAGTAGAGTCATTTTCACAATGTTGATTCTTCCAATCCAAGAACAAGGTATATCTCTCCATCAATTTGTATCATCTTTAATTTCTTACATCAGGGCCTTATAATTTTCTGCATGCAGGACTTTCATCTCCTTAGGTATGTTTATTCCTAGATATTTTATTCTTTTTGTTGCAGTGGTAAATGGGAGGGTTTTCTTGATTTCACTTTCATATTTTTCATCATTAGTGTTTAGGAATGCCAGATATCTCTGTGCATTAATTTTCTCTCCTGCTACTTTACCAAATTCATTGATTAGCTCTAGTAGTTTTCTGGCAGATCTTTTGGATTCTCTATGTATAGTATCATGTCATCTGCAAACAGTGACAGTTTAAATTCTTCTTTTCTGGTTTGGATTTCTTTTATTTCCTTTCCTTCTCTGATTGCTGTGGCTAAAGCTTCCAAAACTATGTTGAATAAGAGTGGTGAGAGTGGGCAGCCTTGTCTTGTTCCTGATCTTAGTGGAAATGGTTTCAGTTTTTCACCATTGAGGACGATGTTAGCTGTGGGTTTGTCATATATGGCCTTTATTATGTTGAGGAAAGTTCCCTCTATGCCTACCTTCTGGAGGGATTTTATCATAAATGGGTGTTGAATTTTGTTGAAAGCTTTCTCTGCATCCATTGATATGACCAAATGGTTTTTCTCCTTCAATTTGTTAATATGGTGTATCACATTGATTGATTTGCATATATTGAAGAATCCTTGCATTCCTGGAATAAACCCCACTTGATCATGGTGTATGATCCTCTTAATGTGCTGTTGGATTCTGTTTGCTAGTATTTTATCGAGGATTTTTGCATCTATGTTCATCAGTGATATTGGCCTGTAGTTTTCTTTCTTTGTGATACCCTTGTCTGGTTTTTGTATCAGGGTGATGGTGGCCTCGTAGAATGAATTTGGGAGTGTTCCTTCCTCTGCTATATTTTGGAAGACTTTGAGAAGGATGGGTGTTAGCTCTTCTCTAAATGTTTGATAGAATTCGCCTGTGAAGCCATCTGGTCCTGGGCTTTTGTTTGTTGGAAGATTTTTAATCACAGTTTCAATTTCAGTGCTTGTGATTGGTCTGTTCATATTTCCTATTTCTTCCTGAGTCAGTCTTGGCAGGTTGTGCATTTTTAAGAATATGTCCATTTCTTCCCGGTTGTCCAATTTATTGGCATAGAGTTGCTTGTAGTAATCTCTCATGATCTTTTGTATTTCTTCAGTGTCAGTTGTTACTTCTCCTTTTTCATTTCTAATTCTATTGATTTGAATCTTCTCCCTTTTTTTCTGGATGAGTTTGGCTAATGGTTTATCAATTAGAACACTCCCTAACACCATATACAAAAATAAGCTCAAAATGGATTAAAGACCGAAATGTAAGGGCAGAAACTATCAAACTCTTAGAGGAAAACATAGGAAAAACACTCTTTGACATAAATCACAGCAAGATCCTTTTTGACCCACCTTCTAGAGAAATGGAAACTTTAAAAAAATATACAAACGGGACCTAATGAAACTTAAAAGATTTTGCACAGCAAAGGAAACCATAAACAAGACAAAAAGACAACCCTCAGAATGGGAGAAAATATTTGCAAATGAAGCAACTGACAAAGGATTAATCTCCAAAATTTATAAACAGCTCATGCAGCTCAATATGAAAAAACCAAACAACACATCCAAAAATGGGCAGAAGACCTAAATAGACATTTCTCCAAAGAAGATATACAGATTGCCAGCAAACACATGAAAGAATGCTCAACATCATTAATCATTAGAGAAATGCAAATCAAAACTACCATGAGATATCACCTCACACCGGTCAGAATGGCCATCATCAAAAAATCTAGAAACAATAAATACTGGAGAGGGTGTGGAGAAAAGGGAACCCTCTTGCACTGTTGGTGGAAATGTAAATTGGTACAGCCACTATGGAGAACAGTATGGACGTTCCTTAAAAAACTAAAAATGGAACTACCATATGAGCCAGCAATCCCACTACTGGGCGTATACCCTGAGAAAACCATAATTCAAAAAGAGTCATGTACCAAAATGTTCATTGCAGTTCTATTTACAATAGCCAGGAGATGGAAACAACCTAAGTGTTCATCATCGGATGAATGGTAAAGAAGATGTGGCACATATATACAATGGAATATTACTCAGCCATAAAAAGAAATGAAATTGAGTTATTTGTAGTGAGGTGGATGGATCTAGAGTCTGTCATACAGAATGAAGTAAGTCAGAAAGTGAAAGACAAATACCGTATGCTAACACATATATATGGAATCTAAGAAAAAAAATGTCATGAAGAACCTAGGGGTAAGACAGGAATAAAGACACAGACCTACTAGAGAATGGACTTGAGGATATGGAGAGGGGGAAGGGTAAGCTGTGACAAAGTGAGAGACAGGCATGGACATATTTACGCTACCAAACGTAAAATAGATAGCTAGTGGGAAGCAGCCGCATAGCACAGGGAGAGCAGCTCGGTGCTTTGTGACCACGTAGAGGGGTGGGATAGGGAGGGTGGGAGGGAGGGAGATGCAAGAGGGAAGAGATAGGGGAACATATGTATATGTATAACTGATTCACTTTCTTATAAAGCAGAAACTAACACACCATTGTAAAGCAATTATACTCCAATAAAGATGTAAAAAAAACATAAGAAAATATTATATGCCTTTCAGAGTCATGTGAAATTCAAATAAGATAATAGAAAATACTTCATAGACCATGAAGGGTTATGCGTATGTTAAATGTTATTACTATTTTCAGAGGAGTGCAGTAAGACTCAGACAGGAACAGAAGGAGGCCTACTCAAAGACATGCAATGAAACAGAGAAAGGACTGGAATTGAAATCACATACCTTTCAGTTGAGCTCCTTCCATTGCTCTTTGAATAAAAGAAATGTACAGAGAAGAAGAGGGTCATGGTTGTGGTTCTACCCCACTGGCTCAAGCAGGAAAAAGTTTTTTTTTTTTAATTTGAAATTTATATTGTCATAATTGTGAATTCAGATGAAGTTTTAAAATATAATACAGATTCTTTGTAAACTTTGCCCAGTTTCTCTCAATGGTAACATTTTGCAAAACTATAGGATGGTATCACCACCAAGATATTGACATTGATGTAATTCCCAGATCATACTTATATTTCCAAATTTTATTTGTACTCATTGGGTGTATGTTTGTGTTATGTGTATTCAGCCCCATACAATTATTTTTCAAAGATATGTGCTTATTTAATTAGCTCAATCATATACCCTTTCTTTTTTTTTCTTAACATCTTTATTGCAGTATAATTGCTTTTCAATGGTATGTTAGTTTCTGCTTTATAACAAAGTGAATCAGTTATACATATACTTTATATCCCCATATCTCTTCCCTCTTGCATTTCCCTCCCTACCACTCTCCCTATTCCACACCTCCAGGTGGTAACAAAGCACCGAGCTGATCTCTCTGGGCTATGTGGCTGCTTCCTACTAGCTATCAGTTTTCCATATGGTAGTGTATATATGTCCATACCACTCTCTCACCTTGTCACAGCTTCCCTTACCCTTCCCCATGTCCTCAACTCCATTCTCTAGTAGGTCTGTGTCTTTATTACCATCTTGTCCTTAGGTTCTTCAAGACCTTTTTTTTGTTTGTTTTAGATTCCAAATATATATGTTAGCATACAGTATTTGTTTTTCTCTTTCTGATTTGCTTCACTCTGTATGACAGACTATAGATCCATCCACCTCACTACAAATAACTCAATTTTGTTTCTTTTTATGGCTGAGTAATATTCCATTGTATATATGTGCCACATCTTCTTTATCCATTCATCTGTTGATGGACACTTAGGTTGTTTCCAAGTCCTGGATATTGTAAATAGAGCCACAGTGAACATTGTGGTAAATGACTCTTTTTGAATTATGGTTTTCTCTGGGTATATGCCAAGTAATTAAAGAAATTACAGATGATACAAATAGATGGAGAGATATACCATGTTCTTGGATTGGAAGAGGTATATATATGCCCAGTAGTGGGATTGCTGGGTCATATGGTGGTTCTAATTTTAGTTTTTTAAGGAACGTCCATACTGTTCTCCATATTGGCTGTACCAATTTAGATTCCCAATAAGAGTGCAAGAGGGTTTCCTTTTCTCCACACCCTCTCCAGCATTCATTGTTTGTAGATTTTTTGATGATGGCCATTCTGACAGGTGTGAGGTGATATCTCATTGTAGTTTTGATTTGCATTTCTCTAATCATGAATGATGTTGCACATTCTTTCATGTGTTTGCTGGCAATCTGTATATCTTCTCTGGAGAAATGACTATTTAGGTCTTCTGCCCATTTTGGATTGGATTGTTTGTTTTTTTGATATTGAGCTGCATGAGCTGATTGTAAATTTTGGAGATTAATCCTTTGTCAGTTGCTTCATTTGCAAATATTTTCTCCCATTCTGAGGGTTGTCTTTTGGTCTTGTGTATGGTTTTCTTTGCTGTGCAAAACCTTTTAAGATTCATTAGGTCCCATTTGGTTATTTTCCTTTTTATTTCCATTTCTCTAGGGGGTTGGTCAAAAGGGATCTTGCTCTAATTTATTTCAAAGAACATGGTATATCTCTTAATGTATTTGTATCATCTTTAATTTCTTTCATGTGCTTCTTATTATTTTCTGCATACAGGTCTTTTGTCTCCCGAGGTAGTTTTAATCCTAGATATTTTATTCTTTTTGTTGCAATGGTAAATGGAAATGTTTTCATAATTTCACTTTCAGATTTTTCATCATTAGTGTATAGGAATGCTAGAGATTTCTGTGCATTAATTTTGTATCCTGCTACCTTACCAAATTCATTGATTAGCTCTAGTAGTTTTCTGGTAACATCTTTAGGATTATCTTTGTATAGTATCATATCATGTGCAAACAGTGACAGTTTACTTCTTCTTTTCCAATTTGTATTCCTTTTATTTCTTTTTCTTCTCTGAATGCCATGGCTAGGACTTCCAAAACTATGTTGAATAATAGTGGTGAGAGTGGACATCCTTTTCCTGTTCCTGATCTCAGAGGAAATATTTTTATTTTTCACCATTCAGAATGATGTTTGCTGTGTGTTTGTCATATATGGCCTTTATTATGTTGAGGTAGGTTCCCTCTCTGCCCACTGTCTCGAGAATTTTTATCATAAATCAGTGTTGAATTTTGTCAAAAGCTTTCTCTGCATCTATTGAGATCATCATACAGTTTTTATTCTTCAATTTGTTAATATGGTATATCACATTGATAGATTTGCATATATTGAGGAATCCTTGCATCCCTGGGATAAATCCCACTTGATAATAGTGTATGATCCTTTTAATGTGTTGTTGAATTATGTTTCCTATTATTTTGTTGAGGATTTTTGCATCTACATTCATCAGTGATGTTGGTCTGTAATTTTCGGGGTTTTTTTTTTACTATATTTGTCTGGTTTTGGTATCCGGGTGAGGGTGGCCTCATAGAATGTGTTTGGGAATGTCCCTTCCTCTGCAATTTTTTGGAAGAGTTTGAGAAGGTTGGGTGTTACCTCTTCTCTAAATGTTTCATAGAATTCACCTGTGAAGGCTTTTGGTCCTGGAATTTTGTTCGTTGGAAGATTTTTAATCACAGTTTCAATTTCATTACTTGTGATTGGTCTGTTCATATTTTCTATTTCTTCCTGGTTCAGTCTTGGAAGGTTGTGGATTTCTAAGAATGTGTCTATTTCTTCCAGGTTGTCCATTTTATTGGCATATACTTCCTTGTAATAATCTCACTTGATCATTTGTATTTCTGCAGTGTCAGTTGTTACTTCTCCTTTTTTATTTATAATTCTATTGACTTGAGTTTTCTCCCTTTTTTTCATGATAAGTGTGGCTAGTGGTTTATCAATTTTGTTTATCTTCTCAAAGAACCAGCTTTTACTTTTATTTATCTTTGCTATCGTCTCCTTCATTTCTTTTTCATTTCTTTCTGATCTGAATTTTATGATCTCTTTCCTTCTGCTAACTTTGGGATTTTTTTGTTTGTTTTTCTTTCTCTAATTGCTTTAGGTGTAAGGTTAGATTGTTTATTTAAGATGTTTCTTGTTTCTTGAGGTAGGATTGTGTTGCTATAAACTTCCCTCTTAGAACTGTTTTTGCTGCATCCCATAGGTTTTGGGTTTTCGTGTTTTCATTGCCATCTATCTCTACATATTTTTTGATTTCCTCTTTGATTTCTTTGGTGATCTCTTGGTTATTTAGTAATGTATTGTTTAGCCTCCATGTGTTTTTGTTTTTTACTTTTTTTCCCCTGTAATTCATTTCTAATCTCATAGTGTTGTGGTCAGAAAAGATGTTTGATATGATTCCGATTTCTTAAATTTACTGTGGCTTGATTTGTGACCCAAGATGTGATCTATCCTGGAGAATGTTCCATGCGCACATGAGAAGAATGTGTAAACTGTGGTTTTCAGTGGAATATCCCATAAATATCAATCAAATCTATCTGGTTTATTGTGTCATTTAAAGCTTCTTTTTCCTTATTTATTTTCATTTTGGATGATCTGTCCATTGGTGTAAGTGAGGTGCTAAAGTCCCCCACTATTTTTGTGTTACTTTTGATTTCCTCTTTTAGAGCTGTTAGCAGTTGCCTTATGTATTGAGGTGCTCCTACGTGGGGTGAATATATATTTATAATTGTTATATCTTCTTCTTGGATTGATCCCTTGATCATTATGTAGAGTCCTTCTTTGTCTCTTGTAACATTCTTCATTTTAAAGTCTATTTTTTCTGATATGAGTATTGCTACTCTAGCTTTCTTTTGATTTCCATTTGCATGGAATATTTTTTTCCATCCCCTCATGTTCACTCTGTATGTGTCCCTAGGTCTGAAGTAGGTCTCTTGTAGACAGCACATATATGGTTCTTGTTTTTGTGTCCATTCAGCAAGCCTGTGTCTTTTGGTTGGAGCATTTAATCCATTCACGTTTAAGGTAATTATCAATATGTATGTTCCAATGACCATTTTCTTAATTGTTTTGGGTTTGTTTTTGTAGTTCCTTTTCTTCTCTTGTGTTTCCCACTTAGAGAAGTTCCTTTAGCGTTTGTCATAGAGCTGGTTTGTTGGTGCTGAATTCTCTTAGCTTTTGCTTGTCTGTAAAGCTTTTGATTTCTCCATCGAAACTGAATGAATTCCTTGCTGGGTAGAGTCATCTTGGTTGTAGGTTCTTCCCTTTCATCACTTTAAGAATATCATGCCACTCCCTTCTGGCTTGTAGAGTTTCTGCTGAGAAATCAGCTGTTAACTTTATGGGAGTTCCCTTGTATGTTATTTGTCATTTTTCCCTTGCTGCTTTCAATAATTTTTCTTTGTCTTCAATTTTTGCCATTTTGATTATGATGTGGCTCGGCCTGTTTCTCCTTGGATTTATCCTGTATGCTACTCACTGAGTTTCCTGCACTTGCATGGCTATTTCCTTTCCCATGTTAGGGAAGTTTTTGATTATAATCTCTTCAAATATTTTCTCTGGTCCTTTCTCTCTCTCTTCTCCTTCTGGGACCCCTATAATGAGAGTGTTGTTTCATTCCATGTTGTCTCAGAGGTCTCTCAGGCTGTCTTCATTTCTTTTCATTCTTTTTTTCTTTATTCTGTTCCACAGCAGTGAATTCCACCATTCTGTCTTCCAAGTCACTTATCTGTTCTTCTGCCTCAGTTATTCTGCTATTGATTCCTTCTAGTGTAGTTTTCTTTTCAGTTATTGTATTGTTCATCTCTGTTTGTTTGTTCTTTATTTCTTCTGGGTCTTTGTTAAACATTTCTTGCATCTTCTCAATCTTTGCCCCCATTCTTTTCCCGAGGTCCTGGATCATATTCACTATCATTCTTCTGACTTCTTTTTCTGCAAGGTTGCCTATCTCCACTTCATTTAGTTGTTTTTCTGGGGTTTTATCTTGTTCCTTCATCTGGTTCATGCCCTCTGCCTTTTCATCTTGTCTATCTTTCTGTGAATGTGGTTTTTGTTCCACAGGCTGCAGGACTGTAGTTCTTCTTGCTTCTGCTGTCTGCCCTCTAGTGGATGAGGCTATCTAAGAACTTTCATTAATTGCTGCTTTGATGTTTATGATTTCTTTCCTTCTGCTAACTTTGGAGCATTTTTGTTCTTCTTTCTCTAATTACTTTAGGTGTATGGTTAAGTTGTTTATTTGAGGTGTTTCTTGTTTCTTAAGGTAGGATTGTATTGCTATAAACTTCCCTCTTAGAACTGTTTTTGCTGCATCCCATAGGTTTTGGGTCGTCATGTTTTCATTGTCATTTGTTTCTAAGTATTTTTTGATTTCCTCTTTGATTTGTTCAGTGATCTCTTGGCTATTAAGTATTGTATTGTTTAGCCTCCATGTGTTTGCATTTTTTACAATTTTTTTTCCTGTAATTGTTATCTACTCTCATAGCGTTGTGGTGAGAAAAGATACTTGATATGATTTCAATTTTTTTAAATTTACCAGGGTTTGATTTGTGACCCAAGATATGATCTATCCTGGAGAATGTTCCATGGGCAGTTGAGAAGAAAGTGTATTCTTTTGTTTTTGGATGGAATGTCCTATAAATATCAATTAAGTCCATCTAGTTTTATGTATCATTTAAAGCTTGGGTTTCTGTATTTATTCTCATTTTGGATGATCTGTCCATTGTTGAAAAGGTTGTGTTAAAGTCCCCTACAATGATTGTGTTACTGTCAATTTCCCCTTTTATGGCTGTTAGTATTTGCCTTATGTATTGAGGTTCTCCTATGTTGGGTGCATAAATATTTTAAATTGTTATATCTTCTTCTTGGATTGATCCTTTGATCATTAGGTAGTGTCCTTCTTTGTCTCTTGTAATAGGCTTTGTTTTGAAATCTATTTTGTCAGATATAAGAATTGCTACTCCAGCTTTCTTTTGATTTCTATTTGCGTGGAATATCTTTTCTCATCCCCTCGCTTTCAGTCTGTATGTGTCCCTACATCTGAAGTGGGTCTCTTGTAAACAGCATATATATGGGTCTTATTAATTTATCCATTCAGCCGGTCTCTGTATTTTGGTTGGAGCATTTAATCCATTTTCATGTAAGGTAAATATCGATATGTATGTTCCTCTTACCCTTTTCTTAATTATTTTGTGTTTGTTATTGTAGGTCTTTTCCTTCTCTTGTGTTTCTTGCCTATAGAAGTTCCTTTAGCATTTCCTGTAAAGCTGGTTGGTGGTGCTGAATTCTCTTAACTTTTGCTTTTCTGTAAAGGATTTAATTTCTCCATCAAATCTGAATGAGATCCTTGCTGGGTAGATTAATTTTGGTTGTAGCTTTTTCCCTTTCATGCCTTTAAATATGTCCTGCCAATCCCTTCTGGCTTGCAGAGTTTCTGCTGAAAGATCAGCTGTTAACCTTATGCGGATTCCCTTGTATGTTATTCGTTCTTTTTCCCTTGCTGCTTTTAATATTTTTTCTTTGCATTTAATTTTGGATACTTTGATTAATATGCGTCTTGGCATGTTTCCCCTTGGATTTATCCTGTATGGGACTCTCTGTGCTTCCTGGACTTGATTAACTATTTCCTTTCCCATATTAGGGGAGTTTTCAACTATAATCTCTTCGAATACTTTCTCAGTCCCTTTCTTTTTCTCTTCTTCTTCTGGAACCCCTATAATTCGAATGTTGGTGCATTTAATGTTGTCCCAGAGGTCTCTGAGACTGTCCTCAATTCTTTACATTTTTTTTTCTTTATTCTGCTCTGCAGTAGTTATTTTCACAATTTTATCTTCCAGGTCTCTTATCCGTTCTTCTGCCTCAGTTATTCTGCTACTGATCCCTTCTGGAGAATTTTTAGTTTCATGTATTGTGTTGTTCATCACTGTTTGTTTGCTCTTTAGTTCTTCTAGGTGCTTGTTAAATGTCTCTTGTATTTTCTCCATTCTATTTGGAAGATTTTGGATCATCTTTACTATCATTATTCTGTATTCTTTTTCAGGTAGACTGTCTATTTCCTCTTCATTTTTTTAGGTCTGGTGGGTTTTTACCTTGCTCCTTCATCTGCTGTGTGTTCCTCTGTCTTCTCATTTTGCTTAACTTACTGTGTTTGGGGTTTCCTATTTGCAGTCTGCAGGTTCGTATTTCCCATTCTTTTTGGTGTCTGCCTCCAGTGGCAACAGTTGGTTCAGTGGGTTGTGTAGGCTTCCTGGTGGAGGGGACTAGTACCTGTGTTCTGGTGGATGAGGCTGGATCTTGTCTTTCTGGTGAGCAGTTCCACATCTGGTGATGTGATTTGAGGTGTCTGTTTCCTTATTATGTTTTTAGGCAGCCTCTCTGCTAATGGGTGGTGTAGTGTTCCTGTCCTGCTACTTGTTTGGCACAGGGTGTCCAGCACTGTAGCTTGCTGGTCGTTGACTGGAGGTGGGTCTTAGCATTGAGATGGATATCTCTGGGAAATTTTCACTGTTTGATATTATGTGTAGCTGGGAGGTCTCTGGTGGCCCAATTCCCTGAACCTGGCCCTCCCTCCTCAGAGGCACAGTCCTGATGCCTGGCTGGAGCACCAAGAGCCCGTCATCCACTTTGTTTAGAATAAAATGGGAAAAAAAAGCAAAAAGAGAAAGAAGATAAAATAAAATAAAATAAAGTAAAAGATAAAATTATTAAAATGTAAAATAAAAAATAATTATAAAAAAATAAAATGTAATAGAAAAAAGAAAGAAAGAAAGAAGAGAACAACCAAACCAAAAACAAATCCACCAATGATAACAAGCACTAAAAAATATACTAAAAAATAAAAAACAAACTAACAAAAAGACAGACAGAACCATCGGACAAATGGTAAAAGCAAAGCTATACAGACCAAATCAACCACAGAAACATACACATACACACTCACAAAATGAAAAAAAGGGAAATATATATATATATATATATATATATATATATATATATATATATATATATATATATCGTTGCTCCCAATGTGCACCTCCTCAGTTTGGTATGATTTGTTGCCTATTCAGGTATTCCTCAGATGCAGGGTACATCAAGTTGATTGTGGAGATTTAACCCGCTGCTTCTGAGGCTGCTAGGAGAAATTTCCTTTTTTCTTCTTTGTTTGCACAGCTCCTGGGTTTCAGGTTTGCACTTGGCCCCGCCTCTGCGTGTAGGTTGCCTGAGGGCGTCTGTTCCCCACTCATACAGGAGAGGGTTAAAGTAGCAGCAGCTTCAGGGGCTCTGGCTCACTAAGGCTGGGGGGAAGGAGGGGTACAGCATGCCAGGCAATCCTGCAGCAGCAGAGGCTGTCATGACTTTGCACAAGCCTGAGGTGTGACGTGTGTTGTCCCAGGAAAGTTGTCCCTGGATCACGGGACCCTGGAACTGGTGGGCTGCACAGGCTCCCCAGAAGGGGGGTGTGGATAGTGACCTGTGCTTGCACACAGGCTTCTTCATGGCTGCAGAAGCAGCCTTAGCATCTCATGCCTGTCTCTAGTGTCCACACTGATAGCTGCAGCCTGTGCCCATCTCTGAAGCTCATTTAACTGGTGCTGTTAATTCCCTCTCCTCATGCACCAGGAAACAAAGAGGTAAAAAAACCTCTCTTTTATTTCCATTTCTCTAGGAGGTGGGTCAAAAAGGATCTTGCTGTGATTTATGTCATAGAGTGTTCTGTCTATGTTTTCCTCTAAGAGTTTGATAGTGTCTGGCCTTACATTTACGTCTTTAATCCATTTTGAGTTTATTTTTGTGTATGGTGTTAGGGATTGTTCTAATTTCATACTTTTACATACACCTGTCCAGTTTTCCCAGCACCACTTATTGAAGATGATGTCTTTTCTCCACTGGATATTCCTGTCTCCTTCATCAAAGATAAGGTGACCATATGTGTATGGGTTTATCCCTGGGTTTTCTATCCTGTTCCATTTATCTATATTTCTGCTTTTGTTCCATTGATCTATATTTCTATTTATCAAGACCATACTGTCTTGATTACTGTGGTTTTGTAGTATAGTCTGAAGTCAGGGAGCCTGATTCCTCCAGCTCCATTTTTAGTTCTCAAGATTGCTTTGGCTATTCAGGGTCTTTTGTGTTTCCATACAAATTGTGAAAATTTTTGTTCCATTTCTGTGAAAAATGCCAGTGGTAGTTTGATAGAGATTGCATTGAATTGGTAGGTTGCTTAGGGTAGTAGAGTCATTTCCACAATGTTGATTTTTCCAATCCAAGAACATGGTATATCTCTCCATCTATTTGTATCATCTTTAATTTCTTTCATTACTTGGCATATACCCTGAGAAAACCATAATTCAAAAAGAGTCATGTACCAAAATGTTCATTGTAGCTCTAATTACAATAGCCAGGACATGGAAGCAACCTAAGTGTCCATCATTGGATGAATGGATAAAAAGATGTGGCACATATATACAATGGAATATTACTCAGCCATAAAAAGAAATGAAATTGAGCTATTTGTAATGAGGTGGATAGACCTAGAGTCTGTCATACAGAGTGAAGTAAGTCAGAAAGAGAAAAACAAATACCGTATGCTAACACATGTATATGGAATCTAAGAAAAAAAAAGTCATGAAGAACCTAGGGGCAAGACGAGAATAAAGACACAGACCTACTAGAGAATGGACTTGAAGATATGGGGAGGGGGTAGGGTAAGCTGTGGCAAAGTGAGAGAGTGGCATGGACATATATACGCTACCAAACGTAAAATAGATAGCTAGTGTGAAGCAGCCACATAGCACAGGGAGATCAGCTCGATTGTTTGTGACCACCTAGAGGGGTGGGATAAGGAGGGTGGGAGGGAGGGAGATGCAAGAGGGAAGAGACATGGGAGCATATGTATATGTATAACTGATTCACTTTGTTATAAAACAAACTAACACACCACTGTAAAGCTATTATTCTCCAATAAAGATGTTTAAAAAAAATGTCTCTTGCCTCTTTGGCAGCTCCACACTTTTTCCCGGACTCCCTCCCAGCTAGCTGGGGCCCACTACCCCCCCTCCTTCAGTCTGTGTTCACGCAGCCAACCCCAGTCCCCTCCCTGGGATCCGACTGAAGCCAGACCCTCAGCTCCCAGCTCCCAGCCATCCCAGCAGGTGAGGAGACAAGACTTCCGGGCTGGTGAGTGCTCGTCAGCACCGATCCTCTGTGCAGGAATCTCTCCACTTTGCCCTCTGCACCTCTGTTGCTGTGCTCTCCTCCATGGCTCCGAAGCTTCCCCCTCTGCCACCCAGAGTCTCTGCCCACAAAGGGGCTTCCTAGTTTGTGGAAACCTTTCCTCCTTCACAGCTCCCTCCCACTGGTGCCGGTCCTGTCCTTATTCTTTTCTCTGTTTTTTTCTTTTGCCCTACCCAGGTATGTTGGGAGTTTCTTGCATTTTGGGAAGTCTGAGGTCTTCAGCCAGCGTTCAGTAGGTGTTCTGTAGGGGTTGTTCCACATGTAGATGTATTTCTGATGATTTGTGGGGAGGAAGGTGATCCCCACGTCTTACTTTTCTGCCATCATGAAGCTCCTCTCAGCCCCATACAACTTTATCACATGTGTAGGTTTGCATGACCAACACCACAGCCAAGTTACAGAACAGTTCCATCACCATCCTTATGTATTGTATTACCCTTTCAGAACCATGGATTCCTTCTGTTACCCTTTTATAGCCACCTCTATCTTCTTGCCCTTCCCTCTCCTAACTCCTGGAATTGGGAAGTGTGAGTTGGTATTAATTCTACTGTAAATGTGTGATAGAATTCTTGAAACAATCTAGTCTGAGCATTTTATTTTTCTGGAGATTTTAAATCAATTTTTTAATGATTGTACGACTATTCAGATTACCTATTTCATCTTGGTTGAGTTCAGTCGTTTGTGGCTTTCAAATAATCGGTCCTTTTGTATTAAGCTGTCAAGTTTATGAGTGTAAGACATCCTGCCCCTGTGCTGTTCCTCCAAGCCTAGGGTTTTGAACCAGTTAGCTTTTCTTACTACCTTCCACAGCTCTCCTTCCTTGCCTATTGGCATTATAGCTAGGGTTTTTAGTTTTCCTTAGCAGGGAAAAGCAGAGAGAATGTCATCTTGTCTGGTCTATACCATCTTGTCTGGACCAGATGTCCGAGGAGGGTATTTTTATGTCATGTTAGACAAAAGCATTCTGCCATGTGGGGCTTCTCAAGGCTCCATCCCGTTGCAGCCATTCTACCATACCAAGAGTTGAGATAGAAGGAGGTGGGGGTAGAACTGATCCTCCAAAAAGGTCAAGCCTGGAGGCTGGATTTCTGGGCATTTTAATGTGTAATGGACATGTTGGTAAGTCTCTGGGGCTGGATCTAAGTCCCCATCCAGAAGCTCTTTGTGCTGCAGAAGCCTGCAATTTGAGTCCACATCCACCCCCATGAGTCTTTTCTTCTTTAGAAGGGCCAAGAAGGTCCTCATCCTGACTGTCCCAGGTTTCCTTGGTTTTCTATCTGGGAGTTTGGGCTCTGGTTTTTCAGCGATTACCTGGCCTTAAGCCAGCAGGCTGGGATTCCAAGGCTCTGCAACTGTTACAGGCCAATGTTTTCCACATAGTGGACAACCTGGGGCTAAAGGGGTTTGCTGGAGCACAAGAGAAAAGTTATTCTGCTCAGGCATCCGTACCATAAAGCCAGACCTTCATTCTCCATCTGAGTCTACTCTTTTGTGTTAGATCCATGGAATTTTCTAACTTGGAGAGCCTTCACAATTCATAGTGTCTATCCTTTTTTGTATAATTGGAGAATAGTAGAGAAGAGAAGGAGCCCACCTGAAATCACCCAGTGAGTCAGTGAGAGAGCCAGGGCTAAGACTTAAGTCTCCTGACTTTTAAGGCTCTTCCCACCAAACTAAATATTAGTAGCCATAGATTTTTAGTGTGAGAGGATTCAGTGTAAGGAGATTTCATAGTAACATGGGAAAACTGGATTATGTCCAAAAGAGTGTGAACAGTCTGGAGAAGGGGCTTCTTATAAGGACCATGAGGAACTTTTGAAGGAACCAAAGCTATTTAGTCTGGAGAACACATTAGAGAGATATGTTCACTATGTTTAGGTCTTTAAAGGACTATCATGGGAGGAGGGAGCAGATGGGCTCTGGGTGGTGCCAGGTGATAAAGCTAGGGCCTATGGGTGGAAGCTGCAGGAAGATAAATTTCAGCTTAAGAGAAGAAATAAATGTCTAATGGTAGAGTTGTTCAAAGATGGGATGGGCTCTCTCAGAAAGGAGCAAGCTCCCTGTCATTGAAAGTATGCAGCAAGGACCAGAAAAACATTTGTAAGTCTTGCAGTAGAAGCAATTAATGGCTTATATGGGTGTGGTGGTGGTGGGAGATTGAACCAACAGATCTTTGAGGTCACCTCCAACTATGAGTCTACAAATCTGTCATCCTGACTGAATTGTCTACTTATGTGATCTGAAGCAGATCACTTAACCTTTTTGGGATTCTATCACACCATCCTATTCCCCCAAATGAAGAAGATAACTGAATCAGTAGGAAATGATTAGCAATCCCTAAAAGAGAAAACTTCTTTCCATGGTACTTTGGGAATCAAAACAAAACAAAACAAAAAACATGAGAAATATGACTCCTCTTCAAGAACTTGACTGAATTTGATGTCCCAATATGAGCCCTGGACAGACTGAGATTCTCGCATTAGCAGATAGACCACAAAAAGATGTTGTCCTGTGCATGCTGAATCCATGCTTCTGGGAACTCTAAGGTGCTTCTGCAGAATGCAAAAGCATTCCCCAGGGTGAGAGGGGCACAGGAAGAATGGTTCATCTCTCTATTGAACTTGGAAGTTGATCCTCAAAGAACTGGTCATTTCAGGCTTAACATTACATATAAATCTCCTTTCTAGAATCTGATCGCAGATTAGTTTTGCAGTTTTATCTCCTACTACCTCTAAATCCCATGCACTTATCACAATGAGGTGCTCCTTTCTTGACGTCTCCCTCTGGCGGCCTGATTGAAAGCTGCAGGAGAGCAGAAGCCTGAGTTTCTTCATCCCTGCATTCTTCCCAGGACCCAGCACACAGTGAATACAGCTTTGATTGAATGTCCTGTCTCGCCCCAGTGGTTACACTTAGCTTATATCTGTGCACACAGCTTAGTACTGGGGCACATTCCTGAACCCCGTTGAATTTGTTATCCTGAGTTCTCTAACCTGAGCTCTCCTTTCTGCTGAGTGAGAAGACCTGACACTGAGCTTTGCTGAGTACTTCTTATGTGCTAGACACCACTCTGAGCACTATTCAGCAACTCCATAATCCCCCTCAAACAATCTCCATTTGACAGGTGAGAAAAAATGAGGCACAATGAGGTGAAATGACATGCCCAACGTCACGTTGGAACTAATAAACTGCAGGACTTGTCTTTTAACTAAGGCGACTAGCTCCAAAGAGCACACTTTTCTAAGAAATATTTTGTACTATTGTTTCATTAAAAATAGAAAAAAATAGGGCTTCCCTGGTGGCACAGTGGTTAAGAATCCACCTGCCAATTCAGGAGACATGGGTTCAACCCCTGGTCCGGGAAGATCCCACATGCCACGGAGCAACTAAGCCCATGCGCCACAACAACTGAGCCTGCACTCTAGAGCCAGTGAGCCACAACTACTGACTCTGCGTGCCACAACTACTGAAGCCCGCACGCCTAGAGTCCATGCTGCACAGAGAAGACACTTCAATGAGAAGCCCATGTACCACAACAAAAAGTAACCCCCGCTCGCCGCAACTAGAGAAAGCCCACATGCAACAATGAAGACCCAAAACAGCCAAAAATTAAAAAATAAAAATAAAATAAATTTAAAAATAGAAAAAATAGTATAATAAATCCCATATACCCATCACCTATATTTAGCTGTTATTAATATATTTCCAAGTTTGCTCCATCTTTCTTTGTGAAATATTTTTTTTTAAATTTATAGACATACTGACATTTCACCCCTTTTAGAATGCACCTCAAAAAATTAGGACATTTTCCTACATATGCACTTAGAAAAGTTAAGCATAATTCCTTAATATTCATTACATAGTCAATATTAGCATTTTTCAAATTGTTCTTCCAAATGTCTATTTGAATCGGGATCTAATCAAAGTCCACACATTGCATTTGGTTGTTAGCTCTCTTAAGTATCTCTTAATTTCCACCTTCCTTTTAAAATCATGCCACTGACTTGTTGAAAAGACCGGGACAATTGTTCTTGTAGAATTCCCCAGCTTTTGTTATCAGTCTAATTGCAGACTCCACTCGTTTTTTTTTTTTTTTAATTTCCTTCCTTTCTTTATTTATTTATCTTTTTTGGGGGGGGGCTGCATCAGGTCTTAGTTGTGGTACGTGGGATCTTTCATTGTGGATGGTGGGCTCTTTGTTGTGGTGCGTGGTTTTCTCTCTAGTTGTGGTGTGCTGGTTCCAGAGCGTGCAAGCTCAGTAGTTGTGGCACTCAGTCTCTCTAGTTGTGGTGTATGGGTTACAGAGTGCATGGGCTCAGTCTTTGCGATGCATGCGCTTAGCTGCCCCACAGCATGTGGGATCTTAGCTCTCCAACCAAGGATCAAACCCACGTCCTCTGCATTGGAAGACAGATTCCTAACCACTAGATCACCAAGGTAGTCCCATCCACCATTTTAATTGCCAATCCATGCAACTTTCCTGCCCTCTTCTTGCCTTGGCTTATTGTTTTGATGTTTTCTTCCCCCAAAAAAAGACAGAGATATTTTGATAGCTTCCCAGGGCTCTCAGCCTTAAATCATACCTGTTGAGTGTGCCAGAGGTGTTGAAGTGTCTCATTTTTCCAGTAAGTCACACCCACCCCATCCCCATGCCTTCCATACCTCTCTTCTCATCTCCACATCTTACCCTCTTGTCTTCTCTCTAGGCCAATAACTCTCAAGCTTAGTTTTACATTAGAAACATCTAGAAATATTTAATAGGCTTTTCCTGGAGGCCCAGTGGTCAAGACTCTGTGCTTCCAATGCAGGGGACATGGGTTCTATCCGTGGTCAGGGAATTAAGATCTCACATGCCATTTGGCACGGCCAAGAAAAAAAGAAAGCCTTAACAAAAACGGATGTCAAGGTTATACTTGAGCCCAGCTAAACTGGAATCTTTTGGGGTGTAGTCCAGGTATGCAAAATATGTAAAGCTCCCCAGGTAATTCCAATGTAGAGTCAAAGTTGAAACCATTGTCTAGACTGTCTAATATAGTGTTTCTCAACATTTTTAAAATTATTGCTTCCCCACCAATAAACATTTTCAAATATTTTTTCCCAAATCACTCCATCTGAGAAATTTTAATAACAGAGTTTTATCAAACTCTTAGAGGAAAACATAGGCAGAACACTCTATGACATAAATCACAGCAAGATCCTTTTGGACCCACCTCCTAGAGAAATGGAAACAAAAACAAAAATAAACAAACGGGACCTAATGAAACTTAAAAGATTTTGCACAGCAAAGGAAACCATAAACAAGACAAAAAGACAACCCTCAGAGTGGGAGAAAATATTTGCAAATGAAGCAACGGACAAAGGATTAATTTCCAAAATTTATAAGCAGCTCATGCAGCTCAATATCAAAAAACAAACAAACAACCCAATCCAAAAATGGGCAGAAGACTTAAACAGACATTTCACCAAAGAAGGTATACAGACTGCCAACAAACACATGAAAGAATGTTCAACGTCATTAATCATTAGAGAAATGCAAATCAAAACTACAATGAGATATCATCTCACACCAGTCAGAATGGCCATCATCAAAAAATCTAGAAACAGGGGCTTCCCTGGTGGCCCAGTGGTTGAGAGTACGCCTGCCGACAAAGGGGACACGGGTTCGTGCCCCTGTCCGGGAAGATCCCACATGCCACGGAGCGGCTGGGCCCCTGAGTCATGGCCGCTGAGACTGCGCGTCCGGAGCCTGGGCTCCGCAATGGGAGAAGCCACAGCAGTGAGAGGCCCGCGTAGAGCAAAAAAAAAAAAAAAAAAAAAAAAAAATCTAGAAACAATAAATGCTGGAGAGGGTGTGGAGAAAAGGGAACACTCTTGCACTGCTGGTGGGAATGTGAATTGGTACAGCCAGTATGGAGAGCAGTATAGAGGTTCCTTAAAAAACTACTAATAGAACTACCATATGACCCAGCAATCCCACTACTGGGCATATACCCTGAGAAAACCATAATTCAAAAAGAGACATGTACCAAAATGTTCGTTGCAGCTCTATTCACAATAGCCCGGAGATGGAAACAACCTAAGTGTCCATCATCGGATGAATGGATAAAGAAGATGTGGCACATATATACAATGGAATATTACTCAGCCATAAAAAGAAATGAAATTGAGCTGTTTGTAATGAGGTGGATAGACCTAGAGTCTGTCATACAGAGTGAAGTAAGTCAGAAAGAGAAAGGCAAATACCGTATGCTAACACATGTATATGGAATTTAAGAAAAAAAATTGTCATGAAGAACCTAGGGGTAAAACAGGAATAAAGACACAGACCTACTAGGGCATGGACTTGAGGATATGGGGAGGGGGAAGGGTAAGCTGTCACAAAGCAAGAGAGAGAGGCGTGGATATATATACACTATCAAACGTAAGGTAGATAGCTAGTGGGAAGCAGCCGCATAGCACAGGAAGATCAGCTCGGTGCTTTGTGACTGCCTGGAGGGGTGGGAAAGGGAGGGTGGGAGGGAGGGAGACGCAAGAGGGAAGGGATATGGAAACAGATGTATATGTATGACTGCTTCACTTTGTTATAAAGCAGAAACTAATAAAAAATAAAATAAAATAAATTAACAGCATAACGTTCCCATAATAAACACGACGGAATACAAAAAATAAATAAAATAAAAAATAAAGTAAAACTTTCACTTTCTGTGTCTCTTTGTTTCCTCCTCCAGTGATTGGTTTCCACACTCCTACTACCAAAATGTTTGAAAAAAAAAAGCAGAGTTTTACTCAATATTCATATACTATGACCATTTCACGAGACACAAGCCAGTGTAATAACTAAGATCTTCCCCTCAGCCACACAAAAAGCAATTTTTACCTGTTTGAGGACTATATAATCCCAGTTGAGAATGTATGCTAACAAGTTGCTGTTCAAAGAGTGGTCCTAAATCAGTAGCATTGGTGTCACTTGGAATTTGATAGAAATGCAGAATCTCAGGCCTCACTGCTCCACAAGACTTTTCTTCTCACCCACAAAACTTACTGTCTCTGGTAAGATGACTAGAAGCAGTAGCATCCACACAGACCTCGGACCTCAGGACTGAGATAGAAGTTAAAGGCCTCTAGTCCAAGCCTCTGTCATATCATTTGAGCCTTTCCAAAAAAGCCCTGCCATGTAGTCATCCAGCCACTGATGGAAAACCTCTGGCTATGGGAAACTCACTATTATTCCAGGCAGACCTTTCCAAGAATTCTTTTATTTTTTAAATCAAAATAAAGTTGATTTACAATATTATGTTAGTTTCAGGTGTAGAGCATGGTGATTCAGTATTTTTGCAGATTACTCTCCATTATATGTTATTACAAGATAATGGGTATAATTCCTTTTGCTGTACAGTATATCCTTTACTTATCCTTGGCTATTGTAAATAGTGCTACTATGAACATTGGGGTGCACATAACTTTTCAAATTAGTGTTTTCATTTTTTCTGGATATATACACTGGAGTGGAATTGCTGGATCATATGGTAGTTCTATTTTCAGTTTTTTAAGTAACCTCCATACTGTTTTCCATAGTGGCTGCACAAATTTACATTCCCACCAACAATGTACAGGAGTACCTTTTTTTCCCACATCTTCTCCAACATTTGTTGTTTGTAGACTTTTGATGATAGCCATTGTGGCAGCTGTGAAGCGACATCACAGTGTTGTTTTCATTTGCATTTCTCTAATAATTCGTGATGGTGAGCAGTTTTTCATGTGACTGTTATTCATCTGTATGTCTTCTCTGGGAAAATGTCTATTCAGGTCTTCTGACAATTTATTTTTTATTAGTTTCGGCTTTATAACAAACAGAATCAGTCATACATATACATCTGTTCCCCCATCCTTTCCCTCTTGCATCTCCCTCCCTCCCACCCTCCCTATACCACCGCTCCAGGTGGTCACAAAGCACCGAGCTGATCTCCCTGTGCTATGCTGCTGCTTCCCACTATCTATCTACCTTACGTTTGGTACTGTATATATGTCCATGCCTCTCTTTCGCGCTCTCACAGTTTACCCTCCCCCTCCCCATATCCTCAAGTCCATGCCCTAGTAGGTCTGTGTCTTTATTCCTGTTTTACCCCTAGGTTCTTCATGACTTTTTTTTCTTAAATTCCATATATATGTGTTAGCATACGGTATTTGTCTTTCTCTTTCTGACTTACTTCACTCTGTATGACAGACTCTAGGTCTATCCACCTCATTACAAATAGCTCAGTTTCATTTCTTTTTATGGCTGAATAATATTCCATTGTATATATGTGCCACATCTTCTTTATCCATTCATCCGATTATGGACACTTAGGTTGTTTCCATCTCCAGGCTATTGTGAATAGAGCTGCAACGAACATTTTGGTACATGTCTCTTTTTGAATTATGGTTTTCTCAGGGTATATGCCCAGTAGTGGGATTGCTGGGTCATATGGTAGTTCTATGTTTAGTTTTTTAAGGAACCTCTATACTGCTCTCCATACTGGCTGTACCAATTCACATTCCCACCAGCAGTGCAAGAGTGTTCCCTCTTCTCCACACCCTCTCCAGCATTTATTGTTTCTAGATTTCTTGATGATGGCCATTCTGACTGCTGTGAGATGATATCTCATTGTAGTTTTGATTTGCATTTCTCTAATGATTAATGATGTTGAGCATTCTTTCATGTGTTTGTTGGCAGTCTGTATATCTTCTTTGGAGAAATGCCTATTTAAGTCTTCTGCCCATTTTTGGATTGGGTTGTTTGTTTTTTTGCTATTGAGCTGCATGAGCTGCTAATAAATTTTGGAGATTAATCCTTTGTCTGTTGCTTCATTTGCAAATATTTTCTCCCATTCTGAGGGTTGTCTTTTGCTCTTGTTTATGGTTTCCTTTGCTGCGCAAAAGCTTTGAAGTTTCATTAGGTCCCATTTGTTTATCTTTGTTTTTATTTCCATTTCTCTAGGACGTGGGTCCAAAAGGATCTTGCTGTGATTTATGTCATAGAGTGTTCTGCCTATGTTTTCCTCTAAGAGTTTGATAGTTTCTGGACTTACATTTGGGTCTTTAATCCATTTTGAGCTTATTTTTGTGTATGGTGTCAGGGAGTGATCTAATCTCATACTTTTACATGTCCCTGTCCAGTTTTCCCAGCACCACTTATTGAAGAGGCTGTCCTTTCTCCACTGTACATTCCTGCCTCCTTTATCAAAGATAAGTTGACCATATGTGTGTGGCTTTATCTCTGGGCTTTCTATCCTGTTCCATGGATCTATCTTTCTGTTTTTGTGCCAGTACCACACTGTCTTGATTACTGTAGCTTTGTAGTATAGTCTGAAGTCAGGGAGCCTGATACCTCCAGCTCCGTTTTTCGTTCTCAAGATTGCTTTGGCTATTCGGGGTCTTTTGTTTTTCCAAACAAATTTTGCAATTTTTTGTTCTAGTTCTGTGAAAAATGCCAGTGGTAGTTTGATAGGGATTGCATTGAATCTGTAGATTGCTTTGGGTAGTAGAGTCATTTTCACAATATTGATTCTTCCAATCCAGGAGCATGGTATATCTCTCCATCTATTTGTATCATCTTTAATTTCTTTCATCAGTGTCTTATAATTTTCTGCATACAGGTCTTTTTTCTCCTTAGGTACATTTATTCCTAGATATTTTATTCTTTTTGTTGCAATGGTAAATGGGAGTGTTTTCTTGATTTCACTTTCAGATTTTCCATCGTTAGTGTACAGGAATGCCAGAGATTTCTGTGCATTAATTTTGTATCCTGCTACTTTACCAAATTCATTGATTAGCTCTAGTAGTTTTCTGGCAGCATATTTAGGATTCTGTATGTATAGTATCATGTCATCTGCAAACAGTGACAGCTTTACTTCTTCTTTTCCAATTTGGATTCCTTTTATTTCCTTTTCTTCTCTGATTGCTGTGGCTAAAACTTCCAAAACTAAGTTGAATAAGAGTGGTGAGTGTGGGCAGCCTTGTCTTGTTCCTGATCTTAGTGGAAATTGTTTCAGTTTTTCACCATTGAGGACGATGTTGACTGTGGGTTTGTCATATATGGCCTTTATTATGTTGAGGAAAGTTCCTTCTATACCTACTTTCTGCAGGGTTTTTATCATAAATGGGTGTTCAATTTTGTCGAAAGCTTTCTCTGTTTGCTAGTATTTTGTTGAGGCTTTTTGCATCTATGTTCATCAGTGATATGGGCCTGTAGTTTTCTTTCTTTGTGACATCCTTGCCTGGTTTTTGTACCAAGGTGATGGTGGCCTCGTAGAATGAATTTGGGAGTGCTCCTCCCTCTGCTATATTTTGGAAGAGTTTGAGAAAGATAGGTGTTAGCTCTTCCCTAATGTTTGATAGAATTTGCCTGTGAAGCCATCTGGTCCTGGGCTTTTGTTTGTTGGAAGATTTTTAATCACAGTTTCAATTTCAGTACTTGTGATTGGTCTATTCATATTTTCTATTTCTTCCTGATTCAGTCTTGGCAAGTTGTGCATTTCTAAGAATTTGTCCATTTCTTCCAGGTTGTGCATTTTATTGGCATAGAGTTGCTTGTAGTAATCTCTCATGATCTTTTGTATTTCTGCAGTGTCATTTGTTACTTCTCCTTTTTCATTTCCAATTCTATTGATTTGAGTCTTCTCCCTTTTTTCTTGATGAGTCTGGCTAATGGTTTATCAATTTTGTTTATCTTCTCAAAGAACCAGCTTTTAGTTTTATTGATCTTTGCTATCGTTTCCTTCATTTCTTTTTCATTTATTTCTGATCTGATCTTTATCATTTCTTTCCTTCTGCTAACTTTGGAGTTTTTTGTTCTTCTTTCTCTAATTGCTTTAGGTGCAGGGTTAGGTTGTTTACTCGAGATGTTTCCTGTTTCTTAAGGTGGGATTGTATTGCTATAAACTTCCCCCTTAGAACTGCTTTTGCTGCATCCCATAGGTTTTGGGTCGTCGTGTCTCCACTGTCATTTGTTTCTAGGTATTTTTTTATTTCCTCTTTGATTTCTTCAGTGATCACTTCGTTATTGAGTAGTGTATTGTTTAGCCTCCATGTGTTTGTATTTTTTACAGCTCTTTTCCTGTAATTGATATCTAGTCTCATAGCATTGTGGTCGGAAAAGATACTTGATACAATTTCAATTTTCTTAAATTTACCAAGGCTTGATTTGTGACCCAAGATATGATCTATTCTGGAGAATGTTCCATGAGCACTTGAGAAAAATGTGTATTCTGTTATTTGTGGGTGGAATGTCCTATAAATATCAATTAAGTCCATCTAGTTTAATGTACCATTTAAAGCTTGTGTTTCCTTATTTATTTTCATTTTGGATGATCTGTCCATTGGTGAAAGTGGGGTGTTGAAGTCCCCTACTATGAGTGTGTTACTGTCGATTTCCCCTTTTATGGTTGTTAGTATTTGCCTTATGTATTGAGGTGCTCCTATGTTGGGTGCATAAATATTTACAATTGTTATATCTTCTTCTTCGATCAATCCCTTGATCATTATGTAGTGTCCTTCTTTGTCTCTTCTAATAGTCTTTATTTTAAAGTCTATTTTGTCTGATATAAGAATTGCTACTCCAGCTTTCTTTTGATTTCCATTTGCATGGAATATCTTTTTCCATCCCCTTACTTTCAATCTGTATGTGTCTCTAGGTCTGAAGTGGGTCTCTTGTAGACAGCATATATATGGGTCTTGTTTTTGTATCCATTCAGCCACTCTGTGTCTTTTGGTGGGAGCATTTAGTCCATTTACATTTAAGGTAATTATCGATATGTGTGTTCCTATTCCCATTTCCTTAATTGTTTTGGGTTCGTTATTGTAGGTCTTTTCCTTCTGTTGTGTTTCTTGCCTAGAGAAGTTCCTTTAGCATTTGTTGTAAAGCTGGTTTGGTGGTGCTGAACTCTCTCAGCTTTTGCTTGGCTGTAAAGTTTTTCATTTCTCCATCAAATCTGAATGAGATCCTTGCTGGGTAGAGTAGTCTTGGTTGCAGGTTTTTCTCCTTCATCACTTTAATTATGTCCTGCCACTCCCTTCTGGCTTGTAGAGTTTCTGCTGAGAGATCAGCTGTTATCCTGATGGGGATTCCCTTGTGTGTTATTTGTTGTTTTCCCTTGCTGCTTTTAATATGATTTCTTAGTGTTTAATTTTTGACAGTTTGATTAATATGTGTCTTGGCATATTTCTCCTTGGATTTATTCTGTATGGGACTCTCTGTGCCTCCTGCACTTGATTAACTATTTCCTTTCCCATATTAGGGAAGTTTTCAACTATAATCTCTTCAAATATTTTCTCAGTCCTTTTCTTTTTCTCTTCTTCTTCTGGAACCCCTATAATTCGAATGTTGGTGCGTTTAATGTTGTCCCAGAGGTCTGTGAGACTGTCCTCTGTTATTTTCATTCTTTTTTCTTTATTTTGCTCTGCTGCAGTTATTTCCACTATTTTATCTTCCACCTCACTTATCCGTTCTTCTGCCTCAGTTATTCTGCTATTGATCCCATCTAGAGTATTTTTCATTCCATTTTTTGTGTTTTTAATCCATGCTTGATTCATCTTTAGTTTTTCTAGGTCCTTGTTAACTGTTTCTTGCATTTTGTCTATTCTATTTCCAAGATTTTGGATCTTGGAAATAGAATCTTGGATCATCTTTACTATCATTATTCTGAATTCTTTTTCAGGTCGACTGCCTATTTCCGCTTCATTTGTTAGGTCTGGTGGGTTTTTATCTTGCTCCTTCTCCTACTGTGTGTTTTTCTGTCTTCTCATTTTGCTTATGTTACTGTGTTTGGCGTCTCCTTTTTGCAGGCTGCAGATTCGTAGTTCCCGTTGTTTTTGGTGTCTGTCCCCAGTGGCTAAGGTTGGTTTAGTGGGTTGTGTAGGCTTCCTGGTGGAAGGGACTAGTGCCTGTGTTCTGGTGGATGAGGCTGGATCTTGTCTTTCTGGTGGGCAGGTTCACGTCTGGTGGTGTGTTTTTGGGTGTCTGCAGACTTTTTATGATTTTAGGCAGCATCTTTGCTAATGGGTGGTGTTGTGTTCCTGTCTTGCTAGTTGTTTGGCATAGGGTGTCCAGCACTGTAGCTTGCTGGTCGTTGAGTGAAGCTGGGTGCTGGTGTTGAGATGGAGATCTCTGGAAGATTTTCGCCATTTGATATTATGTGGAGCTGGGAGGTTTCTTGTAGACCAGTGTCCTGAAGTTGCCTCTCCCACCTCAGAGGCACAGCACTGACTCTTGGCTCCTCAATTTGGGATGATTCATTGTCTATTCATGTATTCCACAGATGCAGGGTACATCAAGTTGATTGTGGAGCTTTAATCCGCTGCTTCTGAAGCTGCTGGGAGAGATTTCCCTTTCTCTTCTTTGTTCTCACAGCTCCCAGGTCTCAGCTTTGGATTTGGCCGCACCTCTCTGTGTAGGTCGCCAGAGGGCGTCTGTTCTTTGCTCAGACAGGACAGGGTTAAAGGAGCAGCCGCTTCAGGGACTCTGGCTCACTCAGGCCAGGGGGCGGGGAGCGGCACGGAGTGCGGGTTGAGCCTGCAGAGGCAGAGTCCGGCATGACTTTGCACCAGCCCGAGGCGTGCCATGCATTCTCCCAGGGAATCCTTCCCTGGATCCCGGCACCCCAGCAGTGACGGGCTGCACAGGCTTCCCGGAAGGGGGGTGTGAACAGTGACCTGCGCTCGCACACAGGCCTCGCGGTGGTGGCAGCAGCCCCAGCGTCCCACGCCCGTTTCTGGGGTCTGCGCTTTCAGCCGTGGCTCACGCCCATCTTTGCAGCTCCTCCAAGCAGCGCTCTTAATCCCCTCTCCTCGTGCACCAGGAAACAAAGAGGGAAGAAAAAGTCTCTTGCCTCTTCGGCAGGTCCAAACTTTTTCCCGGACACCTTCCCAGCTAGCTGTGGCGCATTAGCCCCTTCAGGCTGTGTTCACGCCGCCAACCCCAGTCCTCTCCCTGCGCTCCGACTGAAGCCCGAGCCTCAGCTTCCAGCGCCGCCTGCCCTAGCAGGCGAGCAGGCAAGCCTCTCGGGCTGGTGAGTGCCGGTCGTCACCAATCCTCTGTGCGGGAATCTCTCCGCTTTTCCCTACTCAGGTACGTGGGGGAGTTTCTTGCCTTTTGGGAGGTCTGAGGTCTTCTGCCAGCGTACAGTAGGTGTTCTGTAGGAGTTGTTCCACGTGTAGCTGTATTTCTGGTGTATCTGTGGGGAGGAAGGTGATCTCCGCGTCTTATTCTTCCGTCATCTTCCCCGGAAGTCTCTATGAAAGTATAAGTTAACTTGAAGAGAGGTCAATACACATTATGCAAGCCAAAGAACAGAGAGAAAAGTCAAAGAAGAAAAAGGAGCAGTCTTAGAGAAACGTGGGACACCATTAAGCATGCCAACATATGTATAATAGAGGTGCCAGGAGGAGAGAAGAGAGAGAAAAGAGCAGAAAAATAAATATTGAAAGAAATAATGGATCAAAACACCATTTATGTTTTTTCTTTTTTTCTTTTTTTTTTTTTTGAAAAACAATAATCTACACTACCAGGAAGCTCAATAAGTCAGGATTGGATAAATACAAAGAGATCCACAAACAGACACATCAGAGTAAAAATTACTGAAATTCAAAACAATTGGGAAATATTTGAATATTGAAATTCAAAACAAGGGGAAAGCATTGAAGTTAAAAAAAATAATTTCTTGGCAGAAACAATGGAAATGTAAAGGATATGGAATAATTTATCAAAATTGCTCAAAGGAAAAGTATTTTTTTAATTCTAGATAAACAAAAGCCAAGAAAATTGATTGCTAGAAGACCTGTCTTACAAAAAAATACTAAAGGAAATTCTTCAGAATGGAAGCAAACAACCCTAGATGGTAACTTAAATCCACATAAAAGATGAGGTAGCCAAGATGGCAGAGTAGGAAGACAAGACACTGAGCTCACCTCCTACCACAGGCACATCAAAATTGAAACTATTTACATAAAAACTATCCATGATAGTGACCTGAAGATTAGCATAAAATATCTTCTACTACTAAAGATATAGAAAATGAACCATAATGAGATGAGTAGGAGGGGTGGAGACACAGTATACTCAAGACCTATACCCCAGGGTAGATGACCCATAAATGGGAAGATAATTACAATTGCAGAGGTTCTCCCCAAGGTGTGAGGGGTCCAAGCTCCACATCAGGCTCCCCAGCACAGGAGTTTTGCACTTGGAAGAGGAGCCTCCAGAATGTTTGGCTTTGAAGGCCAATGGGGATTACTTTCAGGAGAGCCAGAGAGCTGTAGGAAATACAGACTCCACCCTTAAAGGGAACACACAAAATCTCACATGCTCAAGACACAGGACTTTAGCAGTAATTTTAAAGAAGCTTGGGTCAGACCCATAATCTGATCTTAGAGAGCTTCCCAAAAAGGCAGGGGCCAGCAGAAACTCACCCTGGGGACATAGACACCAACAGCAGCCATTTCTGGCAGTTTATACCACTATGAGGACTGGTGCTGATAAGTGCCATTTTGGAATCCTCCCTCATGGTTATTAGGACCAGTGCTCAGTCCCTTCTACCAACTACTCAACATCTGTCCTGGGATGCCCAAAGCCATGCAGCCATCTGGATAGGGACATTGCCCCACTTGTGAGCAGGCTGGGTGATGTTGGACACCCTGAGTCCACAGCTGCCCCAGAACCAGGCCCTGCCCACCAGAAAGCCCATGACTTGGCAGCATCCACCAGTGGGGCAGCAGCTCTGGGAACCCCTGGGCCCTGCTAACACCCACTGTGGGGCCAACACCAAATCTATAATTTATAGACTCCACAACCAAAGAACCCAGGACCTGGTTCTGCCAACCAGTGAGCCAGCACTAGCCCTGAGACATTGCCTCACTCAATCATGAGCGGACATCAGCCCTGGGCTACCCTGGGCCATGGTCCAACATACCTGAGGGTCAACACCAACTTTGGGACCTCCAGAGCTCTTCAGCCAGAAACCCCAAGACCCAGGTTTACACACAAGAGCACTGGCACTAGCCCTGTGTCATTCTAGGCCCTAGAACAACTCAACAGTGGGAAAATACCAGCACTAAGATACCCAGAAGCACAGTGAGAGACCCCAGGAAGCAGTTCCACCCACCAGGGGACCAGCTTTAGTCCCAGGACCTAGCCTTACACAACAGTAAGTGGGCACCAGTCTGTGATACCCTGAGCCCAGGTCCCACCCACCAGTGAGCCAAAACCAGTTCCAGGACCACTGTGGCCCCACAGTTAGCCATGTTAACCAGGCCCAACAACTAGCAGGCCTGCAACATCCTGGAACAACCTGGGCTTCAGTGCTTCTCAGCAATAGGCCAAAACAAGCTCCAGGACACCATGGGTTCCTCCACCAGCCATGTCAGGATCTGGCCTCACCCACCAGTAAGACAACACCCGCCTCAGGACCCCCTCCAAGGCCACATTCCCCCCATCATCAGGTGGGCATTAGCTCTGGGATCCACGGTCCTGCAGGCAGGAACTGCAGGACTTAGTTCAACCCATCAGTGGGGCAGCACAACCCCCAGGTGGTCTCCTGCCCTGACCCTGCCAACCTACAAACCAGTACCAGAACCAAGACTCCCATGGCCAGCTGTGCAAGGACACACTTCTGCCCACTAGTGGCAGGCAGCCTCTGAACTAGGCAAAGCCTAGCAACCAACTGAAAAGGGGACCAATCATGCCTACCAGTGTACCCACGGTACTCTGCGACCCACGACAGAAGGACATATACAGCCCATATAGAGGATACCCCTAAAGCATATAGCTCTGGTGACCAGAGGGAAGTATGCTACTGGGTCCCATAGCATGTCACCTATATAAGGTCGCTTCTCTAAGATTGGGAAACATAACCAACCTACCAAATGCATAGAAACAAAAACAGTGAATTAGGCAAAATGGGGTAACAGAGGAATATGTTCAAAATGAAGGAACAACATAAAACCCCAGAAGAAGAACTAAGTGAAGTGGTGATGGACAATCTACCTAACAATAGAGTTCAAGGTAATGATCATAGAGATGTTCAAAGAGGGATGCAGCAAAAGCAGTTCTAAGAGGGAAGTTTATAGGAATATAATCCTACATCAAGAAACCAAAAACAATCTTAAATAAAAAGCCTAAGCTTACACGTAAAGCAATTAGAGAAAGAAGAAGAACAACAACAACAACAACAAAACCCAGAGTTAGCAAAAGGAAAGAAATCATAAAGACCAGATCAGAAATAAATGAAAAAGAAATGAAGGAAACAATAGAAAAGATTAATAAGACTAAAGGCAGGTCTTTGAGAAGATAAACAATATTGATAAACCATTAGCCAGACTCATCAGGAAAAAGGGGGAGAAGACTCAGATCAACAGAATTAGAAATGAAAAAGGAGAAGTAAAAACTGACAGTGCAGAAATACAAAGGATCATGAGAGATTACTACAAGCAACTATATGCCAATAAAATGGAAAACCTGGAAGAAATGGACAAATTCATAGAAAAATACAACCTTCTAAGACTGAACCAGGAAGAAAGAGAAAATATGAACAGATGAATCACAAGCACTAAAATTGAAACTGTGATTTAAAATCTTCCAACAAGCAAAAGCCCATCACAGATGGCTTCACAGGTGAAATCTATCAAACATTTAGAGAAGAGCTAACACCTATCCTTCTCAGACTCTTCCAAAATATACCAGAGTGAGGAACACTCCCAAACTCGTTCTATGAGGCCACCATCACTCTGATACCAAAACCAAAGAAAGATGTCACCAAAAAAATAAAACTTCAGGCCAATATCACTGAAGAACATAGATGCAAAAATCCTCAACAAAATAGTAGCAAACAGAATCCAACAGCACATTAAAAGGATCATACACCATGATGAAGTGGGCATTATCCCAAGAATGCAAGGATTCTTCAACATACACAAATCAATATGAACAAACTGAAGGATAAAAACTATATGATAATCTCAATAGATGCAGAAAAAGCTTTCAAAAAAATTCAACACCCACTTATGATTTAAAAAAAAATCTCCACAAAGGAGGCATAGAGGGAACCTACCTCAACATAATGAAGGCCATACATGACAAACGCACAGCCAACATCATCCTCAATGGTGAAAAACTGAAAGCACTTCCTCTAAGATCAGGAACAAGACAAGGGTGCCCATTCTCACCACTATTATTCAACTGTTTCGGACGTTTTAGCCACAGAAATCAGAGAAGAAAAGGAAATAAAAGGAATCCAAATCGGAAAAGAAGAAGTAAAGCTGTCATTGTTTGCAGATGACATGATACTATACATAGAGAATCCTAAAGATGCTACCAGAAAACTACTGGATCTAATTAATGAATCTGGTAAAGTAGGAGGATACAAAATTAATTCACAGAAATCTCTTGCATTCCTATACATTAACAATGAAAAATCTGAAAAAGAAATTAAGGAAACACTCCCATCTTCCATTGCAACAAAAAGAATAAAATACCTGGCAATAAACCTACCTAAGGAGACAAAAGACCTGTATGCAGAAAACTATAAGACACTGATGAAAGAAATTAAAGAGGATACAAACAGTTGGAGAGATATACCATGTTCTTGGATTGGAAGAATCAACATTGTGAAAATGACTATACTATGCAAAGCAATCTACAGATTCAATGTAATACCTATCAAACTACCAATGACATTTTTCACAGAACTAGAACAAAAAAATTCACAATTTGTATGGAAACACAAAAGACCCTGAATAGCCAAAGCAATCTTGCAAAAGAAAAATGGAGCTGAAGGAATCAGGCTCCCTAACTTCAGACAATACTACAATGATACAGTAATCAAGACACTATGGTACTGGCACAAAAACAGAAATATAGGTCAGCGAAACAGGACAGAAAGCCCAGAGATAAATCTACACACATATAGTCAACTTACCTTTGACAAAGAAGGCAAGAATATACAATGGAGAAAAGACAGCCTCTTCAAAAAGTGGTACTGGGAAAACTTGACAGCTACATGTAAAAGAATGAAATTAAAACACTTCTTGACAACATACACAAAAACACCATCAAAATGGATTAAAGACCTAAATATAAGGCCAGACACTATAAAACTCTTAGAGGAAAACATAGGCAGAACCCTGTATGACATAAATCGCAGGCAAGATCCTTTTTTCTCTAGAGTAATGGAAATAAAAACAAAAATAAACAAATGGGATCTAATGAAACTTAAAAGCTTTCGCACAACAAAGGAAATCATAAACAAGACAAAAAGACAACCCTTTTTGAGTGGGAGAAAATATTTACAAATGAAGCAACTGACAAAAGATTAATCTCCAAAATATACAAGCAGCTCATGCAGCTCAATATCAAAAAAGAAAAACAACCCAATCTAAAATGGGAAGAAAACCTAAATAGACATTTTTCCAAAGAAGATATACAGATAGCCAAAAAACACATGAAAATGTGCTCAACATCACTAATCATTAGAGAAATGTAAATCAAAACCACAATGAGTTATCGCCTCACACCAGCCAGAATGGCCATCATCAAATATCTACAAACAGTAAATGCTGGAGAGAGTGTGGAGAAAAGGAAACCTTCTTGAACTATTGGTGGGAATGTAAATTGATACAGCCACTATGGAGAACAGTATCGAGGTTCCTTAAAAATCTAAAAACAGAACTACCATATGACCCACCAATCCCACTACTGGGCATATAGCGTGAGAAAGCCATAATTCAAGAAGAGTCCTGTACCACAATGTTCATTGTAGCTCTATTTACAATACCCAGGACATGGAAGCAACCTAAATGCCCATCAATAGATGAATGGATAAAGATGTGGCGCATATATATATATATATATATATATATATATATATATATATACATACAATGGAATAATTCTCAGCCATAAAAAGAAGCAAAATTGAGTTATTTGTATTGAGGTGAATGGACCTAGAGTCTGTCATATAGAATGTAGTAAGTCAGAAAGAGTAAAACAAATACTGTATGCTAACACATATATATTGGATCTAAGAAAAAAAAGAGGGGGTTCTCATAAACCTAGTGGCTGGACAGGAATAAAGATGCAGACAGAGAGAATAGACTTGAGGACATGGGGCAGGGGTGGGGATGGGGAATCTAGGACAAATTGAGAGAGTAGCACTGACATATGTATAGTACCAAATGTAAAACAGATAGCTAGTGGGAAGCATCTACATATCACAGGGAGATCAGCTTGGTTCTTTGTGACCACTTAGAGGGGTGGGATAGGGAAGGTGGGAGGGAGGCTGAAGAGGGAGGAGATATGGGGATATATGTATTCATATAGCTGATTCACTTTGTTAAACAGCAGAAACTAACCCAACATTGTAAAGCAATTTTACTCCAATAAAGTTGTGTAAAAAAAAATAGCATTCAAAGAACTCAGGACAAGATTTAATGAACAGTGAGAAGTTAGAAGCTTTTAACAAAGAGTTAGAAAATATACAGAAGAACCAAACAAAGTTGAACACAATAATTGAAATGAACAATACACCAGAAGGAATCAACAGTAGATTAAGTGATGCAGAGGAATGGATCAGCGTGCTAGAAGGCAGAGTGGAGAAAATCACTGAAACTGAACAGAAAAGAGAAAAAATAAGAATTAAAAGAAATGAGGACAGTTTAACTGAGACAACATAAAGTGTACTAATATTCACATTATAGGGGTATCAGAAAGAGAAGAGAGAAAGGGAAAGGCAGAGAACATATTTGAAGATATAATAGCTGAAAACTTCCTTATCCTGGGGAAAAACAACAATATCCAGGTCCAGGAAGCAAAGAATCCCAAACAAGGTGAACTCAAAGATATCCACACAAAGACACTTTGTAAATAAAATGGCAAAAAGAAAGATAAAGACAGCAAGAGAAAAGCAACTCATTACATACTAGGAATTCCCTTATGAAAAGCAGCAGACATTTCAGCAGAAACTTTGCAGGCCAGAAGGGAGTGGTATGATACATTCAAAATGATGAAAGATAAAAATCCCCTACCAACAAGAATACTCTGCCCAACAAGGCTCTCATTCAGATTTGAAGGAGAAATAAAGAGTTTTACAGATAATCAAAAGTTAATGAGTTCAATAGCACTCAAATTGGCTTTACCATAAATGTTAAAGTGATTTCTCTAAGTGGAAAAGAAAAGACTACAACTAGATATATGATAATTATGAAGAAAAAATCTCACTGGTTAAGATAAGTATTCAGAAAAAGTAGAAGATTAACCCTTATAAAGCTAATGGGGGTTTCCCTGGTGGCACAGTGGTTAAGAATCCACCTGCCAGTGCAGGAGACACGAGTTCGAGCCCTGGTCCGGGAGGATCTCACATGCCACAAAGCAACTAAGTCCATGCATCACAACTACTGAGCCTGTGCTCTAGAGCCCGTGAGCCACAACTACTGAAGCCTGCACACCTAAAGCCCATGCTCCACAACAAAAGAAGCCACCACAATGAGAATCCTGTGCACTGCAACAAAGAGTAGCCCCCACTCGCCATTACTAGAGAAAGCCCGTGCACAGCAACAAAGACCGAACACAGCCAAAAATAAATAAAATAAAATAAATATTTTTAATAGAATAAAGCTAATAGGAAGGTTAAAAGGCAAAAGTAGTCAAATCAACTATATCCACAATAACTAGTTAAGGGATACACAAAAGAAAAAGATGTAACATATTATGTCAAAAATTAAATGCAGGGGGGATAAAAATGCAGGGTTGTTAGAATGTGTGTGAAAGTAAGAAATCATCAACTTAAAATAATCATATATATATTCATATATAGTCATTATAGTTATACATAAACCTCATGGCAACAACAAACGTGTATCTATAATAGATACACACAAAAAAGGAAGGAATCCCAACATAACACTAAAGATGTTTACCAAATCACAAGGGAAGAAAGCAAAGGAAGAAGAAAGGAACAAAAAAGAACTACCAAAAAGCCCCCAAACAATTAATAAAATGGCAATAAATATATACCTATGAATAATTACTTAAAATGTAAATGGAATATTTTCTCCAATCAAAAGACATAGAGTGATTAAATAAATTTAAAAAAAACACCGATGTATATGCTGACTATAAGAGGTTTACTTCAGACCTAAACACACACACAGACTGAAAGTGCTGGAGTGGATAAAGGTATTCCATGCAAACGGAAATGAAAATAAAGCTCAGGTACTAATATATCAGCAGAGTAGACTGTAAAGCAAAGACTGTAACAGGAGACAAAGAAGGGCATTACATAATGATAAAGGAATCAATCCAACAAGATATAACAATTCTAAATATTTATGCAGCCAACATAGGAGCACCCAAATATATAAAGCAAATATTAATGCACTTAAAGGGAGAAGTTGACAGTATAAAAATAATAGTAGGGGGCATTAACACCCCAATTACATCAATGGACCGATCGTGCAGGCAGAAAATAAAAAAAAAAAATAAGGAAAAACCAGCCTTAAATGACACTATACACCAGATGGGATCTATATATATCCATCCAAAAGAAGCAGAATACACATTATTTTCAAGTGTACATAGAACAGTCTCCAGGATAGATCACATGCTAGGCCAAGAAACAAGTCTCAATAAATTTAAGAAGATTGAAATCATATCAAGCATATTTTCCAACCACAATGCTATGACTAGAAATCAACAACCAGAAAAAAAACTGCAAAAACATGAACATGTGAAGGCTAAACAATATGCTACTAAATAACCAATGGATCACTGCAGAAATCAAAGAGCAAATCAAAAAATACCTGGAGGCAAATAAAAATGGAAACACAACAATCCAAATTCTATGGGACACAGCAAGAGCTGTACAAAAAGGAAAGTTTAGAGCAATACAAGCCTACATCAGGAAACAAGAAATATCTCAAATAAATAATCTAACCTTACACCTAAAGGACTAGAAAAAGAAGAAAAAACAAAACCCAAATTTAGTAGAAAGAAATAAATAATAAAAATCAGAGCAGAAATAAATAAAATAGAGGATAAAAAATATATACAAAAGATCAATGTCATTAAGAGCTGGTTCTAAGAAAAGATAAACAAATTTGAAAAATCTCTAGTCAGTATCTTCAAGAAAAAAAGAGAGAGAGACCAAATGAATAACATCAGAAATGAAAAAGAGAAGTTACAACTGACACCACAGAAATACACAGTATCATAAGAGATTGCAACAAATATTTGTATACTAATAAAATGTACAACCTAGAAGAAATGGATAAATGCCTAGAAATATACAATCTCCCAAGGCTAAATCAAGATGAAATAAAAACTATGATCAGACTGAATACCAGTAATAAAATTGAATTAGTAATAAAAAAAAATCCAAAAAAGCAAAGTGCAGGACCAGATCGTTTCACAGGTGAATTCTACCAAACACTTAAAGAAGAGTTAACACCTATCCTTCTCAAACCATTTCAAAAATTTAAAGTGAAAGGATTGTTTTTGAACTCATTGTAAAAGGCCAGCATCACCCTAATACTAAAACCATACACAGCACAAAGTAAAAAAAAAAAAAGGATAGTACTAAAATACTTGATAGAAATAGCATATACTTTAGGACTGAATGATTAGAGTTAAAGTATTCTAAAATCCTTTTATTGTTTAGGAGGAAGGTCAAAACATGAGCTAAAATTAGAATTTTGTTAGTTAAATATGCATGTTAATACAGCTAGAGTGAACACTAAAAGACTAAACAGAGCATATAACTTCCAAATGATAGAAGGAGAAAAATAAAGGGTAAGGAGGAAAAGCTCTAATCATTCCAAAATATGGTAAAAAGTTAAGGGGAAAGAAGGGAAAATAGAATAAATGGGACAAATAATAAGTGCATACAAATAAACAAAAAATATCAGCAATCACAGTAAATTTACTATGTTAAATGACAGAGGTCATCAGAATATTTTTTAAATCCTGCTGTAAACAGTTCAAAAGAGATACACGTAAAACAGAATGGCACAGCAAGTGTGAATGTCAAAGTATGGAAAAATATATAACAGGTAAATACTAATAATGGAAAAAAGGTTGCTGTGGATATGTTAATATCAGTCAAAATAGACCATGAAGCAAAAAGCATTAGTAAAGATAAAGGTGGTCACTATACAGTGACAAAATTATCAATTAATCACTAAGATATAACAAATATAAATTTATATGTATCTAACAATTTAGGCTCAAAATTTATAAAGAAAAAAAAATAACAGCATGATAAGGAGAAATAGACAGCTTATACCATTACCATGTGAAGTTTAATACATCCTTCTCAGTATTGATCAAGTGGACAGAGTCAGTAAAGTTATAGAAGACGTGAACAAAATAACAATCAAATTTGAACTGCTGGAGTTCAAAAAATTATATACAGAATTTCATACCCAGAATTTGGAGGATACATATTATTTTTAAGCACGCATGAATATTTGTGAAAATTGACCATGTGCTAGGCCCTAAAACTAACCTTAACAAATTTCAAACGAATGGCATCCTACAGCTCAAAAAAATGCAATCAATTTAGAGACCAATTATAAAAAGATAATTAAAGAGATATTTAGAAATGAAAAACACCTTACTAAACAACTCATGAATCAAAGAAGAAATCAATGAAAAATTTGAAAATACTTAGAACTGAAAAATAATGAAGATACTACATAGAAAAACTAAAGTGGTACTTGTAAGAACATATTTACCTATGAATATTTATATTAGAAAAGAAGAAAGGCTCAAAATTAATAATTTAAGCACTCAAGAAGTTAGAAAAGGAAAAGTTGAATGAACCCAAAGAGAGTAGAAAGTAGGGATAACATGCATGTAATTTGATAAAGTATTGCCAGATTTTCCTTCAGTTTGCACTCCCATCAGTAGTGCCTGAGTATTACTATTTCCCATATGCTCATCAACACTTGATATTTTCCTCCTTACTAATTTTGTCACTTTTATCTGTATAAAGTGGCCATTCATTATTTTATCTTTTCTCCAGATAAATTGAATATATATTCATATACTAATGAGCCATTCAGGTTTGTCTTTTTGTGAATTATTTTATTCTATAATTTTCCATTTTTGCTCTTGGATTTTGAGAGATATTCAAGAGTTAGAACCACATGACTGGTGGCTGGATGTGGAACATTAGGTAGAGGGAAGAGTCAGGGATAAGGATATCAATTTGGATTTCTCTAAGTTATCACTTCTCAGCAAACAGCCCTGGTTCTAAAACTCTCCATGTGTTATGGTATCCAGCTCCTTCATAAATTGACTTTTTGTCTTCTGAAAAAGTTCTGTTAATATCCTCCTAAAAGACTTAGTGCCAGAGCTGGACAAAGCCTTCTAGGTCACCTTCTCATTACAGAATTCTATAAATTCAGATTTGATATAACCATACCATTAATTGTGCATCAATGAAACAATTAGAACCCACCAATACAATGATGAAATGATAGAACTTTCTGTAATTGGGGATCTATAGTGTTCCTCTTTCCACCTTCCCTCACTACTTAAAACATATAGCCTCCTTAGCAGCTGTCCACTAATTCCACAAATTTTCCTGAAGCATATGGTCTGGATTAGGAGTAGAACACAGACAAGTGAGACCAGAGAATGGGTTATATTTCCCTAGGAAGCAGGTAGAACCCAACAGGCAGAATTTGGTTCCCCAAACACAGATTGCACTTCTTCTCTCCATTCATTTATTTCAAAGATGTTTGCCATCAGTCATAATGCACTGCTGCATATAAAGACCATTCCTCTTCCTTGGGATGAAAGTCAAATTATATGCTCTACCCATGGTGGGTCAAAAGAATCCTTCAAGACAGACATCATAAAGTAGTAATTATGAGCATAGGTTCTGAAGTCAGACAGACATCTGTATTTGAGTTTTGTTTCCACAACTCGCTGTCTGTGAAATCTTGGGCAAATTATTTAACCTGTCTGAGCCTGTTTCCTCATCTGGGAAATAGCACATATCTCTTCGGAATGTTGTGAATGTTAAGTGAGATAATGTGTGTACTAGGACCTTTGAACATAGCCCTTCATGAACATTAATAGCTGTATACTATTGTTATTCAGTGATATAACAGTGCATGAGCATAAAGCAGAAGTAAATTAGACACTAAACATAATGAAGTGAAAAGAACACTGGTCTGGAGTTAGCAGAAGAAACTCCAATTATTAGCCAGATCCACTCATGCTGATACAAATTTTTCAGACTAGATGAATCAAAAAATGCCCAGGTTATAATCTGTTCCACCTAATCCTAGAAAAGAAGATCCTATCTCCCATTAATCTGGCCCTGGATGCCTTGTCCTGATCTGGGTTCTATCTGCCATCTATCTGCACAGTTACCTCTGACAGGGCCCAAGACAGCTCATAAATAAGATCCTAGATTTTTAACATATTAATTACTTTTTATTTGGAAATAATTTCAAATGTATGAAAAGTTACAAGAATAAGAATAGTACATGATATGTCAATTATTTCTCAATAAAATTGGAAAAAAGAACAATAATACGTAGGATAACCCTGTACCCTTTAGACTTTTTCATACTGAAATGTTTGTTTCTGTTGTCACAGTGTGGAGTTTATTCCTCCTGATTATTGCCACCTCCCTCTTCTCCACATAAAGAGTAATAGAGAAAGAAAGGGCAAACAAGAGGTATTCCCCAAGTGACAATGGGAGGTCCAAACCTGGGAAGTTGCCCAGAAAACTCCACTATCTTTCATTTTATTTAATGTAGTTTTTAATAGGATAAAATAAATTTTTTTCTGTTACATTTTGGAAATTTTTATTCCTCAGGAGCTACCAGGGTCCCAAAAGGATCCAAGGAGATAGAAGAGTTACCCAAAGCAAACAATCCCCTCATTGGTTGCCAAGGAAACACCCTCTATTGATAAAGGTCTCATGCAGTATCAACTTTATAGTTGAAGGAAGAGGACCTTGCACTAAGCTGACAGCTAGTCCCTAGGAGGACAGGACATGGGGCTCAGGCCACAATAACCCTACTTTTTCCAGTTTCAGAGAAAAAAAAAGAATAAATAGCCAATTTTTTTTCAGAAAGACACCATGACTTTGGACAATTTGAGGCTCCTCCAGGCTAATTAGAGAGTCTTACCACATGATTGCTGCCCTTTCAGAGAGGCACCATTGGCTTGTGGGAAGAACAGTTAACTATAGGAGTCAGTCGTCTCAACTCTGACTTTGACAATTTGTAAGACTCTTGATCCAGACTCTCTTTGGGCCTGAGTCTTTCCATCTGACAAATGAGAGGAGAGAGAATTGAACTGGGTGATCCCTGAAGTCCTTTTGAACTCTGATGTTTTCTGAGTCAATACTGTCTCATTATTACTCCTCCACCCTGAGGTTAGCTTTGGTGTTCTAATAGCAATAAGAAAGGAGAACACCAAACCAGCCCCTCCCTCACATCGACAGTGTGGACATTTTCATCTCTGATATGCATCCTTACCCTTCAAACAAGTTGACATGCTGTTGTTTGTATGGTCCATGGTGAATGAGAAGAGCAAAGGTAAATGACCCACAGAGGAGTTGAATTGGGCATGTTGGCTTCAATAATGAGGTGTGCTAATTAACTGAGCTAATCTGCTATACACTAATAAAGCAGCTTAATGGCCTTATCTGAGCTTCCCAAGGGAAGATACCAGGAACAAAGAGGTTCCAAAATAGTTATTTTTCCCCTGAAAAAGGAAGGGTGGAAGGAAGGAAACTAGCACTTTGTAAAAACCTATTATGTCAGCCCCTGTGTTTATTGTACACCTTTTCATGCACTACCTCATTCTGCTATGAGGGGGGTTAAAGATACATATTTGTCACCTTATTGACTTCCAACTTTTTGTGTGTGTGTGTGGTACGTGGTCCTCTCACTGTTGTGACCTTTCCCATTGTGCAGCACAGGATCCGGACGCGCAGGCTCAGTGGCCATGGCTCACGGGCTCAGCCGCTCCGCGGCATGTGGGATCTTCCCGGACTGGGGCACGAACCCGTGTCCCCTGCATCGGCAGGCGGACCCTCAACCACTGCACCACCAGGGAAGCCCTGACCTCCAACTTTGACCCCTCTTTAACCCTTGTCATCCCCTGTGTGTCACTCTTCCTTGAAGAGGATGATTTACAAAGAAGAGGACCATTATTCCTCAAATGACCTAAGAGTAGCTGCTCCTGCTGGAATCTTTGTTGTCATATTTAATCTTCTTATCGGCTTCATGAGGTCCTGATCTCTTGCCCTCAGGTAAAACAGATGATTGAAACATATGTTCCACAAACTGAAATGGCTTACCCAAGGACACACACTAGCAAATGTCAGATCTGGAATTGGAACCTAAGACTCTAATACCATGTCCAGTCTTATCTATACTGTTCCTTATAGGTGCTACTTAGACCCCTCCATTCTTGGGGACTAAGAATAGCAGAACAGGGGTAAACCTCAGGAACACTGAATGGGCCAGCAAAATTGGGAGCTCTGTTTCTCAGAAGATGCTTCAGATAGGGAGATCCTCTCACGTTTAGGGGCTGAAAAAAGTACCAAAATCAACAAAGTAGCTTAGAGACCTGCTGAATTAATATTTCCATTTAAAGAAAACCACACTGTGAGACTGGTGAGACATCAGTTCAGTCTAAGTAAGCTCTAGTCCACTCCCTCAGTCATCCCAATTTCTGGGTCATTAAAATGTCCTTGACTTCTCTGGCCCTTGCCTACTTCTTCTTGGAAGAGAAAGGAAACCAAGAAGTTCCCTGGAGCCCCCCCAACCTGCCTCAGACTCCATGAAACAAAGTCCAGCTCCTGGGCCTTTGGCCAGTGGTATCTCAGTGTCATGAACTTACCCACAACAAAAAGCAAAAGGAAGGAGTGGGAAGGGCCCAGTAAGGTGGCAAGAGCTAAATTGTTTTTCCTCACAATGAAATAAGCTCATGGCAAAACAGGGCCCTCATCAAATTTTTCCTCTGGCCCTGGCCAACTCATCTGACATAAGCCATAAAGCCTTCACTGACAAAGAGTCATGAACTACACAAACTTAATGCCTTCCATATGCACAGGCTTCCTACCTGGTACTAAATTTTATACCAGGTACACTCAGAAACCTTATTGCATTAACTCCTCCAAACAACGCTAGAGAATGAGGGTAATAGTAACTAATGTTCAATGAGTATTTGCTATGTTTCTAGCTCTGTTCTCTAAGCTTTGCATATATTAACTCATTTAATCCTCACAACAAATCTATGAGGAAAGTTCTACCATATTTCATCAAATTTTAGATGCACTTTAAAAAATTAAAGTCAATAAAATTTGGATGTATTCAATATCTTGTTTCTTTAACATCTTGCTCTTCATCACAGCACTCATCACAAATTATGCATTTGCTTGTGATTACATCTCTCACTGAACTGTGAGCTTTTTGAGGACAGAACACTTTGACATTTTTTGACCTTCTTTACTATCTTATCCCCAGCACTCAGCACACAGCCTAGTGCAGAGTAAGTGCTCAGAAAATATTGAATAAATTAATCAAACCACTAAAAAGTAGACATTTCAAAATAGAAAAGTGACTGGAATCATGTAAATTACCCCTTTGCTTCTATGCAAAAATATTTGCAAAATTGACCCACATTAATAAAGCTTTCATGACATAAATCACAGCAAGATCCTTTTTGACCCGCCTCCTAGAGAAATGGAAAAAAAAAAACAAAAATAAACAAAAGGGACCTAATGAAACTTAAAAGCTTTTGCACAGCAAAGGAAACCATAAACAAGACAAACAGACAACACTCAGAATGGGAGAAAATATTTGCAAATGAAGCAACTGACAAAGGATCAATCACCAAAATTTACAAGCAGCTCATGCAACTCGATATAAAAAAAAAATCCAAAAATGGGCAGAAGACCTAAATAGACATTTCTCCAAAGAAGATATACAGATTGCCAACAAACACATGAAAGGATGCTCAACATCACTAATCATTAGAGAAATGAAAATCAAAACTACAATGAGGTATCAGTTCACACCAGTCACAATGGCCATTATCAAAAAATCTACAAATAAATGCTGAAGAGTGTGTGGAGAAAATGGAACCCTCTTGCACTGTTGGTGGGAATGTAAATTGATACAGCCACTATGTAGAACAGTATGGAGGTTCCTTAAAAAACTAAAAATAGAACTACCATATGAGCCAACAATCCCACTACTGGGCATATACCCTGAGAAAACCATAATTCAAAAATAGACATGTGGGCTTCCCTGGTGGTGCAGTGGTTGAGAGTCCACCTGCCGATGCAGGGGACACGGGTTCGTGCCCTGGTCCAGGAAGATCCCACATGCCGCAGAGCAGCTGGGCCCGTGAGCCATGGCTGCTGAGGCTGCGCGTCCGGAGCCTGTGCTCCACAACGGGAGAGGCCATAACAGTGAGAGGCCCGCATACTGCAAAAAAAAAAAAAAAAAAAAAGACATGTACCACAAAGTTCATTGCAGCTCTATTTACAATACCCAGGACATGGAAGCAACCTAAGTGTCCATCGACAAATGAATAGATAAAGAAGAAGTGGCACATATATACCATGGAATATTACTCAGCCATAAAAAGAAACGAAATTGAGTTATTTGTAGTGAGTTGGATGGACCTAGAGTCTGTCATACAGAGTGAAGTAAGTCAGAAAGAGAAAAACAAATACCGTATGCTAGCACATATATATGGAATCTAAAAAAAAAAAAAAAAGCTGTCATGAAGAACCTAGGGATGATTGGTTCAAGATGGCGGAGTAGAAGGACATACTTTCACTCCCTGTTGCGAGAACACTGGAATCACAATGAACTGCTGAACAATCATTGACAGGAAGACACTGGAACTCAACAGAAAAGATACCCCACATCCAAAGACAAAGGAGAAGCCACAGTGAGATGGTAGAAGGGGCACAATCACGATAAAATCAAATCCCATAACTGTTGGGTGGGAAACCCACAAACTGGAGAACATTTATACCACAGTAGTCCACCCACTACAGTGAAGGTTCTGAGCCCCATGTCAGGCTTCCAAACCTGAGGGTCTGGCAACGGGAGTAGGAATTCCTAGAGAATCAGACTTTGAAGGTTAGCGGGATTTGATTGCAGGACTTTGACAGGACTGGGGGAAATGGAGACTCCACTCTTGGTGGGCACACAAAAATTAGTGTGGGCATTGGGACCCAGGGAAAGGAGCAGGGACCCCATAGAGACTGAACCAGACCTATCTCCTAGTGTTGGGGGTCTCCTCCAGAGGTGGGGGGTGGCTCTGTCTCACTGTGACAACAAGGACTGTGGCAGCAGAAGTTCTGGGAAGTACTCCTTGGCATGAGCTCTCCCAGAGTCCGCCATTAGCCACACCAAAGAGCCTGGGTAGTCTTCAGTGCTCAGTGACCTCAGGCCGAACAACCAACAGGGAGGGGACCCAACACCACCTATCAGCAGGCAAGCAGATTAAAGTTTTACTGAGCTCTGCCAATCAGAGCAACAGCCAACTCTACCCACCACCAGTCCCTCCCATCAGGAAACCTGAACAAGCCTCTTAGATAGCCTCATCCGCCAGAGGGCAGACAGTAGAAGTAAGAGGAAGTACAATCCTGCAGCCTGTGGAACAGAAACCACATTCATATAAACATAGGCAAGATGAGAAGCAGAGGGCTATGTACCAGATGAAGGAACAAGATAAAACCCCAGAAAAGCAACTAAATGAAGCAGAGATAGACAACCTTCCAGAAAAAAGAATTCAGACTAATGATAGTGAAGATGATCCAGGACTTCTGAAAAAGAATGGAGGCAAAGGTTGAGAAGATACAAGGAATGTTTAACAAAGATCTAGGAGCATTAAAGAACAAACAAACAGAGATGAACAATACAATAATTGAAATGAAAACTACACTAGAAGGAATCAATAGCAGAATAACTGAGGCAGAAGAACGGTTAAGTGACCTGGAAGACAGAATGGTGGAATTCACTGCTGCAGAGCAGAATAAAGAAAAAAGAATGAAAAAAAAATGAAGACAGCCTAAGAGACCTCTGGGACAACATTAAATGCAACAATATTTGCATTATAGGGATCCCAGAAGGTGAAGAGAGAGAAAGGACCCGAGAAAATATTTCAAGAGATTATAGTTGAAAACTTCCCTAACATGGGAAAGGAAATAGCCACCCAAGTCCAGGAAGTGCAGAGAGTCCCATACAGGATAAACCCAAGGAGACACAGGCTGAGACACATAGTAATCAAATTGGCAAATATTAAAGACAAAGAAAAATTATTGAAAGCAGCAAGGGAAAAATGACAAATAATGTACAAGGGAACTCCCATAAGGTTAACAGCTGATTTCTCAGCAGAAACTCTACAAGCTGGAAGGGAGGGGCATGATATACTTAAAGTGATGAAGGGGAAAAACCGACAACCAAGATTACTCTACACAGCAAGGATCTCATTCAGATTCAATGGAGAAATCAAAAGCTTCACAGACAAGCAAAAGCTAAGAGAATTCAGCACCACCAAACCAGCTCTACAACAAATACTGAAGGAAATTCTCCAAGTGGGAAACACAAGAGAAGAAAAGGACCTAAAATAACAAACCCAAAACAATTTTAAAAATGGTCATAGGAGCATACATATTGATAATTACCTTAAACGTGAATGGATTAAATGTTCCAACCAAAAGACACAGGCTTGTTGAATGGATACAAAAACAAGAGCCATATATGTGCTGTCTACAAGGGACCCACTTCAGACCTAGGGACACATACAGACTGAACGTGTGGGGATGGAAAAAGGTATTCCATGCAAATGGAAATCAAAAGAAAGCTGGAGTAGCAATACTCATATCAGATAAAATAGACTTAAAAAAAAAGAATGTTACAAGAGACAAAGACGGACTCTCCATAATGATCAAGGGATCAATAGAAGAAGAAGATATAACAATTATAAATATATATGGACCCAACGTAGGAGCACCTCAATACATAAGGCAACTGCTAACAGCTCTAAAAGAGGAAATCGACAGTAACACAATAGTGGGGGACTTTAGCACCTCACCTACACCAATGGACAGATCATCCAAAATAAAAATAAATAAGGAAACAGAAGCTTTAAATGACACAATAGACAAGATAAATTTAATTGATATTTACAGGATATTCTGTCCAAAACCACAGTTTACACTTTCTTCTCAAGAGCACATGGAACATTCTCCAGGATAGATCATATCTTGGGTCACAAATCAAGCCTCAGTAAATTTAAAAACTGAAATCATATCAAGCATCTTTTCTGACCACAATGTTATAAGATTAGAAATGAATTATGGGGAAAAAACATAAACGCATGGAGGCTAAACAATACGTTACTAAATAACCAAGAGATCACCAAAGAAATCAAAGAGGAAATCAAAAAATATGTAAAGATAGATGGCAATGAAAACACAACAACCCAAAACCTATGGGATGCAGCAAAAGCAGTTCTAAGAGGGAAGTTTACAGCTATAGAAGCCTACCTGAAGAAGAAAGAAAAATCTCAAATAAACAATGTAACCTTACACCTAAAGGAACTAGAGAAAGAAGAATAGACACAACCCAAAGTTAGCAGAAGGAAAGAAATTATAATGATCAGAGCAGAAATAAATGAAATAGAAAGAAGGAAAACAATAGCTAAGATCAATAAAATTAAAAGCTGGTTCTTTGAGAAGATAAATAAAATTGATAAACCATTAGCCAGACTCATCAAGAAAAAGAGGGAGAGGACTGAAATCAATAAAATTACACATGAAAAAGGATAAGTTACAACAGACACCACAGAAATACAAAGCATCCTGAGAGACTACTACAATCAACTCTATGCCAATAAAATGGACAAACTGGAAGAAATTGACAAATACTTAGAAAGGTATAACCTCCCAAGACTAAACCAGGAAGAAATAGAAAATATGAACAGACAAATCACAAGAAATGAAATTGAAACTGTGATTAAAAATCTTCCAACAAACAAAAGTCCAGGACCAGATGGCTTCATAGGTGAATTCTATCAAAAATTTAGAGAAGAGCTAACACCCATCCTTCTCAAACTCTTCCAAAAAAATTGCAGAGAAAGGAACACTCCCAAACTCATTCTATGAGACCACAATCACCCTGCTACCAAAGCCAGAGAAAGATACTACAAAAAAAAGAAAATTACAGAACAACATCACTGATGAATATAGATGCAAAAATCCTCAACAAAATACTAGCAAACAGAATCCAACAACACATTAAAAGGATCATACACCATGAACACGTGGGATTTATCCCAGAGATGCAAGAATTCTTCAATATACGCAAATCAATCAATGCGATACACCATATTAAAAAATTGAAGGAGAAAAAACATATGACCCTCTCAATAGATCCAGAGAAAGCTTTTGACAAAATTCAACATCCATTTATGATAAAAAAAAAAACCCTCCAGAAAGTAGGCATTTAGGGAACATTCCTCAACATAATAAAGCTCATATATGACACACCCACAGCCAAAATCGTCTTCAATGGTGAAAAATTGAAACCATTTTCACAAAGATCAGGAACAAGACAAGGTTGTCCACCCTCACCAATATTATGCAACATAGTTTTGGAAATTTTAGCCACAGCAATCAGAGAAGAAAAAGAAATAAAAGGTATCCAAATCAGAAAAGAAGAAGAAAAGCTGTCACTGTTTGCAGATGACATGATACTCTACATAGAGAATCCTAAAGATGCTACCAGAAAACTATTAGAGCTAATCAATGAATTTGGTAAAGTAGCAGGATACAAAATTAATGCACAGAAATCTCTGGCATTCCTATACACTGATGACGAAAAATCTGAAAGTGAAATGAAGAAAACACTCTCATTTACCATTGCAATGAAAAGGAAAAAACATCTAGGTATAACCCTAGCTAAGGAGACAAAAGACTTATACGCAGAAAATTATAAGACACTGATGAAAGAAATTAAAAGGGATACAAATAGATGAAGAGATATACCATGTTCTTGGATTGGAAGAATAAATATTGTGAAAATGACTCTAATACCGAAGGCAATCTACAGATTCAATGCAATCCTTATCAAACTACCACTGGCATTTTTCACAGAACTAGAACAAAAAATTTCACAATTTGTATGGAAACACAGAAGACCCCAAAGTGCCAAAGCAATCTTGAGAACGAAAAATGGAGCTGTAGGAATCAGGTTCCCTGACTTCAGGCTATACTTACAAAGCTACAGTAATCAGACAGTACGGTACTCACACAAAAACAGAAATAGAGATCAGTGGAACAGGATAGAAAGTCAAGAGATAATCCCAAGCACACATGGTCACCTTATCTTTGATAAAGGAGGCAGGAATGTACAGTGGAGAAAGGACAGCCTCTTCAGTAAGTAGTGATGGGAAAACTGGACAGGGACATGTAAAAGTATGAGATTAGATCACTCCGTAACACCATACACAAAAATAAGCTCAAAATGGATTAAAGACTTAAATGTAAGGCCAGAAACTATCAAACTCTTAGAGGAAAACATAGGCAGAACACTCTATGACATAAATCACAGCAAGATCCTTTTGGACCCACCTCCTAGAGAAATGGAAATAAAAATAAAAATAAACAAATGGGACCTAATGAAACTTCAAAGCTTTTACACAGCAAAGGAAACCATAAATAAGACCAAAAAACAACCCTCAGAATGGGAGAAAATATTTGCAAATGAAGCAACTGACAAAGGATTAATCTCCAAAATTTATAAGCAGCTCATGCAGCTCAATAGCAAAAAAACAAACAACCCAATCCAAAAATGGGCAAAAGACCTAAATAGACATTTCTCCAAAGAAGATATACAGACTGCCAACAAACACATGAAAGAATGCTCAACATCATTAATCATTAGAGAAATGCAAATCCAAACTACAATGAGATATCATCTCACGCCAGTCAGAATGGCCATCATCAAAAAATCTAGAAACGATAAATGCTGGAGAGGGTGTGGAGAAAAGGGAACACTCTTGCACTGCTGGTGGGAATGTGAATTGTTACAGCCGCTATGCAGAACAGTATGGAGGTTCCTTAAAAAACTACAAATAGAACTACCATATGACCCAGCAATCCCACTACTGGGCATATACCCTGAGAAAACCATAATTCAAAAAATGTGATGTACCAAACTATTCTTTGCAGCTCTATTTACAATAGCCAGGACATGGAAGCAACCTAAGTGTCCATCAACAGATGAATGGATAAAGAAGATGTGGCACATATATACAATGGAATATTAATCAGCCATAAAAAGAAACGAAATTGAGTTATTTGTAGTGAGGTGGATGGACCTGGAGTCTTTCATACAGAGTGAAGTATGTCAGAAATAGAAAAACAAATACCATATGCTAACACATATATATGGAATCTAAGGGAAAAAAAAAGGTCATGAGGCATCTAGGGGTAAGACGGGAATAAAGACACAGACCTACTAGGGCATGGACTTGAGAATATGGGGAGGGGGAAGGGTAAGCTGTGACAAAGTGAGACAGTTGAATGGACATATATACACTGCCAAACGTAAAATAGATAGCTAGTGGGAAGCAGCCGCATAGCACCGGGAGATCAGCTAGGTGGTTTGTTACCACCTAGAGGGGTGGGATAGGGAGGATGGGAGGGAGGGATACACAAGAGGGAAGAGTTATGGGAACATATGTATATGTATAACTGATTCACTTTGTTATAAAGCAGAAACTAGCACACATTTGTAAAGCAGTTATACTCCAATAAATATGTTAAAAAAATAAAAACAAAGATATTAAAATAGATGGAGATATATACCATGTTCTTGTATTGGAAGAATCGATAATGTGAACATCAATATACTATCCAAAGCAATCCAGAGATTCAGTGCAATCCCTATCAAATTACCAATGGCATTTTTTATGGAACTAGAACAAAAAATCTTAAAATTTTATGGAGACACAAAAGACCCCGAATAGCCAAACAGTCTTGAGGGAACAAAATGGAGCTGGAGAAATCAGACTCCCTGACTTCAGACTATACTACAAAGCTACAGTAATCAAGACAATATAGTACTGGCACAAAAACAGAAACATAGATCAATGGAACAAGATAGAAAGCCCAGAGATAAACCCATGCACCTATGGTCAACTAATCTATGACAAAGGTAGCAAGGATTTACAATGGAGAAAAGACAGTCTCTTCAAGAAGTGGTGCTGGGATAACTGGACATCTACATGTAAAAGAATGAAATTAGAACACTCCCTAACATGATACACAAAAATAACCTCAAAATAGATTAGAGACCTAAATGTAAAACCAGACACTATAAAACTCTTAGAGGAAAACATAGGAAGAACACTCTTTGACATAAATCACATCAAGAACTTTTTTGATCCACCTCCTAGAGTAATGGAAATAAAAACAAAAATAAACAAATCGGACCCAATGAAACTTAAATGCTTTTGCACAGCAAAGGAAACCATAAATAAGACAAAAAGACAGCCCTCAAAATGGGAGAAAATATTTTCAAACGAATCAACGGGCAAAGGATTAATCTCCAAAATATATAAACAGCTCATGCAGCTCAATATTAAAGAAACAAAGAACCCAATCCAAAAATGGTCAGAAGACCTAAATAGACATTTCTCCAAAGAAGGCATACAGATGGCCAAGAAGCACATGAAAATCTGCTCAACATCACTAGTTATTAGAGAAATGCAAATCAAAACGACAATGAGGTATCTCCTCATACCAGTCAGAATGGGCATCATCAGAAAATCTACAAACAACAAATGCTGGAGAGGGTGTGGAGAAAAGGGAACCCTGTTGCATTGTTGGTGGGAAAGTAAATTGATACATCAACTATGGAGAACATTATGGAGGTTCCTTAAAAACCTAAAGATAGAACTACCATATGACCCAGCAATCCCACTGTTGGGAATATAACCAGAGAAAACTATAATTCAAAAAGACACATGCACCTCAATGTTCATTGCAGCACTATTTACAATAGCCAGGTCATTGAAGCAACCTAAATGCCCATCAAGAGATGAATGGATAAAGAAGATGTGGTACATATATACAAAGGAATATTACTCAGCCATAAAAAGGAACGAAATTGGGTCATTTGTCACACATTGCCAGTGTCAGAGATGCCATAATTTCTATTTCAGTGCTCTTTCTCCCATACTATTCTCTTTCAGAACCTGTAGAAGAAGAAGAATGGCTGCAATTTATGGAACACTTATTCTTTTTTTTTTTTTTTTTTTAATTTTTTGCCTTATAACAAATTTAATCAGTTATACATATACATATGTTGGAACACTTATTCTTTACCAATCTCTGAGCCAAGCAATTTATGTTTATTAGTTGAATAGAGAAGATGGTTGGTGGTATACGCAGAATGAATTGAAGAAAAGATTGAGGGTGGAGGGCATCAGATGGAAGGCTATTGCAATAGGTTAGTTGGAATAAAACTCATACTAGGAAACTGCTGGTGGGAATGGAAAGGAAAGGAGAAGTGGGAGATATTTCCATTGGATTAGCTGGAAACAGCAGGATCCCTAGGACAGTGGACACATGAGTTTTGATGTAGGAAAAGATAAATAAATGTGTGCTCTAAAGAAAGGTGCTGTCCAGATTGCTATCCTGCATCTGTGACGCTAGCTAGTTTCTAGAAGAATCCCAGCCTATATATATATCCCATATTCCTGTCTACTCCTCCCTCAATATGGAACTTCTCTCAAATGTGGGTATTCATTGGTAGCTCCAAATGAATCCATGTGCTTGCCATAAATCCTGCTCCACAGCCCCTCAAAATTCCATTCGCTTTCATTTCTGCAATGGGTACATCTGGGCAAAAGAGGAATTGGCAGGATCTCCTGCAGAATTTTGGTTCTGCATAATCTAAGCGAGGATGCTCCCTAGCATGTCCAGCTCCATCCTATCTTCTAAATACACACTTATACCCACATCTCAAATTTAGCATGTTTATCTTTTTTGTGTGTGTGTGTGGTACGCGGGCCTCTCACTGTTGTGGCCTCTCCTGTTGCGGAGCACAGGCTCCGGATGCACAGGCTCAGCAGCCATGGCTCACGGGGCCCAGCCGCTCTGCGGCATGTGGAATCTTCCCGGACCAGGGCACTAACCCATGTCCCCTGCATCGGCAGGCGGACTCTCAACCACTGTGCCACCAGGGAAGCCCAAATTTAGCATGTTTAAAATTGAGCTATTTGTAATGAGGTGGATGGACCTAGAGTCTGTCATACAGAGTGGAGTAAGTCAGAAAGAAAAAGACAAATACCAAAGGCTAACACATACATATGGAATTTAAGAAAAAAAATGTCATGAAGAACCTAGGGGTAAGACAGGAATAAAGACACAGACCTACTAGAGAATGGACTTGAGGATATGGGGAGGGGGAAGGGTAAGCTGTGACAAAGCTAGAGAGTGGCATGGACATATATACACTACCAAACGTAAAATAGATAGCTAGTGTGAAGCAGCCGCATAGCACAGTGAGATCAGCTCGGTTGTTTGTGACCACCTAGAGGGGTGGGATAGGGAGGGTGGGAGGGAGGGAGACGCAAGAGGGAAGAGATATGGGAACATATGTATATGTATAACTGATTCACTTTCTTATAAAGCAGAAACTAACACACCATTGTAAAGCAATTATACTCCAATAAAGATGTAAAAAAAAAAAAAAACCTGCCCTTGATTCAACCTCCTTGATTTTCTAGGTTCTATAGACAGTCTCTCCATTCCCCCATCCCTATGAGTTAAGTCCTGGAGTATCCCAGACTTCTTCCTCTCTCTGACCTCCCACATCAAATCAATCACAGAGCCCTATCAATTCTCGCACTGCAGCAGAGCTGACATCAGTGTGGGCCTTTTCCTCTGCACTGCCCAAATTAAAGCTCTCATTATCACTGATACAGATTATTGTAATATGTATTATTCCTGCCTCCTCTTTCTTACTCCTGTGATATATACTGCACCAAACACCCATCTATTTACTGAGGCCTTATAATGGCCTCTACACTGAACTAGTTGTGGAGATACAGATAATAAAAACATTGCCCTTAAGAACCTCACCATCTGGTTAAGGAATACAGGTGAAAAATCAATGCAAAAATATTTTTGCAAGTATTACATTGGAAGCGTGAATGAAAATGCTATAGAAACTTTTGTGCTTGTTGGGGGAAAATATTTGAAAAGACAGCTTCACAGAGGGGGTGACACTTGAGTATGATCTTAAAGGCTAAATGGTCAACCTGGAGGAAAAGCAGGAGAAAAGCTCTGTAAGCAGAGGAAGGACATGCATGATGATATAAGGTGGTTACACCAGGACTGTTGAGCAGTCTGAATGGTTAAAACACAGAAGAAAACAAGTAAGGCATGGGATAGGGCTCAGCCAAACCAGGAAGAAACCCATGCCCCTTTTGTAGGAAGTGGGGGTGGGGAGAGGACTGTACAGCTATCTCAGACAGGATTCAGACTGGGCAGTGGAGCTGTCCAAATGAGGGCTTGTTTCTTGGCAACAGTATGATAGCCCAATAACAGTGTCCAGGGATCTGTCAGAGCAAGACTATCATTCAGGAGCCAGCTCCTTCTGGCCCCACTTGAGCAGTCAGCCTAGCTCATGTGCCTTGCACTATTCCCTAGGGCTACAGTCAGGGTTGGCTCCAGTCCTCGTCCCACTAAGCTCTACCATCAGTTAGTTCTGCCTACCTCCCAATCAGCATCTCCAGAACCTCCTCATCTCCACCCTGTGCTTCCCTGAAATTGCTTGTGCTTTTCCCAAGGAAACATCTAGTCTCTACACATTCTTTTCCAGGCTACATCAACATTTGGCACTGTACATATCCAGAGCACCCCCAAATTCTTTGCTTTTACTCTCTCATCCCCAAATACTGTCTCTTGGCTGAAGCCCCTCAGCCTTGCTCGCTCATACTGTGTGTGTGTGTGTGTGTGGTGTGCTACTTCCTTTAGCTCCCTCATAAGAGGGTCTTGAAGACCACAAGGTCTTGAAGACTGGAAAGATCCAGTGAGAGCAGGATTGAGCTCTAAACCCAAATCGTTTCTTCTTGCCCTTTCCTATGTCCTTGGGGGTATAATTCCTGTCACTACAGATTAGCCAGACATTCTCACAAACATTCTCCTATGCCTTCATCTCTCAGTGCTCCCTCCTTTCATCCCCCACTCCCTTCAGAATCACTCAGCTAGAGGTCTTTTCTTGCCTTGTACTTTCCTCTCTGCTCGGGATCCCCAACCCCTGTCTTCCCTGGGGCACCCTAGCCCCGCCTCTCTCTACAGTGGCCCCAATCCTGCCCTCTCTTTCCTGGCCTCCCGAAGCATAGGGGAGACATGGTCCGCTATACCCCCAGCCCCTTACTCTGAAGCCCTATTCTTTTTCTTTTTTACGTCTTTATTGGAGTATAATTGCTTTACAATGGTGTGTTAGCTTCTGCTTTATAACAAAGTGAAGCAGTTATACATATACATATGTTCCCATTATCTCTTCCCTCTTTCGGTGGGAGGGAGGGTGAAGCCCTATTCTTATGGAGTCTTCTGCAGCCCCCGCCCCAAACACTGCGCTGTCAGATCTGCACCAGATTCCCTCCCCTCCCATTCACAGCTCTCCAGTAGCCCCTCCCCAGGGCGGTCTTAAGGTCAGAGGCTCTTTCCAGCTCAATTCCATCCAATCCGTCCTAGTCCAGTCCAAACCGCCCCCAGCCCCCGCCAGATGACTCACGTACGTATTTAACAAGCGAGGGGTGGGGTGATCGGCGGCTGGCAGGCTAAAGGGAGGTTCTGAAACCTTCCGGTGGGAACCAGGAGTTTCTGGTCAGAGGCTGTTCCGCGCCTTCAGGGTCAGTCCTCGCTGCAACCCAGTTCACCTTCTTCTCTCTCGGTCTCCAGGCACTTAGGGCAGCCTCACTCGCTAGCCCGCTGGGCGCCGCCAAGGGTCTGGGGCCCCAGGGCGGGGACGGGGAGAAGACAGCCGATTGCTGAAGAGAGCTTTACTCCTGCGGCAACCCCGCCACCATCCCGGCTACTGCTGCTGGCCCATGACAGCGCTGAGGGTTTCTGACAGGCTACCACTGCGACCTCGCAGATCATGTCTCCCCTATCCTTTGGGCGAAATGCTGGACAAGCCCCGCCGATCGCTCTCCACTAGCCAGATCTGGCCAACTTCAGTGCCTGGGCCCCGTAAAGAAGATCAGAGCAAGGTATGTAGTTGGGGCAGAGGGGACGGAACAGGAGGCAGTTGTGCTCTACAACGTGGCCAGGTTCCGCACGAGAAGATGCACGTGGGAATAGCGGTGAGGAGAATCAGGGCTGAGGGAGAGTCCTCCAACACCGACTCCACCTCCCGTAGCTTCAAAGCCCCGTCTCCCACCCCAAACTTGAAAGTATATATATGACCTCACTTCCGAGGTGCGAAATCACTTCCTTCTTCCCTGACCTGCCTGGAGTGCGAGCTGGAGAGTCAAATCCTAGAGTGCCAGGGCCTCTGCAGGGCTGTGTTCTTCCCAGTCAGAGAAATGTAGCATAGCCAGAGGCAAGCCCCCTCCCCAGACCGGGCATGATGATTCCCTACTCCCACTCAGCATTCAGAGGGGGTGGGGCTTCCACTTTGCTCCATCCAGCCCCAGAAGCTTTTCTCCACTAAGCCACAGTTTATTCATCTGTTAAATGAGGCTACCGAAGTCCACTCAGAGGGCTGCTGTGAAGATTACTGGAGGTAATGTATGTGCACAGCTCTTGACACACAGGGGTCACTCACTTCTTTTTTTTTTTTTCTTTTGGTATGTGGGCCTCTCACTGCTGTGACCTCTCCCGCTGTGGAGCACAGGCTCCAGACGCGCAGGCTCAGCGGCCATGGCCCATGGGCCCAGCCACCCCGTGGCATGTGGGATCCTCCCGGACCAGGGCACAAACCCGCGTCCCCCGCATCAGCAGGAGGACTCTCAACCACTGCGCCACCAGGGAAGCCCAGGTCACTCACTTTTACTTTTCTTTGCTCTTGACCCTACAACCTTTGAATGATAGAAACCTGGCACATTTCCTATGGGGTGATATTCTTGACCTCGCAGGCACAAATCATGCTGAATTAGCTACCTCAGGGACAGAGACTCAAGAGACAAGTAGGGGTGGGCAGGAAAAGTCCAGAAGAAACGAGGAACCTGCTAATGAAAGGAGAAACTCTGGTGACTAAAGAATCCCAAGGAGAGGAAGAGCCCTGGAAAGTAGGAGGAGATGCCAGCAGGGAAGTAGAATCTGAGAAAGAGGTAGAGTCCCAGGGATTTGAACAGGGTAGCCCCAGGAGAAAAATTAAACCCCCAAAATAAAAAAGATTGAAGCCTCGGATTTAGAAAGGATACTGAAGAAGAAAAGGTGGTGCCCCAGAGACATGGGGGACAGTGAATCCCATGAGAGCTAGAAACCCAGGAGAAGAAGATTGCAGAAAAGTGGTGGAGTCCCAAGGATGCCCAAAGGAAATAACAGGATAGAGATGGGACTGCAGAAAATGAGTGGGGTCCCAGTGGTACAAGGAAGAATCTCTAAAAAACAGTACTCCAGAAAAGGGGTGGAATCAGGAGGAGGGAGAGAAGGTTTCCTGAGAGAGATAAAAACTGCCCTGCCGGGCTTGCCTGGTGGCACAGTGGTTGGGAGTCCGCCTTGCCAATGCAGGGGACATGGGTTTGAGCCCCTGTTGGAGAGGGTCCCACGTGCTGCGGAGCAACTAGGCCCGTGCGCTACGGCCGTTGAGCCTGTGGGCCACAACTGCTGAGCCTGAGTGCCACAACTACTGAGCCCGCATGCCACAACTACTGAAGCCCACGCTCCTAGAGTCGGTGCTCTACAACAGGAGAGGCTGCCGCAGTGAGAAGCCCGTGCACCACAGCGAAGAGTGGCCCCCACTCACCACAGCTAGAGAAGGCCCAGGCAAGACGGTGGGGACCCAAGGCAGCCAAAAATAAAAATAAATTAAAAAAAAACTGCCCTGTAGTGCCAGGGATTTAGGGATAAGAAAACAGAAAAAAGATAAGAAATGCAAGCATAGGGGTTCCCCAGGAAAGGTAAAATTCCAGAAAAAAAGGTGAAGCCCCAGGGAAAGATGGAATGGGGGCCTAAATAAAATTTAGACCCAAAGAGGGGTAGGACTCTATATCTAAAGGGAGGGTATTTTAGAAATGTGATAGAACTTTCAAAAGACTGGCCTGTATATTGGAGGGACATCAGAAAAGGGAAATAGGTCCAGGGATTTGGGGTAGTGCTACCAGAAGAAAGAATGAAGAAAAGGGGTAGAATTGCAGAGATGCAGAAAGGGCACACCAGAAAAGTGGTATAGCCCTAAGATGTGGGGAGACCCTGAGAAATAAAAGGCCCCTAAAGGGAGTACAGCTTCAGAGATGTAAGGATGAGTCCCCAGGAGAGACATAAGACACCTCCTCAAAAAAGGCAAGGCCCAGAGACATAGAGAGTAAACCAAAGGAGAAAGTTAGGACTCTATTAAAAAGAAAGATGACTGCTAACAAATATGGGGTTTATTTGGGGGATGACGAGAATGTTCTCCAACTAATTATTATGGTGATGGTTACACAATTCCGTGACTATAATAAAAAGTATTGAAGTGTACACTTTAAATGGTTGAATTATATGGTACCTGAATATCTATCTAGATATATCTAGATAGATAGATAGAGGGAGAGAGAGAGATAGATAGAGGGAGAGAGAGAGAAGGAAGGAAGGAGGAAAGGAAATAAAGTAGGGAGGGAAGGAGAAAGGAAAGCTGACTTGCCGATATAGGAAGGAGAGCCCCAGAGAGAATTTGGACTCCCAAATGGATGGCCCTAGATATAGAGTGAGGAGACACCAGGAGCAATAGAGGACCCCAGAAAAAAATGTGCCCTGCAAAATTGGTGGCATGCAAAAGAGGGGTAACTCCAGTAATTTGGGGCAAGTAAGTTGAAGAAGAGACTTCAGAAAAGGGATAAAGTCACAAAGATGTAAGGAGGGGCTTCTAGGCAAGAAATAAAACTGCCTAAGGTGGGGGAGTCCCAGGGCTGCAAGGAGAGAGCTCTAAGAGAGAGAGAATTGGCAATCCAAGTTGAAACCCCAGTGATTTGGGAATGGAACTCCAGGGGGAGAGGCTGAACCCCAGAGGCTTGAAGACCATGATTCTAAGGTAGTTATAGAACTTCAGAAAATGGCCACAGCATTAGAGATTGGTTAAATGTATTGTTAAAAAGGTGGGGGTGGTAATACAAATAAAAGAGACTCAGGACAAGAAGGAGTACCTCATAAAATTTTAGACTATCAGGGATTTCAGGGAGTTGGGGAAGAAAAAATTTCAAGAAAAGAGATCGATACCCAGAAAAAAGGTGAATCCCTGGGAGAGAAGAGCAATTCAGCAAGCCAGGTAAATACCCAGAATTTAAGGATGAAGACCCCAGGAGAACAGTGTGATCAATGTTGAAGGGGCTTTGGGGAAAGAGTTTTATCCCAGGAGAGGGCTGAAATCCCAGCCCGGCCACTATCTTTTACTTTTTTGTTCCCCCAGCCAGCTGGGCTGAGATGACTGTAGTTTAAAACTGTGATAGGTTAAGGAGATCCTCAAGGAGGGGATTGGGCTAGGCCACAACCCCCAGCTTCAGGGTCTTAATTAAAACATTCCCTACCCCTACCTCCTTTCTTTCCTTACCTCTGGCACCCACCCTGGCCTTAATCTTAAAGGGCTTATTGACCATTATATTTTAAGTGATATTTGAACAGAGGGGCCTTCTTGTCTTTTTCAGATTTCAGCTGCTTACCTATTTGCCTGAGGTTCCCCCCCCCTTCTCATTTAATGCTCATTTTATTTCTGTTTTAGTTATTTCATTAATATATCATTATTATTATCATTACAATCACTGTTGTCAAAATAAAGCTAAAATATAAACCTACCAAGGAGAAGTGACATCATGTAATAAGACAGTCAAAAACACTGTATTACCTAGTTCTGTATTGAAATTGGGAGTGCTGGAGTAATTCAGTTTTCCCAGCTGAGCCTCAGTTTCTTCATCTGAAATTCTCTATGTGATTCTGTGATTCTATAAACCAATTTCTGGATGGCACATTTACTCATCAACCTCAGGGTAGTCAGTTAAGGGAGTTGAGGTAACGGCTGGCACTCAGGGCAGCCTATTCCCCCTAGTAGAGTCTCAAGAGCTCTCCAGGTAGTCTCACTGCCAAATTATTCTAGTGGTCCTGGCTGGGCTACCAGGGAACCCTGGGAATCCAATTTTTGGTGCAGGTGCAGTAAGATTCTACTTCCGTATCGGGCTTGGTGGTCTGACAATCACTGATGCTTCTACCCTGTCAGTGAGTGAGACAAGAGACTGATTGCTTATGCCTGCTGATCACCATGCAGAAGAAAGATTATTAGACTCTAAGGGGGCTTGGGCACCCTGTTATCTCCAATCCTGAGCTCATACCCAAGTGCCTTTAGGTGGGGCACCAGGAGAATCCCAAATATCTTCAATCAACATACCAAGAAAAGATATCTGAAGGATTATACTGCTCCCACAGAGCGCAATGCCCTCTCAATTGCTCCCATCCCACAGGAATCCTAATTTATTAAATCAGTCGTCTCAGTCTGAATGGTTTCCAGAGAATGCTGGTTAAATTCCTTTTCTCCTTGTTCTCTCTCTGCCCTACCCAGAACCTCTGCATTTGTTGGTAGCTGCCAAAGATTAAGAACCTCTGTGTGGTACTGCATTGCTGCTGCTGCCACAAACCCAAGGAGAAAGACCCAGAAAGACCAAGGTTTGTTGATGGATTTTATTGGGGACCTAAAAGTCTAGGAATTATGTGGGTAATATTTTAAAACTAGCACTACTATTTAGCTTATCATAAGTACCCTGTGTCAAATTATGAATCTACCGAGCTTGACTGGTCCCTGGGCATACTCTTTAGCCACTAAAAGCCAAGTATGCACATATGTCCCATGAACATATCCTCTATGTCTCCCCAGCTCTAACCAGGGTCAAACACAAACACCCTGTGTCCCAGGTATCTTTCTCCTTCCCATCCCTTCAGCTGAAATGAAGGGTGCCTGCTCTACCCAAAGATCCATGGGAGGGGAAAAAATAAACCATTCCTCTGCCCACCTTTCCCTCCCAAGGAAAACACTCCTAGGATAGAGCATACCCAGCCTTCCTGACTGGAAAGAATAATTAATATTTAGTCTTAAATCTCCCCTTACCTAATCCCCCTACCCACCCTACATTTAGCTAAAGTGAGTCCAAATACAACACTTTCATGTATGTCAAAACTGGAAGGGAACCAGACTGTCCTCTCCACTTTACAGGTGGTAAACTGAGACCCAGAAAGAAAAGATTTTCTCAGTAAAACTGTTAGTGGCAGAATAGGATATAAAACCTGCATTACCATTTCCCTCTCAGCACCACCCCTCCCACCCAGTCTCACGCACAACTCTGAGGCTTCTTCAGGACTGGACCTATTCATTTACAATGAAATGCTAGCCATCTATTGTATTTCCCTTCACAGGTGGATTACCTCTGAAAAGAGGACCTCAGGGCAGATTTACCCTTAACCAAATGAATGTCCTACCAGATACCTTCTAAAGTATCTGGTATCTGGTATCAATAATAGACTGGGAGAGATTGGAGTGGAACAGGCTAGGAGGGGACCCAAGGAGAAGGAACGTGGACAATGTCTTCATTTTGACTTAGATTTATAAAGCCCACTCAGCTCATGCATGACCCTTCTCCATCACAGGCAGTTAACTCTGCACCCCCTACCCCACTACCTTGCTAAACTGTCCTCCTGAAGCCAGCCCTAAGACAGGTATCTCAGACAGGAGTGAAAAGATAAAAGGCCAAGGTAAACACTCATACTGTTTTATTCCTTACCTACCACTCAGTGGCCCTAGACCAACCTTGGTTATCTGAAGTTTTGTTATGGAAAGTGGAGTTTTCAAGAAGCCCCCATATTATTACATACCTTGGGCTCTGGACTGCATTTTTTTATCCCTGAAAACTAATTCCTTTGCCTCTGGTATTATGATACCATGGGCTGCCCACATAGACTTCTTCACCAGATACGGCTTAGTAGCTAGACAAAGAAAAGAGCAATGAAGCTTTGAAATTTCTGGGGTTTTTTTTAAGGGAAGAGAGGTGGTATGTGTGGAAGGGATCTATTTATAGATATTGGTTTTTCAAAGACTCCTCTAGGCCCAGAATTCTGGTCCATTTTACACATCATCTTGGCAATCATCTACCCTGGGAACAGAAATAAGAGGGTGAATACTTACTTTTCTTACTATAGTGTGACTTCTATGTAAATTATGTGAGTGAGTGGTGTTGTGTGTGTTCATGATTATATTTGTGAGTATGGTCGGTTGCACAGGTCAGTTTTACAAGTTTGTGTGTTCATATTTCAGCTAAAATTAATACAGTTAATATTTCTGGTTAACTTTGGCATGAATGAAAACAAACTTCCAAGCACTAAAATTATATGGAACAAAATCCATATATTCTAATTTCCCTAAATACTACAGGAGAGGCCTGTGTGTACATCAGTCTTGGCAGACACACACACACATCACTGGAGAGGATTATCTTTGTAGGGACACTATTGCTGTTTACTTGGCTCTTAGAGTAGAAACAAATTCTAATTTTAGAGACTATATCATTGAAAATGCCTGGGGCCGACTAGAAGCCTAGGAAGCTTAGTTCTTGCTTTGGTTCTTAGAACAACTCACTATATGACCTTGGGCAGGTCTCTTCAACTCTCCAGGTCTGTTTTCCTCATCTGTAAGCTTGGGCTTATGACCTTAGCCTTCCTTTTCTAACAGTTTTGGAAGTTGAAGAGGCAAAGTACCCAACACAATGCCTGACAGAGAGTAGGGGCTTACTAAATAGCAAAGGGCAAAGGCTGTACTCTCTACTTCCTCCGCGTCCCCTGTCCAGCTTCTTCCCTGGATGGGGGCCAACTCCTTGGCTTCAGTGAAGCACTTCTCAAAGTGATCAGGGTGAATGATAGGTAAGTAGACTACTTAGTAAAATCATGTTGAGCCCAGAAAGCCCTATCTCCACCAAGTTTAGAGCAGGAAGTACTGGCATCAGCCCATTTGCGCTTGGACCTCTGCCCAAGCGCAATGGAGTGGTGGTACTCCTTTCTGCTTGCTTCCTTATGGTGGTGAGGACCCTTCTTCAGGACTATCCCTCCAGAACTTCTATTCCCTCCACCTTCTTCCAACCCTACCCATTCACCTGCTCACAGATTTTTTTCTTTTTTTTTTTGGAGGCGTTGCAGCATCATGTGAGATCTTAGTTCCCCAACCAGGGATCAAACCCACGCCCCCTGCATTGGAAGTGTGGAGTCTTAACCACTGGACCACCAGGGAAGTCCCTCATAGATTTTTTAAAGTCACTTCACTGGATGTACAAAAGGGCCAATAGTAAACCCTCCATGGGAGTGAAGTGGTCACTGCCTCTTTTCAATTTCAGGGTTGCCAAGTAAGGTACTGTGACCTAAAAAATTATCCTCCTGGATACTGTTGCTATCTTAATCTTATGAGTCCTAGACACTTCAGTGGAAATGACCTTGCTATGGGAGAAAAGAGCATGGCTATGCCCTTAGGCAGATTGCTTCTCCTCTCTCCCTTACTTTATTCATCTGCAAAATGGGGCTGATCTGTCCCACCTTGATTGTCTTACAAGGTCTCACAAGGATCCAACAAGACAAATCACGGTCTTTGTGAACCAAAAAACACAGGCCAAATAATGTGGATACCAAAAAATACCAAACAAACAAACAAAAAGACACCAGGCTAAATATCCATCAAATATTTATTCTCAAGTCTAAGAAATAAAAATAAATCAATACAAATGAGAGGCAGGGCTACGGACAAGGGCATAATTCAAATATAAATTTAGCCCAAGTACCATTTCTTTTGCCACTAAGAATAGCAAGAGGAGAGATGGAATAGAGGGATGGAAGTATGGATAGCAGTAGAAGATGTCTAACTTTCTCCCCTTAGTTTGATCACCACCTGAAATTCAGCCACCTGACCTGTTCTGCATATTTTGAATTTTCATTTTTGGTTTTCTTTTCTTTTCAGGTGATTTCTGCATGGGATATATGGGGACTAAGACAGTAGGGTAAGAGGTAAGGGTAGCTAGGGCAAGGCCCTAACAGATAGTGGGCAGTTCCTTTTTTTCAACCACAGTGTAAGGGCTGACCCCCTTACATTTCTGGAGGAGACTTATCTTGTGGTACAAGTGGTTTGAGGGCCTGCAACATTGCTAGCCCGGAATCATTCTGGCCTCTGACTCTGTGCCCATGGACAAGAGACTCCAAAATCACCCTCTTTGTCCAGGCCACAAAGCTGGAAGCTGGCCACACAGGCTGCTTGGCTGATGTCTGTTTTGGCAAAAGCCATCCTACCTCCAGCAAGAAAGATCTAGATCCAGGTGACTCCCCAGGGGCCATGAGGCATTTGAGGGTGGTGAAGTAAGGGTACAGGTTGGAGAGATCCAGCGTTCTTTCTAGGGACCATAGAACAGCTGGGGCTGGTTGTGAACCAGTTTGCCTCTAAGCCTGTCTAAACTTCTCTCCATTCCCTTTAGGAGAAGCACTGTCTCCTCCTTAGGGATAGATCTGAGAGCCAGCCAATGAGACTGAAAGGATCCATGAGATGCAAGTCCAATCCTCTCTGAGATGCTGCTCACAAGCCAAATGACCAGAGTCCAGAGTCCACAGCTGGGTCCTGGGCCCCTTCAAACTACCTCACAGGGTTGTTGTGAGGTTGTAATGAGATCATGTGCCCAACACAGTAAAGAGCTCAATAAATGTCTCTTGAACAGATCCATACATGTGATGGTGCTTTGCAAACTGTAAAGCTCCATACCAAATGGTAGAGAGAGTCAGGACACTGTTTTGCAGTCACATAAAGGGAGTGATTTTTGCCACTCATTCTCACCCCTCACTTAAGACTGGGGCATGGGAAGGAAATGGAGAGGAGAGGAGAAGTTTGAAATAGGAAATAAAGGAATAAGAGAACAACAAATAAAAGAAGAACTTAAAGGCAGATGATTCTCCAGTGACCAACTTGTATTTGAGAGCGGCAATGAGGATACAGACAGGAGTGACTTAGAGCTCTTTCTAGGGACAGAAGAACAGAGTTCAAATGGATCTTAGATATTTACTTCAAGGCCCCAGCTCCTGTTTGCAACACCTCAAATGATGGATGACTGTTTTCTCCCTGAGGCAGCTTGTTCTAATTATAACCAGTTCTAATGGTTAGAGAGTATTTCCTTGTATTAAGCTGTTTCCTGCAGCTTTAAATTCTATCCCTTGGTGCCACATAGAAAAAAGCTAATGCCTTGACATCATGTGAGCATTCAATAAGTGTCTGTTGACTGACATATAGGCAGGTGTTAGGGAGGAGTAGACTATCTCCTTTTGTGCCTTCAGGAGCCAGTCAGCACAGCCTTATATTTTACGGAAGGTTCAATAAATATGTGTTGAACATATATGTGGAATTTAAGAAAAAAATATGTCGTGAAGAACATAGGGGTAAGACAGGAATAAAGACACAGACCTACTAGAGAATGGACTTGAGGATATGGGGAGGGGGAAGGGTAAGCTGTGACAAAGCGAAAGAGCGGCATGGACATATATACACTACCAAACTTAAGGTAGATAGCTAGTGGGAAGCAGCCGCATAGCACAGGGAGATCAGCTCGGTGCTTTGTGACCGCCTGGAGGGGTGGGATAGGGAGGGTGGGAGGGAGACGCAAAAGGGAGGGGATATGGGAACATATGTATATGTATAACTGATTAAATTTGTTATAAAGCAGAAAAAAAGAATATACAACTTGTTAATCAACTATACTTCAATAAAAAATAAATTTGAAAAAAAATGAATGAATGAACATCCCAGGGTAGGCATGACTGCTACAATCTCTTGAGTTGAAATGGTCCATTAAAAGTCATCCAAATCTATCAACCTACCTCTCAAAGAACTCTAAGCCATCCCATCAGATTCTGAGTCTTCAAAATAAACACCTGGCTGTTCAGTGACTTTGGGCCAAACTGCAATCTTACAGTGAGAAAGCTAATCTCTTATTGATTTACCCTCATCCTCTTCCACATCCCAAGGCTGATGGAAGGCAACACCTTAAGTGGAAAATGACTCTCAAATCCAATGTGTGACAAATGCTCAAATAGAGGGTGCTATGGGAGCACAGGTTCAGGAGTACTTGAGTCCACCTGACTAGGAGAGGCTGTGTGAGGACATTCTAGAGCTGAGTCCTGAAAGACAAAGAAGCTGCATGTATAAATGAGGTGGGAGGAGGGGGCAGGTAGCTCAGATAGAGGGAACTTCATGGAGTCCTGAACGTGCATTCATGGGAAATAGCAGGAGTTTGCAAAATGGCTAAGGCTTTCTAAATGGGGTCCTGAAATTTGGATGGGGGAGGTGGTGAGAAAGCAAATAACCACTTCTAATTCAACTTGATTCTGGAGGTGACCCAGAGTTTGGCAAGAAGCTGGGCCGTGATTAAGTAATCACCATAGCTACTATGATCAGCACTGTTCATCTTCACTGCTCTCATCTCATGTGTCACCACTGGCATCATCACCATTGTCAGGACTGTCATCGCTGCTACCCGAAGTGTCAACATAATTGCTACCATTCCAGCCCACTAGCATTCCAACTATTACTTCACCCATGCTCTTCACCACTGACATCCACCATCACTCTTGGCATGGCCCTCTGAGCCAGTGTTTCTCATATACTCCAGGAAGTTGGGGGGAATATTCTGTCCTTCTGGGGTATGCTAGAGATGCAACCGCAAACAGCTAACTACAAGCCAAATTTTCTTTGAAATGTTATGTTGTGTATCAAATATTTATGCAAGTTTTGTTTTCTTTGATATAGTCATGTTTGTTTTAAGATAAAAGCAACACTATTTAAATTGTTTACTCCCCCCCCACCAAATCTGTAGGTAAAACTGATGTTGCATGAAGGTGTTTTGTGTTTACCCTGCCACTTCATGTATCCTTCGGTGCCTGAACTACTTCCTTGCTTCCATCCCATCATTTTCTGTCTCTGATTTTCAGAGGCAACAGAGCATAACAGTTAAGCGTATGCATCCTGATGTCAAATAGCCTGGGTGTGAATCATATTGTACTGTGATATGTCCTTGGAAAAATTACTTAGCCTCTGTCATTCTGTTTTCACATCTCTAAAACAGAACTAATAATAGCACTTACCCGTAGGAATATTGTGTTTTCGCAATGAGTTAGTGCCTGTAAAGTGCTTAACACAGTGCCTGACACATAATCTGTGTCCAATAAATTTATTAAACCGTGGTTGAATCAATTCAGTCTTTACAGAGCACATACTCTATGGAAGACATAGTGATAGGCTATGCTATTGGGGGAGAAAGAGTGGAGTCAGATACGGGATTAATCTTTAAATTGCTCACACTTGGTGGGGTAGGGCGAAGTGAGGAAGGCTCATTAGAGAGTATGAAAAAAATGTATTTAATCAATACCATAAGCAAGAAAAAATCAAGTTGTGACATGGAAAATTTAGCATTTAATAAGGATCTTGAAAGATAGGTAGAATAAAGACATACAGAAATGTACCAGATTGAAGGAATCCCACAGGTGAAGGGGTAGAAATGGGAAAATAGAAGACACAGTGAAGAAACGAGTGTTGCAGTTTGATTGGAGCATGGGATTTTTGGAATAGGGAAATATAAGATTGACGTGTGAAACAAAGACCTATATGTAGAAAAGAAATCACTAGAAAGAGAATCCAGCAATGTATTTACCGTGATTGTGTTTGAGAACTGGTATACTAAGTAATTTCCTTCTTTTTTGTGTTTTTCAAAATAAGCATGCATCATTTTTATACCAGAGAAACAAAAAAGGTATATTTTATTTTTTCTTGAGGGAAGATGAATTGTGTCAGGTTATCCAGGTGGACTTGAAAGGACCTATAGGTTAGTATAGTGGAGGCCTGGGGTCTCCTAACCACCAACCCGCCAATTCTGCCACTGTGTGACTTTGGATAAATCTGTTTCAGTTGCCGTATTTGTAAATTCATTACTTGATTTTAAAAATGTTTACTGAGCACCTACTGTGAGTCAAGTTCTAGGTGCTGGGGATATAGCAGCAAACAAAACAGAGAAAAAATCCTGCTCTGTTTATTCTAAGCTTTAAAATAAAAGTCTTCTTGTTTTCATCATGTGAAATCTTCAAAAGTATCCCCTACTTCCTCAGATTACATAAGGCCTGTTGGCACGCTTTATTCTCCATAGGCCCTACTGAGGAACCTGCGTGTTGGTCCCTATGCCTGCCTGCAGACACCTAAACATTCCTGTTAACACTTCCTCAGCTGTTCACACCTTCAATGATACCACCTGTTTGTTCAGTGACTTTGGGCCACATCTTCAATGATTCATTCTTCCCTCTAATGTTACTTTCTAAACCAACCAACTAATACATCTTCATTTCCACAGCTCCCAAGGGATCAGGCCATGGGAAAGAGGGTCCAAGGTCTACCTTCACCTACCATGGGCAAATGCCCCATTGCCCTTGGTGCCCTGTTCCAAATTCAGCTTGGTACTATTCAGCAGACTTAGGTGAACACCTGTGCCAGGCATGGTGTTGGACTGCCTGGTAAAATCTTTGCAAAAAGATAGAGTTTTAGATGGGCAGCTCTGCATTCTCTAGAGATTCCCAAGTTTCAGAGAAACAGGCTAATAACAAAGTATGTCTCTCTGTTCTTAAGGAGCCTCTGAAAGAAAGGCCTTGGTCCTAGTCTTAATTCTGTCACTGTTTCCTTACTTCAGAATGGGAAGTGCTGATGAGGGGCAGTATCTCAGTTAAGAATAGGTTTCCTGGAAATATTCAAGGGTGCAAGGACTGAAGGTGGCCAGAGAACTCTTAAGTCTACAGGGAGCATTCCTAGTCTGGTATCCCCAAACCAAGAGCAGAGCTCAGTAGCCTTAAAACCCTATTATAATCTCAGATTCACCGTTATAGGGATGGTGGGTGATAGGGAGGAGTGTGGTCAGAGAAAGAACTATAGATGTAGCCCAATGTAGGGTTCTCCCTACTATCAATGAGCACAATGCCCTAAGCCTCAGTGGCTTGCTGAGAACAAGGAACTAATCATATCAACATTCAGCCAAGGTTTGCTTCCTTTCTCCCACATCATGCCCTTTCTTAGCCCTTTCTATAAGAACCTAAGATCAAGGCCAGTCCTACTGCCCTACACTCCACTCCAGCTACTTGACCTTTCTGTGACTCGGTGTCCTTAGCTGTAAAATGGAAATAATAATGATACGACTTCACAGGGCTGAGGAGAGGGTGACATGAGTTAATCTAAGTAAGTGCCTAGTGCATTTACTAGTGCATTACTACTATCATCAATATTATAACAAGTGGTATTTAATGAGTCCAAGGTAAGCTTTGAGACTCAAGGCATACCTGAGGATGGAATGTTACTTTAAGGAAGGTATGCCCCTCAACCCAGGAGAAAGAGAAATTTTTCCAAGCCTTAGGAGTGACAAAATATCATCCCACAAGAAAAAAATCAATAGCCTCTTTTTGGAGCATCTACCACCTTTCCTCAGGAGCAACTGACCCATACCTGCCTAGAGAGGGGAGGAGAGCAAAACAAAAATATCAAAACAAAACACAAAACAAAACAAACAAAAAACACCAGACTTGACCCTGATGCCACCCATGATAAAGTGGGACCCTAATCTCTTTGGGCTTCAGTTTCCTCAGCTACCATATAGAATAATGGTACTAACTTTATTGGGTTGTGGAGACTATCATGGATATAACAGAGGTGAAGACACTTTTCAACTATAATACATGCTCCAAACATAAGGTCTTAATGGGGACAGAAACTAACTGCTCCTGCCACAAGAAGAATTTAAACCGTACTTAAGGAAGAACTTCCTGGTAACCCAGGGTTTTCTATTATTGCAATGTGTTAGGGAGAGGAAAGAAGAAAGAGACAGTGACATCCTTGATAATCAGAAGCCATCTGCTCTGCCTGGCTTGGCACTAGTATAATCTTTTCTCCCAACAGGAGAAAGGTCTAATTTCTGATGATCCCTTCCTCACTGAAGATCCCAGCTCTCTTTGGTTGCTGGACAGCCTAACACTGTGAGTATCATACCCAGCTTCTCTTTGCATTCAGTTTCCCCCTTTCCTTCCTTCCTATCTTCCATCTTCCTTCTTTCTTTCCTTCCTTCCATCTTCCTTCCTTTCTCCTTCCCTCTCTCCCTTCCTTTCTTTGTAAAAATTATTCCCTGACATACATCAACTACTGTAGTCCCGTGTGGGGAACTGTAATTGCCAATCACCTGTTCTCTTCCTTAGCCACTCCTTCCTGCCCTGTCCCAACACTCCTTCCACATCCCTTCATACCATTATCTAGGTCCCTGTCTTGGGAAGATGAATTAAACTGTAGTAGTAGTATCAGATTTGAAGTTTTACTGAATCTACCCAGGGGATAGGCGAACATCACTCTCAGCCCTCTAGCTCCGAACAGCTTGCTTGGGCTTCAGTAAGGCTGACATTCTCAAATTTCAAAGGGCAAAGGGAGGAAAGTTGGGAATTTGAGTGTGAGAGGGACTATGAAGGTGTGGGCCTTTAGTGGCCATCACCATTAATGGTCTTTAATGGACATTCACCATCTTGTGTGTTTTAGGGAAGGGAAAGGGACCAAAAAGAGTAATAATAATGCTTTCTGAGCACCTACTATATACTGAGTAGTTCGTGTGGTTAGGATTATTATTGGTCCTCCATCTTACAGAGGAGGAAATGGAGGCTCTGAGAGATTAAATAACCTCTCCAAGAGTACACAGTTAGTAGGTACAAGTGCTGGAATTGATACCCAGAACTGCCTGATTTTTCCATCCCAAACAGGCAATGGTCAATTAGAAACTGGCATAAAAAGTGGACGCTCTGACCACTAGATGCAAGTATTTTTTTTGAAGTATAGTTGATTTACAATGCTGTGTTAGTTTCTGGTGTAACTAAAGTGATTTAGTTACATATATATGTATACATATATATCTGTATACATATGTGTATATATAATATTCTTTTTCATATTCATTTCCATTATAGTTTATTACAAGATATTTAATATAGTTCCCTGTGCTATACAGTAGGACCTTGTTGTTTATCTATTTTATATATAGTAGTTTTTATCTGCTAATCTCAAACTCCCAATTTATCCCTCCCCCACACTCTTTCCCCCTTGGTAACCATAAATTTGTTTTCGGTGTCTGTGAGTCTGTTTCTATTTTGCAAATAAGTTTATCTGTATCATATTTTAGATTCCACATATAAGTGATATCATGTGGTATTTGTCTTTCTCTGTCTGACTTACTTCACCAGCATGATGATCTCTAGGTCCTTCCATGTTGCAGCAAATGGCATTATTTCATTTTTTGCTTATGGCTGAGTAGTATTCCATTGTGTGTGTGTGTGTGTGTGTATTATATATATATATATATATATATATATATATATATATATATATATATATATCACATCTTCTTTATCCATTCATCTGTTGATGGACATTTAGGTTGCTTCCATGTCTTGGCTTTTGTAAATTGTGCTGCTATGAGCATTGGGGTACATGTATCTTTTTGAATTAGAGTTTTCTCTGGATATATGCCCAGGAGTGGGATTGCTGAATCAAGGCAACTTTTCAGTTTTTTAAGGAACCTCCATACTGTTTTCCATAGTGGCTGTATCAATTTACCTTCCCACCAACAGTGTAGGAGGGCTCCCTTTTCTCCACACCCTCTCCAGCATTTATTATTTGTAGACTTTTTAATGATGGCCATTCTGACTGGTGTGAGGTGATACCTCATTGTAGTTTTGATTTTCGTTTCTCTAATAATTAGCAATGTTGAGTAGAAGCAAGTAATTTAGGATGTGACTTTGGTCAAGTCACTTCTCCTCTCAGCTTCATCTTCCTCATCTGTATAATGGGGGTTGAGTTGGGTTGGGTTGGGGAAAGTGGAAGCAAAGGTGTTGGGCCACATGATATCAAAGATCTTATAGACCACTGACATTTTCTATGTCTCAGGTGTTATGAATATGTTCCTCATGGTCATGCTCCTTTGGGATGCTTGGTATTGAATGAGATGGGTAATAAAAAAGGTCATTGGCCAGGAAGACAGAGATTTCTTTCCTTCCAGACATACAGGCTGAGAGCAGGGCATCAGTCAGACCAGGAAGTGGATACGGGGCTCTGGGCTAGGTGCTGACTGGGGAACTGCACAATTAGGGACATAGATCATGGGGCAGACAACTTGTGTACACTTTCCCTCTCAAAATATCTTCTTTTAGGCATCATTTCCAAAACTTATCTAATATTTGCAATCGCTTGGAGTGGGAGTTCTTTCAATTACAAATTGCCAGGCATCTCCCTTGAATATTCTGAACCAACATATTTGGGGTGGGATTGATTCCTCCAAAGTTGGATGGTCCCTCATACGTGGCACAGACCTTTTTCCAAAGAGTCCTCAGCTGAGACTAGCATCCATCAAAAGTGATAGTAACAAATCCTAAAGAATAGAAAGGAAATAAGTACAGAAATCATGAATAGGAAAAGAACAGCCAAGTTTCTTAAGTATAGTATACATTGATTGATTTGCACATATTAAAGAATCCTTGCATCCCTCAGATATTTCCCAGCTGATCATGGTGTATAATCCTTTTAATATGTTGTTGGATTTGGTTTGCTAGGATTTTTGCATCAATGTTCATCAGTGATATTGGCGTGTAATTTTCTTTTTTTTGTGATATCTTTGTCTGGTTTTGGTATCAGGGTGATGGTGGCCTTGTATAATGAGCTTGGGAGTGTTCTTTACTCTGAAATTTTTTAGAAGACTTTCAGAAGGATACGGGTTAACCCTACTCTAAATGCTTGGTAGAATTCAACTGTGAAGCCATCTGGTCCTGGACTTTTGTTTGTTGGAAATTTTTAATCACAGTTTCAATTTCAGTATATGTGATTGGTGTGTTCATATATTCAATTTCTTCCTAGTTCAGTCTTGGAAGGTAGGACCTTTCTAAGAATTTGTCCTTTCTTCTATGTTGTCCATTTTATTGTCATACAGTTGCTTGTAGTAGTCTCTCATGATCCTCTGTATTTCTGTGGTGACAGTTGTCACTTCTCCTTTTTCATTTCTAATTTTATTCATTTGAGTCCTCTCCCTTTTTTTCTTCATGAGTCTAGCTAAGGCTTATCAATTTTGTTTATCATCACAAAGAACCACCTTTTAGTCATTGATCTTTGCTACTGTTTTCTTCATCTCTGTTTTGTTTATTTCTTCTCTGATCTTGATGATGTTTTTCTTCTACTAACTTTAGGTTTGTTCTTCTTTCTCCAGTTGCTCTACGTGTAAGGTTAACTTGTTTATTTGAGATTTTTCTTATTTCCTGAGGTAAGACTGTACTGCTATAAACTTCCCTCTTAGAACTGCTTTTACTGTTTCCCATACATTTTCATTCATTGTGTTTTTTGTTGTCACTTGTCTCTGGGTATTGTTTTTATTTCCTCTTTGATTTCTTCCGTGACCCATTAGTTGTTCAGTAACATATTATTTAGCCTCCATGTGTTTGTGTTCTTTACAATGTTTTTCCCTGTAATTGATTTCTAATCTCATAATATTGTGGTCAGAAAAGATGCTTGATATGATCTCAATTTTTTTTAATTTACCGAGACTTGATTTGTTACCCAATATGTGATCTATCCTGAAGAATGTTCTGTGTGCCCTTGAGATGAAAGTGTATTCTGTGCTTTCAATGGAATGTGCTATAAATATCAATTAAGTCTATCTGGTCTAATATGCCATTTAAGGCTTGTGTTTCCTCTTTAATTTTCAGTCTGGATGATCTGTCCATTTGTGTCAGTGGGGTGTTAAATTCCCCCACTATTATTGTGTTACTTTTGATTTCCCCTTTTATGGCTGTTAGCATTTGCCTTATATATTGAGGTGCTCCCACGTTGTGTACATATATATTTACAGTTGTTATATCTTCTTCTTGGATTGGCCCCTTGATCATTATGTAGTGTCCTTCCTTGTCTCTTGTAACAGTCTTTATTTTAAAGTTTATTTTGTCTAATACGAGTATTGCTACTCCAGCTTTCTTTTGACTTCTATTTGCATGGAATATCTTTTTCCATCCACTCACTTTCAGTCTGTATGTGTCCCTAGGTCTGATGCGGGTCTCTTGTAGACAGCACATATATGGGTCTTGTTTTTGTATCCATTCAACTAGTCTGTGTCTTTTGTTTGGAGCATTTAATCCATTTACATTTAAGGTAATTATCAATATGTATGTTCGTATTTCCATTTTCTAATTGTTTTGGCTTTATTTTTGTAGGTTTTTTTGTTTGTTTGTTTGTGGTACGCAGGCCTCTCACTGTTGTGGCCTCTCCCGTTGCGGAGCACAGGCTCCACACGCACAGGCTCAGCAGCCATGGCTCACGGGCTCAGCCGCTCCGCGGCATGTGGGACCTTCCCGTACCGGGGCACGACCCCGCGTCTCCTGCATTGGCAGACAGACTCTCAACCACTGCACCACCAGGGAAGCCCTGTAGGTTTTTTTTCTCCCCTTCCTCTTTTGTTCTCTTCTCTTGTGGCTTAATGACCATCTTTTTGTATTTGGGTTGCTTTTCCTTTTTTGTGTGTGTATCTATTGTAGTTTTGGGATTGCATTTCCCATGAAGTTTTGATATAGCAGTCTATACATATACAAGGTTGTTTTAAGTTGCTGGTCTCAATTTCAAATGCAATTCCCATTTTCTGCATTTGTACTCTCCTCTTCTCATGGTTGCTCATTTTGATATCATATTTGTGTATGGATGATTTCCTGCTTTTACTGTATGTTTGCTTTTACCAGTGAGCTTTCCCACTTTTGATTTTCTCATTTACAGTTGTGACCGCTTTTTTCCCCTTTGCTAGAGAGGTTCCTTTAGCATTTGTTGTAAAGCTGGATTGGATGTGCAGAATGCTCTTAGCTTTTTTTTGTCTGTAAAGCTTTTGACTTCTCCATCGAATCTGAATGAGAGCCTTGCTGGGTAGAGTATTCTTGTTTGTACATTTTTCTCTTTCATCACTTTAAACATATCATGCCACTCCCTTCTGGTCTTCAGAGTTTCAGCTGAAAAATCAGCTGATAGCCTTATGGAGATTCCCTTATATTGTGTTTGTTGCTTTTCCCTTGTTGCTTTTAATATTTTTTCTTTGTATTTAATTTTTGTTCGTTTGATTAATATGTGTCTCAGCATGTTCCTCCTTGGGTTTATCCTGTATGGGACTCTCTGTTTTTCCTGGATCTGGGTGACTATTTCCATATTAGGGAAGTTTTAGACTACAATCTCTTCAAATATTTTCTCAGACGCTTTCTCTTTCTCTTCTTCTGGGATCTCTATAATTCGAATGTTGGTGTGTTAAATGTTGTCCCAGAGGTCTCTGAGACTGTTCTCATTCCTTGTTATTCTTTTTTTTTTATTCTTTTCTGTGGCAGTGATTTCCACCATTCCATCTTCCAGCTCACTTATCCGTTCTTCTGCCTCAGTTATTCTGCTATTGATTCCTTCTAGTTTATTTTTCATTTTAGTTATTTTATTGTTCATCTCTGTTTGTTTGTCCTTCTAGGTCTTTGTTAAACATTTCTTGTATTATCTTCTCAATCTGTGCCTCCATTCTTTTTCTGAGATCTTGGATCATCTTTACTATCATTACTCTGAATTATTTTTCAGGTAGTTTGCCTATCTCTTCTTCATTTAGTTGTTCTTGTAGGTTTTTATCTTGCTCCTTCATCTGCAACATATTTCTCTGTCTTCTCATTTTGTCTAGCTTACTGTGTTTGTGGTCTCCTTTCTACAGGCTGCAGAATCGTAGTTCCTCTTTCTTCTGTTGTCTGCCCCCTGGTGGGTGAGATTTGTCTAGGGGCTTGTGCAGGCTTCCTGGTGGGATGGTCTGGTGCCTCCCCTCCTGTGAGTGGAGCTGGGTCTTGTCCCTGTGGTTGGCAGGGCAATGTCAAAGGTTGTGTTTTGGGGTGTCTGTGAGCTTAGTACAACTTTAGGCAGCCTGTCTGCTGATGGGTGGGGCTGTGTTCCTGTCTTGCTGGTTGTTTGGCCTGAGATGTTCCAGCACTGGAGCCTGCTGTCTGTTGGGTGGGGCCAGCTCTTGGTGTAGAGATAGGTACCTCTGGGAGAGCTCACAGTGATTAATATTCTCTGGGGTTTCCACTACCTATCCCCTTGCCACCACAGTGAGCTACAGCTAACCCCGCCTCTCCAGGAGATGCTCCAAGACCCCTATGTAGGTCTAGACCTGTGTTCCTATGGAAGTACTGCTTTTTGCTGGGTTCCACTGTACATGAGGCCTTGTGTGTGCTCTCCAAGAGGAAATGTCCCTGTGTAGCCTGCATCTGCATGGGGTTATTATTTTTTTTTTTTTTGGTCAAGAGCTCTTTTTAGTATGGATGACTGCCACCTCTTTCCTCAGTGTGTGCTGGTCATTATTCCCTTGATAGGGTGCTTGACTGGTGTCTTGGTGTCCACAGCCTACCCTGGATATTGAGCGGGGCCTCCCTTTTGCTGTGTGGTTGTCACTGCCCTATCAGGGACAGTGTCTGCTCCTTAGTTTTTGGAGTAGTGGCCCCCAGTTCTGTTTCTTTACTGTGTTTCTGATCTGTGTTGCCAGGTAGGTGGGATTGGAGCACTCCCACTGGGAGAGAAGGCACTGAGAATTCTTCCTCTGGAGCTGTTCAACTGTGCATGTGCTCTGTTGTGTCTCCTTTCACCCATTGTGCTGGCTCACAAAGTACACTGTTGTTGGGACTGGTCTCAGTTCTTTCACCATGGGTATGCTGGCAATTGGCTCTGGTGTCTCTCAGGCACTCTTTCACCAGGCCACCAGTGCAGAATCACTGTGGTCAGGTCCCAGGACTGCAGTAATCATGTACCTGGACCTGCTATGGGAGTTATAGAAGTAGCTCAAATTCTGGCCTGGCCCAACCCCCATGTGTACATGTCCACAAATCCCACATCTGCTAAAGCCAGACCCATCTCAGCTGCAGAAGCACTTGTCTGTTTGGATGTTGTACAGGTGCTGAATTTAGGAAGCCTTTAGCAGAGTTATAACTCTACCATTCACACTGGTGGGAGGAGAGATTTCAGCTATCCTTCCTTAGTCACACCACCTCTGGGACTCAGCTGTAGTTTCAGTCTCACCTCTGCATGTGGGCCACCCACTGGCATCTGCTCCAAAGTCTGCCAGAGCACACAGCTTGTCAGGTGGGCGGGAGCTGCGAAGGCGATGGGGCAAGCAGGCTGCCCAGGAAGGAGGGAGCAGAGGCAGAAATTGGGGCTAGCATGTTGCCCAGGTGGGGAGGGGCAGAGGAGGCGTTGGCTGCGGTCGTGTAAGCCTACTCCGGCGGGACCCCTCCCTAGTGCCCATGGAGGCAGGGATCAGCACCTGAGGGCAGAAGCTGGAATGGTGGCCCCACCCTTTGCACCTCACACAACAATGGTGCTTTGCTTCTATGGTGGTCTGGGCTTCCTCCATGAGCACTCCTGTTTACAGATTTCCTTACTCTCATCCCCCCAGGTTGTCTCTTCACAGCCAACAGCAGTCCCCTCCCCACGTCTGCTCTCCAAACCCCACGTTCCAGCATCCATCCCCCTTGTGCACTGGCAGACACCCATCTCAGCCTGGGTGTGCAGAGCTGTGGCACAGACCATCTCTGTAGGTCTCACTCTGTCCTACCTGCCACATACCTGTTGCTGTGCTCTCCTCCAAGCCCCCAAAGCTCCCCTTCTGTCCCATCTGATCTCCTCACCAGTGAGGGGTCTTCCCCAGTTGCGGAAACTTCTCCCATTCTTTAGCTGTCCCCCAACCAAGGGTGCAGGTCCTGTCCCACTTCCTTTCCTCTTCCTTTTCCCTTATTCTTTCTTTTGGCCTACCTGGTTATGTGGGGATATTTCTTGTCCTTTTAGGTGTCTGAGGTCCTCTGCTAGTGGTCAGCAGGTGTTCTGTGAGAACAGTTCCATTTGTAGATTTATTCTTGCTGCATTTGTGGGGAGAGATGAACTCCATATCCTCCTACTCCTCCACCATCTTGACCTCCCTCTTTGCCATTTTAATTACAATGTGCCTTGGTGTTTTCCTCTTTGGGTTGATCCTGTTTCGGACTCTGTGCTTTCTAGACCTGGGTGCCTGTTTCCTTTCCCAAGTTAGGTAAGTTTTCAGCTATGATGTCTCCAATATGTTCCCTGTACATTCCTCTCTCTCTCTCTCTCTCTCTCTCTCTCTCTCTCTCTCTCTCTCTCCTCCTTCTGCGACCCCTATAATGCAAAATTAGTATGCTTGATTTTGTCCCTGAGGTGTGTTAAACTATCCTGATTTTTTTAAATCCATTTTTCTTTTTTCTGTTCAGCTTCGGTAATTTCAACTACTTTGCCTTCCAGTTTGCTGATTCATTCTTCTGTATCCTCTAATCTAGTGTATTTTTTATTTCAATTATTTTATTCTTCAGCTATGTTTGGTTCTTTCTCTATATTTTCTATTTGTTAAAATTCTCTGTCTGTTCATTCATTCTTCTCCCAAGTTCATTAAGCATTTATGATTGTTACCTTGAACTCCTTTTTGGGTAGGTTACTTATCTTCATTTATATTCTTTTTCTGAGGTTAGGTCTTGTTCTTTCATTTGGAAGATAGTACTCTGTCTCTTCATTTTGCCTAATTTTCTCTGTTTATTTCTATGTATTATGTAGGTCTGTTACATTTTCTGATCTTGGAGAAGTGGCTTTATGTAGGAGACATCCTATGAGGCCCAGAAGCATACTCTCCTCTGGTCACCAGAGCTATATGCTCTAGCGGTAACTTCCATGTTGGTTGCATGGGCCCTTCTCTGTGGCAAGGCCTACTACTGTGGTTGTGCTGGTAGGTGAAGATGGCCACCAGCCAAGTTGACTGCCAGGCCCTACCTCATGTGATGGTCACTGGCCCACTGGCTCACTGGCAGGCAGGGCTGGTCCTGGTGCAGCTGGTTGCAGGGCCCAGGGGACTCAGGGTTGGTGCTGGCCCACTGGTGGTGAGTAAGCCTCCGGCACTTGTAGGTTAGAGGGAGGACTCCAAAATAGTGCTTGCCAGCATGAGTCTCCTCACAGTAAAATGAGTTCCCCAAAATGGCTACCTCCAGCATCTCCATCCCCAGGGAGATTCTCAATTGCTGTCCCTCTCTCTGGGAGGCTCTCGAAGATCATCAGTCTGTCTGACCCAGGCTCCTTTCAAATTACTGCCTCTGCACTGGGACTTGGAGCATGTAAAATTGTTAATAGCAGAGTCTCTGTTTCCTCTGGCTCTCCGATATGCAAGCCCTGCTGGCCTCAAAGCCAGATGTTCTGAAGGTTTGCTTTCCTGGGGCAAGACTCCTGGGCTGGGAAGTCTGACGTGGAGTTCAGACCCCATGCTCCTTGGGGAGAACCTATGCAATTGTCATTATCTTCCCATTTGTGGGTTGCACACCTGGAGGTGTGGGTCTTGACTATACCATGTCCCTGCCCCTCCCACTCATCTTGTTTTTGTTCCTTTTAAAAATCTTCAGTTGTGGAAAATCTTTTCTGCTAGTCTTCAGATCATTCTCACAGATAGTTGCTCTGTAAATAGTTTTGGTTTTGGTGTGTCCATTGGAGGAGGTGAGCTCAGGGTCTTTCTACTCCACCATCTTGGCCACACCTTCTATAGCTGTTTAATTTCTCTGTGCCTTAGTTTCCTTCCTCATCTATAATGAGGTAATAAAAGTATTTACCTCATGGAAGCATAATGAGTATGATTTAATATATATAAAGTGCTTAGAACAGTATCTGTCATATAAGAAGTCATATGTTTTATTTATTGTAGGTGTGTATGTGTTGGGAGTAGGGGACTAATTTAGATAGGGTAGGAAAGGAAGGACTCCATGAATTGGGACCTGAACAATTAGGAGCCAGGCATTGGAAGAGCATTGCAGATAGTGGGACAGTTAAAGGCCTTGATACTGGAATGAGCTTAGAATATTAAAGGAACAAAAATAAGGACCAGGACCAACCTGGTAGGAGAATCTGAGCAAAGAAGATGAGAAAGGTATAGGGGTTTCTAGCAGGTGGCTGGCAGCAGAGGGTAGAAAGGTAGACAGGAGATCTAGTGAGGAAGCCATGACAATCGTCCCAGCACCAGAAGAGGAGTAAGGAGATGTGGCATTAAAAAGTTATTTAGGGAGCAGTATTAAAGGCAGGAGGACTGGGAACAGGGACATGGTAAGACGAGAGGGAACTGTCAAGGAAAATATCCAGGTTCTTATTTTGGAAAAATGAGTAGATAGTGGTGCCACCAAGTGAGAGGGGAACAGATGAGGATAAGCAGAGTAGGGTGACAATATAGAGAATATATTTGCTTATTAGACATTCTGAATGTGAGGCTCCAAGAAATATTTAAATCTTGTCTCTGTCACTCCATGCTGTGTGACCTTTGACAATTTATTTATTTTCTCTGTGCGTTAGTTTCCTCATCTGTAATAATTGGCCTTGACTCAGAGATGTGAAAATAACATGAAGAACTATAAAGCACATTGAAGAGTGTCCGACATACAGTAAGCACTTAGTAAACATTAATTATAATTACAATTATTATTACAAAGCCATGAGCAAATCTGAGATGTTGAGGGGCTGGGAAGGTTCTACTATGTCTAGAATGTAAAGTGCTGGGGGGGAGATAGACAATGATGAATAGTGGAAGAAAAGACAAGTCAAATTCTGAAGAGTCATGAATGCTCCCTAATCTAAGCAAGGTAATGGATGTTCTCAAAGAGCAACAGGCTTGGAGCCCTCCATTTCAGCTCTAGAAAATGATCTAGAAGTAGTGTGGCCTATTTCCTTAAGATCTTGACTAAAGGCTTCAAGAAACACCACCTATGCAGATATGTAAATGTGGGATGGGGAGATATCTTTAGGAAGAGGATTGGAAACAAAGCAGGTAAGACAGTAAGGGTGTCCCATGGTAGACTGTGTACAGGTCTGGGGCAGATACAGGAGATAGTTCAAGGCTAAGTCCTGCCATTGTGACAGTGCCTTTGATCCTTGAGCTTCAGTTTCCCACTCTACAGAATGGGGAGAAGGGATTAGATCCAGAAATCTCTCTGGTCCCTTCCTGATCAGATATTATAATTAAGGGATATAGTAAAGCAAACAATGGAGCACTACTCCTGGATGACAGAGAAGGCCTGACCTAGGCCTTGAAGGCCCACCGAAGAGTCAGGAAGCAAGTTCTAGGCCCCTATCTGTCTGACTGCTTGTGTGACCTTAGACAAGTCTCTTCTCTCTCAGGAAAGTATTTGTCTAGTCTGGACTCCAGTGGCTCTCAAAGTGTGGCCTCTGGAACAGCAGCATCAATGCAAATTCTCAGGTTCCACTTTAGACCCACTGAATCAGAGACTCTGAGGTGGAGTCTAGTAATCTGTTTTAGGCAGCCCACAAAGTGATTCCAATAGACAGTAAAATTTGAGAACCATTATTCTAGATATTTTCAAACTTTTGCAGCAAGGGAGCCCCCCCTTTATCTTTTCTTTTTTATGGATTTGTAATTTACATACATCTTGATGAATTTTTACATGTTTGTACCCTGTAACCACCACCCAAACCAATTGTATTTCCATGACCTCAGGTTTCCTTGTGCCACTTTCCAGTCAATCCCTACCACCCCAGCTCCAGACAACCATGCCTGCTCTAGAACTTGACATAAATGGAATTATATGTTCTCTTTTGTGTCTATTTTCTTTTTCTATACAAGATATTACCTGTGAGATTCATTCATATTGTTGTGTCAGTAGTTGATTTTCCTTTAATTTCTACTGCTGAGCAATATACCATTGTATGAATATACTATAGTTTTGTCCATTCTCTAGTTGATGAATATTTGTGTTGTTTTCAGATTTGGAGCTTTTGCAAATAGTACTGCTACGTCTTTTGGTGGACAGAAGCACTCATTACTCTTGGATATATACCCAGGAGTACCACCACGCCTTTTAAAAATTAAATCTTCTTCTTTTGAGATCACTGTAGATTCACATGCAGTTATAAGATAAATAATACAAAGAGATCTCATGTACACTTTATTCACTTTCCACCAATGGTAATACCTTGTAAGCTATGGTATAACATCACAACCAATATATTAATATTGACACAGTCAAGATAGAGTATCACTGCAAGGATCTCTCATGTTGCTCTCTTATATATCTAGATCTACTTCTCAGATGGCTTCCGCCCACTTCCTTAACTGCTGGAAACCTACACTTTGGAATCATTAAATACATTGATACCTGTGTCCCACTACTAGAGATTATAATTTGATCTGAGGATGTGGTCTAGGCTTTGGAATCTTTAAGATTCTAATATGCAGACAAGTTTGAGAGCCACTGCCTCAAAGGGTTGTCGTAAGGATTTAAAGCTCACAGAATACATACTTACTTTTCCTTGCAAGTATTGGCTCATCAAGAAGGGAGCTGGTAAATAAGAGTATGCCAGGTCCAAGACGGCCTGGAAGGCTGATCTGGGTCTCAAGTTTCCTCGTCTGTAAAACTGGGATAACCATATCTAGGCTACAAAATTGCCATGTTTTATAAACCATAAAGTACAACATCTTTTGTACATACATATACTACTCTCCATTCTTACTTCATACTCCACTCTCTACTACCTTTTGCAACAGTGCTCAAGGTAATTTCTCTGACCTTCACTGGCACTGCAATAAGTGAGGATAGTAGGTGAGCAAGCCTGGAGGCCTTCCTGAAAAGAGACAGGATAGGGCCTGACCACCCCAGGGGGAGTCCAGAGATATAAACCGCCCCCCACAAGCAGCCCCAAAGCTCCAATGCCAAACAAGCCCAGGAGCATCATATGGTCAATGCAGGGCCCATCTACACCAGAAAAAATTGGCCTAGGGCTATGGAAAGGGCACAGGCTATTAAGTCATACAGTCCTGGGCCCTTGGGCAGTTATTCTACTTTTTCAAGTCCATTCCCTCCTCTATAAAATGAGGATAGTCATATCCACTCTCCATAGGACTGAAGTGAGAATGAAATGAGACCAGGGATAGGAAAGTGGTTCACAGAGTGCAAATTACAGTGAAGTATCTTACAGCCACCACTCATGCCATAAAGAAAGATCAAGTCACAGTGAAGTCTTCCTAGATTTTATTGGCACTGAAATAGAACATTGGTTAAGCATAAACCCCTCCAAAAACAAATTTTAAAAACCCCAAAAATACACACACACAAAAACTGAATATAAAATCTAACCTTTTTCCCCAGCTTCCCTGGGGCGGGGGGTACTACCTTTAAGGCAGCTAGATTGCTCCACAATTCCAGGTTTGAATTTAGCCAATAAAGGGCGTATCACCAAGAGAGTGTCAATATAATTCACAGCAATGCACATAAGACTCCGCAAGGTCAAGCAGGAGGCAAGGGGAGGGAGGGATCAAAGCCATGGGCTCTGGGCTAGGGGCACTGCATGGAAGGACAGTAGGGCCCCTTGGGGAATGAACTTTGAGGAGAAGGCAAAAATAGGAACAATAAAACCAAATACCAAGAACCTTAAAAAAGGACTGTATGACCTATAGTGACAGGTGATATCACTAATACTGAAAGCTTCCTACATTAATTTTCCTGGCAAAATACTCTTTTACAATATAGTATATGCTTCCTAGGTGTAGGGGTGGTAAGGGAATGAGGCCAAAATGATCCTGTCCCAACACTAATATCTTCTAAGGGTGCATTAGCAAGAAACGCAGAAATCAATATTGAGTTAGATGCCACTAAAATATATAATACTGGTGGAAAGAAAAGGAGCACACATGAGACAGAGGAGGAGGAGGCTGCTTCTGGGTGGAAAGAAAGAGGTGGGAGTGTGAAAAGGACCAGGCCAGAGCCCCTAACAGCTCTCTGGTTTACAGCTCCAAGGGATAGCACAGCTGGTGGCAAGACCTGGGTTAGAGGTTTATTAAACAGAGGCAGGACCCAATCACCACCTTGGAGAGGTGTAAACTGTAGGATCTGGGCCACAAGCTTCTCTCACCATACTCAGCTTCTTCCACCCACTCACCAGTTGAGCCAACTGACATCAAGATCCAGGGCTCACCAAACCAAGGCCTTAATGGCCCTGAAGCAGGAGCTGTGGTCCAGGTAACTCTGAAGAGAGAAGTGGTCTGGGACCCCTGGCAGGTAAAATACTGAAGCCATGTGTGAATATTTCCTCCCTTTAGCAAGAGTCCTGGATGGGGCTGGCTGGGTTTGGGGGTAACCATCCCTACTGTTCTACCTGGAGGGGGGTTGGGGATTGGAGTGGGGAGGGGCAGATCCCAAGAGGGGAAGAGGAACACAGAATGATAAGTAAGGGATATCTCTGCCCATAAAGCTCACTTGAAACAAGTCTAGGCTCCCATAAGGCATAGGGGCAGATCCTCTACCTAATCTTGTCTGAACAGAATGGCCAACGGCCTTCCAGGATGTTGGTGAAGCCTCTTGCAGGCACTGTCTCCCCCATATCACCCTGAAGAGAAACTAAGTCCCTGAACTCAGGGACAAGGTTTACTGGGACCGAGTTTGTAACAGGCCCAATCTGGGAGGTAGAGAGAAGAATGAGTGAACATCTTTTTAGCCTCCAATCATTACAAAGCCTAAATAACTCTAGAAGGAATGGACACCGGGAGGCCTAATCCTAGGGCAGTTGACATCCTAGAGCATATAGCCAGGGCTCCGCCTCCTTCTCTAAACCCTGTGATGTTCCAATTCTGCAAATCACAGGACCATGAAGAGTAAGGCAGTGGTGGGGGCCAGTTTTCAATGTACTACACTTGACTCCTGCAGAGCAACAGTAAATATGGGGGTATTTCCCAAATCAAGTGGGAAGTGCCTCTGAGCTGAGAAAGTGATCTCTTCTAGAAAGCTAGATCACCTGGGATAGAAGAAAAAGAGGGTCCCATCATCACCATAGTGGGCCATCTCTCTGCCTAGGGAAGTGAGTGAGGGCTGAGGGGCTAGGTTTGGTCCCATGGCTGTACTGAATGTTTGGCATGACTCCTGGGCTGCTCTAGTTAGTGGCTCCAGCACAGTGTGAGTTAGGCAAGAGTGTAGGAGTGTGGGGGCAAGGAAGAAGGGAGGAGGGGTCCCTAGAGGCTGGGTGCCCATTACATGGACTCAAACTCATCAATGCGCTGCTTAGTATTGCCCTGCCGGATCTGGCGCAGGGTCTTGTATTTGTCTCGACCCAGTCGCATGTTCTCAGCATGGATCATGTCATTAGCAGTCTTCTTGGACTCATCACGGGCATTGGCCAGCTCTGAAGTGAGGGCCTGTGAGGGTGCAAGGGGATAAGGGGTTAATGGCTTCCTCTCATTTTACCTCCCCTTGTTAACCAGATGTATTTCCTGATTTATTTCCTTCTTACCTTCCTCCCACCCTCTCCACCACCTTTCTCTCTCACTCCCCCACCCCTGCCCCCCTCTTTATACACAAAAACACAGACACACACATTTTTTCAGAGCCATTTCCAGCCCTGTTAGAACTGCAGTGGGGCAAGAATAATAATAATAAAAAAAAGAACACCAACTTAGCAGATCAACTGATGACAGAATCCTGAGAGTAGAACAATACACCAAAGAGATTCAAGTAGGAATTGTGACAACTAAGTATTTTCTGAATATGAGGTAAATGGAATATGGGTGGAGGACGGAGCAAAAAAACAAACAAACAAAAAAAGGAAGAGGCGGTCCAGGCTGATTAATAAGTGAGAGGTGGGACTTCCCTGGTGGCGCAGTGGTTAAGAATCCACCTGACAATGCAGGGGACACGGGTTTGAGCCCTGGTCCGGGAAGATCCCACATGCCGTGGAACAACTAAGCCCGCGTGCCACAGCTAGAGAAAGCCCACGCGTAGCAATGAAGACCCAACACAGCCAAAGATAAATAAATTTATAAAAAAATAATAAAAAAATAAAAGAAAAATAAGTGAGAGGTGCCCTCCCTTAAAACTCTCATTGAGAAATGCTCAAGCTCCCACACAGCACTGAGACAGGCTCCTCTACTGCTCCCGTGCCCCGATGATCTAGGGAAGGCCATGGGCTACTAAGTCAATACACATGGTCTCCATGACCCTTTGGGTCCGCCTCGATACCTTCAGGTGCTTCTGCACACGTTCATTCTTCTCTGCCTCGGTGGTACGTTCCTCCTCGCTGCGATCCTTGGCCATGGCATCAGCCCGCAGTTCGGCGCTGGCCTCTGCACCGTTCTCATCCTGCTCATCCTGCTCATTCTCGGCAGGCTCTGCCACATGAGGAGTGCTCATGGCAGTCTTCAGCTCTGCACGGGTCTTCTCCAAGTCTTCTTGTACCATCTGAGCCTGTCCAGTAACAGAGGAAGAGAAGGACTGGCAGTCAGACCAGGCTAACTTGCAGCATTCCTATGTGTGCCTAGAATGGCCCAGCAGAAAGCAGGCACCAGGTAGGCCAAGTCACTTTGTCTGACTGATCCTGAGTTCCTTCAGCTGTATAATAGGAGTAATTGTACCAAATTCCCTGGGGGTACTGGAGAATTCTGGGAAGTATTTGAGAAAGCCTTGAGCTCCTTCTCCAATGATACCCACTGTCAAGGAAGGATGGAAGCATGAAGAAACCCAAATCCTCACATCGGTCAGAATGGCCATCATCAAAACATCTGCAAACAATAAATGTTGAAGAGGGTGTGGAGAAAAGGGAACCCTCTTGCACTGTTGGTGGGAATGTAAACTGATAGAGCCATTGTGGAGAACAGTATGGAAGTTCCTTAAAAAACTAAATAGAACTACCATACGACCCAGCAATCCCACTACTGGGTATATACTCTGAGAAAACCATAATTCAAAAAGAGACATGTACCACAATGTTCACTGCAGCACTATTTACAATAGCCAGGACATGGAAACAACCTAAGTGTCCATTGACCAATGAATGGATAAAGAAGGTGCGGCACATATATACAATGGAATATTACTCAGCCATAAAAAGAAATGAAATTGAGTTATTTGCAGTGAGGTGGATGGACCTAGAGTCTGTCATACAGTGAAGTCAGAAAGAGAAAAACAAATACTGTATGCTAACACATATATGTGGAATAAAAAAAAATGGTTCTGAAGAATCTAGGGGCAGAATAGGAATAAAGACACAGAAGCAGAGAATGGACTTGAGGACACGGGGAGGGGGAAGGGTAAGCTGAGAAGAAGTGAGAGAGTGGTGTGGACATATATACATGACCAAATGTAAAATAGCTAGCTAGTGGGAAGCAGCCGCATAGCACAGGGAGAACAGCTCGGTGCTTTGTGACCACCTAGAGGGGTGGGATAGGGAGGGTGGGAGGGAGACACAATAGGGAGGAGTTATGGGGGTATATGTATGTGTACAGCTGATTCACTTTTGTTGTAGAGCAGAAAGTAACACACCATTGTAAAGCAATTATACGCCAATGAAGATGTTAAAAAAATAAAATAATTTTTTAAATAAAAAATAAAATAAAAAGTACTCCCAGGTATTATCTTTTAAAATAAATAAATAAATAAAAGAATCTAAGGAACTGGAGTCTTTGCATATGATACCCCATCCCACACTGCTTTGTCCTAGGGACTGTATCTTACCTTCTGCTGCCATTCCACAGCCTCACTCTCCTTTTTCTGTCGGGCCATCTCCAGCTGGGAGATCCGAGCTGTCAGCTCTGCCATTTCCAAGGCCTGTGGATCAATTGGAAGCTTATGAGAGGTGGGCCTTCTGGTCCTCAGGCCCCAGGTGTCTTCAACCCCAGATCCCCTGAGAACTAACAGGGAACTTGCTGCTCCACTTGCTTGCTGCTCTGGAGGCTCTTTTTACCACACTTCCTCCAGGAAGCCCAGAGGAACACTCATTTCTCAGATCTACTACAGCACCCTATTAACTCCAAACTATTTCCTTATAAGTCAGAGCTCCCTGCCTAGACTATAGACCTGAGGACAAACAACCTGCTCTCTCTGGCTCTTCCTCATCTCTCTCTCTCCCTCTCTCCCTCTTGGTATTGCCAATTGCACAGTTAGGGCCTCAGTAAAGTTCTGGAGATCACTGTGTCACTGCCTGAAGTGGCAGACCCTTTCCTGTTATCCTACAATGCTCAGGGCTCCACTAAGACTCTTCCCAGGACAAGTATAGGAATGACACTCAAGTGTCACAAAGTGATCTGAAGAAGGGAATAAAGCTTATGCATGCCCTCACACTTTGGGCAAATTTCCCAGAGGACGTTTCCCCTTGAGAATTAGGTTTTAGGTTCCTGCACTCCCACTCCAAACAGTACAGGGGAAGAGCATACGTCAAGGAATTTGGGACACAGGTTCTTAATTTCTGAGTCACAGAACGCTTGGAAATTGTAATGAAAGTATAGATGCTCACACTTCTCCCCTAAAAAATGTATAGACACACAGTTTTACACGTGATTTTAGGGAGCAAACCTTTAAAAGAGAGGCAGAAATGACTTCTCATTCTTACTCATTCACAACAGTGTGACCTCTGATGAGTCTCTTCAGCCCCTCTGGGCCCTAATTTCCTTATCTGGGCATATTATCCCACAAGGAGTAATCTCATAGGGTTATTAGGAAGAGGAAATAAGGAAGTAAGGACAAGGGAAAAGTTGCTAGTATAGCTTGTAACACACGTAGCTAGTCAATCAAGTGTGAATCCCTTTACTTCCTTCCTCCCTCTCTCCTTTGTCAGGTCATCAGCTCAAATCCCCAACTGCTAAGAAAGAGAATAAAAGTAAGGGTTAGGGAAGAGTATTTGCAAAATGACTTCTCAGCTTGCTTCTGAAGGAGCTATCTGCTGGAAGCCTGCTGACAGTTACCCTGCTGGAAAGAACCAGTCCTGCAAGCGAGGTAGCTGTGAACAGGTAGGCAGACAGAAGAGAAAACTCAGGTCCCATAATCCCAGCCCATTTTGTAGCTTTACCAGTTGTTCCTGGGTCTTCTTCTGGTCCCGGGAGGCCTGCAACAGGGCCTCCTTGGCCTCTTCAGCTTCTTGACGCTCTTTGGCCAGTTTTTCAGCCTCGCTCTGGGCACGCTTCCGCTCCTGTTCAAGTTCCAGAGCCCTGCGGGTCTGTTCTTCCAGTTCTGGGAAGAGAAGGTAGGGGAAAGGTGGTGAAAAGTGCAGAGATCAAGAAGGGACACCTAACTTCCTTCTTGGAAATGCTTCACCCCATGACACAGCTGGCAGAAAGTTCTAGGCACTCTTCCTCTTGCTCCATCACTCCTCTATTCTTTAGCCATATCTGGAACATATGGCCTGAGTCTGCAGCTCAGACAGAAGCGTTTCCAGCTCATAGAGTCAGACTGTGGGAAAACCCAGTCTCCAAGGTGACTCCAAGCCTCACCTTGTTGAGCCTTCTTAGTCTGTTCCTCGATCTGCTTCAGCCTCTCCATCAGTTCCTCCTTTTCCCGTTCAATCTTCTCCTTCTCCTTTTCTGCCATCTCACGTTTCTTCTTCTCATTTTCCAGCAGAGCACTAGGAAAGGAGAAAGAAGGGATGGAACAGGATAGCAAGGCCACATGGAAGCCTTGGAATTCCCAAGGCTCCCTGGCCCTGGCCCCTCAGTCCCCACCCATCCAACACACTCAGGGCTTGTGAGGCAAGACCACTCTCCCTTCTCTCTACATTCTTGTCCTTACATCACAGCCCTATGTGGGCCGGTATGCTCAGGGCCCTGTCAGTTTGTCCCAGAATCAGGAGACCCAACCTGGATTCTCAGCTTGTCCACTACCCAGTGCGTAATCAGTGGGTGACCTTAGCTACATCATTTCTTTGCTCTTGCTCTCAGTAACCTTATCTGTAAAATGGCCAAATAAGTCCTGCCCTATCTACCTTATAAAGTTACAGGGAGAAAAGTTTTGGATCTGTGCTGATATACTGTGGTTCAAGTCTGGTGATCCCTATGGCTAGGGCATCAGTTCTCTGCCCGCCCTCTGAAGCTCAGCTCTAGGCTCCTTTTCCCCATAATTTGTTGTAAATCTAAAATAAGTATTTGCTTTTTCTTGCCCCAGCACCTCTTCCAGGAGGCCTTCTTTTCTCCCTTGGCTAGATGTCTTTTCTCTTTCTGACCCCTCAGAATACTTGGCCCATCCTTCTCCACCTCCCTCCTCCCTGTTATTTTTCTCCATAGTACTTCTTATCATGTCACATACCATATAATATGCTTATTTGATCTGTCTGTCTCTTCCCACTAGAATGACAGCTTCATGGGAGCAGAACAGAGAATTCTGTCTTTTTTTTTTCACTGCTCAATAAATATATATTGAGTGAATGAATGACACAGCATTTGTACCTTGAACCGTTATATATATACTGTTTTTTCCCTTTCTTCTACTATACTGTGAGGTCCTTGAGGGCAGGTTCCTGCCAGATCCAGTTCTGTAAACTGCCCCTAATATCATTTTTTCAGAATAAATGTGAATTTGGTGTCTAACCTCTCATACACGGAGTCATTTTCCAGCCTACTAGATTAGAAGCCTCCTGAGGTTCCAAACCCTTTATGACAGAGTATCTACTAAAACAGTGCTCTCAAACATTAACATGCACAGGAATCACCAGGGATCTTATTTTTCAAATAACTTACTGAGGGGAAATTCACATAATATAAAATTAACCATTTTAAAGCGAATAATTCAGTGGCATTTAATACATTCACAATGTTGTATGACCACTACCTCTATTAGTTCCAAAACATTTCATCACTCCAAAGGAAAACCTCATACCTGGTATTAAGCAGTTTCTCCACATCTCCCCTCTCTCCAGCCCCTGACAACCACCAATCTGCCTTCTGTTTATCTATTCTGGATATTTCATATAAGTGGAATAATACAATATGTGACCTTTTGTGTCTGGTTTCTTTCACTTAGCATAATCCTTTAGAGATTCATCTACATTGTAGTATGCATCAATACTTTGTTCTAAAATTTTTAATGGCTGAATAATATTTCATTGGATGGCTGTACAATTTGTTTATCCATTCATTCACTGATGGACATTTGGGCTGTTTCCAATTTTTGGTTATTGTGAATTGCACCGCTATGAACAGGTATGTGCATGTACCTGTTTGAACACCTGTTTTCACTTTTTTTCAGTATATACCTAGGAGTGGAATTGTGGAATTGTATAGTAATTCTACACTTAACTTTTTGAGGAACCATCAAATTGTTTTCTACAGCAGCTGAACCATTTTACATTCCCACTAGCAATGAGCATGAGTTCCAATTTCTCCACACCCTTGCCAACAACTGTTATTTTCTGTTTTCATTTATTATATCCATATTAGTGAGTGTGAGGTGGTACCTCACTGTTGTTTTGACTTGCATTTCCCTAATGACTAAGGGTGTTTTCATGTGCCTGCTGGCCATTTGCATATCTTCTTTGAAGAAATGTTCAACTAGGATCTTAAGTTGCAGATTTTGAATCAGCAGCTTCAGGGTAGGTCTCAGAATACTGCCTTTCTAAAGTTCCAAAGTTGATGCTGATGCTGCTGAGCTTCGATGCACTTTGAGTAGCAAGGGACCGCAGTGCAAAAGGGCTTGGTAGGGAAAATTCTGGTGGCTCTGCCCAATTCCACTCCAAAAACCCTAGAGTCCAGGTTTAAATGTGCATGAAGCCTTCTGCTACTGCTGCTATACTGGTCAGATAGCCCAGAGCAACCCAGAGTCCACCTAGAAGAGCAATGGCATGAGGGTCATAGATAATGGGGAACTATGAAATGCCCCTCCCTCCTATGAGCCTCTGAAATCCTAGGGTTCTAAATGCCTGCCTCCTGGGGATGGGGATGCCTGAGACTTAATGGAAGGGGTGTATCCCTGTACAGCTCTCTCTCCCCCAGTACCAGGATGGCTTCATGCCTTGCCTTTAGCAGGCTTGGCACCTCTGAGAAGCTTCCTTGCCACAGCCCTGGCCCCTACTTCAGTTCCACGTCACCTACCGCTCCATCTGTTTCTGGTGCTTCTCCTCCCGGGCCTGTGCCTTCATCTGCTGCACCTCGATTGTGTCGGGCTTGCGGCGGCGCATGTATAGCTCATGGTTCCCCATACACAGAGCCAAGATCCGCTTGTTAATCCGCAGCCGAGGAGCATAGAAGACGAAGTCCTGGTGGAAAACCAGCAGTCAGAAAGAGTTTAGAGGGACAGATGAAGGTGGGCTTCTGCCTTCTGAAAAGCTAAGTCCAAAAGCACTGGAAAGATCATGTTACAGATGGGAAGACCAATTATCAGAGTGGTGAAGTGACTTGCCCAGGGTCAGATGGCAGGTTAGTGGCAGACCCAGGACTAGAACCCAGGCTTCTTGACTCCGAAACCAGTGCTCTTTCCACCGAGCCACAATTTCTTTCAACCTTTGCTTATGAAAAACATCCTAAAATACCCTCAATGCAGTTGAAAGATAGAAACTGACTTTATCTGCTAATTAGATATCCTGCTGGGTCTCAGGGGCCTCTCTTAGAGGCCCAATAATCCCTGCATAATACCGTGGTGAGTGTAGTATGGGTGGGCTGGACTGGTTCTATAATCTCCTAAAAGCATATCCTAGACCCAGTCCCTTAAATCCTGTTTGGAATAAGGCAGTTTGTAAACGCATACATGAATATATAAATCTCCTGAACATCGATTATCCTGGTTGTTGCTTTTTAAATATGCCCTTGATCTCAGCTGGCTTTGTTACTTACCTTTTTCTGATGAAAGTTGAGCACAGCAGCAGTATTAAAAAAACAAAACAAAAAAACAAAAAACAAAGAAAACAAAAAAAACACACACACACAAGAAAATCCAGTGAGTTCGAGTTTGTTACTACAAATACCACTGGACCAAGGTCACCAGCTGATGGGCTAACCACCAGCTCCTCTGCCACTGAACCCAAACTACTACCGTCTCACATAGCTTGGGGTTCAGTAGAAGAAGCACAAGAACCAGAGGTCAAACAACCTAGGTGTAAATCCCAGCTCTATCATTTTTAGCTGTGTGATCTTGGGCAAATCACTCCATCCCTCTGAAACTCAGTTTCATCACTTATAAACTAGGTATGCTACTACCTACCTGACAATGTTGTTGAGGGTTTAAAGAGACAACATATATAAAGTTCCTAGCAGGGCAAGTTCAGAGACCTTGGAGCTGGAGAGGAATGGTTGAGGCCTCATGAGAAAGGTCTGGTTCAGCATGGCCATTGGCCCTTGTTGGACGTGAGGTACATCAAAAGAGGAGACTCTCATCTCAGTTTTCTATCCTATTCCCAAGCACCAGCTTTCCAGTCTCGTCAGCCACAGGCAACTGAGTAGGTGACAGGTGTGGCAAGCATGTTAGAGGAATGACTGGACTGAAAGCACTTCCTTGATTTTGGATTGCTCTGGAGAGAAGCCTTGAGAGGACAGCAGCAAAGTTATAACAAAAAGAACACCTGGAGAATCATCTTTGGATCTGGACTTCTCCTGTCTCTGTCCTTTCTCCGCAATTAAATATAAATCGAGTACATTAACAGTTTCCACTTTCTAGGGCCTAGAGGCTTTAAAAGATAAGATGTACTCTCTGTTTCTACCCCAGAGCCTCAGGGAAGTAAAAGACAGTGGCTAAGAGGCAGTAATTAGACTGCCTGTGGCTCTCCATAATCCATGCTTCTCCTGAGACACAGGTAGCAGTGTGGCACCAGTTATAGGATGCCTCCTGACCATTTCTTGGCATCAGCATCCCCTTTCACTGCCAATCGCCTTTTGTGCCTCCTATTCCCACCCACATACACAAAAAAAGCCAAAAAAGGGAGAGAAATATAGAATGACACATTTGCTTTTAGCATTATCCAGGCCTTGGCAAGTACCTGTGTTGGCCAGTGGGAGGAGTCACTTACCGGGGCTTTTTTGTCAATGGGCTTGATGACAAATTTCTTGTCATTAAAAGAGATGTTCCTGATTTCACTCCAGGGGAAGCCTATCTTAGGAGTCAGTCTGTAAAAATGGATGCCAAGAACATTAGGATAAAGGCAAGACAAGAAGGACTTAGAGGGTTGGTGCCTTGCCCTCCCCACCACCAACTTCTCCCTTAAGGAGGTAGATTCATTGCCAGCTCAGTCAGTGTCATCACATGCCGCCAGGTCAGTTGCCAGCATTGAGGGTGCACAAAGGACCTCCTGATACCACAATCAACATATCCCTTGTCCCAATATCTGAGGTTTGTTTTATTTTATTTTTTGTTGCGGCATGGACCTTGTAACAATCTCTCACAAGAATCCCCAGCCCTACTTAACTGGAGCTCTTCTACCCAAGGTTGTAAAAGTTGGGGAGAAGGTAAATAATGAGTTCCAAGACTCAGAAGTTACACAAAACAATAATATACTGATCTCCATCCTCATCAAGAGCAAGCCAAGAAGGGACTTCCCTGGTGGTCCAGTTGAGAATCCACCTTCCAATGCAGAGGACACGGGTTCGATCCCTGGTCGGGGAACTAAGATCCCACATGCTGCGGGGCAACTGAGCCCACATGTTGCAACTACTGAGCCCATGTGCTCTGGAGCCCACATGCCACAACTAGAGAGAAGCCCGTGCACCGCAACAAAGAGCCCATGTGCCACAACTAGGACCCGACATGGAAATAAATAAACGATATATATATATATATATATATATATATATATATATATATATATATATATATATATGAAAAGAGCAATCTAAGGAAAAAAATAAGCTAGTGAGATAAGGCTGTAGCAAGAGGGATTATAGGCCAAAAGGCACTTAATCATAATAGGCAAAGGAGATTAATTACAAATCGTGACAAGGTAGGTTTTAGACCAGTGTTGTGCAACAGAAATATAATGAGAACAACACATGTAATTTTAAATTTACTAGCAGCCACATGAAAATAAGTAAAAAGAAATAGGTGGAATTAACTATAACAGCAGTTCATTTAACCCAGTATATGTAAAATACTATCATTTGAACATGTAAATCAATATTTTTAAAAATATCAGTGAGACATTTTGTATTCTATTATTCACACTAAGACTTCAAAGTCCAGTATGGAGTTTATACTTATAGCACATCTCAATTCAGAGCAGCCACATTTCAAGTGCTCAACAGATATATGTGGCCAAAAGCTACCATAGTGGACAGTGCAAGTCTAGTCAATGCAAGATTTAGAGGCCTGAGGGAGGTTGTACAATCATCTGGACTGGTCTAAACTAGGTAGAAGAAGAATGATATAGGTGGGACCCAGGAAGTATAATCCTACTCTGTCAAATCCTAGGTGTCAAAGTGGCCCAAAAAACTAAGTAAGCTCTGAACTATACCTGTCATTCTGCTCATAGATATTGAGACCCAGGGCATCCACTCCCAGCCACAGCTCTGAGCCTTTCTTGTTCTTGATGCTGAAGTAGTTCACACCATACATCTCCAGATCCTGAGCAATCTTCAGATACTCCAGGACAGCATCCTCCCTAAACAAGAGAGCAGGGTGGGGCAGGGGTAGGGAATATAGGGGACCCTGTGAATCAGACCCAGGAAGACAGAAAGCCTACTTGTACTGCACTTCTGACAAGAATCTTGCTATAAGGGGTGGGAAAGAGGTTGGAAGGTGAACAGATGATGGCGAACAGAGCACAACATGACTTTTGCCAAAACATGCTCACAGGAGCCTCAGGTCTGAGGTTCCCAAGGGGAATAAAGGCGGGCTGACCCTTGCTGGCCTCTGGCATGTTAGCTATCACAGAAGCCTCGTACGCAGGCACATTATTAGCAGAGCCCAGATGAGGTGGTGATGGCAAAATGGTAAGATTTGTTCTTCAACTAGACAACTCCCAAATGGCATGCCATGTTTATAGAGTTCCTTCTTCATTTCATTCCTGGGGAGGAGACCCTGGTGGCGCAGAAGCTCCCTAGGGATCCTGAGATCCCCTCCGTTTCTTTATGGTCAAAACTCTCTGGGCTATCTGTTGCCATCATTCACAAAAAGTACAGCTTTATAATGGCCCTGATTTGCCTTCCATTTCTAATTTCCTGTTTCTCTCTCTCCAACGTCCTCCAGTGTTCCTAGCCCTTTGCCTCTTCTCTCTCCAGAACCAACTCTCATTCTCCCTGCAGGGGCAGTAGAGCCCACAGTTGCTAGGGCCGGCTTACCTGAGCATGCCCCGGTGCTCCTCATGCCACACCTGGATCCGTTCCTCCCACTGGTCCTTGTTAAGTTTGTGCTGTTCCAGGACTCTGGAAAGACAGTGCATGGTGAGTAGTTTAAAGCACAAAGTCCAAAAGCAGGGGTAAAGGGAAGTCTACTTAGCTCCCTAAGTGGTTGATGCAAAAAGAATGTGGGGTCATTACACCAGAAGCAGACTGAAATTACAGCAGGAGGTATTAGTTAGACATAGGGAACTGCCTGAGGGGTATGAGAGATACAGAATGGGTGACCAAGAAAGACAATAGGAACACCTTCCTTTGTACCTTTAACCAGAAAATCCAATAATGTGCTGTGGTCTCTAAGCAGAGCAATAACATATCAACAGTCTGTGCTGGCTTGTGGGGCTAAGAGTAGGAGCGGGCCTCGCGGAGGCATGCACGCGCTCTCCTAGATCTTTGTGGTACCAACAGTTTGCATTTGTGAGATTATTGCTCAGGGATAAGATTATAGCCTGTGGCTACAGAACAAAGAACTGAGCCCAAATGGCTCTGGGAGAAACTACTGATAATGGGCTCAACCTCCCAGATCTACTAGATCATAAACAAGGCTTGCTTTAAATATGCTATCTCAGACATTATGGCAGTGACTTAGGTAGAGTCCCAGGCCACAGCCACTATCCCTAATACCTTCAGGTGAGTTGTACATTTGCCACAGCTCCACTGGGACTGAGGCTACCAGAATGAAGCAGAACTTTTCCTTCCAATCCAAAAGCCTATGAAAATAGCGAATGGATGCAGTGGGGTTAAAAAAATCAAGAGACTAGGGTTCTAGGTCACCTTAAATGAGCTGTGGGAGATTGAGCAGGTCAGAGTGAGCACCTCTGAACATCTATTTCCTGAGCTAATAAGGATTGTGCTGCCTTATTCATTTTGTGTGTTGTTGTGATGCTAAAACAAGAATAATGAGTGTTTGAGAATGTTCAATTTTGAAGTTTACAAAAGCAGAAATCTCTGTACACTGGTTATCAATATTAAAAGACTGTTTGAGCTCCCCACATCCCTGGCTTAAGTATTTCTCACTCCTATGAACCTCTGATATAAGAGGTCTAAATCAGTGAAAAGGATTGAGAAAATGGAACCGGGGCAAGGAGAATTAATCCATCTCTGGTTCTCTATATAAGCACCTGTTTCCAGGGCAATGAAGTCCTGTAATTAGGCAAACAGAGGAGGAAAAAAAGCTTTTTATTTTGAGAACCAGAGAAATAACAACAGGGTATGGTGCCATATGCAAATGTGTCTGTCTGAGCAGCATAACACGGTCTTCAGACAGACCCCAGTGGAGAAGGACAGATCTGGCAACCTCTGTATAATAGGGATCAGCCAGCTTTGGGCTGCAGCCCACTCTGACCAGGGCAGATGGCCAGTACATCACCTCACCTCTGTGGCAGCAACTTGTCCCCGGCCAAGTAGCCAGACTTGTGGACTTCCTTATTGAAGTCACCATACTTGGACTGGACAGCATAGGAGGCCAGCAACACAGCAGTCTCAGGTGGGCAGTAAATATCATCATTGAGAATGCCCTCCTTCACTTGCAGGAAGAATAGTCGCTGTGTGATGTCCTGGATCAATTCCTCGGATACATCCTCAGGGTAGAACTTAGCCCGGAACTTGAAAAGCAGGGGGCTTTCCTTCCGCACATCCTGGGCAGTCACCTGGGAGCAGCATGGGGTTATGGTCTCTCATAAAATAGACTTTAGGGGTGGGGGAGTGGCTGTAGGGTGGGGAGAAGACACTGAAAAGTCATCAATTTGGATAATCCCAAAGAGTTGGGTGGCAATTCTCCTGGTAATTCAGAAAAGAGACACATTACTTTCATTGGGGACCCAATCCCATATCCATAATTGCTTCCTGTTGGGAATTTCTTCCTGAAATAACCTAACACCCACTGATAGTCATAAGCCCTTAAGCCATCATCATCTGACAATATATCCAGCTGCCCCCACGTTCTGAAAGTAGGCTTAAGAAACTCCTCTTTTAAGGCTCCCCCAACTCCATAAATCAGCAAAATAAAGACTAGGATGTATGACTGAGGTCTGGGAATTGGCTATAGGCAAAAGCACAAATCAGACTGTCTTTTAAAGCCTGAAATTGGCTATTAGCAGCTCCACATTTTTCCAACAGAAGTCTCCACTCTTTGTGAAAAGAAGACTCTGCAAGCAGAAGGTGGGGCACCCAGCCCCTAGACACTGTCAGGAAAATAAGCCATAGGACAGTATGGAGACCTCCAAGGACAAAGTCAGCCAGTCTGAGGATAATGAGATGGAGAACTGCCATGTCCCTGCAGAGATGCTGCTTGGAGGTGGAGAGTTTGAATGGACATATACTTAAACCATCCCACTTGAAGTTCAACTGAGATAGAAAATCAAGAAAGAAGGACACATCTGTATGGGGCTCAGGCATCAGTTGACAGGCAAGAAAAGGGACAAGATAAGATTATGAGACTTTCGAGATTCTTTCCAGTTTAATAGTCTATGACTCTCTGTTTAACAAATTTCCTAAAGCCCTTCAGTTTGGAAAGGAAAAAAGGATACCAATCCCCTCCTGAAGAACTACTAATGGCTATGGTCCATAAGTGGGTCCCATCCTCCTTGGACACTGGCCATTCTCACTGTTAGGAGTCCAAGTGGAGACAGCAAGAGGTCTGCCCTTATTCTGATCTACTGGTCGATCAGAATTTTTCACTCATGAAAAACTGAGCCCTAGATGCCCTGCATTTGCCAGCGAACATATTTTACACCCCTGAGAAAGATCTGGTAGAGGAGTGAATTCCAAACCTGACAATGGGATAAGCAATTACCTTCTTATTGAGTTTTAGCCAAGTAGAGAAACCCTTAGTGTCCTGGTACTGCAGACCAAAAAACCAAACTTCCCTCAGGCCGATAGTTTTCACCACCTGAAAGACAAAACACAAAACAACCACTAGTTGAGTGCCTACCTTGTGCTAGGCACAGAGGACAGAAATGTGGAGCTCACATGGTCCCAGGGTCTGGCAAGAAAATATACTTGGGCAGGAGCTAAGAAACGATGTCAACATCTCTCTGAACAAAGTACTTTCGCTGAGGTAGGGACTGGATCGATTACTTATGAGCACGACCACACACCAATAACTTGATAGCCATTATCTCCTTGAATTTTCACAATAGCACTATGATATAATTACAATTGGGCCCATTTTATAGATAATAAAAGTAAGGTTCAGAAGTGAAGGTTCAGTTAGTAAGTAGCAGAGTCAGGTCTGTTTGACTCCAAACCCATTCAAATCCAGTACTTTCTGCCACCCCCCCCACGCCCCCTCAATTATGCCATGCAGCTTCACACACCCAGGATGGATTAAAAGCTGAAGGTAAAAACTGTTGGTTTAAATCCTGAATCTTGTTCTCCTGGATTACTTTTTTATGTTTAGCAACTAGGAATAACGCCCACACCCTTCAGACTGAGTCCTATTTACAATGTCCAAATAAAGAATGTTTGAGGAGACAGAGCAGGGACTGTGGTATCTATACACCCCAAAGCTGTGCTGTGCCTAGGGGCTGAGATGTTTCTTTCCAATCCTGATTAGAGTTCAGTCATGATTCCCCTTTACCACTCACACAGGTTGAGAGTGGGAATGAGGGTGGAAACAGGGTGAGTACCTCAGTGTAGTAGCTGAGGGGCCCCGTGGTGTTCTGGGCATCTTGGCTGAGCAGTGGGCAGGAAAGGGAGGCCAGCCAGGAGAAGACAGATGGGGTCTGTTTTCCAGTCCCCGACATTAGCATGTAAATAGTTCTGGCTGGTGGCTCAAACCCAGCATGCCCACCATTGGGGATAGAGGCAATAAAGCTGAGCCACATCCTAATGAGGTCATGCTGGCATCAGAGTCTTCTTTATATTTTCTTCTATTGTGGGGGGGTGCTGGGGGGGTGGTTGAGGTGAAGAAATTTACCTGGACTTAGAAACAGGTAACAAGGACCCAGTGTTGCTTATGTCTTCCCTGTGAATAAATCAGTATCTCCCCTCAAAACGCATACACGCACGCTCACACACACACACACACAAACACACACACACACACTGCACTGTATCCAAAGTCTGCACTACACATCCAAGGCCAGGCCCCATAGTCACTCCCAGAGCTTACAATCTAGAGCTTCAGAGGTCCCAAGGAAAAAGTGGATCATGTTTATTTTTTTTTTTATTTTTTATTTTTTTTCCGTACGCGGGCCTCTCACTGTTGTGGCCTCTCCCGTTGCGGAGCACAGGCTCCGGATGCTCAGGCTCAGCGGCCATGGCTCACGGGCCCAGCCGCTCCGCGGCATATGGGATCCTCCCAGACCGGGGCACGAACCCGTATCCCCTGCATCGGCAGGCGGACTCTCAACCACTGCGCCACCAGGGAGGCCCTGGATCATGTTTATTAAAGTACCTGTTATGTGCCAGGTACCAAACACTGAACAACCATGAGATAGCTATTATCTCCATTTTATAAATGAGGAAAATAAGGCTTAGAGAGGCAACCTGTCTAAAACTGTAGAGCCTAGACTAGAATCCTAATTGTATGACTCCAAAACCTATACCCTTTTCTCTTGCATGCTATATCATAATGCCAAGGGCTCAAAGGATCTTAGAAGCTCTGGGGTTCCCAAGTGACTAACTCCCTTGTCTCTCTTTTGGCCCAGATATCCCAGCCAGACAATGAACTTTGACTACCTCTGCATCTAGATATAGTTCCTGGCTTTCCCACTAGACTCAGTCAACAACAGCTTTGGAGAGAAGCCATATCCCGAGGTCATTAACCTTCATTGCTCACCAGGGTATGCATGGTGATCACCCTTCCCTTTCTAGCTTGAATCAGGTATCAGAAAACCTCAGTGGAAGTCTCAATTCTGTCTCCAACTTGCTGTGTGATCTTAAGGTAGCATATTTCCCTCTCTGGGCCTCAGCTTCCTCATCTATCCAGCTTCCCCATCTACTACGAACGGTGTGGCTTAAATGACCTCTTTCTGCTTTCAAGTTCTACCGTTCTACTAATTAGGTTATTTGTAAATTACCAAGAAATACAACCCAATTTCCCACCTACCTCTTGCCAACTTGGGTAACTAGGAACATGCTTAGAAAAAATAAATGAAGGAAGGTGCAGGGTATGAGGAAAGATCAAAAGACTTCCAGGATTCAATGGCAAGGTGAGTCCTTGACTGTAAGTCAATAGGCAGTAGGAATTACCAGGTTTTAGATGACAACAAAGTAGTCATGTTGAAATGTGATTTTGGCTTTTTTGCAGAGGATAGAGGAAGAGGATGTGGACAGGAAAGATTTTTTTAAAGCACCTCTTATCCTATATCTAAGATAGGGCTTAATTAACAATTCTAATGGTTTTTCACCAGGCTGCAAAATAATAATGTGCCAAGGTACAATTGGTGGAAAGAAATAAGTTCCAAGAAACAATTCAGCCCCAAGAATGAAAGGGACCCACTGAAGATGTTGAAAATGGGCCATTAGGGCCAGGATGCTAGGTCACGGCAGGGCAGACTGGGAACAAAACTAGTAGGGCAGCAACTGGTTTTTGTCTGTACCAACGGCACAGCTGTAGAGGCTCAGAGACCCCAGAACTAAAAGGGAGTGAGGAAGGCACGGACTACACAGCCAGTCCCACAGGTCCCAGGACTAAGTTCCTTAGCCTCTTCTTGCACCATGTTGTCTGTTTCACTAGTGGGATGGCTAGGGGTGTGATGAGAAGAGGATCATGGGAGCCAAAACAGTTCCAGGATCTAGAGTATCTCTGAGGATAAAGTAATAGCTAAAGCGATATCTAAAGAAAGATTTCAGGATCAGCAAGGCATTTTAATCTCTCTGAGCACTGCCTCTTCCCTTATGAATACAGAGAAATCAGATGCATATAAATTTTCCACTTCCTTAGGCTGTAGGGCTTGGAGAGATGAGCAATGTCTCTTAGCCTCCACTGAAGTCCTAAAGTGAGGAAGTGAGGGTGTGGGGGGAAGGAAATATGGTCTGAAGTCAGAATCGAGACTGAAAAAGAACAAAGGATAAAACAGATGACCCCTGGACCCCAGGCTATAAGGAAAACTCCAATTAAGGTCCACAGGGCGCTGGGAATCATTTGATCAGGCAACTCTTGGCCCCATTTCAAAGTCCTGAAATATGGAAATGAGGCCAAGCTTAGCTTGCTTCCAGCTTTGCCTCCAGCTGAGACCTTACTCCAGAGGAAACAGAAACCTTGTTTTCTAGTGGGAAAGAGTGTCTAGGTCCCGGTTCCAGGAACAACATCTGTGGCTCCAGTGACGGGTCCTTACCATTCCACCCTGAGAAATGGCTGCATCCCTGAGAAAAAATGTCTTTCTTTGCTCCCTTTGATTCCAGAGAGCCAGCTCATCTGGCCTGAGCTAGTATTTCTCAAAGCTGCCATGGAAGAAATCCTTAAGCAGCAGAAGATAATGAATGCATATACCCAGGGGACGGGAGTGGGGTGGGGTGGGGGTGGCAGTGTGAGATACAAGAAGATGGCTGCAAGCCACAATTTTTTTGAAGCCTGAAGGTTTAACCTTAATCATTTGTGCAAATTTTACTTTCTACTCCTTAAATATCCATGTTTTAATAATGAAATAGATATTATCTACAAGTAAAACTGATGTGCCAAGATACTAAATCACATCCACCCCACGGCTCTGTGTACCTCCTGGAACCTGCCACATTCACCTAGAGGGGCTAGGACTTCAGTTTGTAAGACACTGGCTGTGGATTCTATTCAGCCACACAATAGAAACCCCCCAAACAGACTGGAGCATTGCAGGATCCAAGCAGCATAGACTAGAAAACTGGGGTCCAGTGAGGGAAAGAGATTTGCCTCTGAGAAAATCCTCACTAATTACCAGGAGCATCTGGATGTAAGCAAGAACTCCCTTTTGCCTCTCTTTTGCATGTGAAGGCTACTTACGTCTGAGGTCTGGGGAGGGGAGGGGAGATTAGGTCAATTCTGGAAACCAAAGCCCCCCTCCTCATATCCCTTATGCATCTATCTGAGTAAATAAACTAGTGACATAAGCAGTCACTTCAGAAGCCCAGAGCAGGATTGGGAAGCAAGGCTTGAGCCTCAGAGGAAAACTGCCTGAGAAATTATGTGCAAAACTGCACCAATGCCCAAACACCTGAGGCCCACTGAGATCCCATTACAGGCTTGGCAGCAGCTGCATCAGCCACCCACCTGAAAGCAAATCAGTGCACAACTGGAAAATTCCAGGAGGGCTGCCACCATCACTGCTTCTGCTACCCCACACTGCCTGTGCCCAAGTGGCCACCTGCTCAGTAACACAGAACCCATTCAGCTAGGGTTCTAAGTTTAGGGACCAAACTATGTTCTTAGAATGGAAACAGGCAAATAAAGAGGAGGTCACAGAGGACACAGCTGACAAAAGGCACTGGGAAAATTGCAAATGCTATAAGCTTTGGTTCAAGCCACTATACTACTTCCTAGCTATCTGACCTTAAACAGGTATTTTCCCCTCTCTAAGCCTCAGTTCATCATCTATAAGATGGGGATACTATTATTATAATAATAGATATTAGTTATTTTATAAAACAAAAATGGTAAAAAAAAAGAGAAGAAGGGATTGCTGCCTTCAATGCAGAGTCGACAAATCCTAAGGCCTTCACTGAGCCAGAAAAGCATCCTGATTCCATGGCTCCCTTATCTGAACTCCCAGGGGAAATTCCACCCACTTATTTAGCCCTTAATAAGAATAAGCAACATTAGAATGCCTGCTATGCACCAGGCACTTTACTTACTCGAGGATTAAATAAGACTATAAAATCTCTGAGATTAGTGTGATTACTATTTTACTGAGGAAAGTAAAGTCCTAAGAAGCTAAACAAGCCATCCAAGGTCACACGGCTGAATAGCAGGACAGACTTTGAACCCACGGCTGACACCAAATCCCATGCTCTATATACCACCTCTATACACAACCTGAGCCTCAAGGGTGTCTGTTTCATTCAATGTGAGAGGAGAGTTGCATGTACTTTTCTCTGTTTCCATAGGTGAGTAACTCCAAGTTCCTTAAGGACAGAGATGGTGTTTGATAGGTCTAGAGATTCTCCTAGAGACACAGTAGACCTTCAGTCAATACTGAATCAGTCAATGAACAGATGAATGAATGGATGGATGCTCTGAGATTTCACCTCTCTTCTAGAGCTCAAAACCTTAAGTGGAGGGGGCAGGTAGAGCTAGAATAGAGCTAGAATAGAGACCACGGCTGAGGAGGAGCCAGGCAGAGGGTTCTTAAAGTGGAACTTATTATGGCAGCACTGCCCCCTAGTGGCACCTAGGTAATCAAGAGCCCTCGGAAGAACCTCATGCTTTAGAAGTGGGGCTAAGTGACAAAATCGCTGTAACAAAATGTGTTCTCTCTCCTCCCTAGCTGTGAACACACTCACAAGAAGGAACAAAGGCAAACGGGAAGAACTATGGGCCCCACTTCCCTTTCCCACCAGGCCTTGTAACTCCTCAAGCTATGGCTTCCCATTGTTGCCTGTTATTTATCGCTGGTGCCAAGGAGGGTGCTTCCTCTCCAGTCAGCTTCCTCTCTGGTCATCAGCCAGACAACTGCTGGATTCCAGGATGGCCCCAGAGCTTCTGTCAATTCCTCCCAAGGAGTCCAGCTCCTTCCTCCTAGGCCCCTGATCTCCCTGAATGATGGATCTCAGAGGTCAGACAGAATGGACTTCCTTCCTTATGCCTCATCAACTTAGAGAGAGGGAAGAAGGGAAGAGATCAAATCCCCCAATGGCCTGTGAACATGAACCTCTGAGGATTTCCATCCAGACCGGCCTTGGCCCCGAGAGTGCCAGATGCTCAATTCTGTGTCAGAGTTGAAATGTTTTTTTCCTGTAGTTTTCACCTATGGGATCCCAGCTCTGCTCCTTCTGACCTCACAGAACAGGATTGCTCCCTCCTTCCTACAACAGTCCCTCAGTGATCTCAAGACAGAGAATACATCTTCTCTTGAGTCTTCTCCAAGCCAAACAGGCTCATTCACCCCAAACAGAGTAGCACAGTAGGGAAAAGTATCATTTTACAGTCAGAGCTATATTTGAAACTCTGTATCACAATTTACTAACTACATAATCTAGAGTGTGTTTTTTCACCTCTCATAGGCAGGGTCACTACAAGGATTAAAACAAGGTTAGTCCATAGTAGGTGCTCACTAAATCATACTTCTCAAAACAACACTGAACTTCCTGGTGGGAAATCATGAATTTCCTGGTTTCCTCCCTTTCCTCTCCCCAACCAGTATGAAAGATTCAAGTCTCTCAAGGGCTTTTTTGGGGAAGCAGTAGCTTTCAGAACTAGCACACCAATCTGGCCAGGGCTCCCTACCAACTGGGCTTCCCTCAGAACCACACCCACAGTACGCAAACCAAACCAACACTAACAAAGAACTATCTGGCCCTGTGGATTTTCAAAGTTAATAAACCCCTTTGTTCAAGTATTTTTCTGCTCTAGGCTCTAAATTATGCCTTCCTCACCCTCCACAGCAACGCCCTCCAATGCAAATGGACAAAGCCCCCAGTGTTGAAGGCAGGGAACGGTGTCATTTGTTTGAGAGAGGTGGGGTATAGAAACAGGGCTCTGGGAAGGCGTCTGGGTAGAGGCCAAGGGAGTCTCTGGCACCCAGCTGGACTATAAAATGCACATTGGCTGATACTCTCCTCTCTACAGCTGCTGCCCAGAATGATACTGCTGTCTGAAGCAAAGGGCCCAACAGCCTACCTATGATATGGACACCTTCTCCCTTTTGTCCCAGAGACAGTAGAAGCCTATCTAGGAAGAGTTGTCCCCCCTCCAGGTATCCTTCCCCTCCCCACCCCCTGACATATGCCAATTACAGATCATACTCAAGTGAAGCATTTCCCTCCTTTTTACGGAAAGGGGTCATCTGAAACACAAATAGTGGGGTTAGAAATGGGAAAGAAAATATATGGAATACAGAAATAAATGCCACAGATAAATTTCTGAGAGATAACCAGATTTGAGATATCAGTTAGACAGTGTACAGATGGGGAAACTGAGGCCCAAAGAGGGGAAAGTTTTGTGTAAGGTATCAGGAGAGTTAGTGGTAGAGCCAGGCCTAAGGCCCAAAATTTCCAACTTTCTATCCAGTGCCCTTTCGACTTCACCAGGCTGTCCCTTGAAAAGCTTTCCAATATAAAACCTGCATGCAAAGGGAGAATGCAAAACCTTAATGTAATCAAAATGCATTCAGTCATTCCAGACGAGCATTGTAATCACTTGTGAACTATGTGAATGTCAGCACATTAATTGTAGTAAATGTGTGTTTAAATGTTCCTCTGACTAATTTGCCTTTTTTAAATTAAATATCAATTACTACCTTTCACCATTCGATACAAAACAAACTCCAGAGAAGAAGCAAGTTCTAGCTAGACCCAAAGTTAGCTATGCTGAAGATCTTCAAGCCCATCTCCCAACTCTAGCTGATTAATGAGACAAGAAGTGTTGCAGCATTTGGAAGCTATCATTTATTACATCTCTACTACATGCCAGATGCTTCACATAACACTCACTTCTCTATTTGTATTTTCTTATTGCCTTTCTCTCCTATTTCTAATTTATCCTTTTGTATAATTATAAACCACTGTAACAAGTTTTCTGAGTAGCAAGTGAGATACAAATGACATACTCTTTCATAACCTCACAAAAAGCCTGTGAGGTAGGTATTAGACCCACTTTTGGGGGGCAGGGCCAGGAGAGGAATGAGACTACCAACCCAGAAAGGTTCAATAATTTTTCCAAGGCCTAGCTACGAATATGAAGATTTTATTTCCCCATCTGTAAAATGGGGCCAGTACTAATTCCTGCATTCATTGGGCCTTGTGATAGTCAAATGATATGGTACACAAAATGTCTGTCACAGTACCTGACATACTGTAAGCCCTGGACAAATGTTAACTTTCATCTGTAATAGCCATAGACAACAATTTTTCCACTCTATCACATGACATCAGGGACTCAGGAGACATGCCCAAACTGTCCTCACATTTCTAGGCATATTTTCCTTCCTTTTACGTAGAGATCTGAATGGAAAACAGCCTTGCACCGTCCCCATCTCCATCCTCTCCCCTCACCAGTCAGGAGTATTCATAGTAACAGAATGGTCTCATTTGAATATAATCTCCTTCTTTCTTTCCCTTCCCAACTCTGAGTAAGCTCTCAGACAGCAGAGGTACTCAGAGAGCAAAGGAGAAAGGGAAGCAAGAGGGCCTGGAAAATCCATTAAGGGGACATGCGGTCCCAACATCCAGGACAATGTTAGATTCCCACCTCACCAGAGGCGGGTGTGGAAATAGGATAATGGCCCACCTGGAGGGATTCCAATCTCTGGAAATGGGAATCCCATTTTTACTCCTAGAAGTCTGGTCACAGATGGCACACTCCTTTGGCCCCTGGAGGGTCTTTGAATGCTAACAGATTGTGTGGCCCCCACCTGCCTATTATATAGCACATCCCTTTTGACAATGGTGATTCACAGCAAAGGAACAACCCTTGGATTGGAGATGGGAATGACCACTTCAGAATTATCTCCATGGCATGATTACAGGAGCTGAGGTATCCTCCTATTGCATTCATCACCCCCAGTGGTATCCTAAGTCCCAATATTCCTTGAGGGAAATGTACATAGAGCACACTACTTCAGGGAGAATATGTTGGTTTCCTTCTACTAGGAAGAAAAAACAATGTGACAGAGGCCATGTTGTAGTGACAAGAACATGGGGTTCAAATACCAGCCAGATACCAGCTGAGTGCAATTAAGTTATTTAATTTCTGAGAGTCATCATCAAAATAGAGATCACTTACATCTTTCAGAGTTGAGAGAAAGGCTCTGCATGCTGACATTTTAAAAGTATCTAACACAGTCATATCCCACTTGCTTCTCTTTTCTCCCATGTTCAGCACCAAGGATAGGATTAATCGGGGCCATCAAGGCGTAGGCTGCCAAAGTTAAACTTTGCCTCCTTCCTTATTAAGGCTGAGGCCAGCCTTTGTTTTGACCTATCCTGGAGGAGTGATTAGAAGAGATTCCCCAAAAGTGGGTATTATGGTGGAAGCTATTGGGAGAAGTGGGGGGCTAAGGAGCAACAAGTCCCTCCCTTACCTGGTCAAACAGCTGCTTGCCAGTGGTGTTGGGCTGAATGGCAAATTCCAGCTCTGCGTCCATGGTGGTCACACGCACATTGATCTAGGATGAGATCAAAGGAGGCAAGTTAGTTGTCTGGCTCTATGCTCAGCAGAGCCTGGGACAAGTCTCTGTTCAACCACAGGAGAGGGAACTAAGATGCAAGAACCTAAGACATTTAGATACTGGTGTGAAGGAAGGGAGACTATTGAAACAAACAATAACCTAGCCCCTGCTCCCAACCAGTTTACTGAAGACAAAAAAACCCATAGATACAGGGCAATGCTTACCAAGGGGCAAACAAATGAATGCAAATCAACCTACTATCAAGAGGAAACAAGTGTTGACTGTACTTCTTCCACCTACACCAGCCAGCTCCAAGCCCACAGCGTTCTCTCCCCACCTCTGATCTATAGCCTGGATTATCTACAGCACTGATCTTTGCAGAGGCAAGTTAAGGGCAGGATAAAGAACACTGCATTCTAAGCCTAGCATCATAACTTGTTCACTCTACAACCTCGGATAAGTCTTATCCCCTTCCTGGGCCTTAGTTACCCTCATATGTGCAAGGGCAGGAGTGCAGGGGGTGGAGGTTGTCAATTACACTAGGCAATCTCCAACAACCATTTCAGTGCTGACGTCTATGGTTCTATATACTGACTTACATTGTTAACACTTCCTGTATTTATGTCTCACTGGTCTCCCCAGGCTCAAGAGAGGAAAGGGGCCTCAACAGAGATAGGTGTGGGCAGCATAGAGGTGCTTGACTTCCCAAAGCCAAGTCAGCAGAGAGAAAAGGAACAGGGACAGGCCCAGATGGAAACACACAGTATTTCACAGGCACTAGAAAAAGTACCCTCTACCTTTAAGAAGAGATCCCCTAGCCAAAGTCAATGATAGCTGAAATTCCATCAATAGAGATATGTTCCTTTGGCTGAAAGCTTGGTGGTGGTGGTAATAGTATTAATAGCAATAATAAGCAGCAGCTTTCATGTATCCAGACTTATTACTCACTAGGCACTTTATATGCACTACCCCATTTAATATCAACAATCACCCTGTGAAGTAGAGTATTATCTCCACAGTGGGGATGAAGACTTAGATATTTGCCTAAAGTCACATCACTAGTAAGTGGGGAAGACAGGGTTTGAATTCAGATCTAAGTCCAAGCCTCACAATTTAAACCAATACACCAAACTCTTCTTACACCGAAGTGTAAAATGTCTCCATTAAAAGAAATCAAAGATTAAGTGTTTTCTTTTGTTGTTGGACATTTTGCTTAAGTAACCTATATGGTATAGCTACAAGATGGCTTGTTACATGGTCATATAAAATATTCATAAAGACTATTTCATGCCCAAGGCAAATAATTCAGTAATATTAAGTAAGGAAGACTAAGCGACAAGATTTCATGAGCTCAACTTTGTAAAAAGTATGCATACAGAGGTTATTGGAACCATACCCAAGTGCTAGTCAGTCCTGGTTTCTGGGTAGTGATCTTATGAGTGCATTCTCCATTCTTTAAATTAAAAAAAAACTAATTTACATTTTCTAAGATGCTCACATATTACTTATACTATTGGGAGGGAACTAAAAATAGAATTGTCAAAGATGCAAATCCCCACGGAGTGGGTAAGACATTAGGCCTTATCAGTCTTTGACACCTATGGGCCCTTCCTGAGCACAGGGGTCAGCTAGCAGGGAAGAGAGGGCCAGACAGCAATTTTGCCAGCTAAACAATTCTGATGAGGACCAGGCCTGGGGAACAATTTTGTAAATAAATCTCACCAGGGAGCCAAGGAGGAAATCTATTTCAGGATTGACAATGGGACAGGAAAGGCCATGAAGGCAGGAACAAGTAAGGCAAGTACCCCAGTGGGAGACAACGGGCAGGGTTAGCCACTTTGACTCAGTGTTACCTAGGCTTCCTGCCAATACAGTGACCTCCATAGAATAGGCCCTCATAAGGTAGGGAGAATGAGGCCCAAAGGGCTGGAATTTGGCCTCAACATCTAGCCTTAAATCACCCTTGAGCTGAGTCAGGGGAGCCCTCAAAACACCAATGACTTGATAGGGATAGGAAAGAGTAGAAAAGGGACAGTGGCCCTTTTAGTGCACTGAAATACTTCATTCTCACCTCAAGGTTTCTGTCTTAATTAGAGTTACCTCTCTAGTATCCAAGACTCAGTGGGTACTCACAAGATATTGGCTAAATGAACAGTACTAAGCAAGGGGATATAAGAGGTAGATATAACACAGTATACAGAATCAGAGGTAGGAACATTTTACATCTTGACATTTTTGTGCCATGGACCTTTCCAAGCAGTTTAGTGCAGTCTATGGACCTCCTTCTCAGAATATTTGTAAATGCATGAAATAAAGTAGATACAAAGAGACCAATTATATTGAAATAGTTACCAAAGTTTAATATGTACTTCTTTATTATATTATATTATATATTTACCTAACACTGGGTCTTATTAATTATTACTACTGTAATTTCAACTTTGTCTTCGGGAAATGATATTTTGAGAAATCTATAATAAGTAAATTGTGATACAAAAGTATCTTAGATTTCCACTGGTGACAAAGTCATAGGTACTTTTTTTTTTTGGCCTACATTCATAATTGAAAGAGGGGCTAAATTTCAGTGAGAGGTTAGTGAAAACAAATATGTAATTTTCCTCCATCCAACTTCATAGATCCTTCCCACTTCAAATTATACCCATGGACTTCAAGGAGGCTCAAGGACTCCAGGTTAAGGAGCTTCCTATAAATTTATTTCAGTTTACCCAATATTAATGGAATAGTATGTTTAAAGAACTATGGTTGCAGCAGAGCTATAGGACCTGTCCCTGACCCCAAGGTACTCACTGAATAACAGGAAAATTATAATATACAAGGGAAACCCTGAGAAGTGCCATACCAGAACAGAAGAAACCTTTTGTGGAAATATGGAACCACAGTTCAAAGTGGTATTTGCACTGGTCTCTAAGGATAACCTGGATTTTGAAAAGGGGAGAGTGTGGGAATTGGGGGGAAGAGCACACAAATGCCCTAGGTAGAGAAAGAAATATGTGCAACGGCCTAAAAGGAGACAGAGATAAAAGCCTGCAGGTCTATACTGCTGAACTGAATGAATAAGCATTTTCAGAACTCTAATGGAAAACTGAGTAATTCATAAAAGTGCTAACAAAGGATCAAGATGAAAAAAAATTAATTACATGGGACTGAGTGAACTGATGAGGATGATTATAATTTTTGTGACTTTCTGTTTGAATTTAAAAAAAACACATTTGTAATTTAAAAAAAAAAAAGCATGCAGGTCTCCTCCAGGGTAAATGAGGTCTGCAAGGTGAAGAGTGGGCAGAGAGACCAGGAAGGTAGGTGGAAGGCCTTGAAGAATATGCTAGAAAGCTGGGCCTTAATCCTGTTGAGAGTGGCCAGCCACCCTGAAGGTTCTAAGCAGGGTGGGGCAGAATCAGAATAGGGCTTTTTAGAAGAAAGCACCCAGGGAGGACACCAAGGAAAGGGGTGGGGCTCTAGGGAACATTCCACAGCTAGAAGTTCCCTTTATTTATAAGATTATTTATTTATTTATTTATTTATTTATTTATTTATTTATTTATGGCTGTGTTGGGTCTTAGTTGCGGCACGCGGGATCTTCGTTGGGGCATGCGGGGTCTTTCATTGTGGTGCACGGGCTTTTCTCTAGTTGTGGCATGTGGATTTTCTATCCCTAGTTGTGGTGCGCAGGGCTCCAGGGCATGTGGGCTCTGTAGTTGTGGCGTGTGGGTTCCAGAGTGCATGAGCTCTGTAGTTTGCGGCACACAGTCTCTCTAGTTGAGGTGAGGTAGCTCAGTAGTTGTGGCACATGGGCTCAGTTACCCCGCGGCACGTGGGATCTTAGTTCCTTGAGCAGGGATCGAACCCGTGTCCCCTTCATTGGAAGGCGGATTCTTTACCACTGGACCACCAAGGAAGTCCCAGGAGTTCCCTTTAATTCACACTATTGGGAAGAATTTTCAAAGGAAATTCAGTGTCTCTTACAGATCATGTCAATCACAGGTCATACCAATCTATCATCTATAGGCGCTGGCCCACAAGTCCAAATATTTAACTTAAAGATTTGGTAAATAAATGTTTCTTAAATAAATCAACTGGTAGAAAAGAACTCAGCCTGGGTTAGGAATAAGCATGTCAGAGAGGCTAGTACTGTACAGCTTCCTCCCTCCTAATAGAGCATCGCCCCAGAACAAGGGCTCTCCTCAAATCTGAAGCTGTCCAGCTGAAACCAAACTGGAACCTACTTCTCTAGAATCTCCGCTGCGAGTTTCTGTCATTCCACTGTGGCTGCTTCTCGAGGGAAAGCAGCCTGTGGTTTCCTGAACTTCACTGTGGAGTCAAATATTCTTAGGTTTAAAAAAATTAGAAAGAAAAGCAAACACAAAGAGACTTCTCTTCTTGCCATCACTTAACTCAGAAGAAAATGTGAGTCATGAAGACAGGGTCATGGGTCTGCGTTCTCCTTTTCTTCTGTGTGTCAGGGGTAGCGGGTAGTAAGGGTAATAGCATGACTGGGGCTGAAGGTGATAGGTATAGGGCAGGAGTGTTGATCAAAGAATATCCCTTGTTTTCCTTAAGAGGAATCTGAGACCCAAATGTGTACAAGGAGCTTCAGGCCCAGATCCACTGCCACGCTGCCACATGGGGCCCACTGGATGCTCATCCTAGTGGGCACCCACTGCCTTCCTTTTGAGTCTGGCCTCTTCAATCTCAATGAGGAGAAGAGGGCAGTCTAGTTTGAGAGGCAAGAACTTGAAAATAAAGCCTCCAAAGTCAGCAGAAAGTTCCCAGGCAGCCCCTCAGCTCAGCAGGAGTGGAGGAGCTGGCCTGGGTGGAGTAGCATTTCAAGATGTGGTCCCCAACAGAGAACTAACGCCCTGTCTAAGCCTGTCCTTGAAAACGGTGTCTCTGGAGAACATTTAGAGTTTAAGGAACAAAAAAAAGTCTGGGTGTGGTGGTGGGGGGGTGACACCCTCTCATACACCCTAGCCCTCCCACCCCTAGCCCAAGAACAATAAATCCACTGTTATTTATTGAACAATTGAACACAGACACTTCCCACACCAAGCCTTTCATTGGACACTAACAAGCCCATGTCAGTGGACTGTCATCCAAAGCCCTTAACAAACTGGGATCTCTCCTGTGTCCCCAGTTGGCTGGCCTAAGAAACAAAATAACCAGGCCACATGCTACCTCTGCCTTGGCTGCAACAGCTGGGGTACTTTGCTCTCTGAACCTGGCCAGCTTCAAATAAGGGACCCTCTCTTTCCCTAGGGCCAGGAGCACCCAGATGAACAGTACCTGGGCCACAGTGAGGAGATCAGGGAAAAGTTTCCTCTTACTCACCCATGTCACTGAACTATAAGATGGCTCTTTCCTGGAAGGGAATTTGGGGGAGATAGAGGACAAAGCAGAGAGAGTCGAATAATCACAAGTGGCTTGCCTGAAGCATTGACCTGTACACAGAAGGCAAATGGCATTACCAGCCCCACGCCATGGATAAGGAAACTGACGAGCATAGAGGCAGGTAACAGAAGGATGGAAATGAACACTTACTGTATAGCAACTATGTGCCAAGCCCCTTCACTCACAGTCTCACTTAACATCACTGAAACCACATTTACTCAGCCAGCAAGTGGTGAAGACAAGTTTTCTGGACATTCCCAGAGCACCATCCTTGACTCCACCTACCTCTCCAGTAACACTGATTTCACTGCTGACTTCAGACACCGCCTTGGCAACTATTTTGGCTAAGGCCCAAACACTTTAGCATAGGAAGCCTGGGCACATCTGGGAAGCACTGCTTGGGAAGGCCCCCTTGCCAGGGCAGAGCTTATGAGTCAGCCCAGTTGGGGCTGAGCTCAATGACATCACCCCTCACCTGCCACCTCGCCATTCTCTTCAAAGGCCCAACTCCTCTGGGCTTTCAGTGTCCCTGCTGCTATGGAGAAGGCAAAGGTAAGTGTAGGAGGGTGGCCAGAGGCAGGACAAGCCCTACCAGGGTAACCCCAGAACTTCAGTATCTCCCCTGGACAGACAGCAGTCACCACAGTGTCACTCAAACTGCCTATCCCCATTATTTAGGCTCTAGCGCCCACCACTTCCTGCTTCCAGAACTGGGGCCAGGGCAGGGCAGAGCAGGGCAGGGCCTGGTCTGTCTTGCCTCTTGGGATGACAGCACTGCCTCAAGCAGCTGTTTTCCATAAGGGGTAAAACAAGGGTTGCTTTGAATCTCCAGCCTAGGAGGCATTCTCCCCCTCCCCCTTCCCCTCCTCCTCCTCCACTGACTCACTCACTTCCCGGCAACTCAGTCTCTTCCCTGTGGACTTGGAAGTGGTACCTGGTACAGTTATCTGTTTTGACCTCTTCCTGCCCATTTCCAGACCCTTAATACAGCTGGCAAGACCTGCCTAGGGTTAACCCTTCCTATGCCTGTGCTTTTTTCCAGTAGGTTCTAGAAAGGAGACCACACCCAACCCCATGCACACCCATACCTTTAATGGGTCAGCAGTAATTCTTTAATCACTCCAACTGCTGCAAAAGGCACGGGAGACAAGGGTCCCCTTTCACTTGCTTTGGCCCAGTCCTGCCTTCCAAAAGCTCCCTGAGAAGCATTTCAACTGGGAGACAAGGGCATACTGGACACTGGGTGTTACTCCTCCAGTTATCATATACTTAGAGGAGTAACCCCAAACAAAACTAACCCCTCATAGCAATGAGAATATAACTACATTGTCACTATAGGAGGAGAGCTCAGGACAGAGAACAAAGCTGAAAAGGTCAAAGGTCAGAAACAGTGAGGTTACCTTAGTAAGCTACAGCTTCCCCATTAATCCAGCCTTAATTGCACAGCCTTTTGCTCAAACTCGGACTGAGGTCGAGTCCCCCTCTTCTTCTCAACACATGAAGGTCAGGAAGGAAACTAGCTTCTCACCATTTATACCTAACCCCAGGTCTTATTTTCAAAATCAGCTCAGCCAAACCATATCCCAGGAGCAAACACCACCCACTCCCCTACCCCCCACCCCAGCACATCTCTCCTTCCAAGGCACAGGGGGCTGCCCCACAAGCTCCTTAGCATAGCCATTCCTCCTCTTTAAATTCCTCAAGATTTCAATCCACTCATCCTAGAATCTCATCTGGCACCTCCAGAATAAACCCTTCTGAACTTCTCATCCCTATTTTCCAAAAGAATAAATAATCCAGAATCCCCAACTATCAGACCTGAAAGGAACCTTAGAGATCACTTGATTCAAACTCTGCAATATACAGCTCGGGAAACTGAGGTTCAAGGAAGGGGAAGCACTGGCCCAGGGTCACACAGCTGCTGGACAGTGTGGGAGCAAGGATTAAAAATCTGGCTCTTGATGAGAAAGACAAATACCATATGCTAACACATATATATGGAATTTAAGAAAAAAAATGTCATGAAGAACCTAGGGGTAAGACAGGAATAAAGACACAGACCTACTAGAGAATGGACTTGAGGATATGGGGAGGGGGAAGGGTAAGCTGTGACAAAGAGAGAGAGATGCGTGGACATATATACACTACCAAATGTAAGGTAGATAGCTAGTGGGAAGCAGCTGCATAGCACAGGGAGATCAGCTCGGTGCTTTGTGACTGCCTAGAGGGGTGGGATAGGGAGGGTGGGAGGGAGGGAGATGCAAGAGGAAAGAGATATGGGAACATATGTATATGTATAACTGATTCACTTTGTTATAAAGCAGAAACTAACACACCATTGTAAAGCAATTATACTCTAATAAAAAAAAAATCTGGCTCTTGAACCACTGGCCATAATAAGCAATAGAAACATCCTAGCACTTGGAAAACAGTAGACACGTCAGGCTGTTGAGCTGGAAAGACTATGTGGAGGAGGCAGGACCAGCTTGCTTCCATGAAAAACTCCAAACTGACACCGAATGGAAGTCTAGTTTATGACAGAGGGCAAACCTAACTTTAAGGCTCTGATACATTCACCATCACCCATTCTAGGGAGACTAAACCTTTTATAACAGCATGGAAGGAAACTCAAAGATCCCTTGTTTCTAGGACAGTTTTTTTTGCAAAAACTTGGATAGCAACTGATTGGGAAGGTCCCTGGCAACAGTCACAGCCAAGACCCAAGCTGGAGGTTGGGACAGGGTGGGGAGGTACAGAGAGGGTGGAGACGACACAGCAGGGAAAGAGGCAGGGAATTTGAGGAACGGATTTATATCTAGATAGCCAAGAACAACAGATTCTTCAATTCTCATAAAACTTTGAAGCTGCCGAAATAAAAGGAAAGAGGGCCCATCATTAATAAAATAAGTCTCTCAAATGGGTTAAGCCCCTCTCTGGGGCCCCACCCAACTGGGCTTCAGTCTCTAGATTCAGTTTCCTGCTTGACCCAGCTTCCTGCCTACAAGTTTCACAGGAAGTATTTATAGACTGGAAACACAGACCGTTTGCAGCTGCCTGGAGACACCAGTTCTGCCCAGAGCACCAGAAGAGGGCTCTACTTTCTGTGCTCAAGAACACATCACAGCGACCTCCAGCATCCCAGCTCTGAAAGGCACTGGAGCTGATCTAAGTCTCAGCTTGAGTTCCATCCATTACTCATGGGATTTCTGCCCTGTCCTGTGCTCCTCAGTATTAAAATTGCTGAAGCCAGGATCAGTCAACTATGCAGGAGCAAGGGGAGGCTTCCAGGGTAAATCAAAAAGCTGTTTTCTAAACTTATGGTTACCAGCGGGGAAAGGGAGGAAGGGATAAATTGGGAGATTGGGATTGGCATATATACACTACTATATATAAAATAGATAACGAATAAGGCCCTACTGTATAGCACAGGGAACTCTACTCAATACTCTATAGTGACCTATATGGGAAAAGAATCTAAAAAAGAGTGGATATATGTATATGTATGACTGATTCACTTTGCTGTACACCTGAAACTAACATAACATTGTAACTCAACTATACTCCAATAAAAATTGAAAAAAAAAAAAAGCAGCTCTGTTTTCAACCCCAGAGCTAAGCTAAGGTCAGCTTCCTGCCAACGTCGCTGGTAAGCCAACAGCCAAACCTGGTATCTGAGGAACTCACAAAATTGCAGCCCTCGTCCCAGAAATAATGGGCTCAGTTCTTTGAGGAACAAATCATGGTATAGCAGAAAGAGGCTTTGGAGTCTCTCTGACCTTCCTCTTTCTGAAACTCAGTTTTCTAATCTATAAAATGGGTCTAATAACATCAACCTCACAACAGGGTTACTGGGAGATTTAAGTTAAAATAACAGACATGAAAGTACTTGGTATATCATAAGTAGAATGTGATGATTACTAACCCCTCCTTTTTTAGCCATATTATTACAAATATTCTACTACCTCTCTGAAATCAGTTAAAACAAAAACCTGTTCGACTGCACCTAAGGGCTATGGATTGCCCAAGGAGACCTCCAGAGAGCCCTTCTAGCATAAAGGACTCTTTGACTGTGGGGTCAAACTCTAAAAATGTGATTAGATTTCTACTTGGCTAGACAGTTTGAAGCCATGCACATCAGGTAGACACACACACATCCTTCAATTATTTTAAATGTTTTCTCTCTTGGGAGGGATGGGGATTTCCCCCAAGAAGCAGAGCCCTGAGGGGAGTCAGAATACAACAGAGCGCCTGTGCTACCTTGTCCTTTTAAAGGCTGCCTGATTTTCTTTCCTCGTTCTAGGCTCTGCCTTGCCATTTTCTCCAAACATGTCCCATCAATATATACAAGTTCCCAACCCTTCAACACAACACACTAAGACATCCAAAGTCCTTCAGCTGTTATCCAGAAAAATCACAAACTTTTAAAAATACAGATTCCCTGGCTTCACCCACAGAGATCATGATTTATTATTATGTAAGAAGCAGGGCCTGGGCATTAGAAGTTAAGAGCTTCAGGTGATTCCAAGGCCAGCCAGGTCTGGGAACCTCTGGCATGGAATACAGCCTCTCATGTGCTGGTATTAATACGGCCAGAGGGATGCTTGATGGAAGGGAAACAAAGCCAAGTAGAGAGCAGTAACTACAGGGACATCTAGGCCGGTGAGCCTAGTGAGTGGCTCTCCAGAGTTGAATGCAGCTCACCTCCACAAAAGATCAGGAATGCAGTCAGTCCTGCTACTGCCCCCAAAGCCCTCTGCAACCTGGTCTCTTTATTTGTAAAGTAGGGCAGGAATTATCCTTGCCCCTCCCTACCTAGTATCATCACTTCCCACCACCACAGACACTATTATATACTAAAGCAATTTCTCTCTTGTAGAAGGAACATAGCTTTGTACTCTAAAAACCTGAGGGCAGCATCCAGCTCTGCCAATAACAAGCCATGATCTCTCAATCATCCTATCTGTAAAATGGGCATAATGACATCCACCTGGCAGACGGTTGTGCAGTGGTAATGTGGTGTTTCCCAAACTTAACTGTTGGGAATCATTTGGGGCACTAGTTTAAAAACCCAGATTCCTGGACTCCACTCCAAGCTTACTGAAACAGACTCTCCAGAGGAGGAGCTTGGGAAGTAGTAGCTTTGTCCCAAGTGATTCTTACCCTCCGGGAAATTTAAAGAAACATCACCTGACACAGATGCTGTTGAGATAAAATGAGAGGTCAGACCAGAGCTTGGGTCCTCCAAAATGCTTCCTGGCCCAGAGATCCTCATAGCAGGAACCTTTAGGTTAGAACCCAGGAGAGGATGCTCTGTAGGCAGAAGAGGGAGGAGAAAGCTTTGGAATTCCAATCAGAAAGCTAAGTGCAGGACTTCCCTGGTGGTCCAGTGGTTAAGAATCCACCTTCCAATGCAGGGGACGTGGGATTCCATTCCTGGTCAGGGAACTAACATCCCACATGCCCCCGGGCAACTAAACCTGCAGGCTGCAACTACAGAAAAGCCCACTTCGAAGACCCAGCACAGCCAAAAAAAAAAAAAAGGAAGACAGCTAAGTGCTTTCTGGAATGACCATAGCCTCAGGTCACTGTCCAGAGCCTTCCATTATCTTCCCATCTAGTTAAGAATTAGCCAGTGGGAGGAAACAACTGGTGCAAATACCTCAGCAGCCAAAACACATTGATCAAAAACTCTAATTAGGGGCTTCCCTGGTGGCGCAGTGGTTGAGAGTCTGCCTGCCGATGCAGGGGATACGGGTTCGTGCCCCGGTCTGGGAAGCTCCCACATGCCACGGAGCGGCTAGGCCCGTGAGCCATGGCCGCTGAGCCTGTGCATCCGGAGCCTGTGCTCTGCAACGGGAGAGGCCAAAACAGTGAGAGGCCCGCGTACCACAAAAAAAAAAAAAAAAAAAAAAAAAACCTCTAATTAGGGCCCCAATCAAAATCTTGTCAAGTTCTCTGCCCCTTAAGCACTTTCTCTTGGGAGAACTTTCAGGCAAGGAGCAGGCCTTAAATGATACTCTCTCTTTCCTGGATGCCCTGGGAACTTGGGGAACAGAAAAGACATGGTGAGAGGGTCTTGCATTTGCATATAGATGTGAATAGACTGAGGGTGGGAGTGAGCCTGGGACTCTAAGATAGGTGTGATGAATAACAGTGCACTGGAACCAGCTCGTACTAGAGCTGATCATGGGCCACTCTGTACAACTCCTCCTTCAAAGACCTTGTATTGGTAGTTTGAAATTGGCAATGGTGAGAGTATTTCCACCACAGGGATTAGTAAACAGTTCAAATCATGGCTTCACCAGAGAGTTTGTTGTGAAACATTTACCAGCACATGAAACACACGTAAAGTAAGCCACCTTTAGGCCCATTTTACAAACGAGGAAACTGATCTCAATGAAGGGAAGCAACTGCCATCTTTTAGTTGTATGATCTTGGCCAAGAGCCAGGTCCGTCCAACTAGCAACAAATCCCAGGCTCTTCCTACCAGCACCCCAGGGCAGTAGGAAGCCCTTGTCAACAAAAAGGGAGCTGACCGGGCTTCCCTGGTGGCGCAGTGGTTGAGAGTCTGCCTGCCGATGCAGGGGACAAGGGTTCGTGCCCCGGTCTGGGAAGATCCCACATGCCACGGAGCGGCTGGGCCCGTGAGCCGTGGATACTGGGCCTGCGTGTCCGGAGCCTGTGCTCCGCAATGGGAGAGGCCACAACAGTGAGAGGCCCGTGTACCGCAAAAAAAAAAAAAAAAAAGGGAGCTGACCCAAGGGTTCCTACATCAACTAACAGCCAAAGGGCACCTAAGTGCACCTGGTGTACTACCAAGAGGTAAAGAGCCCAGGACTGAGACATGAAGGCAACAAGAGACAGTTTCATCCCCACCAGAGGAGAGAGGCTGGAGTGGAGCAGGGAATGGGTTGGAAATCCCCAAAGGAAACCACAGCACTTTCTTAAGGTCTCTTTACAAATACATGATGGAGAGTGTGGGTCCTGGAAGGAAGCCCTGGGGGCGCTGCAAGTCCCTAGATCTCTTGAAGCATCAGTTTTCCTGAAAGTAAAATGGGAGTAACAATGCCTACCTCACAGATTGTTGTGAGGACAGCATTATCTCCTTTACTCATAGGAAAGGACCTGGCTTGGCACCTAGCATGTATTAGATGTTTGATACATTTTAGTTCCTTTCTCCTGCAACCTCATTATCCAATCCAGGACCTCTGGCTCACCCTTATACAATAAAAATCCTAACCCCATGTGCACAATGCTTTACACTTTAAAAGACACTGTCCACATGCATTCTCTCACTGAACTCAACTCTGTATGAAAGGCAGAGCAGAGATGAGCACCATTTTATAGACAGGAAAAATGGAAGCTCAGTGAGGTAAACGGCCAATTTGCTCAAGTGTGAAGGAGACAGGACTAGAACCCAGGTCTCCTCAACTACTAGCAAGCACACTGTTCTTTGCCCTTCCAAGTTTCTCTTATTTAAGGTTGCAAGAGAGTCCTTCCAAAGGCTTACTTGCTATCATTTATTTCATCCAAGAAATCTAGTGGCCTCTGGCCTCTAGCTCTGTCTCAGGGTGCTACAAGAGGGGTTCTCCTTGGGATGGGAGAAGATCAAGGTAGCACAGGATGGGAACAGTCTTTCTTGTAGTGGAGGGAGCCACACCATTAGTTGGAAGCAACCAGCCAAAAACAGTGGACCAGTAACCTTGAGATAGTCCCTTCCCCCTCTAGGTTGGAGTGTCCCTAACTGTACTGGGTAGGTCTTGATCAGTGGTTTTCAGTTTTATTACTTTTTTTAGCAGCTTCCTGCCTCTTCATTCTCCCAAACAGAAAATCTCATGAAATTTCAGGATATAAAGTACATAAAAGTAGAATTGTTCTGGTGGAAGGATGGCTACAGCTCCCCAGGCAGCTTGGCCAAATACAGTTTGCAAACCACTGGACTAGCAGCTTGGGGGAAGGGAGGGAGCCCCAGTTCTAACCTTGTAAAATTCTACTCATCTTAACTCTGCTGATTCCTTAGAGGACTTAAAGACTCCCTGGGGCTCAGTTTACCCATCTATGGTATGAGGTGATTGGACCAGTTAGTCTCTAAAAGCCCTTTTTTGCCTTGTGATTCTAGGAAAAGGGAGCCCAGCAATCCCCGTGGTGGAGAACTGTGATGAGAGACCAACAAGAGCAAAGCCTCATCCCTACGCCCAGAAAGCCCCTCTGCCTCTGATGACTCTGAACTTAACTCTACAGTCAGTTCCTCAAGCGCTGGCAGCTGGGCGGGTGGGCAGACAGGCAGGAAGGCGGGCGCCCCACCCTCCCTTGCACAGGAAGCTAGCTACATCCTCTTTTCCCCACCCCAGGCAGCACATCTCCAAAGGTCCCCATTAGAAGTAGTGGGGGCGGGGAAAAGAAGAGGATGGGGCCTGAAAGGAAACTGAACATGCAAATCACCTTAGTGTTCTAGGCAGCCATCTGTTCAGAGGGGAGTGACTGGGGCCTGGGGTAAAGCAACAAAACAACCCCATTCTCTACTGGGGTACAGCTCCCCGGACAAAACCTTGCCAAAATGGCCTATGGCTGCAGGAGTCACAAGGCATGGGCTGATACAGCGGGCAGCCTGGGCCCACCCACTCCTTGCCACGGAGTTTCTCCAACCTGAAGAGTTGGGTCTCATTCACAGGTGTTTACAGTTCTTTCTTAGAGTAAGAACACAGACATGCCATGGGTGGGTGGGTGTACACGAGTTAACACTTGAGAATAGAGGGGCTCTTCACGCCTCTCAAAGCCAAGAAGGCAGGCACCAACCCGCATGGCCACACTACCAGCCCACTTTCCCGCGCCCTCCCCCATACCTTGTGACTGGGCCCCAGCCCTCCCCACATCCTGTTCTCAGAGAACACGTGGCTGCCTGGGGAAAGATAATGTCATTACCACACTTCCCCTCCCTGGAGGAGGCTTTCGTTGACTGGGGAGGGAGCTGGAGTAACCTGGTTGATCAAGCTGAAAAATCTGCAGTAATCTCCCAGTTTCACAGACAGGGACAGGAAGGGTGACCAGCTAACCACGGGAGCACCTTCCACACTGGAGGACCCATGCCTAGAGAAAGATGGTGATGGTCCAAAGTACTTCTGGAAAAATGAATTTTCTGAGAAAACACAAATTGGCAACTTCTATATTTGGAAACTGAAAGAAAACATGCCAATGCTCTTCCTTGATTAATGAACCATGAGATGCAAAAATACAGTAAACATATTTTTTTAAAGGCTCCCAAACATCACTGAAGTCTCACTACACATGGGTTTTAGATGCCAGTATCAGCATTTCTGCTAAAGCAACATGATTTGCACAGGGTCTTAATGGGCCTAGAGTGGCTTTGGCCACTGGATAAAAGAAAATGACTTCAGACCAATAGGAACAGCTCCCCCAACAAGATCAGAGGAAGGGATGATGAGGGGGTACCACAGTCTGAGCCCACTCACTGTTCAATTTCCCTTCACTCCTCTCTGACCAGCTGACGCCCTGGATCCCCCCTTGTCTTCCCTTCCCAGACTATAAGTAGCAAAGAATGCGGTTGAACATTCCATCTGAATATTCAGGGAGGGCCTCCTCATTCATCCAGGGTGAGAAATCAGAAGGCAGATGCCATTCCACAGCACTGCCTCACTAAGTGCAGACCTTCAGTGCAGCATAATCCCAGGCTAGATTTATATGGGAGACCTTGACTGACTACCCCTAAACAAGTCGTCCCCAGTCCCAACCAGCCTACTGCTCTCCGACACCTAATCTTGCAGCCCAATCTAACTCTTGCCCCCATCAAGGAACACGGTTTGTCATATAGGCCTCAAGAAAATACCAACTCTTAGCACCTGCCTCCAGTGGATGTGCTGAAGGCTGAAGAGTGGCGTCTGGCATCACACCTGCCCTAGGTATCTCTGTTTGTAGCCACAGTCTTCATTTTTGTCATGGTAACCTTCCTGGAAGCAGAGGTATAGAGAGCCCAAATAATGCCCTTGAGCTCTGTGGATCTATGATTGTTTTGGAAAAGTCCTAGGGCAGGGTGAGGGGGGCAGTCAGTAAGAGAACAGGGACATGACATCCAGCTTATTAATTTTAGTCCCTATGTAGATTAACATAACTTCTTTAAATGCTGGCTCTGTATTTTCTGAGTTGATAAAGCCACATCTTGCCCTCCAAACCACAAGCTCAGATGCTAATTTACTGAGACCGGTAAAAACTGTTTAACCTATCCAACCAACAATACCAGGGTTTTTAGCACCCCTACCACCAGAAACTTACAATCTTTGTATCCCCTAATGGTAAGGTTGAGCATGCATGAAACCACTCACTCCCAACACATACACACATCAGAGTTCTTCGGGTAGGGTAAGAAGCACCCACACCCTAACTCTGGTTTAGTTTCTTTCCATAGCAGCAGGAAAGAGGCCCACCAGAATCTCTATAGAAATTACCCGGCAGCCTCTCTTATGGCCCAGGCAATAGATATTGTTCCACAATCCAAAGTGAGTCCTAAAATTGTACCTACAATTCTAATAAGACCTAGAAAAGCAAACAGGGCCACCTCTTACCTACCTCAGGTGTTTCAGAAAGGACCTCTACCCCTGACACAGTCACATATATACACATGCTTGCTTCACACACCACTATGGACCAGGCCTTGAGATGATTCTAATGCTTGCAAATGTGCATTGTGAAAGTGAGTGAGCAAGCGTGTGAGAGTGTTTTTGTTGGGGAGGGGTTGCAAGTTCATGGGGAATTACCGTGCTGTACAGCAAGAGCAGTGATAGAGATAATCAGAGGGAATTGTGGAAACATAAAGGGGCACCCAGGCCATAATGGAGAAGGCACGAGGCCAGGTTTCTAGAGAAAGAGCAGACCTGTCCTGAATGACAAATAATATTTTCACAGGAAAAAGATGTTAAAGGGAAAGGGAAGCTCATGGTATTCCAGGTAGACAAATAGCCTGTACAAGGACACAGAGTGTAGGCCCTTCAAATGCCACAGGAAAATATACAATATGTGAAATCCCTCCCAAAAGTACAAAGTTAAGTATCAAGTCCTGCTTTCCCAGCTCTCTGACCCTCTTGCCAGAAACTATCAGAAGAAAATACATTAGAGAGCTTTCCACCACCACAGTATTAAACACCAGCTCATCAGATGTGGGGGAGAGGCATGCCACAGGCAGATACAGAAATCCCTGAAGACAAAGCCAGACAAGGTGGCCTAGTATACAAGATATAGGTAGGAAGCTGGTTCTATTCCGCACAGCCTCACTGAGGTACCAGCTTAGCTTAATGAGCACTCCCTACCCTAGCTTCCACAAACCTTGAGGGAACCACTCTCCAGATCTTGAGAGATCCTACTACAACCCACTTTCAGTCCATATGGAAAACCTGTCTACCCACAGATAGACCTGGAAGGATGACCAGACTAAGATCCCCCTGCACCCTATCCTACCACACACACACACACACACACACACACACACACACACACACACACAGGAAGTGAAAGCTACCAGCACAGCAAGGGCTTGGGGTGGGCCTCAGCTATGGCTGTCTAGCTTCTGCAAAGGGGTGGGGACCCAATGATTTCACAAACTGTTTTGCTTTCTTGAGTAAGGGTTCCTCTAACCATTGTCTCCTCTGCACACTCTCTCTTCTTCCCATCCCAAAACCATCCTGTCTAACCTGGGTCTCATAATACCCAACTCCCTCATCTTGGGACTTTCAAGGCTCTCCTGAGCTGGGGTTCTCCTTCACAGAGCAACAGATTCACCCACACAAATTCTTGGACTGTTTCCCCTCAACGGGCTGCAGTGGAAGGTAGTGCAGTGCAGGGAGCCCATTTACAAATTAGAGGAAAAGCCTAACTAGGGTCCTAAAATTATTTGATCTCAAATACTTAAAGACGGCAAAATACAATGAAAGAAATTAAGAGAAAAGGGGCTTTTATCAAGCATCTTCAATATGCCAGGCACCCTTCTAGGTATACTTTCATGTTCATGCGCTCTTTTCTCTCTCATAAATTCCAAGGAAGTGGGTGTCATTTTTTATCTCTATTTTAAAGATGGAAAACTAAGATTCAGAAGGTTAAATACCTTACCCAAGGTCATGCAGCTATAAATAATGGTTGAAAATAATTCTACAGGGGCTTCCCTGGTGTCACAGTGGTTAAGAATCTGCCTGCCAACACAGGGGACACAGGTTCAAGCCCTGGTCCAGGAAGATCCCACATGCCGCGGAGCAACTAAGCCTGTGCACCACAACTACTGAGCCTGCACTCTAGAGCCCACGAGCCACAACTACTGAGCCTGCATGCCACAACTACTGAGCTCGTGTGCCACAACTACTGAAGCCCACATGCCTAGAGCCTGTGCTCCGCAACAAGAGAAGTCACTGCAATGAGAAGCCCACGCACCACAACAAAGAGTAACCCCTGCTCGCCACAACTAGAGAAAGCCCACGTGCAGCAACGAAGACCCAACGCAGCCAAAAATAAATATTTTTTTAAAAAAAGAAAATAATTTTACATAATTGGCCCACTTAATTTATCTTATGGCTACCATCTTCCTTTCTCTCAAGTCACCTTGAACAATGCCGACCAGACACTGGCCCAAAGAAGTCAGGAGAAAAACCTGAGGCAACTCTACTTGCAATGCTCACCATTAATTGTCGCCTTAAAACCATTTAAGCTAGCCTCGCTCACAGACTATTCACAAACATGCTTCAGTCCCTAAGGGTAGGAACATCTTTACACATTCCACAAGTCTTCTATACTGTTGGGCGTAGAGGTATAGGGCTTTGGGGACAGAAAGGAAGGGGAGAGGAGGAGCAGCCCTGGTCACCCCTCAGGAAGCTCAGTGGTTGAGTCTCCCAGGCCTAGTAGCCTAGAGTTGGGTGGGTATCTACAATCCTAGGTGTGTTTGGGGAAGGGTGGGGACAGCAGAGGAGAAAAGAGAAAGCATTCCAAAGCAGATCTGGTACAACACCTCTTATAATCCTGGCTTTTCCAGGAGAATGACTCAGCCTTGGCACCATACTCTCTCCATTACAGGATTCCCAGGAACTCGACAAGAATGGGCATGGGTGACCAAATAGGCATATACCCACATAAACACACAACAGTTAACAAAATGCAAACCTCCAGAACACTGGATGTAAGGGCTCCAGATAGAGCTGGGAATGCCTCCCTGTCTGGGTAAAAGCTAGGCTCTAATATCACCCCTACAACAAACGGTCTCAGTATCTTACTCCAAAAGTACCCAGGATTCCTTCTGTTCAAGCATAGTCTGGAAAGAGCACAAAGGAGGCACCTTCTCAAAAAGCCAGGATTGATTTTAGGAGGCTCATCAAAGCCAGGGATGAAGTGTGCGGGGAGGAGCAGGAAGAGTCAGCCCCTGCTCCAGAATCCCCTGTTGAACACAGCTTTGGACTTCTGTGATTTTGTTTTCAAATCTCCCTAATTACCATCAACAGGAGCTGCTTACTTATCAGATTTGGGGCCATCTGAGATGAAAAGCTAAGTCTTACACAGGAACAGTGAGCTGGAGGAGAGCATCATCTATCGGGTTCTTTCCCCTCCAAGGATACAATTCTAATTCTAACCCCCAGTGACTATGACACCAAGTACACACCAGAAGGAGACAAAGTGGTTTGGTTAGTTAGTAACCAACACAGAAGGGACTAGCTACACACATCCCAATCATAAATCAGGAGTCAAAGGCCTACCATGTGCCTGGCTCAGGAAAGAGGAACCATGAGTTTATAAGAAATTGGTATATAATAGGGACTTTCCTGGTGGTCCAGTGGTTAAGAATCCACCTTCCAATGTAGGGGACGTGGGTTTGATCCCTGGTCAGGGAACTAAGATCCCACATGCCGCAGGGCAACTAAGCCTGCGCGCTCAAGAGCCCATGTGCCACAACTAGAGAAGCCCGCGTGCCGCAACGAAGAGCCCGCATGCTACAATGAAAGATCCCGCATGCATAAACTAAGACCCAACACAGCCAAATAAATAAATAAATAAATAAATAAATGCATAAAGGATTTTGGAATCTTAAAAAAAATAGAAATTGGTATATAATAACTTGGTAGTGTAAAGCATAGATTACCAGGGGTTGGCAAACTGTTTCTATGGGCCACATATGGTCTCTGTTGCATATTCCTCTTTTTTTTCTTTTTACCAATGCTTTTAAAATATGAAACCTATTCTTACATTACATACAAAATCAGGCCTCACGGGCAAGTTTGCTAATTGCTAGACTAGGCTAGTAACTCCATTCACTATCTGCAAGGTCTCAAACCTGGACCAATAGCACTCTTCACATTCTACTTTCCACAGAAGATGGGCAGCAAGAGTCTTATCTGAAAGTTAACCAAAGAAAACTGGACCAGACCATCATACACAGTAGTCTATTCCCTTCCTAAGTAAAGGCAGTGGGGGGAAAAAAGGGTAATAAGCTTAGACCACTAACCATCTATTCCCCAAAGGCTCATTCAGATACCAGAAAGGCCCTGGGCCAAGCTGACCCCCCTCAATAGCAGGCCCCAGACCAAAGGCTGAATCAAGGATTGCCGGGCCCCTAGGCGTCTGGCTCAAACCCCTGGCCTTGAAGAGCAAGAGGCATGCATGAAGAAGAAAGAAGAAGGGGACCTTCCTAGCTGGCCTATTAAGGGCTAAAGAAACAAAGGGACATATGTGGCTTGTTTCCCTCCCTATCCCCTTAGAAAACATTTGGAAAATAAAAGAAAATCAAGTTGGAGCGGCCAAACTCATCGGGAGGGACAGCTAAGAATGAAACTAATGCCAACCACAAAGCTCCAAGGCTAAAGACCTCCACTAGTGGCCAACGCTGCACACAAGCCTTTCTCCTCTGGACGAGGTCTAGGATCTTCAGGGTCCAGTTAGCACTTATCTCACAAGGAAGTGGTGAAAAGAAACAACCATTCAGGAGTGCCCACCTTCTAACCTCCCACTTCATGCCCTGGCTCCTCATACTTACCCCTCCTGTAGAAAAAAAATAAAAACAAAAACATATGTGTGAAAGTATGTGTATTCTAAAAGTCAACTACTGCTAAGAACTGTGGGCTTCTGGATACAGGGGATACACCAACAGCTAATGCTCAGATGCAGCCCTTTCCTCCTCCCTAGCTTCCAGATTCTTCCCCCAGGAGACAGAAGGCTTCTAGGGAATCTAGCCTGACTCAAGGGAGGGAACAGGAGAAGAGATGCCTTCAAATCAATTCAGCAGCTATTGAGCACCTGCAAAGTGTGGGGCAGGGTGCTGGGCACTGAGAATACAGAGATTATGACAAGCCCCTACTTCAAAGGGTTCCCCATCTAGTAGTGAAAAGATGTAATTATTGGATCCCAAAGAATGCAGTGTGTGCTATATCCACCCTGAAGCTCCCAGTCACCTTTCTCTTCAAATAAAAATTTCCTTTGGAGGCTGGTAGGAGAAAAGAAACCAAGATACCCTCTTAGCACTGCCTGGTTCTCCAAACTAAGCACCTTCTTGTGCTCCTGGGAAGACTGGGAGCAAAGCCTCCTTTCCAATCATAAAAGGAATTTATTCTCTAATTGGGGTGCCACATACAAAACAGTGGGAAATAATAAAAGACCACACTGTGATATGGTGCCAGGGCTTATGAGAGAGCTTGGTGTACTCTGAAAGTACAGGAGCAGCAAGGGCTGGGACCTGGTCAGATGTAAAGGCCAATCAGCTGAAGCAGGAAGTGGAGAATCAGCAGTCTTCAGTTCCAAAGCACCTTGCCTTGGACACAAGGCAGGGTCCCAGCCCAGCACTTCTATATGGAACTGAGGAATGAAGTCACCAGGTCCTTGGGCTCTTACTCACCAACTCCCTGTAATGTTCCCACTAACTGAATGCCTTGGTGTCCACAGCATTACTCACTTTCCATCCTGTCCTATCCTTTCTCTCCCACCACCACTGGTATGCGCATGCCTAGCCAGTGAACTCGAGCTCTAAAGAGAGCTGCTTACCTCCCTGGGGTCCAGTTAGTTTCTGTGAACCTCACCCCTTCCTCTAGTACTTGAGGTGGGGAGTGGTGCATAACTCCCATCTCATCCAGGCCCAATAACCAAGTTTAGAGGATGCCCAATTGAGCTGTCTGGGCCACCTTTACTTCCAGCTATGAATGGAGTGGAAACAGCCCTAGACAAAGTCTCAGCTCAGCTTAGCTATATTCATGCTGTGTTGGCATGGACATGGGCTCCATTTCTTAGGCTCAGTTTTCTCAGATGTAACATGGAGAGGCTTCAGTTAGGGATGTAGTTATCAACCCTGGCCCAAAATTAGAATATCCTACGGGAGCTCTTAAAAAATACTGATGCCCAAAGCCCTAAGCCAAAACATGAATCAGAGTCTCCAACATGCTTCCACAAGCTGGCCAAGACCAACTAACTGTATAGGCAAGCTGGACTTCCCCAATGGATCAGAAGGCTGTTCCCATGCAGAACTCAACACCCTACTATAAGGGCAGCCCTAACAGTTAAACTCCACCTTCATTCTAGCCCTTAGGGCCACTAGGGTCATGAGTTCAAATTTCCCCCTTCTCCCAACCTTGCTTCAAATCCACAAGAAAAGGATTCAAATGCATCAGCACTAGTAAATTCAACCTCACATGCTTTGACATTAAGCAAGCATTATGATTTTTCCTTCTTCTAAAAGACCAGGCCTATCTGCCATTAGAAACTGGGTTTCTCCATTGCCACATCTGGTCTCCATGGCCCAACTTTAAGGACCTCACACTCTACACAACGGGAATGGTGACAAGGGAGAGCTGTTCCTCCGGCTTCCACAGCCTTTGACTGCTCTAGTGACACATTGCTTAGTGACAGTGTCACATTCCTGAGGGCTTACCAACTACTTGTGACCAGGAACCATCTGGCCAGAGACTACACTAAACTGTCTACACCTCATGATGTCATCCTATTGCCTGTTTCTGGGGGGCTGCCCAAGTACTACCTTTCCAGAGCACCTCTTCCTTCCTTACCTAGATCAGGCCAGGTCTGACTCTTGCCACCCTTGCCTGCCCAACCGTCTACCCAATTATGCTCCATAACATTCCCAAGGCCTTTCTATGAAGGGTTCTCCTCTAAGGCCAGGTGTAGCTGATCACTCCCAACCTCTCAGAGCTGGTAGAGTTGCCATTTGGCCCAGTATCCCACAGAATGAGAACATTTCTGAGATGTGTGCCACAATCCCCCTACCCAAGGTGGGGCAGACCAGCCTCCATTGTTGAGGGAATGTAACATCTCTGAATAAATCACAGACTTGAGGAGCAGGAATGGTGCTCAGAGATTAGCCAAACCAACTCCTCATAGAACAGACTGTGGTCCCAAAAGGGGCAAGGGCCTGGTCAAGATTGCCCTGGGAAGCTGGCAGAAGAGCTCAGACTAACCTCCAGCTCTTCAACTCCAGAAGAGTGCTCTTTCCACAATTCCCCAGTACCTCTTCCACTAATGCTCCCGCCAAGGTCCAAACAAGACTCTACATTAGCTAGGCCGAAGCAATCCCCAAACAATTCTCACTTCTTAACAAGCAGCATCTATGTGTCCAAGAGCAACATAAAGCCAAGTAAGTTATTGGCCCAACCAGGTGGAAAGCTCAACCAGCCTTGAAGGCAGTGGTCTGACATTAGCAAGAAGGGTAACATACGAAGCCAGCTACAAAACAAGTGTCAGGCCAGGCCCCAAGCAGGCAGAACACAAACATGACAGGTGGACAGCCACACACAGATCCCAACTACTACAATTCTCTCTAAACTTTATTCTTCACTCATGATATTTTAGGAGAGACTAAAGGGAGGTTGAGCAACTATTAGAACAGGGGAAGGACCTGATGTTTAAAGCTGAAACTTCTTTTCTAGTCTCAAAACTCTGGCCTAATCATGACTAGAGCTTAAGTCCAGGCCTTTATGAAACAACACTCATCTCCCCTTTCTACACCCCCTACCCCATGCAAAGTCTAAAACTAAAGTCTAATGTTTGCCACTGAACTCTTGTGTTCCTTATTCATTAGCTGAGTGATTTCTGCAGTCACTTAACCTCTCTGAGCCTCAGTTTCCCCATATGAAAAAGCGGGGTTAATAATTCCTAACCTGCCAACTGGAGAGAGTTAATGAATATCAAATGACATAATAATAATAGTGGTAAAAAGGGTTTTGACAACTACAATGCATATCGCAAATGTAAAGATTATCAGCATTTGTGTTGGGGACTTTCTTTTTGGTCCAGACATGGGGTGAGTACAGCTAGGAACACTGGAAAATAATTGCAGGGCAATGCCAGCCAACCTATAAAGGGATTCCTTCAATTCACATCTGACAGGGCCATTTTAAACAGGGAACTACTTGGACAACAGGCAGCTACCCCCTAAACTTATAACTCCCTCCCAGATTCCTAACCAAAATCTTCCCTTTTCTGGGCTGCTCAACAGCTAGAGGTTCCAGCGGAACTTGCCCAGAGAGGTCTCTAGTAGTTCTTTCAAGATTTCTTCAGTCTTGCCTCTTTCTGACAAAGGCTAGATCCCAGCGGCGGGGGGGGGGGGGGCGGGGGGGCGGGGTTGAGAACTGTTCCAATCCTCCCTGGAATAACAGTCCATATAGGGCAATCTCACACATGGTCTTTCCTAGCTCCATCCTTTGAATGGTTGCCTCTCTCCCAATCCCAGTCTTATAAATTTGTCACACCTACCTGAGTTCATAGGCTGGAGGGATGGTCACAGAGGGCATAAATGATCTGCGAAGTAGAAGCCCATCACTTTCCTTGCTCCAGAAGCCAAAGTTCACCATTATTCTTTTGGTTAAGGTCAGTCATCCACATCAACGTAAGAATAATACCCTGTGGATAACTCAGCAGTAGCAATCTAACCACTTTACTTCGAGTTTTTTTTGGAAATATTTATGTAACTAACTAACTATGTCTTGTTTGGACTATCAGAAGAGCCAAGGGAGTTTGCATTCCCTGGGCTCATATGGCTTAGGACAGGCAGTCCACACATAGCTAGGAGAAGAACGTTTTGTTATGGATAGCTGAGAGCCGATTATATTTCAATGCATCATTCGTCCCAAATGGTCTATAAATGATCTGTTCCACAGAAGTGAACTTTTCCTGATAACTGAGGCTTACCCTTTTAAGGATCATAACCATTCTTAATGGTGAGGTGAAAGTCTTTCATCCACTGAACACATTTTACTGCTTTTGTCAACAGAGGGTGTGAAAATATGACTTACGCTTCTCTGAGCACCTGAATCCTATATGCTTGATTTTCTATAGAACTAACATTCGAGGGCTTTTTTTTTTTTTTTTTTTTTTCCGTACGCGGGCCTCTCACTGTTGTGGCCTCTCCCGTTGCGGAGCACAGGCTCCGGATGCGCAGGCTCAGCGGCCATGGCTCACGGGCCCAGCCGCTCCGCGGCATATGGGATCCTCCCAGACCGGGGCACGAACCCGTATCCCCTGCATCGGCAGGCGGACTCTCAACCACTGCGCCACCAGGGAGGCCCATCGAGGGCTTTTTAATGTATTCTTATCCAAGTTTCCCACCAACACTGAGGATTATCATCCCCACTTTACCGATGAAGAATGGGAGGTTAAGGTTAAGGGACTTCCAAAAGGTCACACAGCTAATAAGTGTTGAAACCCATATCTTCCTACAAGCCTGACCTACAGTAAATTCCTGAAGATACTTTGGATCCAAGCCTTCTCAAGTAGCACAAGAAATTCTTTAAAATGTCATTCCCTTTCCCTTTTTAGAGTCTGACCTCAGAGCCTTGCTCTCCCTGCCCCACAAGGATTCAGAAAGCTCCAATCACCCAATTTGCAGGCAGCTTCCTGTTTGTCTAAAGGGGAAGGAATAATGCCTGCAGTGGCCTGTAGTAGGCCTGGCCTAATCAAGGTCAACCTCTGGTGGCAGAGGCTCTAGGATTAAAGGCTGGGCCAGCATAAGCTCTGCTCCACCCACTGTGAAAGTCTGGGAACTAAGAAGACAAGAGAAGGGTGGGGCATGCCATGAGTGAGCAGAAGAGAGCCTGCATTTCTGGTAATCCTGCTTCTCCTTGCCTGGCCTGGCTTCGATCAGTACCCTCAAGCTAGAAAGCTTCTAAGAGTAGGAGTGGCCACTGGGCTAGATTTTTTTTAATATACTGTGTACAGCTGACCCTTGAACAACATGGCTTTCAACTGTGCTGGTCCACTTATAAGCGAGTATTTTTCAATAAAAACGTACCACAGTACCACACAATCTGCAGTTGGCTGAATCTGTGGTTGGTTGGTTGAATATGCGGATGTAGAACCAGGGATATGGAAGGCCAACTGTAAAATTATATGCAATTTCGACTGGCAGAACACGGTGGTGGGGGGGAGCCTATGACCTCCCTATTGTTCAAGGGTCAACTGTATTTATTTGCATTTCAAAAATCACTATCTATCTCAGCTCTTCAACTGGATGTCTCTGCTATAGCTGAGCACTCTGCAAAATTCCACTTTTCTGCCACTTGGACAAGATCCCTGGTAAGTACAGGGTGAGGGGATTCTAATCCAGCTTCACTGCTCTTCTCTGGGGAAGACTGGAAAGGCATGTGCACACCAACAAAACACACATACACACACAGCTTCTTTCCTCAACCTCAGATAGCTATAGCAGCCAGAGGTCTTCTGAGGAACAGGGTTCTCAGTGAGGTACTGTTTGGAATCAAACTACCCCAAACTGGCAAAACCACAGAAGAGGGAGAGGGCCACGTTAAGCACAGAAAAGTGGTTTACCCTACCACCAATCACTCCACTCAGATCACTTAGGCATGGGTGAAATCACAGCAGTCTCTAAAAGTGGGGCCTACTGAGCTTGAAAAGGGGAACAGCTTTCATCACCCTATCCTTCATCCCAACAGAAGGGTCCACAACTCCCTCCTCCAGAAAGCCTTCTCTCTCAGGCAGGCAGCCCTTACAATGTTCTCTTTATTTTCCATTCAATGAAGAATATGAGCCCTTTTCATTTGTGAAATGCTTTTAAGTGCTTTTAAGTGTTCCACCCACTTGATAATTTGATTATTAATGAGCCCATACAGATGTTAAAATCTGATTTGATATGAAAAGATGGCCACCACATAGTAAGTTTAAAAAAAACAAGTTGCAGAACAGTATGGATTTGTATTATGTGTGTATTTAAAGTTATATGTGTATAAATGCATTTAAAAAGGAGTCTAAGTTCATATAACTAACTAGGTCACATAAATGTTGGTTCTCTCTGGAGAATAGAGTCAGGGCAGAAAACAGGGGATTTTGTATTTTTCAGTGTTGTTTTATTTCTCACAGCAAATACGTATTAGTCTCACAATGAAAAAACACAAATCAAAAATTGTAAAATAAATAAAGTCTGGTTTTATTTAAGTCTTCCCTACCAAAAAGCACAGACTATGTCGGTTTCTAGTCTTCGTACGGTGTCTAGCTCAGCACTATAAGAACAGATGGAAAAAGTCCTTTAAAGACTAGATAACCTTCAGAGGCTCTTGCTGTTTTAGGCCAACCCTATCTAGTAAGCCTAAACCTATACCTCTCAAATGCTGGCCATACCCCTCTCTCAAGGGAATGTGTGGGAGGAAGAATACCTCCTATTGCTCCCCAAATTAGCCTACCTTGACTAAAACAGGCTAAAATCTGCAAAGATATGCAGTCTGGGACCTAAGGCAGCCTGGGTGATGGTGGTGGCAGTGGTGGTGACAACAGCAGCAACAGCAGAACATGGCTGCTGGGTCCCCCAACATGATGATCTACAGCATTTCCCTGCTGTCCTTCCTGATCTGTGTCTGGCCCTACCCACCTCTAAGCAGAGGAGCCAACTCAATCCTTAAACTTTGGGAGTACAAACCTCTCAGGATTAGATTACACAATGCAGTCCTGCAATGCTGGCCATGCCACAATGAGCAGCACACATACAAAAAAGTAAAAAAAATTAAAAGCTGGGTAATGCTTCAAATATGTACTCTAGGGCCAAACTCTGGGTTGCTTCACAAACGCAGATAGAAATGCTTGCACGGATACCTGTTAAAATCCACTAAAAACTTTGATTTGAATATTCTCCCTTGGTGTGAACACTATTGCATTGTGTGAAGACATGGGAAAAGGGAATGGAAATTAGCTATGAACAAGCTGGTCACTCACACACAGGTAAACAGGTTCTTCAAGGTGCACAAGAGGGAAAACTCCTCCCCATTTCTTGGCACTACTTAGCTCCACTCTGCCAGGGCCCAGCTGGGTCCACATTAGGTAATTTCCAGTGGGTCCCTGAAATTGTTGTTTGGCTTTCTAGTAGACCTAACCAAAGGAGTCTGTGCAAGACAATTCCAACTTGACAATAGTAGCTATTAATGTATTTATTCAACAAATATTTGTCAAGCACCTCCTCTATGCCAAGCACTGTGCTAGGTACTGGGGATAAAATGGGAAACTGTCCCTGTTCTCAAGAAGCTTACATTCTCAGTGGGCTAAGCTGATAGAATGACAACAACACACTCCTGAGAGTCTTGGCTTAAAGACTTGCTTCTGCCCCTGACTCTCTACATGACCTTGAGCAAGTCTCTTCCCCTTGTTGTGTTTTATAGTTGACAAACAGATCTTCCATAGATTCAGGTAATTTGCTTCCTTTATAAAACATAAAATTCTGAGGTGGATTTGGGGTTTTCAAATGGCCAGGACAGCAGCAAGAAGCCATGGGTAGTATGTGGAGAAAATAAAAGTCACACTAGATGGAGGAGAATCTCTATCCAAAACCTTGAATGTTCCCCATGAGCTATTTGCCCAAGACAGGTGGGATGGGCAGGCCTTTGAAGAGCATATAGTCGGTGACAGACACAGAGTCCTGTCCTTCTAACAGTACATGGCTGGTTTGAGGCCAGAAGGCCTGAAAGGTGCCCAGTTTCACTGAAGCTTCGATAAATACTTCCACCTCCAGCTGAAGAGATGTTAGGAAACCCTCTACTCTAGTACCACTCATTTGTTGCTAAAGAGCTGAAGAGAAGGTGGTACCTCCCTCCCCGGCCACTTGTGGCCATTTTTTAGTAGGGCTGTGCTGGGGCCAGTTGGAGCCATGTTGCCCAGGTAAGTGGGGAGATAGGGACTTCCCTGCATACCTCCCACTAAAAGCATCAGGTTGTGGGGCACCTATGGGAATGCTTGCTCGGGGAAACTCTATAATCTGACGTTATGGGCTCAGAAGCTTGATGAGCAACACACATAGAACAGAACTTTAAAAGGCCAACTGGAACAAAAATTATGGGGTGTCATGGACCTACCCTCCCTCCCCTGTGCCCCACACCTCACAGAGCACTTCCAGGTGTATTAGTGCCCGAATCTTCATCATAACCCTAAGAAGTAGGGTGCTATTACTCTCCATTTTACAGATGGGAAATCGAGATCTGGAATGGTTTGAGAAGTCTACTCTGGTGTGTCAAGGCCAGCAAGACTCTCTCTCAGGGCTCTCCACCCTATAGGTGCTAATGCATCTTCCCTTCTCCAACGTGTATTTTCTCTATTATCAGTACCTAGTATGTCCTACCAGGTGCTCATCCAAAACTGTTGGATCCCTTGCATACATTACTGCTGCTTCCCCTTCTCCATGTCTGTCACTGACTATGCATTCTTCAAAGGCCTGACCATCCCTAACCATCTCCACCTGAACAACAGTCCCTTCTTGAGGCAGGAGGAGTTTGAAACTTTCAAATCCACAAGTTTACTAAAGGAAAAAGTATGGGAGCCCAGGTGGCTTCAATACCACATGGTAAGTATCATAACAGAAATTCTTACAAGGTACAGTGGGCACACGGAAGATAGTACAACTAATACTACCTGGGAGTATTAAAGAAAGTATCCAGTGGAGGTGTCATGGAGTGGGGCGAGGTGAGGAAGAGACACTTGACATTTCAAGTTGAAAGAAAAAAACACATGCTAAAGGTGAAAGATATAAGAGGTATGGCTTACTTGGGGAAACTTAATCCCACAAAGCTACAGCATAGTGTACATGTGGAGCCAAGTGGGACCTGAGTCCGGAGAGAGAGCTAGGATGGAGCCAGGTATCAAAGGGCTCTCCATATATAGCATGCTAAGAGGTTTAGATTTTCTCTTGTTCACATTCACCGCAGTGTTATAAATACTGGCAAATGCTGGGAGTAATCTAAATGACCGGCAAAAGGGGAATGGTTAGTAAATTATGACATAGTCATTGGATGCAATTTTGTAAAGGCATTAAAATGTTCATTTTTAAAAACTAAATAGCATTTACCTAAGTTTTTAGTGATATGTTAAATAGGGATAAAGAAGTAAGATTTTTTTATGTACAATACGATTATACCATGGAAAACTAAGGTATATATATGAGATGTGATGAGAAATACACATAAACAATAACTGCTATGTTAAAATGGTGGACTTATGGAACATGTCTCCCTCTATTTGCTAAACTCTGTCATATGCCATGTTGGGTTTTATAAAAAGGAGAAGTATAAAAATAACCCCTCTTCTTCTATTTGACTCCTCTTTCCTTCTCCCCTTCTCTCTCCTCTACCGGTTTCCCTACTCTCCCTCACCAACAGCATTTCTAATCTACCAACTGTGACTGGAATCCCTAACAACACATGTGAGGCCCCTAGGAAGGAAAGGCTAACAGAAAGGTGGCTACTCCAAGCAGCAAGCTCCTGCATGCTCCAGAGGCCGTTCCAGCTCAATGCTGGAGAAGAATCTTCCACCCAAAAGCATTGTCCAGCTTTACCCAACTAAGTCTTCTCTGATTAAACTGCCCTAGAAACTTATTCCCAAAGGAAAGAAGACAGACGCCAAGAAGACTTCTATCTTGCCCTCACTCCAGGAGGCTCAGGGCAGGTGAAGATCATGTTCATGGCCAACTGCTAGGTGGTTGATATACAGCCTGGGATTCTTGATTTACAAGCAAGCACTGTACAAAATGTCAGTGAGGAGGAAGAAGAAGGGTGAAAACAGATCCAGCCAAGGGCACACCATCTCCAGGAACTAGCTTATGCCTCATCAGCCTATTACTCCCTCATGGGAAATTCAGAAATCCCTCCCCTTTCATCTACAGGTCTATCACCACAGGAAGCCATATTCACAAAACGCAGGATAAGTTGAAGGCTGAACACTAGGCCTATGTCAATCTCCCTCACTAGAAATTTCTCCCCTCCACTCCACCCAAGACCACGTCACCTAGCTCTCCCGATCCAGGGGCAACAAAGGCACCGGTGACTCCAACAGAAGAAGGGGAAGGGGAGCTTAGCAATTTAAGACTCAGCCAAAAGCAATTTCATAACCCTAAGGAGAGGGATGTTGTGGGGGAATGGAGTAGAGGAAGTCAAATCTCATTTGCATTTCAGTTTTGGTTTGTTTCTTGGTCTTCTCCTTTCCTACTGGAACAATGACCAATTCAAGGGTCTTCTATTCTTCCTGGAGTCACCAATGACCCAAAATAGCCAGCAACTGTACTCTGCAGGCTGAACTCCAAGGCCCCACCCCCAAGGCACTCAGTTAACAGTTGTCTCTCCAAGTCAGGATACTCATGGCAAGCTCTGTGGTAGGTGGATCTAATACGCCTAAGGAGAGCTCACTGAAATAGAGAGGGCTACTTACACATTGATAGCTGGGGGGGAAATGACACTCCCAATACCATTCTAAAGAGGAAAGAGCAACTTCTCCAAATAGTCACTGTTCTCTGTTCTGTTACACTCTTTCCAAGAACCTCTTACTATCTTCTTAAAGACTAGGCACAGGGCTTCCCTGGTGGCGCAGTGGTTGGGAGTCCACCTGCCAATGCAGGGGATGCGGGTTCGTGCCCCGGTCCGGGAGGATCCCAAATGCCGCGGAGCGACTGGGCCCGTGAGCCATGGCCGCTGGGCCTGCACAACCGGAGCCTGTGCTCTGCAACGGGAGAGGCCACAACAGTGAGAGGCCTGCATACCGCAAAAAAAAAAAAAAAAAAAAAAAAAGACTAGGCACAAATAATCAGAATGTCAGAAAAAGCCAATGTTCTCATTTTACAGATATGAAAACTAAGGCCCATAAAAGTGACCTGCCCAAGGTCACACAGGCAAAGACTATAAACCAAATATCCTGATTCAGTCTGTTATTCTTTTTGTTGTACCATTTCTACTCAAAAGCATTTAAAAAAAAATTCCAGACAAGTGCTCCAAGCTGAGCTGTGTCAAAAGCTGAGCTCTTCGAAGCTAGGGCTAGACAGCTCAGGACTGGAGATAAGAGGCAGAAGAATGCTGGACGCAGCCCGCTCAGGAAAGTCAAGTGAGAAGCCTAGGCATACGAAAGGCACACGTAAAGAACTCAGCAACTGAAGGGCTTTACTTACTCCAAAGGAGTAGTTTCAGATGCTGAGAGCCCAACCGCGCCCCACCCCACCCCCACTCTCTGAGCCTTTCCAGGCCGAGCAAAACTACTCTTAGGCTATCAGAGATCTAAGTAAGAAGCTAGAGGGAGGCGACCAGGCAGGGCAAGGAGGGCAATGAGAGATAAGAAAGCAGGGTGGAGAAATCACAGTCATTCCAAAGCTCTCTCATCTTCCTCTCTCCTTTCCCACTGGCCCCCACCCTGGCCCCAACAAAGAGCCTCACCTCCTGCTCCAAACAAGCCCTAAAAAAGGAGAAAATAAAAGTTTGCAGATGGCACTATATAAACATGAGGAAGGTGTTCCCTGTACCAAAGAAGAACAAGGCACTAGTTGAGGTGGCAAAGGCATCTGAGGGGGGAAAATGTAGCCAAATAAGGCATACTTGACTGGTAAGGAATCATCAGGAAAGGTTCCAGAAGCTGACGTCGCAGGGAGGAAGCCTTTAGTCATTGGTTTCCTCTGGCAACTGGCCTAAGGCCAGGAGGCAAACTCCCAACCTTAGGAAAATGCCCAGGCTATGGTAGAAAGAAAGGCAACTAAGGCTAAATTTTCCCCAGGCCCTCTTCAGGTCCTGCTGGAGCACCTCTCCAAGTACCAGCAGAGAGGTATAGTATAACCCTGAAGCAAAGTGGCAGATGTCCTCACCAAGCATATGCTAGATCGGCCAAGGCCCAGGTGCCAAGAAGAGTAAGGAACCTGAGGAAAAGGGCTCTACTCCAGTTATATATTTCTGATATTGTTGATATTTTCAAGTTAGAGAAAAGAAAAATTCAAACATAAAATGTTAAGTGACTTTTGCTCTCAACAAGGGAACTTCTATGGGTTAGTCAATCTCCCAGGAATATCTGCAAGGATAATTGGAGAGAGGTTTCGCTCACTTAAAACCCCTGAAGATAGCAAAGATTTGTACACCTTAACTAAAGACAACCAAATTGGCTATTACCTTGACCCCCACCCTCCAACTGCATACCACAGATTAGTCAACCCCAGTTAAAGATTACAACAGGTATACAACAGGTATACAGATATACTCTTGGTATACTTCATCTAACCTTCAGGCTGAGATTTCTGAAAAAGGACAGGGGTGTGGGAGGGGCGAGGGTCAGATTAGACCAAGACAGTAAGATCAGGAACCAAATATACTTCAGTGGAGAAAAACGAGCCTTGACCTTTCCCAGGTATTTAAGGGAGGCCAGGACTAAAGATAGGGAAGGAAATTCTGACCAAGCCTGATAGGTATGCCTTATTCCCCCTCTTATCTGCCAAATAAATATCCAGGAAAGGATTTCTCAGGATTATACTTTGTTACGTATGACCAAATGCCCACATCTCAACTTTTCTCTCATTAGACCCGGATTGATACCCTGGCCACACAAAATATCTACCAAATTCCCACACAGAAGGGTCACCAGGGGCAGGAAGAAACTTCAACCTTTGAAGTCACCTATCACAGGAGCTACCTGGCAAAGCATTACTACTAAGCAAACACAGTGGTAGGTCACCATACCAGTGGCCTAGGAGCTAACTCAACACTTACCTTATGCCACAACGAGCCCACTGAAAGGAGCACCAAATCTGGTTCTGTCATCAGGCACAGCCAAAGAGCTGTGCTTTGAAAGTTACCCAAAAGTTCTTTCTTCAAGTTTAAGGCCCAGATGCTCCAGCTGGGTCCTGGCCAGAAAATGCCACACTCTTCAACCTATCACAATCACACACGAAGAAATCCTCCCCTCATGTCCATCCTTTCTCAAATACCCATCTCATAGCAAAGCCACTGAGAGAGAACTAAAAGCTGGTTTTAGGCTGCTGACCTAAAGAGAGTAATCACTAAGCCCTATTCCTTGGTTTAGCTCACATGGAAACATGGAGGAAGGAGCTGCTCACATACCAACTTGGGCAACAAAGACAACAAAATTTGTTTTAGTTAATTCACCAGATTCTGGAAAACCCAAGGTAGAGTCTCCCCCAACAGATCCCTTCAGAAGGGGTTTGCCAGTTGAGACAGGACTGTTGGCTCCAACTGACCCTATAAAAAGAAACTTGGTCTATGCTGACATGTACTCTGTGGCTTGTACAATCCACAATCCCTTCAAACAATCAGCACATCAAGCCTTCCTTCATTTCAGACAAACTCATTTTCAAGAGAACACTGGCCTAGGGCCACTTGGTTTACACCCACATACCAAAACTACATCACTGTCCCACCCATAAAAGCCACTGCCCCCAAGTGTACACATCCTCTAAGGCCCTGTTCATGTCCCAATAAACTCCCTTCTTCTCAAAATCTATAGGAAATATCATGTACACACTTTTGTCAAACCGTTTTTAAGTGAGTTAGCCCTAAATCTCCAGTTAAACAGGAGATCTATGAAGGCAGCAAGTGTATCCTCCATTCATTTATTTGTATCCCTTATAGTAAATAGTACCTAGTAACCACTCAAATAACAGTGAGAATGCAGCTGCCTGCCTTCATTCTTACCATCCTACCTAGCACAGGGTTGGGCATATAGTAGTTCCATAAATAATAATAACTAACTTTTGCATAGCACTGATTAGATAGATGCTAGGCACAGTTCTAAGCACTTTATAGGAACTGCCCTGTTTAATCCTTACAACAACCCTATGAGATACTACTACCATTATCTTCACTTTACAGTTGAGGAAAATGAAGCACATAAGTTAAGTAACTTGCCCAAGGCTACAAAACTAGCTGATCACAGAGCTAGTATTTGAATCCAAGCAGTCTGGCTCTAGAGTTTGTGCTTTTCACCAGTACTCTATGTTCCCTTTCTATAAAGGCTAGCTACCTTCATCAGCCTTGGCCTACAAAACCTAAAGGTGAGTAGTGAGGGTTGAGGCCAGGACACTCCAGTCTGTATTCAAATGGTTTCAAAGCAGAAAATACTGTCGCCAAAGTGGAAGAAAGTACCATAATATTCACCTAACTCAAGAAACAAGACAAGCTGGAGCACTGAGTCAGAACACAAAGAGGTCAGAGCTCAAAATTTTAAATGGCAAAGAGAAAGTGGGGAACTTGGGTGAGGGGCAGGCAGGAAGAGAAAAAAGTCATTTTGAGGCCCCAGAAGAAGTGAGTCACCCACTGACTGAAACTTCCTACAGCAGAAGCTATTTAGGGGAACTCCACTGTGGCCATATTGTTAATGTAATCACCACAGAGCCAATTCTCTGGACGTCTGTGTCCCATGGGTGAAAGAGTCATCCTTCCAAGTCAGGCAAGTCCAGTGAGAGACCACTAACTTGGGAATCAGCAAAGCCAAGTTCTCCTTTCAAAACTGTTACCAAGGGACTTCCCTTGTGGCGCAGTGGTTAAGAATCCACCTGCCAATGCAGGGCACATGGCTTCGAGCCCTGGTCCTGGAAGATCCCACATGCCATGGAGCAACTAAGCCCGTGCACCACAACTACTGAGCCTGCGCTCTAGAGCCCACGAGCCACAACTACTGAGCACGTGTGCCACAACTAACGAAGCCCACGTGCCTAGAGCCCGTGCTCCACAACAAGAGAAGCCACGGCAATGAGAAGCCTGCGCACCGCAATGAAGAGTAGTCCCCGCTTGCCGCAACTAGAGAAAGCCTGCATGCAGCAATAAAGACCCAACACAGCCATAAATTAATTAATTAATTAATTAATTAATTGGTAAGGATAATCATAGCTATCATTAAAAAAAAAACTGTTACCAACTTCATGTGATCCTGAACAAGCTGGCTAACCTTTCCAGGTATGAATATGGAAAAGAAATAACTCTTCTCAATAAAGACTCTTACTGGGGCTTCCCTGGTGGTCCAGTGGTTACGAATCCGCCTTCCAATGCAGGGAACGTGTGTTTGATCCCTGGTCGGGGAATTAAGATGCCACATGTTGCAGGGCAACTAAGCCCCCACACCACAACTACTGAGCCCGAGCGCTCTGGAGTCCGTGTGCCAAAACTAGAGAGAAGCCCACACTCTGCAACGAGGAGCTCATGCGCTGCAACAAAAGATCCCGCATGCCGCAACTAAGAGCCGACGCAGCCAATAAATAAATAAATATATATATATATATATATATATTTTTAAATAAAGATTCTTAAAACTGTGAAGTCTAGCCTCAAGCAGGAAAACATAGCTAGTCTCCTCTCCTTACCTCCCTTCAGTGCACATATCTACTTTTCACCACACTTTACAGCCAAAGCAAAACACTTACCTTCCTGGGAAGTGCTACAAAGAATCCCAAAAGCAAGGTCAGAGCCTGAACCATCTCAATTATCTCCATACAAAGTAACCTTTGAGATGAGCTCTACATACTCAGAACCACTGCTCTTCCCAGGACCATTTTAACACTATGGTCAAGTCACCCACAGCACAAAGGGAGAAAACACTGAGCACACTGCATCAAGTGCCATTTAAAAGGCAGACATTCAAAATTCCTCCCCTAATCTGGGACCAGGCAAGTTGGATTTTAGTCATAGCCTTATTACCAGTTCATTCAAATCACTTCTGTTTCTTGGGCTTTGGTAACCCCATCTAAAATATAAACTAAACTTAAACTACAAAGTTTAAGGCCAGCTCCTTTGCTCTGTGATTCAAAACACTCCTGTGAGAAACCCAGACCACTTAGAACAATCAGCTAAAAGGGAAGCTTAAGGCTAAGGAAGCTCTTGGTCATCGTAAATACAGATGCATTTGAAATGCTGCACCCCACAACAGCCAGCTTTCAGCTCATTGGTGATAGATACCTTAGGAGGTCGGTTTATGCCCACCAGGTCCTCACTGTCTACCAGTATATCTAACTACCACACTCAACAGGTTAAAAGTAAACTTGAAATATAACTCAGTAGCTTCTTGGCCTCTCAGTGACAGGCAAGGAGAAGAAATGGGGGGAAACCCATAAGGTTTTCTGAGTGCTTGTCTGAGGCTCTTCAGTCAACCCACAGCCTTCACAATATAGTCTCAGTTGGTTTCTTTCTTGTTCCTCAGACATAGCCCATAGACATAGGCCATAGTCCGTAGCCTCAAGAGGAAACAGCCAAGAACACTCATGCCAGGGTTCGTGTCAGAGCTACTAATGAGACAAACCAATTCCCAAGCTAGAAACTCTCTATTCTGAACCCAGTACCCAGGAAGAAACAGCACTCCAGAGGTGTAGGGGGACAAGAAGATATATTTTAGCAAGTGCTGTTAAACTTTGTATTCTCAGCATAGCCTAGCACACTGCCTGGTACAAAGAAGGCACTCAAATGTTAAGGAAAGGATGTCTGAAGGAATAGATGTACCAATGGGAGGCTTGAGGCTGTACCATCAAGGCTTTCAAGAACATCAGTACTGGAAGGGTCCCTAGAATGTATCTATTACTAGTACAGTTCTCTCATGACAAGCTGGAGAGACTGAGGGCCTAAGAAAGACCTTGCCTAAAGGCCCACTTCATTTGGATCACTTTACTGAGGACAGGGAAGATGTTCTTCTTACATGGAAAGAGAAGAAGAAAAATTATCAGGTCAGTGTTACCTGCCATTTCCCAACACCCACCTACCAAATCAATGGAGTCCTGAGCTAACCCTCCAAGTGACTGCTCCTGCACCACAAATCAGAACCTGGAATTGAAAAGTTTTTCAGCTCTATCAAGCATTAAATAGGAGGAGGGATGAACAGCAAAACCAGTCAATCATAACAAGACCACCTCCTTCACTTGACCAACAGACTGCCCCAAAAGAGATCACCTTTGTACTGTTTTTTCTTTTGGGGAAGAAGAGTAGAGTGAGGTAGCAGGGAGAAAATATCATGAGTTAGGAAAGATATACATGATAAACTCAGTTCTATCTTTGAAAGATCAGAAACAGACTGTTGCCAACCTGTAATGATGCCAATTTTCAGCAACTCTAGCCATGAAAGACCCAATCCTAGTAGTGTTGGTAGCCAGATATTCTCCCTTCTGGGGACCTTGAGTTTTGAAATTCCAGTGACGGGGATTCCCAGGAAGATACAAAGGGACCTAGATATCCTGTTGCCAAGTAACACTGTTAGAAAAGATTTCAGAATAAATGTAGCTGTCAACTCATCTCATCCCTCTAGACAGAATTGGAATTGGAGTCAGGGAAATATACCAGATGACCTCTAAATGTCCCTTCCAGCTCCACCATTCAGTAAAGCAATCTCCTGAGAGAAGGAAAAAAGAGAAAAGAAGAACACCCTCAAGGGCTTGCCTGGTGGCACAGTGCTTGGTAGTCCACCTGCCAATGCTGGGGACACGGGTTCCATCCCTGGTCCGGGAAGATCCCACATGCCGCGGAGCAACTAAGTTCATGGGCCACAACTACTGAGCCTGCGCTCTAGAGCCCGTGAGCCACAACTACTGGGCCCACGCACCACAACTACTAAAGCCCGTGAGCCTAGAGCCCGTGTTCTGCAACAAGAGAAGACCCCACAATGAGAAGCCTGCACACGGCAACGAAGTATAGCCCCTGCTTGCCACAACTAGAGAAAGCCTGCATGCAGCAACGAAGACCCAACACAGCCAAAACTAAATAAAATTTTTTTAAAAGTTTAAAATAAAAAAGAACACCCTTAAAACAAGCTATTATTACAGGCAGCTAGATAATAATGAAGAGTTAGCAGACTTGTGATCAATGCCATCTCTGTCACCCACTCATACAGCAACCTTCCCTTCTCCAAGCCTAACATGATAGAATATAGATTAGTTGGTACCTTTGAGGGTCCCATAAAGGCTCTCTTGCCACACTAGCCCCTCTCGGACCAGAGAGCTATTCAAGAAGAAGCCTAAAGGAAATCCCCAAGATGGTTCCTGCTCTATCATCTAAACTTTCACAGAGGGCCAAGTGAACTGGAGAACCGACGAAGTGGACAAATGCAGGATCCAAAGAGTCAGTCTCTCTCACATAACCTCCATTCCTGATCCTTTGTCCACCCCTGAAGTCTACAGGCAGGGAAGGGTTAAGAGACTGATATTCTGCCTCCTATTCAGCAAGTACCACTTTAGTGCCACTCGAGTGCCTCAAGTAATGCTAGGAATGGCAGAGAGAATAAGCAGTCCACACAGCCCCTGTTAAAGTTTAGCTGAATGCAGACCCAGAAGCCTTCAAATACTTCAAGGAGCTGGACTCCTTACATCTGCTCACATGGATGGTCCCATCAATGACCATTTGATCACCTTTCCCCTGACCTGTTGAGCTAGAGCTAAAAACTCAGCAAACTGAAGAGGTTTTACCAAGACTGATCCTCTAACTAAGTCCCAGATTCAAATCCTAGCTTCACTACTGACTTGCTGCATCATTCTAGGTCAGTCCCTCCTATCTGTGGGTCTCAGTTTCGCCATCTATACAATGAGAACAATTGGACTTGACAATTGTGAAGAGTCTTTTCGACTCTAGTAAACCAAAAATTCAAGAACACCTTGAAAATTCAAAACAATCACTTTTTAGGGAATCCAAGAATCCCAAAGACTTTGTGATCTAAAAAAGTTAAAGAGGGTAGGGAGGGAAAAAACCCTTTTTTTTTTTACAACTGTCTTATCATCACCACAAAGTATAGACAGTAGTTAATAAACTTCTTCATTCTGGCTACTAAAGCAGACTCAGGAAACTGGCAAGACGAAGCACAGAACCCAAGAATTGGTTGGGGGGACGGGCGTGTAGAGGGGCATGTTTTAACAGATTTAAAGGTAGCTGGGTGACTAAGGGAGAAAATTGGCTGTAAAAGTGAAACTAACCCTAGACAGTCTGTAGACATCGTTCACATGAATGAATGGATTTGATTTTTCCACTACCTTCCCTATCTGTCATACTCCAGAAATAGCCTAAAGCACACTAGTGAAGAAGGAATAGAGAATAAGGAATTTTTTCTCTTCATTAAAGTTACTAGCTGGTATGCAGTGAACTAGTGTGCCCCTGGATGCCTCAGCATTGGGATAAGGAATGAGAAAAGTAACGAGGCACTTTGTGATACCTCGAACTCTCACCAGGAGACCACACAAATGCCAACCTTGGTTACTTTGCCCAAATCATCCACTTCCTTTTATCTGAGGACCAGAAAGTCCTGAGAATAGGGGGCAATTTGCTTTGAGCAAGAGAGGGGGCTCAACTTCAAAAATCCTTCACAGAGCGAGAATAGAGGGTCAATGGGATGAGCATCAAAAAGCACGGACCCCGGGCTTCCCTGGTGGCGCAGTGGTTGAGAGTCCGCCTGCCGATGCAGGGGACACGGGTTCGTGCCCCGGTCCGGGAAGATCCCACATGCCGCGGAGCGGCTGGGCCCGTGAGCCATGGCCGCTGAGCCTGCGCGTCTGGAGCCTGTGCTCCACAATGGGAGAGGCCACAACAGTGAGAGGTCCGCGTACCGCGAAAAGAAAAAAAAAAAAAAGAAAAAAGCACGGACCCCGATCTTGGTTCTGTCACCATGTGCCCTTAGGTGGTAAGTTCTTTCCTGTTAGACCTAAATATCCTCATTAGTTGAGAGAGAGAGAGAGAGATACTAGATAGTGTCTGAGATCCCTTTCAGGTTAAGATTCTATGGTCGTAACAGGCATGATATAGTTTTTTCTCCTAAAAGTTGACCATTCCTTACTTGGGACAGGTCCCATTGCCCAGGTGGGCGTCGCCCAGGTGGGCTCAGGAATTTCGTAACCATTGCAACATGGTGGGGAGGGCGATTAAGAGTCGGGTAGGGGGTGTAACGCTGAAACTTTTTCAGGCAGGGTCGTCCTTTGTCCTTGAAGCACCATTGTCCTTGGAGCACCACAATTCCTCGAGCCAAACAGCATAGGAAATTCTCCAAATCTGCCAGTCTATCAAAATTCAGTCCTCTCCTTCCAACATGATTCAAGTTTCAGTCAATCTGCATAAAACTACTTTCAGTATTCAGGTACTTTCAGTACCTTAGGCCTGACCTCAAACAGCTCATACTCCAATCTCTCCACAGCAGGAAAAAGATCACCATGTTGTCTTCTTTGTCACCTTTGACTGAGATAGGATGGTTTAGATAACTTTGAAATAATGTCCAGGCCCACTAAGTTGCACATAAATGAGAGATATCTCAGGATTGAACATGAGACATGTCACTAAAGAAAAGCGGTTGTGGGGCACAGTCTATTCCCAGAGATCCACCCACCTATTTAGGCAAAGCCACATCTGAAGAGGAGTCAAAGAGTAAACCACAGAGAGATAAAACCAGAGAGGCTCCTGGAAGGATTTTTATAATCCTCTGTGATAGCAGAGACTGTCCTCCCACCCTTTTCAAAACCATTCTGTCTCACTTTGTGTGTATGTGGGGTGGCGGTGGGGTGTGTGGAAAAGCCCCATGTCATAAAACCATTAGCAACTGAAAAGAAAGAGATGGTAGAAGTACACACTTGTTGAAAACTTGGTGTTTTTGAAGGACAGGTTCTGGAAAGGCAACAATGACTTTGCAGTAAGGCTGGAACACAGCAACGTGGCAACTAAAGCTCAGCACACACCAAAAGAACTGGGCCCCCCACTCCTCTCTTTCAGGGACCCTCAGTCCTTCTCAAGGCTACTAGTCACCATCTCAGCTCTACAAGGCTCAGGCAGTCCTAGGGAGAGGAATCTGAGATAACTGCATAGCCTAAGCCAGTGCAACAAGTTGCCTGGCCTAAGGGACTCAAGCCAGGGTGGTCACCCAGCTTTCCTGAGCAAGGGAAGAGCCTCAGCAGCCATTTGGCATGACTTGCACAAAAGCAAGCAGGGCTCATTATTCAGGCACACCCCTCCCCCCTCCCTCCTGGGCATCCGGCCCCCCCTAGGCCCCACTCCCAGGAGGCTTCTTCTCTTCTCAAAACAGCCAGTAGGGTGGAGACCAGATCCTTAGAAGCTACCACCACCCTAGAAAGGTGTGGCCCCACAGGAGAGTCCACACCTCACAGAATAGTACGGAGTGGATAGGAGGAAATAGAGAGCCAGTAAGTAATGGGAAAGGCAGGGATTTGGCGAGTGGAGAGGAGGAAGACACCAGTCTTCTTCTCCCCGACCCGCCCCCCCACCGCGCGCGTCCAGCCCGCCCCGCCCGCAAAGTCTTCTTGCCTCCCTTCAGACTGGTGCCTAGTGAAGTGTTAGCGCTCCCGGTTAAGAGCAAGCGGCCTCGATGAGTCTGTCCACAACTCTCTCCTCCCCTCCTAGTGGGAAACAGCTGAAGCCGCCTGGGGAGGCTGTGGGAAAGGTGAGTGGGGGTACGGGATCCGCCCTGAGCAGCTCCCACCCTCCTCCTTGCTTCTTGGTTCCCATGGCCCCTCCTGGTCAGTGGCATCCTCGCCCCATAAAAGCGCCAATTCCTGGACTGGGGTAAGTGTCCTCCTCCGAACCAGAGTCCTCTCCCCTGCGCCCAGGGCCCGTCAGGGGTAAAAGGAGACCTTGGGCCCCCAAGGAAGCCTTCCCTACTGTGGCAATCCAAACACACGGAACTAGAATCTGCGAAAGAAACCGGCCCGCCCGGCCCACACTTCTATCCCTGGACCCCTTTACCCGCGAGGGCGCGCCAGACCCGGACTCCACTGCCGCCCCTCCCCACGCCTGGCCTCGGCGGAAGGCGCGGCATCGCGAGCGGACGCGCGGCTGCCCAAGCCCCCGGCCATCGGCGAGGGGCTATGAGGGTCCGCAAGAGCCCCCGGGGTCGGAAGCGCCCATCCCCGGCACTCACCGTCTTGGGCATGGTGGCGGAAAAGGCGGCGGAGTTGGTGAAGTTTGGCTGGGAGCTGTCGGACGGCGCTGAGAACGCAGTACACAAGGCTCGGACTCCGGGGACTGGGGGTTCGGACTGGGTCTCTCGCCAGCGTCGGGGCGACTGCTCCGCTTCCTGCTAACGGGCCACGACTTCACAAACCCCACCCAGGAAAGAGCCGCCCCCGTCGCACCGCCCGCTCCTTTATGTGGCCCGGCTTCCGCACCGCTCCCCGCCCTCGCGCCCGCCTTCTAGCCGGCCGCCGGCCTCGCCCCGCCCAGCCCAGCCCTGCCCTGCCTGGCCACACCAGCTACTCGGGGGCGGCCAGGCTGGGCCTGGGCGCCCCAGTGGGGGCTCCCACCCCTCATCTGGGCCTGCCTGCCCCTCTCCCACCCCCTTCACGGCCTCTGGCCCTCAGCATCCGGGCCATTCGGCCCCACCCCCAAGTCGGGCTGGGCCCTAGGCCGCACCCTGGAAAGAGGCTTACAGCCCTGACTGCAACTTTCCACTAATGGGGAGCTCACTACCTGTCAAAACTCTCCGTTCCTCCTCAAGACGGCTCTGACTCTCAGAAAGTTCTTCCCGTGTGTATTTGAACTCCTCTGTGGCTCCGCCTATGGATCTCAGCTCTGCTCCCTGAGACAACACAAATCCCCTGCTGTCCCTAACTCCTCAGAAGTCTGAAGATCCCATATCCCCCTGAAACTTCTTTTCTCTTGGCTAAACTGCCTCAGCTTCTCCAGCACTTCATTGATTCTCTTCTGTAGGATTCTATATCGCTTTTCCCATCATTTTTCATCCCCATCCTTGCTCAACCCTCATTTTTATCAGAATTGGGCTCCTTTTTCCCATATCTGTCTCTATTCACTTTCCTTCCTACAAATCCCAGTCTCCAACTTCTTCAAATCCTGATTCTATAGCCCCACAACACATTCACTGATACCTGATTCACTGTCTGATAATTCCCCCAGGTTAGATGCATCCCCAGTCCACTCCTTTGAGATATGTCTGCCAGAACCCTTTCTGCTTCTTGTTAAGTTCACAGAATCCCAGGATAGAGGTGTTCTAGACTGTAACGATCATCTAGTTAAGTCTGAGCTTTAGTTTGAAAGTGACGGTCCATAGTTCTTTTTTCTACTATCCACTGGTAATTGTGCGGAGGCATGGTCTGAGTATTCTTTGTGAGGTAGGGTAACACATACCTCAGGGATAATGAGCCAGCTTGGGGCAGTGAAAAGGATATTTGAGAGGGATGGTCGGGACACCTGGATTTTAGTCATAGCTTTGCCATTAACTCACTCTCTGATCACTGTGTAGCCTTGGGTAAGCCCCTTCCCCTCTCTGGGCTTGAGTTTCCCTTTCTGTAACAAGAAAGGGCTGAACTCCTGGGCTTCCAAGGTCCTTTCCCACTCTGACATTATAAAAGGATAACAAAGGAAGTAGACTTCCTAGGACAATAGATGAGTCTAGCAGGGTTGCATAAAGACTGGCCTTGCATTTGCTCTCAGGAATCAGCAGTCCTATTCTCTACTCTGCTTTCCCAGCTCAACAGGGTCCATGCATCAATGTGCCTCAGCTTCTCTCACTGCTGTCAAAATCCATTGATATGTGCTAGGGAAAACAAAGTCCCCTGCCCAAACCATTTTCTGGAGCTGAGCAGTTGACCCAAGGAAGAGCAGCACTCCCCAGAAAGCCTCAGCAGCATGGGTAGCAATGGCATCAATCACATTCCTTGACATTGTCATGGCCCTTTTCTCCCAGGAGTTCAAGGAACTCACTGATTCCCTCATTCATATTCTAGAGCTCACAGGGGCCTGGAACTAGGCTAAGTGCCTAAAGCGGGAGGAGAAATTGATTGGAAACTCCAAATTTCATTGTCCATCCTGGAAAGTGGAAACCCCCTGTGTGTCATTCCCCACATCCCATGCCAACACACCCCCTGCTCCAAACACACACACATAAGAGACCTGATTAGGGAGTGTCAAGCATCTGAACACAGTATTAAAAGGGAAAAGAGACACAGGAGTTCAAGTGAAGGAAGGGAAGTCAAAGGGTAGGGAAGCAAGGAGGTTCATGGAAAGAGAGGCTGAGAGAGGAGGTGGTTAGCCCCCTGGGGAGAAGGGTGGGGAAATGGGAGGAGACTGTTTAGTCTAGCCCCCATTCAGGTCAAGGGAACTGAGGATCCAAAAGAGGAAAGAAATTACTCAAGATCAGGCAACTAGTGTGGAGAATGGATTCAGGGGTAATAAAGAAGACAAAGAGCTCAGTTAAGCTGTTTCCGTAATACAAGCAAGAATTTTTGAAGGCTAGAATCAGAGGAGTAGTGCTGCCGCCACTTCACCAGACAGAAGTTTGTTATGGTGATTATAGTCAAGCAGCTGGACATTGCTTGAAGCTTAGACTTGAAACCTCCTGGCTAGGAGGGACCCATATTTGATATCTATCTCCATGTCTCCAAAGCAGAGCAGAGGCAGCTGAGGTGCTCTCTTGTTCTTCAAGATGGCCAGGGAAACACACCTTTGTTTTCACCTCTTTGTAAAACACTTCATGCCTATATGGCCAGAACTAATCTCCCCCACCCACCCCACACCCTACCATGATCCCATGTGAATTGAGTTAGCTCAATCTTCTTGGGGCCAGAGTAATCCCGATACTTAGCTTTAGATATGATGAGGTTTATGCCAGTGTTTGTAGAGAGAAGACATGGGAGTAAGGGCTAAACATCCCCACATATGTTGGCCGGGTGAGGGAAGTAAGAGGTATGAAGATACTTGCATTTTTTTGTTTTTGTTTTTGTTTTTTTTTTAATAGTGTGCTCGGGGCACACTATCACCTATTCTGCCTTTTATTAATTTTATTTATTTATTTTTGCTGTGTTGGGTCTTCCTTTCTGTGTGAGGGCTTTCTCTAGTTGTGGCAAGCAGGGGCCACTCTTCATCGCGGTGCGCAGGCCTCTCACTATCGTGGCCTCTCGTTGCAGAGCACAGGCTCCAGACACGCAGGCTCAGTAGTTGTGGCTCACGGGCCTAGTTGCTCCGCGGCATGTGGGATCCTCCCAGACCAGGGCTCGAACCCATGTCCCCTGCATTAGCAGGCAGATTCTCAACCACTGCGCCACCAGTGAAGCCCAGATACTTGGGTTTTTAGAAGAGCTGAATTCAAAGTTCAAGGAGGAACAGGCAACTATTTTTCAAGCAGTAGAGCTAGGTGAGGGGCAGTACAAGGACATTCTGAAGCTGGAGTCCAAAGAAGCTGGGGTGGAGGGAGGGATCTGAATCAGGGGGTAGGGGATACAAAAGGAGAAATCTGACCTGTGCTTTATGGCCATACATGGGGTCAAGTGGAAAGGCTCAGGATTCCTCGGAGGCTGGGACTGTTCCAGAGCTGCCCCACATCTGGATGTCAGAGTCAAGGAAATGGCAAGCAGGAACTGAGTAAGGCTGATTTATGTGAAAGCTTATGCCAAGCTCAAATGAGAAATGAGATTGGACTTGTAATCACTTCCCACTCAAGATATAAGCTCACTGCAGTAAAGAAGCTTCTGCATTCTAAATGGTATTCCTCTTTCAGAGGACACAATAGTGCAGGAGAGGCAATATCAGAGAGGAACTGGGTAGGGCGCAGTCCTGAATCCCAAGACTACTTTGACTAAAGAAGCATTCCTCCCCAATCCATTGGATGGTAACAGTTAAAAGTTCCCCTTCACTCAGAACTTTCTGAGGGCTGCTTTTCATTTTCATCATTGTTAGAAAATCCTTCTTTACATCTAAATTAGATCTCTTCTGCTTCACTCCACACAATTGCTCTTGGCTGATGCTTGGGTAAGGAATTAACTAAGCCTCTAAGTTGCTCTTCTCCTTCATTCATAGAAGAGAAATGTAACAGAGAGGTGAGGACAAACATAAGCTTAAGGCTATGCACTCAGAGTCCTTCTCTCTCTCTCTCTCTTAATTCCCCTGGATCAGCAGCCCAAGCACTAGGCTAGCTGTGTTCTTTACACAAACAAGAAAATAAACAGAAGAATATACTCTTGTCTCCCCAAAGGGAAGAGGTCCTTTTGGTATAATATGGCTGAAAGTAGAAACTGCAGCAGTAGAGAAGACTTGCTTTTAACCATCCTCAATCTTCTACCTACTTCTTGGAAACAAAAGCTAGGCTTTGGTTTAAAGAAGAGAAGATAACATTAATGAGGCACTTATGTGCTGAGCAGTGGGGAGGACATTTCAATACCTAACAAGAACTTTTAAGGGTAGAAATGAGGAAATTTAGGGTCTAAGGAGTTATCTAAAAGTCACACAATTTGTTGATGGTGGGACTGGGATTTGGGCCCCGGTCCTGTGAGTCCAAGGTCCACCTTCTTTCCACCAGCCTGACCTGTAACCTTCTCAGTCCCTAGCTGTGACCAGGCAAACCCGAGGAAGGAGATGGATTTTAAGATTCATATCACCCCTGCACCTCAGTGGTCAGACTAGACAGCTTGAGAGAGTGGGTGTGTAATAATAAACAGTGGTAATATGGCATCTTGCCAATATAAAGTGCCTGGGAATATTTATTATTAATCATACAAATGGACCACAGTGAGAGGGAAGAGAGTTTCTCTCTGGCTTTTCCTCTTAGTAGTAAGGCTGGAAGCTTTTTGAGAGCTTCCCTCAGCCAGCCATTATCAATTCAGTTTGAGCCAGTGCCATCTTGGAATGTGAAATTAGCCCTGCAGAGAGGGTCTCCCAGTGGAGTCACTAGCTCCCAGCCCTACCCCCAGCAGCCAGTGACCAGCAACCACAACTATGTGTCCTGTCTGCCTATGGGGCCCAGAGAGAAAACAGCCCGCTGAGCACACGGCCCTTCCTTCTGTGAACAACCCACAATTCAAACTCAATACACTTAGAAGGAAACTATCCATCTGTCCATCCTACCCATGCCTCCAGCAGTGACCAGGTGCCTGCTGGGTGCCCGGTTCTATGTGAGGCTCTGCAAGGGGTACTCACCCTCTTCCTCCCCAGGAGCTCTCCTTCCCAACCGCTCTGTGTTTGTTGGTGGTTTTGCTGTTAGCACCGTCCTTTGTATGCACGATGTCATCATCTTTCTCTCCTCCGCCTTCCCCCCTACCATCGGATCACCAGGCCCTGCTCTCTGTCTGTCTGTCCTTCACAGCTTCTCTCCCTCCCATCTCTGCTGCCAGTGCCCTAGGTCAGCCCTCAACCGCTCTCCCTGGTCTCCCTGACTCCAGGCTGCCCCACCCAGGCCATCCTCCACATGGTCACCATGGTGATCTTCAGAAATGCAGCCTTCACCTGTGCTCAAACATGTCAGATGACCCCCTCCACCCAACACACACACACTTAACCTTTGCAGGCTTCTCTTGCTCCCACAGCTCCTCAGCACAGCCTTTCCGCTCGAGCCAGGCTACTCTCACCGCATGCACACAGCCCGGTGTGCTCGCTCTTGTCTCTGCACAAAGCCTTCCCTTGATCTCTCCTGCCCTCCTTGTGCTCTCTGCCTCCCCCCAGCTCCTGTAGTGCCCAGGTCTGCAGTGCTCATCTGGCCTCCCGCCCACATTCTGCTTTGTCTTGTCAGCTGCTGCTTTTTTTTTTCTTTTCCTCCATTCCAGGCTGGGCTGTAGTTGTCCCCCAGAAGGGATCACACTTTGTGTTCCATGCAGAAGGAGCACAGCACACTTCCAGGCATATCTTTAGAGCTCAGGATAGATTGCTCAACTAAAGAGAGGGATCTACTATTCTCATGTCTGACCCTAGAGGCCTATCAACTGGTATTATGTCCAGATTCTCTGAAGGCCCAAGTTCCCCCTTACACTGCCTCAAATTCTCCTATTAGGAGACAAGACCAATGAATAGAGCCTTCTATTCCTATCTCATTACTCCTCCCCCCATTCACAGCTCTATTTGGGTGGGTGGGTTGGGGGGGGTGTGTGTGTGCATGTGCCAGCTCTACTACCAGTCTATCTTAGGGAAACACTCTATTGTTCACAAAGAGGCATCTACATGGACATTTACTACAATACTATAATAATAAAAAGAAACAACCTAAATGTTCATCACTATGGGACTGATTATATACATGGTATAGCCATACAACAGGATGTTATTCAGCCTTTTAAAAGTATGAACTACTATGAAAAGACTTCTTTTAAAATCTACTCTGAAATCACAGAACAGTGTGAATAGTATGATACCATTTATGAATTAAAATATCTATGTTTTTATAAATATGTTTGTAAGTCCCCAGAAAAGGGGAAAGATGCACATGAAATTGATACTAGTTGTTACCTCTGGAACGGGGACTGGGATTTTAGAGGAGAGTAAAGTGAGAATTTTTCCTTCTTAATATATACATTTCTATACTATTTGATTTTTTCAGTGAGCCTGAAAGAAAGAAAGAAAGAAAGAAAGAAAGAAAGAAAGAAAGGTGAGTAGGAGGAGGAAGAAGAGAAGGAAGAAAAAAATCTGGGAGGGAATGTGGATAGGTTGGGCAACAGAGTCAGGATCCAAAAAGTTTATGACAAACCCGAATGATGGTTAAAGTTTAAAAGGATAACAGATGTAAAGGTTGTGCTTGGGTCCAAATAATCAACCTTGTGAGGAAAAGATGGGAAAGCTGTGACTTAGCAGCAGTATGGCTAAAAAGACCTCTGAGGTTTTACTTGTTAATAAACTATGTGAACGTTAGCAGTGAGCTGTGGCTGCCAGGAGAGTTAATTCAAACTCAGAAGGCTAATTTTTAGGGGGAAGGGGACAGTCCTGCCTTTTGCTTGCCTGGTCTGAGCCCATCTGATGACTGTATCCTGCTGTGCACCCCTCTTTAAGGGGTATATGTCCATGTGAGCTAGCTGGGGAGGGAGCTGGGCCCAGGACACGTGAATAGTTGGAGGATCTGAGGTTGCTTGACCTTGGGAAGATTCAAGGGGATGTCGTCTATGTCTTTGGACTGCTAAATGTCCACCTTAAGAAAGAAGGAACAGACGGGCTCCATATGACCCCAAAGGGCAGAGCTCAGAGAAAGCTATGATGGATGCAAGGAAGAAGGTCCTTATGGTCATATCTGTCTAAAACTGGAAATGGCCACTCAGTGAATACTGAAGTGATAATTGGAAGTGTGTGAGCAAAGGTTGGATGACTACACACTGTAGGTGGTTGAAGAGGAGATTGCTATACTCTGAGAGTCTATGAAACCAGCATGTTAAAAACCTTCAAGTGAAAACAGGGCTATTTTCAAATCATTATTTCATTTACTCCTAAGAAAAACTTAGGTAGACTTATGTAGACAAAGTAGGTATCAATCCTTATTTGACAGGTAAGGTAACTGAAATTCAAAAAAGTTAGGGCACTTGGCCATGATCACACTACAAGTAAGGACTTGAAATTAAGCCATTTGACTTTATTATTCATCCATCCATTTTTTAAATTCATTCAGAAAATGTGTGTGTGTGTGTGTGTGTGTGTGTGTGCTTACTATACGCAAGGCACTGTACTAAGCCCCAGGGATATAGACATGAAAAGATGGAAGAAATCCCCACTCTCACAGAGCTCATTGCCCGGTGGGAGAGACAGAGAAGAAACATAGAAATAATGTGTTCTTTCCACTACTCCCCACATCCTAAGTGTTGAGGTATGGGGATCAAAGGTTTCATCTCAGCAGGGCCAATTGAAGTCATTGGCCCGTCATGGAAAGCTCCTATGCTCTGTAAAAGGAGCCCATAGGTGAGTGGAAAAGGAACAGAAGGAAGGATAACTCGTGGGTTTGAACAGACTCTTCCCCTCATTACTGAGGCCTCCATAAAAGTGCTGCTCAGCACCTTCTGCTGGTGGCTTTATGCATCTATATATGTATTAAGCCATTTGAGGTTATTATTCATCCATCCATTTTATTCATTCAGAAAATGTGAATGCATATTTGTAGCATATAGAGATAGGCATATATGCAGCAAGATAGCAGCATGAATTTTTGTATGTGTATGGGAGAGAGAAAGAAAGTGCCACTTAGAATGCAGCCTGAGATAGTATAAAAGAGCACTGAATTTGAAGCCAGAAGACCGGGTCTTAGCCTCAGTTTTGCCATTTACTAGTTCGATAAATTTAAGCAAATCAATTGATTAACCCCAAGCCTCAGTTTCCTCATCTGTAAAAATTGAGGTAATAATAATTGATACCTTCCAGGATTGTTGTCAAGAAGATATATAAGGTTGAACATGAGAAGTATTTTGCAAACCATGAGGTACTTGCAGTGGAAAAAGGATGATCATAGCTGTGTTTATTTGGCGTAGAAATGCATGTTCCAGGGTTTTCCTGGGTCCAGATGTGCCTCTGTTTGGTCATATGTGTATTGTCTATATGCTCCCATACTTGCCCGTTTATGCGTTTGCATGTATGTGTGTGTATTTCCAAGTCAGTGACATGTAGGTTCATCCTCCTGAAATACTTTTACTTTCCTTAATCCCTAGTCTCAGACCAGAAAACATTCTAACATTCTTTTACCTGAGAAATGTAGGTCTCAAACATCCCTAACTATATTTTGAGAGCCCTTCCCCTTCTTCCCACCCCCCCCCCCAATGCACTGGGTATGTTCAACCCAGCCATGTGTATACATGCAGATGAGAGCTCATATGTGGATGTTTCTCAATGGGGAAAATGCAGGGCCTTCCCCTGGGTTGGACATGCCTTTCAGAACCAGACACATCATGTGCTCCTGAACCTCCCCAGTGGCTCTAGATGATGTGCTGCTGGTGGATGTAATGCCTCAGGGGAAAAAGAGGAGCTGTTCTCCACTTCCCCTCACACAAATACCACTCCTCAATGCTTTCAGCCTCCCCTTCTCCAAGGCTTTGGAATTGGGGGCTTGAGAAGTCTGGCTCTACTTTCCTCAGATCAACAAAGCCTCAAATGTACTGCCAGATGTCCCAAGACCTCTGGTCAATTATTCTGAGTGTCAAATGTTTGGGAGAAAAGAGAGAGCCCTGTGTTTAACTCATAGAAACGCTGAATCTTAGAACTGGCCCGGTCCTTCATCACTTCCTAATCCCACCTCTCTCACATCCTTGTGAAAGGATGAAAACAGAAATCAGAATCCTGAAATATCACACCTTTAACGTCATCTAGGGTACATGTCCCCATTTTATATGTGAGGACATAAAGACAAAGAGAAGCAAATGAACTTGCTCAGGGAAAAACTTAGTTCTCCTGAGTCCCAGGCCAGTGCTCTTTCTGCTGGATCTCCGAACTCAAGAGCAATAAGGATCAAGCAAGTTAGTACTGTTGCTTTGGGGATATCTCCTGGAAATAGAAGCTGAGTGGTTCTTGGGGAGGGGAATAAAGGTACAGAAGCATGCTGGTGAGTCTCTCTGCCGAGAACAAACCTGGACAAATTACCTACCATGGCTCAGTGGAGTATCTGACACCCAGGAAAAATGTGGGCTCTCTTGTCTAGCAGCTGATCTGGAAACTGAATAGGTCTTATTTCTCCTGTGACATGAATTCCAGATCTCCAGCCAAAGCTCCTGACGTCAAGGATTGTGGCTTGCATTCTCTCCTCATCTCCCAGAAGCTTGTCCAACTCCAGGCCGCCTGATTGATGATGCTTGCCATTGAGATGAGATCATCCTGGCTTCCTGGGCAAAAGCCTCTGTCTGGATCTACCCACTGGCTGGATGTGTCCTTGAGCTGCAAGTACACCAGCCCTTTGGTGCTCCACATTCTGATTGTCCCCATCTTCTAGGGAGTTGAATCAGCATAGTACACTGCAGGGCTCATGGGGTTGCCTGCTGGTCTAGGGGGGCTGCTTCTCATCCTTATGGCTCTGACCTCATAGACTACATGGAGAATGGAGGTGGAGGTAATGAAACCCCTTCACCTGATCGCATTTATTTGATTTACTTCTGTGAGGTATTCTGCTCCTACTTGAGCTCTCCCATTCTTTAGGAAAGGTTGGACTTGGGCTACTTCCACTTACCATTCAGTGTCATACTTTTTCAACTTTGGGGTCTTTGCAGATGCCTTTCCTTCTGCCTGATACACTCTTCCTGGAACACTCTTCCTCTAGCTATCTGCATAGCTGGCTCCTACCTTTCCTTTAGGTCTCAGCTTAAATATAATTCCTTTCTTTGTCCATCCTTTCTAAAGTAGAATGACTTCTGTCCCCACCTCCCCCCCAAAACCCTTTATTCTCAGAGATTTGTCTCCTCAGCCCTTACTATAGTTCGCAATAATGTACTTTAACTATGTATTTACTTATTTAATGTCTACCTCTCTGCAGCAGGCAGAATAACAGAATAATGCCCCCCCAAAGATGTCCACATCCTAATCACCAGAACCTGTGAATATGTTATATTTTATGACAAAGATGAATTAAGGTTGCAGATAGAATTAAGGCTGCTAATCAGCTGACATTGAGATGGGGAGATTATCCTGGATTATCCAGGTGAGCCCAATGTCATCACAAGGGTCCTTATAAGTGGAAGAGCAGAAGAGGAAGGCACGAAAAGATGTCAGAGTGATGTGATGAGGATTCAACCTGCCACTGCTGACTTTGAAGATGGAGGAAGGGATCACAAGTCAAGGAATGCAGACAGTCTCAAGAAAATGGAAAAGACAAGAAAACGGATTCTCCTCCAGAGTCTCAGAAAAGAATGTGACCCTGCTGACCCATTTTAGATTTCTGACCTCCAGACTGTAAGAGAATAAGCTAGTGTTGCTTTAAGTCTTTAAGTTTGTACTAATTTGTTATAGTAGCCATAGAAAACTATTAAACTCCCCGTTAGACCATAATTTTGATGAGGGCAGGAACTAGGTTCTGCTTACCATTGTAGTCCCAGCATGCAGTATAGTGTCTGGCACAGAGTAGGATCTCAATTAATATTGGTTGGTTTTGATAATGAATGGAGCCTGGGCATGCCTTATGCCCTACAAACCCTCCCTCCATAATGCCCCTCAGTGTGGGGTGGCCTTCTCTTCAAGGGGCTGAGCCCAAAGAGAGGCCAATAACTTCCCAGCCAGTGTTTGGTAGGAGAAAGAAGCTAGAAGCCTGGAAACACTTACATCTTTTATTTCTCAGAAAAGGAAGCCTGTGAACTTTATATCAGCCACCTGTCTATCCACACAGGAATGTACAGATGTTCTTTTTCACACTTTCTTATACACAGATGCTGATTTTCATCCAAGAACCTTTTCTGGAGCTCCTGCTATCTGCCATGTGCAATGTTAGCAATGATGCTCATATGTTATTTGTGGATGGTGGTGGTTATAGTCTGTTTTCCCACATGTTAATCTTATTATCTCATTTATTCCTTGTTTTGACAAGGTAGAGATTCCCAGCCCTACTATGAAAAGGCTCAGAGAAGGTATGAGCCCTGCCCAAAACCACACAGCCAGAGTATAAGAGCTGAAACTAGAGTCCAGCTCACCAGACACTAGACCCGGTAATAATTTTATTTTTTTAACTACTGCCTACCTCCACCATTCCTTTGTACACAATATCCCATATGCTGGACCTACCTTATTTCTTCCCTCAGACTACATCCTGAACATTCCACCATCTCCCTGCTGAAGTGATACACCCTGCCTTTTAGCAAGCACTTTTTCTTCATTTTCCCTCTAGTGAAAGAAAAGAGTTAAGTTAAGTAGAAAGGTCATAGGATTTGGCATCCTGGCCTAGATGTGAGTGCTCCTTTGGTGACTTATGAACAGTGTGATTTTTGGCACTTTCTCTCTGTCCACAGCCAGGCCCTATACCTTTCATTTCCAGACTCATCTCTCCCCCTTTAAATGCAGCTGGATTTCTCTATCAGGCTGGTGTCTTCTTTGCCCATGCCCACCCCAACCCCCACTACACACACACACACACACACACACACAAATGTCCAACAACAGTAAATACAATCTAAATTGAGTGTTTATTATGTATCAGATACCTTGCTAAGTACTAGATATGCATTATTATCTCATTTAGTCCTCACAACCACCTCAAATCATTAATATTATTATCTTTGTGTTATACATGAGGAAGCTGAAGCTGAGAGAGGTTTAAGTAAGTTGCCCAAGGTCACTGGCACCTGAAGATGAGAGGATATAAGCCCAGATGCTCTGACGCAGGACACACACTTTTAACTACTGCACTCACTTGGTTATTCTATATTCACACACACATACACACCCTGTACATTCACACCTTAGAGACATTCTTCTAGCTACTCCTTCCTCCTGGAAAGTGGGGATGGGGTGGGGGAGTAATGAAAGTAGTGCATCAGACAGAAGGAACAAGATCTATAAAGTGAAGAAAGCAAGAGAGATCACAGAAATTTAGAAACCTGCAAGCAGATTGATAAGGCTGGAGCACTAGGTCATGTGTCAAGAGGCTCCACATTACAGATTCTTCTAACTCAACACTTCCAAAAGTTGGATTCCTCTTATCTTCCCTCTCAAAACTGTCTTCCTTCAGAAACCTAAGAGTCATTCTTAACATCTCTTTCTTCTTCACCCCTACCATTTCAGTCCATTGCCAAGTCCTATCAATGGGCCTCATAAATAGCTCTCAAATCTGTCCACTTCTCCCCATCTCTACTGTTACTACCCTGGTTCCAGCTGAGTCAAATGGACAACTGTAGCAGGTTCCTAACTGATCTCCCCACATCCTTTCTGGCTCTGCTCCAATCTATTCTCCACAAAGCAGTCAGAGGAAACTTTTCAATATGCAAATAGGATCCTGTCACTCTCTAGTTTAAAAACCTTCAGTGGCTTCTTCCCTTAGCTCTTATGATGAAGAACAGAATCTTTGTCACGGCCTTTAAAAGCCCTTTATGGTCTGGCTCCTGCCTGCCTCTACAGCCTCTCAACCAACTCTCTCTCTTGCTATTTGCATCCCAGTTACAGTGGAGTTCTCTTTCTGTTTCTAAAATGTATCATGCTTCCTCCAATCTATCCCCTACAAAGACCTTTGCATACTATTTGTTCTGCAGGGGTCACATACTTCCCCACACTCACAATTTACCTAGTTAACACCAACCTATTCCTTCTTTTAGACCAAATACCACTTCTTGTGGAACTTTCTAAAACTTAAGCCCCCTGCCATATGTCCTCAGAGAACTAGCCACCCTTCGTCCAGAGAACTGACCACAGTTTGTAAGCATACATTCATTTGAGTCTTGAGTTGATTAATGTCTGTCTCCGCAAATAGACTGTAAGTTCCATGAGGGCAAGAACAGTACATATTTTTGATCACTATTGAATGCCAGTGCCTAGAACAGTATTTAGCACATAGTATAATTGGTACTCAATAAGTACAAATAAATGAAAGGTGGTAAGTTTCCAAAGGGGCTTGCAACACACGCTAAGGGTCTTTAATGTTATCCTCAGGGCAATGAGGAACTGCTGATGGTTTTAAAGCAGGGGGATGACTTGATCAGGATTTGCTTTTAGAAAGAATAATGTTACAGGCCAGAGGAAGACAGATTGGAGGGGATGAGATAGGGGTGTGAGATATAGAACTCAGTTTGGAAGCTATTGTAATAGTTCAGGTGAAAATAATGAGGATCTGAAATATTTTATCTCCTGTGGGCCAACCATCTGTCAACTCATCCAGTTCTCAATTTGTTCCGTAAATGATCTGAGGTAACTCACCACAGAAATGCAATAGAATTATAAAAAAAATAAATACAATTTTTAAATCAGGATGACAGACATTAGAATCAGAAGACAAAATTGAGGAACCTTGTTGATCGTGAGAGAGGAGGATAAATTAGTAAGAATAGAGGACAGATATGGAAGCCACTAAGGCTGACACAGTTGAGCTGTGAATTTGGCTCTGAGCATCCTGTACTCCATATGAAAAGGGAGACATGATCAGTCACATAATTTTCTTTGTAGAATGGGAAAAGTCATATTCATTTTTCAGTACTGGACTAGGATGGTAGTTTTAGGAACAGAGAGAAGAGGATACATTACAGAGAAATTAAAGAGGTAGAATTACTAGGACTCAGTGATTAGAAGCTCTAGAAGAGGACCAATTTGTGGGGCAAGAAGATGAAGTTTTTGGACACGGTGAGTTTGAGGTATCCATGAACCATCAAGTGGAGAGGCCCAGGAGGAAGCTGAGCAGCCTTATCTCAATGTTTCCTCCCGCATTCTCTGTCCTCCCTATAACCCCACCATGCATTTCCTCTATGCTGGAGCCGCACCTAATCATCCCTAGGTCAGTTCAAAGCTCTGTTCCTTCGAGCCTATTGTTCCCTCAGTTTTATAATCTTTCTCCCCCTGACCAACCCCTATCAACCTTTACATCTCAAGCCATATGTCATTTTCCCTGGGAAGCTGCCCACCCCCACCACAGGTACTGCCTTCCTTCTCTGTGTTACCACTATGCTTTGGACACCCAGCTCTCGCACTGTCCTATAATTACTTTTGTCTGCCTTCCTCATTAGACTGTCAGTGAATGAACGTGCTTCAGGAAAACTCCATGGGGGAGAAAGAAAGAGAACCTTGTGCTATAGGGAATGGAATTGAAGGGATCATTACATGAAGCCCAGAATACAGATGGGGAACACTCCCCCAGTGCAGATTGGAACAAGAACCAGAGCAGAGATCTTGGGGGATGCATTTCCAGGGAACAGAACTGCCAGGGGTAGAGAGGCCCAGGGCCCCTGGGCCCCTTGTCCTGGAGCAACCTAGGAAGCACACTCTTTGAGAGACAGCCTGAAGGCCAGCCAGCTTGGGCCCAGAGTCTATCTGGCTCAGCCTAGACTCAGCCCACACAGGGGAGGGTGAGGCTGAACCTCCACACAGGAGCTGGGCCTCCTCCCAGTCCAGTATCCCAGGGATGAGTCAGGGCTAGGTGTCATTCCATTACTCAGCAACTTGGGCCAGGAAAGTGAGTGTCTTGTTCTGAGATTGAGGATAACACTAACTCTCACATTGTTTTTGTTAATCCCTCTCTATTTGCCTTGGAGTTAAAAGTGGTTAAAGAGAGTTAAATATCTGACACAAGCGTAAAACCCTTCAATGGTGTTCTGACATCTACAGGCTAAAGTTCAAACTTCTTAGTAGGAATTTATATGACCAGCCTCATCTGTCCAGCTACCAATCACCTTGCTTTCTAGTCACACCCACCATTGGACTGGACTGAAGAACCATGTTTTCTGAATCTTCTGGGCCATTGGGTCTGCTTTTCCCACTGCCTAAAATGCCCCTTCCCTGCTGGCTTCCCCCCCACACACACACACACCCCTGTTTACCTGAAGAACTATTACTTTTCTTCAATTCTCAGCTCATCTCATCTGAGAGGCCCTTCCTGACCATAGCCACTTCCCCAAGCTGAATTTGGTTCCCCTGCCTTGAACTTCTATAGTCCCTTGAGCTTCCTTTTCTCTTTGTACTCAGACAATGTTTAAGGGAAAAATTAAATACAGTGCCCTCATAAAGGACATATGGGCTTATGAGAGTCAGGGAGGTGGTTGGACAATGTTATGTAACTCTGGAATGAAGGGGCTGGGCATCAAGATGTGCTGAGTTTGAATCCCAGCTCTGGCATTAATAAGCTGTATGATCTTGATCAACAGTTACTTTACCCCCTAGGCCTCTGTCTCTCCATCTGTTTAATGGTGGGATAGGACTGAAAGGTGTCAGTGGTCCTTTCCACCTCTGATATCCTAGAATTTTTTAAATGTTGAAAGAAGAGGTTAAGAAAACCATGGGAGAGAAGAAAAGGATAAATGAGAGCCAGCCAATAACCACAATGGACATTACAGATTTGACTGGCAAGAATCCTATGACCTTTACGGCCTGGCAGGTAGTGCTTATTATTTATAACATTCCATCCAGTACTGTATGCAGTGCTTTACAGATCACTGAGCCCTTTCACTAATGTTATTCCATTTTATAGTAGCCAGTGAGAGAGTCAGCATAAACATTCAAAGACTATTCCTGATTCACAGAAGAGAAAACTGAGGGAGAAAAAGAAGTGGTTGTCCCAATCTGTGCTCAAATAAATGACTGAAGGTTTAAATACTTGCAGTCACACTGTGGTGGCCACCCTTTCTGATTTGCTGGGGATGTGGGAAATCAGAAAAGTTTTAAAATCAGAAAAGTCCCAGGAAAACCAGAAAGTTTGGTCATCTACACAAGTAACTAGCCCTCCTGCCTTTAATCACCCTTGAGGCAAGGGGCTGTAGCTGGGGGGCAGAGGGGTAGTACTGTCCCTTCCACATGATTCTGCACTACTGAGAACCAGAAGGCTGATCTAGCCCTGTCTGTTCTCCCCCAAACTAGATTATATCTGACTGGGCTTCTCTTAACTTGGTTCACAGCCCTGGCTGCACATTAGAATCACTTGGGAAGACTTGCAAAAATAACTATGTTTGAACCCCACCCTAGACCAATTAAATCAGAATCTTCTGGCTTGAGTGAAATCTGGGCATCAGTATTTTTAAAAACTCTCTGGGTGATTCTAACGTGCAGCCAGGCCTAGAAGCTACTGAGTCTAGCTGTTCTAAGCTTTAACTGCACTGTAGATTGGGCCCCTGGATAGAAAAATTCCTCCCCAAAGGCCTCCTCCCCTCTTCTACCTTACTTAGCTTCCCAGCATACAAAACTTCTCTAGATACTCTCAGAAGAGGCTTTCTGCAGAATGCAGAAGCCCTTCCCTACCCCTCCCCTTTTCCTGGCAGCTTAAGGTGATCCCCTTCCCGGAATTATTGGCATTTTTGCAAAGGAACTTTGGAAAGCATTCAAGATTCAAAGGACAAAGCACTATGGTGAAAAATCAGACATTGGGGAGGTCTCTTAAAACAAGGGGATCCGCCTAGTGCCCTTGGAATCACACCACCTAGGTAACCGCCTACCTATTCAGCCTAACAATGGAACCAATTTAAACTCTCTGACCCAGAAGGAGCGAAGGGCTGTAGGAGTTCCAATCTCCTTGCTGGAAGCCCTGTAGTCTCCACAGGTCAGATGCTGTAGGAGAAGGAAAGGGCTAATGGGGAAGAGAGACCAGGAGAGGTAAGGGGAGATCTCTCCAAGGGACTGGGGGTGGGAAGCCAGGCTGACTGTGGTCTTTGCTCTAACTCAACGCAGGTCCCACCAGTCTTTATTCCCAGGGGCTCCTGCCCTTGCCTTACCCATCCGTCTCAGGCAGGCAATGCAGGTCCACATTTGTCAAGTGTGAGACTCAAAAACTAGAGGGGAACTGACTTGGAAACCATCTAACTGACTCCCTGACCCTCTTCTTACCTCCAGTGGTGAGAAGCTCACTTCCCATACCTAGCTGGACAGCCTACTCAATCACAAGAGAATTAGAGCATTTAAAAAGTTTATTTTATTTAAGCCAGAATCAGTTTCCCTGGAATTTTTATCCTCTCTGGCTCCAGCACCTTCACTTATTTCCCTGAGTTGGGTCCCTTCTAACCTACTTACTTCCCTCTGGATAGACCTCAATTTGTCATTTATCATTTGTCTGTGTGCCTGTTAACAAACCATGCCCAAAGCTGGAGCCTGGAGGACTCTGCCCAAGGTGTAGCTGAACTTCTTCTAGAAATGATATTTCTCTTAATATAGTCCAGGATATATATATATATTTGTGTTGTCTTGCACAATGGTCAGAAGGCTCATGTGTTTCTGAAGAAGGAAATAAACTACTTTTAAAGCTAATATATGTGTGTGTGTGTGTGTACACACACACACACACACACACACACCCCAACTATAATTTACACTCTCTACATGATGATTTATAATTTGCTTTTTTTCACTCAAAAGTATTTCATGGGCATCCTTTTATGTCAACTAATATAAATCTATTTCACTATTTTAAGTGGATGCATAGTGTTTCATTGCATGGATGTACCATAGTTTATTTAAGCATTCTGCTATCTAAGGACACTTGGGTTATTTTTAATTTTGTATTATCAAACAACATTGTAATGAATAAACTTATGCATATATCTCTACACACTGGTCCACATTTATTTCTCAGTGAGTCAAAGGGTAAGCAAATTTTAAATTTTGATACATGTTGCCAAATAATCTTCAGAGAGATTGTTCTAACTTTCATTTCCATGAGCAGTGCATGCAAGTACTTTTATCCCCACATGCCCACCAACACTGGGTATCAATCATTTTAATCTTTGCCAATATGCTAGGCAAAAAGAAAATTCCTTCATCTTTATCTTCATTTATATAATTACTAGTGAGGTTGAGCATCTTTTCATGTTAAGTTAGTCATATATTTCTTATTTTGTGAATTGACTCATATCCTTTGTTCAATTTTTCCTGAGGTGTTCTCTTTTTATCATTGATTTAGAAAATTTCCTTATAATTAAGGATATCACCCCCTTATATGTCAAATATCTTTCAAATATGTCATCAGTTTTTCCTTTGTCTTTTGACTTTAATTTTTCACAACGCAATTTTTTTTTCTGTTGTCAACCTTATCAATATTTGTTTTGTTATTTCTGTCTTGTCCTGCCAAGTTTATAAAAATATTAATCCATATTTACTTCCAATACATTTAAGCCCTCATTCTGGCTACTATACCGTTCTTCTGCCTTCCATCAGAACTCAGCATCTGGCACCTGCTTTCCTTTGCTTCCTGCTAGAGATTAAACCTAGTAAACTGAGAAATGCTAATAGCCGCCTATGTGTTCTCAGGCTCCCAGGTATACTGTCCTAACATGTTGATAGGGAATTCTTGGAAGCAAGTGCTACCCCACAAAAATACCATTCTAATGGAGTAATTTTGAGAACTAAGACAGGTAGGTGAAGGAAATGATTTGAAGGCAGCAGGTTCAGGGAGGTATGTAGTGGAAATAGTGGAAATAATACCAAGTTTAAAGTTAGACAAATCTGCATTTGGGATCTCAGCACTAGCTGTATGTTGTGGCCAAATCATATTCTCTCTCTGAGACCCAGTTTCTGCATCCATAAAATGAGAAGACTACCATGTGTTCTTTATGTTTATCGCCTGTTTGCCCTCTGTGTCCTCCCCCTCTGGTCTCATTCACTGTACACTCCCAGCACCCAGCACAGTACCTGACAGATAGTAGATGCTCAATAAGCTGTTTTAATTTCTACCTGTAGGCATGTGTTAATGTTTTTTTTGAGGGGGGGACAGATGTTGGGAGAGGGGAAAGAGAGAATGTCAGGTTGTGAGAATATAGAGAGTGGCAGGGAGTTTGAACATTCCAAAGGGAAACATGGCAAGTAAGAGAATAATTTAGAAAGGTAAGTGGGGACTAACAAACAGGCTTAGGCTTACATGTCAAACTAATGGATTTTGGATTTTATCCAATAGGTACTGGGGAGCTAGTGAAGGCTTTAAGCATGTGTGACACACTCCTGCAATCCCAACCCAACCCCAAATTACGATAGGTTTCTCTGGCCAGTATGGAGGCTAGATTGCCCAGAGAGAGTCTAGAAGCCACAAAAACAAGCTATTGCAACAATCCATGACAGATATAGTAAACTAGGGCACAGGTGATGGAAATGGATCTAAGAGATTTTTTCTCCCTTCCTTTTTTGAGAAATATCAATAGTGCCCTCTCCAGTCTTCCCCATATATACATATTGAGGGAGCAAGACCAGCTGACTTCTAGGATACCTTCCAGATAGGATACTTTGGCATCTTGGGGTTTGAGGTGCTTTATTCACCTCCATTGTGCTCCCTGAGTGTCTCATCATGTGTTGCGACTACTCCCCTCTCTCTCCATGACACTCCACTCTGGGGCAGTGTTACTATTGTTTTCTCAGGCCCGGTGAGAGCTCAGGAAGGATAGAAGGCAGGCCTTAGTTCTTCTATCATCAATGAATCCTCTGACAACCCAGGCTGAATGGAGGGGGTAGGAGTCTTCTGGGATATTTTGAAAGCTTCCAAAAATAGCCTCAAGGCCTCAGTTAGAGAGCACAGGGCCAGGACACTGACTGAACACTGGAACTCACAGTTTTTGCCAAGTTCCCACCCCAGCCTCCATCCTATTACTGAGTAAGCCAGTTTTCCCTCCTGCTTTAGTTTTCTCCTTGGAGGGCCCCACCCAAGCCTGAAAAGTTCAAATTTAGCCTTAAGTCTCCATCCCTAACTCCTCTGGAGAAAAAGCCCAGGGTATAGCAACTTAACCTCTTTAAAAGTCCCTGTGGGCTCTGTGATGGGAAAGAAAATAAGACAAAGATAGGGAGATGATGAGACCAAGACACACATCCACAGAGGTCAAGAAGCAAAGGAAGAAACACTGGAATATGAGGAAAATAGGGAAGGAAAGACAGAATGACAAGGAGAGAAATAGAAAGGATAAAATAAAGGAGAAACTGAGTCTGAGAGACTAGGGCGAAGAAAGAGAAAGACTCAGAGATATAACTGAATAGAGAGGGCAAGAAAAAAGCAAAGAGAAAGAGGGAAAAAGATATATATAGTCAGAGACAGGCAGAGAAAAAGGGAGAGTGGGAGCCAGAGAAAAGAGGGAGCCTCAGTTCCTTGTCCTGTCCTAAACTCCTTCATCAAGCCAACAACTTGTAGCTAGAGGCCTGAACTGAGCCCTTGAGGCAGTCCCTACAAAACCCAGTTCCTCAGGGGTGGGAGCTGAGAGGGCCCCCCCAGAGACCATGACAGACAGAGAGACCAAGGCAAGCATGGCCGTTGGCACAAGCAGCCCTCATCAGGCACTCACACCCACCATGTACTGCAGATGGGCCAATAAATAGTCACCCTCAAAGCCAGTGCACAAAAAAATGACCTCTAAAGTGAGAACATTTTCCTATTTGATATTTAAAAACACTTCAAGTTAGTTATCATGAGATATCAGAATATTAATGAACTTCTTTACACTGATTTCAATGGCTTATTTTTTTTTTTAGTTTGAATTATATATTGGCAGGGCCACCACAATCTGTTCATCATCTGGGACCTTTAAAGGTTTTCACCTGATGTGCCACCATGGCTCTGGGTGTTAGTGTACAGTGATGAAAGGATGTGCTTCCCTTCTGGACCTGTTTGGATACCTCTCTGACTGCCCCTTCTCAGTCATTTTGTCAGAGTCCTTGGATAAGAAGTAGAAACTTTCAAGCCAAAACCTGTCCTTTGGGGGTTGTAAGGACCAGTGGGGAGAAAGCAAAGAGATTTGGCCAAGAAGGTGAAGAAGCGGTGTCTAATCTATTAAGGCATTGGACCACATAGGTTTAAGGCCCAACTCTGCCTCAGAAACACTGTAAACTTGGGCATGTGACTTCATCCTTCTGAAATTCAGCCTCCTTTTTAATAAAACAGAATACCTATCTTGCCAGAGTTCTCATGAGGTTAACAAGAGAATAAGCTATTAGAAACTACAAGTGTGAGAAGAGTTCCTATTATTACAAATAGCTTTAAGGAATGTCAGACCATTAAAGCAAACACACTTCCTGGTAAAAATGAGGCAACCCAGGCTCTCTGAATTTCACTAGGGCAGGAACAGGAAGAGAAAGCAAGAAAGCCTGAAAGAGGCCTGGGGGAAAACAGGGGAAACAGGAGCAGGGGGTTAAAAAATGGAAATCGGAGTTTATTGTCTTAATAAGAACTGAGATGTGATTAATTACATGTCTATGGCCATGTTTGGGCTTTGTTTGGTGATGGGCTAGGGAGGAATTATAAATATGTCTAATATGTAGAGAGCTTTTTATAACAAACCATTGAAAAAGGAGCATGGCCAGCCCATCGGAGACCCAGAAAGTAGCCAGCTCCTTGACATCAGGAGTCTGAGAAAGAAGCCTCAGGAGATAAGGGGCACCATAAAAGTCTCCAACCTGGCCAAATGTCACTCCTGGAGATTCCATGGCTCCCCAGTACCTATGAGGCTAATTCTAAACTCCATTTTGTAGTAAGTCCCTGCTCGATCCCTCACTGTCTCCTCCCCAACCTTTTGGTTGGGGAGGCTTTTCTCCACCCCAATCTCCCTGTCACACAGCCATTTTAAACTTCTGGCCACCATCCCCTATATGTACTCTCTGCCTGAAATGCACCCATGTCACTCCTCCCTTTGCTTAGCTAAACTAACTTGTTCTTCAAAGCTTAGCTAAAAATCACCTTTCCTAGGAAATCTTGCCCAACCATCTTCCATCCCCAGTCTGGGATCTCTTAATTTCTGGTTCATGCTTCCTCCATTTAGCAATCTGGGTTGACATTATTTGTGTCCATGTCATTTTCTTCCATAATATAATGACTATTTTGAAGGTGGGGACTATATCATTGACATTTTTGTAATAATAATTATAGCTAGCATTTACCTAGCTATGCCAGACACTTAACACACATGAACTCTCACATGAACCCCATTGAGGTGGACACTATAAAATAGCTCAGGTCATACAATGAGATATCACTATAAACCCATCAAAATGTCTAAAATAAAAAAATACAGTGACAACACCAAATGCTGATAATGATATGAAGAAACTGATTCACTCATACACTTACTGCTGGGAATGCAAAATGGTGTAGCTCTGAAATACAGTTTGGCAGTTTCTTTTCTTTTTTTAATTAATTAATTTATTTATTTATTTATTTTTGGCTGCATTGGGTCTTCATTGCTGCACGTGGGCTTTCTGTAGTTGTGGTGAATGGGGGCTATTCTTCATTGTGGTGCACGGGTTTCTCATTGTGGTGGCTTCTCTTTGTTGTGGAGCATGGGCTCTAGGCATGTGGGCTTCAGTAGTTGTGGCACGTGGGCTCAGTAGTTGTGGCTTGTGGGCTCTAGAGCTCAGGGTCAGTAGTTGTGGCACACAGGCTTAGTTGCTCCACGGCATGTGGGATCTTCCTGGACCAGGGATCGAACCCATGTCCCCTGCATTGGCAGGCAGATTCTTAACCACTGCACCACCAGGGGAGTCCTGGCAGTTTCTTTTTCTTTTTTTTTTTTTTGAATTTTATTTTATTTATTTTTTATACAGCAGGTTCTTATTAGTTATCTATTTTCTACATATTAGTATATATATGTCAATCCCAATCTCCCAATTCATCCCACCACTACTTTCCCCCATTGGTGTCCATATATTTATTCTCTACATCTGTGTCTCTATTTCTGCCTTGCAAACCAGTTCATCTGTACCATTTTTCTAGATTCCACATATATGCATTAATACATGATACTTGTTTTTCTCTTTCTGACTTACTTCACTCTGTATGACAGTCTCTAGGTCCATCCACGTCTCTACAGATGACCCAATTTCTGGCAGTTTCTTATAAAACTAAAAATGTAACTACCATATGACCCAGCAATTGCACTCTTGGGCATTTATCCCAGATAAGTGGGAATTTCTGTTCACACAAAAACCTGCACATGAAAGTTCATAACAGCTTTATTCAGAATAGCCCCAAATCGGAAACTACCTAAATGTCCTTCAGTGGGTGAATGTTTGAACAAACATTCATAACATGGTACATCCATAACATGGAATAACACTCAGCAGTAAAAAGGGAATAAACAATTAAAACATACAATATGTACGGACCTCAAAAGATTATGCTGAGTGAAAAAAGTCAATTCCCAAAGCTACATATTGTAAAATTATAGTCACTTAACATTCCTGAAATGACAAAAATTATATATATGGAAAACATATAAGAGACTGCCAGGGATAAAGAAGAGGGTGGAGGTAGGAGAGTGGTGAATGTGGCTATAATAGGAAAACATGAGGGATCCTTGTAGTAATGGAAATGTTCTGTATTTTGACTGTTTCAATGTCAACATCCTGGTTGTGATATTGTACTATAGTTGTCGGTAACTGAAAAAAAAAAAAAAACTGCAGAGGATCTCCCTGTCTTAGTTCCTACAACTGCATGTGAATCTACTACTATCTCAAAATTAAGAGTTAATTTTTAAAAAAGGAATAGAGTACTGATACATGTCATGACATGGATGAACTATGTAAAAATTATACTAAGTGAAAGAAGTCAGTAACAAGAGACCACATAATGCATCATTCTATTTATATGAAATATTAAGAAAAGACAAATCCCTAGAGACAGAAATTGGACTAGTGGTTGCCTAGAGCTGGAGGAGGTGGAAAATGGGAAGTGACTGATAAAGTCACTTTTTATGGTGATGAGAATGTTCAAAATTAAGATAATGGTGGTGTTTGCAAAACTCTGTGATTACTAAAGCCCACTGAATTGTACACTTTAAAAGGTAAAGTTTATGATATATGAATTATATCTCAATAAAGCTATTATTTAAAAAATTATAGATCATGTAGCAAAATAGCAAAGTAGGAAATTCCAAGCTCTCATTTCTCCACAGAGACATCAACAAATAAGCAGAAACTGTTAGAACCAACTTTGTTAGAACTCTGAAAAGCAGTCAAATGTTTCTAGCAATCAAGTGAACACTAAATCAAGAAAAAGGCAACCGGAAATGGTAGGAGAGATTTGTGGTGCATTTGCATGCCCTTGCTCCACCCCTTCCTCAGTATGGTAGCAGTCTTAATGTGGTAAAAGCCCATGCTTCCAGTGTGGGACCCTGGTCCCTGGTTCCAGAGGGAGCAGAGAAGACCTTATTTGCAAAGTATTGTATATGTTTGTTCTAAGTTTCATGAGGTCTACTTGAAGGACTAATGCAAGGAACTTGTCTCTACTTTGCCTAACTTAGAATTCAGACCACACTAACTTTCACCCCAGCTCAGTGCAAACCTGACTAAGTGTTAGATTGTCCCAGCACAGAACCAGTCTGTAAAGACTGGGAGAGGTGTTTCAGGTTTTTCTGAGGGAGGGTGCTTTTCTTTTATTGTTGTTATTTGATTTTGTTTTTAGCTCCTGGCATTCAGGGAAATCTCTATCAAAACACTAGCCAAACGTGAGCTAAAGGAATAGAGACTTCAGAGACCATTCATGACAAGGAATACAATCTTTTCAAAAATAGTTTGGAGTACTCACTAAACATACAGACTACTCCAGCCTTTCAACAATCAACAAAACAGCAAACCCTGGGAAAGGAGGAGAATCTGATTTCCAGAGTTATAACATTATAAATTCAAATGTCCTGTTTTCAACAAAAAAAAAAATCACAAAATATGCAAAGAAATTGGAAAGTATGGCCCATTCAAAAGGAATAAAATTAATGGACAGAAACTATCCCTAATGAAGTTCAGACATAAGACTTACTAGACAAAGACTTCAAAACAACTGTATTAAATATGTTTAAAGTGCTAAAGGAAAACATGAAGAAAAAAATAAAGAAAATCAGAAGGAAGATGTATCAAAAAGTTTTGAACATCAATAAAGAGATAGAAATTATAAAAAAGAACCAAATGGAAATTCTGGAGCTAAAAAGTATAGTAACTGAAAAAATTCAACAGAGGGATTTAACAGCATATTTAATCAGGGAGAAATAAGAATCAGTGAACTTGAAGGTAGGACAATTGAAATTTATGAAGTGTGAAATATATCAAGTAGAAAGAAAAAAGAATAATGAAAAGTGAATAGAACCTAAGGGACCTGAAGTAAATCAAGTGGAGTAACATACATATTATGGAAATCTCAGAGGGAGAAATGAGAGACAAAGGGGAAGAAAGAATCCTGGAAGAAATAATGTTCAAAAACTTCCCAAATCTAATGCAAGACATGAATTTACAAATCAAGAACCTTAACAAATTCCAACTAGAGTAAATTCAAAGATATCCACACAGAGACACATGATCAAACTGTCAAAAGACAGTATCTTGACAGCAGTAAGAGAGAAAAGTGATTCATCATGTAAATAAATACAAGGAATTCTGAAGAAGGTTAACAGCCGATTTGTCATCAAAAACCATTGAGGATAGAAGATATAGTGATGATATATTTAGAATGCTGAAAGGAAAAAAGCCCTCTCAACCAAGAATTCTGTACCTGGCAAAACTCTTCTTCAAAAACAAGGGCAAAATTGAGGCATTTCTAGATAGACAATAGCTGAGGAAATTTGTTAACACAGGACCTGCCCTGAAAGATAAATGCTAAAGCAAGTCTCTTAGGTTGAAATGAAGGGACGCTAGACAGTAACTAGAAGTCATATGAAGAAATAAAGATCTCTGATAAAGGTCCATAGATAGGTAAACATCAAGGCTAATACTTTTAACTCCAATTTTTATTTCCTACATTATTTAAAAGACATATAAAAATAATTATAAAAATAATTATAATATGTTATTGGGCACAAAACATATAAAGTTGTAATTTGTGAAACAGTAACACAAAAGGACTGAGCTGTATAGTAGCAGAGTTTTTGTATGCTATTGAAGTTAAGCTGTTAATAATTCAATTTAGATTGTTATAAACACATAATATGTTATTAACATATAAATATGTTAAACATAATCCCTATGGTAACCACAAAAAAAATCTAAAGTATGTACACATAAGGAAAAGAGAAGGGACTCAAAATGGTTCCCCATGAAAAAAAAATAAACACAAAAGTAAGCAGTAATGGAGAAAATGAGGGACAAAAAAAGAATACAAATAGCAAAAGGGTAAGTAAGCCCTTACTTATCAGTAATTTCCTTAAATGTAAATGGATTAAACTAACTAGTCAAGAGGCAGAGATTAATGAAGTGGTTAAAAAACATGACCCAACTATATACTGTCTACAAGAGACTCACTTTGTATCCAAAAAATACAAATAGATTGAAAGTGAAAGGATGGAAAAATATTATCCATTGCAAATAGTAACCAAAAGTAACTGGGTAGCTATATAAATACCAGATAAAATAAAATTTAAGCCACAATATTACAAGACACAAAAAAGGAAATTATATATTGGTAAAGTGTCAATGCAACCAGAATATATAATAATTAGAAACGTATATGCACCAAACAATTGAGTGCCCAAAACATAAAGCAAATATTGACAAAATTGAAGGAGAAATAGATAATTGTACAAAAATAGTGGAAAACTCAATAACCCACTTTCAATAATAAATAGCACATCTAGACAGAAGATAAACAAGAAAACAGAAGACTTAAGTAGCACTGTAAACCAACTAGACCTAACAGACATATATAGAACACTACACAACAATGGCTGAATGCATTCTTTTCAAGTGCATGGTGATGCATTCTCCAGGATAAACCATATGTTAAGTCACAAAACAAGCCCCAATAAATTTAAAAAAAAAACTGAAATCATGCAGTGTCTTCTCCAACCACAATGGAATGAAGCTAGAAGACAATAACAAAAGGAAAATGGAAATGATGTAAATATATGGAAATTAAACATCATACTCTTAAATGACAAATGGATCAAAGAATAAATCACAGGGAAAATTAGAACCTATTTAAATATAAATTAAAATAAAAGCACAACATACCAAAATTATTGAGATGAAGTGAAGACAATTATCAGAAGGAAATTTATAGCTGTCAATACCTACATTAAAAAGAAGAGAAATCTATAATCAATACCCTAACTTTACACCTTGAGGAACTATAAAAAAACGCAAAGGTAGCAGAAGGAAAGAACAAGAAAGATTAGAATTGCAACAAGAAAAATAGAGAAAAGAAAACCAATAGAGGGCTTCCCTGGTGGCACAGTGGTTAAGAATCCACCTGCCAATGCAGGGGACACAGTTTCGAGCCCTGGTCCAGGAAGATTCCACATGCCACGGAGCAACTAAGCCCGTGTGCCACAACTACTGAGTCTGCACACCTAGAGCCTGTGCTCCACAACAAGAGAAGCCACGACAATGAGAAACCTCCACTCTCCACAATTAGAGAGAAGCCCATGTGTAGCAATGAAGACCCAATGCAGCCAAAAATAAATAAATAGGACTTCCTGGTGGTGCAGTGGTTGAGAGTCCGCCTGCTGATGCAGGGGACGCAGGTTTGTGCCCCGGTCTGGGAGGATCCGACGTGCTGCGGAGCAGCTGGGCCTGTAAGCCATGGCCACTGAGCCTGCGCATCCAGAGCCTGTGCTCCGCAACGGGAGAGGCCACAACAGTGAGAGGCCCGTGTAATGCAAAAAAAAATTTTTTTAATAAATAAATAAATAAAATTTATTTAAAAAAATAAAGAAAACCAATAGAGAGAATTACTGAAACAAGAAGTTGGTTCTTTGAAAAGATCAACAAAACTAACAAACCTTAACTAGAATGACAAAGAAAAAGAGAGAGAATGCACATGAAACCAGAGGCAGAAATGACAGTGGGGACATTGCTACTGACTTTACAGAAATAAAAAGGATTATAAGAGAATATTATGAAAAATTATATAACAACAAATTAGATAACTTAGATGAATTGGAAAAATTCCTAGAAACATACAAATTACCTGACTCAAGAAGAAATAGAAAACCTTAACAGACTTATAACAAATAAAGAGATTAAATCAGTAGTCAAAAACCTCCCAAAGGAAAATCCAGGACCAGGTAGCATCATTGATGAATTCTACCAAATAGTTAAATAAGAATTACCACCATTGGCATTCTTAGATATGACACCAAAACCAAAAAAGAAAAAAAAATAGATAATTTGGACTTAATGAAAATTAAAAACTTTTGTGTATCAAAAGACATTATCTATAAACTGAAAAGACAACCTACATAATAAGAGAAAACATTTGCAAATCATATATGTGTTAAGGGCTTAATATCCAGAATATATCAAAAACTCATACAAGTCAACAACAAAAATACAAAAAGTCCAATTTTAAAAATGAGCAAAAGATTTGAATAGAGACAAAGGACATTACATAAAGATCAAGGGATCAATCCAAGAAAATATAATAATTACATATATATATATATATATATACACACACACACACACACACACAACATAGGACCACCTAAATATATAAAGCATGTGTTAAGAGACATGAAGAGGAAATTGACATTAACACAATAATAGTAGGGAACTTTAACACCCCACTTAAATCAATGGATGGATCATCCAAACAGAAAATCAATAAGGAAAAACTGGCCTTAAATGACACATTAGACCAGGTGCACTTAATAGGTATATATAGAGCATTCTATCCAAAAGCAGCAGAATACATATTCTTTTCAAGCATACATGGAACATTCTCCACTATAGATCACATGCTAGGCAACAAAACAAGCCTCAGTAAATTTAAGAAAATTGAATACATATGAAGCATCTTTTCTGATTGCAACACTATGAGACTGGAAATCAACTACAAGAAAAAAAAACACAAAAAACAAACACATGGATGCTAAAGAAGATACTGCTTTAAACAACCAGTGGATCACTAAAGAAATTTTAAAGAAATACCTGGGGACAATTGAAAAAGAAAAACACAATGATCCAAAAGTCTATGGGATGCAGGAAAAGCAGTTCTAAGAGGGAAGATTACAGTGATACAAGCTTACCTCAGGAGAAAAGAAAAATCTCAAATAAACAACATAACCTTATATCTAAAGGAACTAGAAGAACAAACAAAACCTAAAGTTTTAGAAGGAAAGAAATCATAAAGGTCAGAGTATAAATAAATTAATTAGAGACTATAAAAACAATAGAAAAAAATCAATGAAACTCAAAATGGATTAAAGACTTAAGTGTAAGACCAGAAGCCATAAAACTCCTAGAAGAAAACATAGACAGAAAATTCTTTGACATAAATTGTAGCAATTTGGGGGAAGCTATCTCTTAAGGCAAAGGATACAAATGCAAAAATAAACAAATGGAACCAATTAAACTTAAAAGCTTTTGCACAGCAAAGAAAACCATCAACAAAATGAAAAGACAACCCACAGAATGGGAGAAAATATTTGCAAATGTTACGACCAATAAGGGGTTGATATCCAAAATAAATATACAGCTAATACAATACTCAATGTCAAAAAAACCCTGATTAAAAAATGGGCAGAAGGGCTTCCCTGGTGGTGCAGTGGTTGAGAGTCCACCTGCCGATGCAGGGGACATGGGTTCATGCCCCAGTCCAGGAAGATCCCACATGCTGCGGAGTGGCTGGGCCCGTGAGCCATGGCTGCTGAGCCTGCGCGTCTGGAGCCTGAGCTCCACAGTGGGAGAGACCACAACAGTGAGAGGCCCGTGTACCGCAAAAAAAAAAAAGGCAGAAGACCAGAATAGACAATTTTCTTTTAAAAAAAAATTTATTGAAATATAGTTGACTTATAGTGTTTTGTTAGTGATTCAGTTATACATATATATAATATATATATTAATTTTTTACATTATTTTCCATTATAGGTTATTATAAGATATTGAGTATAGTTCCTTGTGCTATACAGTAGGTCCTTGTTGGTTATGTATTTTACATATAGTAGTATGAATATTTTAATCCCAAACTCCTAATTTATCCCTCCCCCACTCCCTTTTGGTAACCATGTTTGTTTTCTATGTCTGTGTGTCTATTTCTGTTTTTTATATAAGTTAATTTGTATCATTTTTTTAGATTCCACATATAAGCAAAATCATACAATATTTGTTTCTCTCTGTCTGGTTTACTTCACTTAGTATGATAATCTCTAGGTCCATCCATGTTGCTGTAAATGGCATTATTTCATTTTTTTTAAATGGCTGAGTAATATTGCAATATATATATATATATATATATATATATATATATATATATATCACATTTTCTTTATCCATTCATCTGTCAGTGGACACTTAGGTTGCTTCCATGTCTAGGCTATTGTAAATTGTGCTGCTATGAACACTGGGCTGCATGTAACTTTTGAATTATGTTTTTCTCCAGATATATGCCCAGGAGTGGATTGCAGGTTTATATGTTAGCTCTATTTTTAGTTTTTTAAGGAACCTCCGTACTGTCCTTCATAGTGGTTGTACCAATTTACATTCCCACCAACAGTGTAGGAGGGTTCCTTTTTCTCCACACCTTCTCCAACATTTATTATTTGTAGAGATTTTGATGTTGGCCATTCTGACTGCTGTGAGGTGACACCTCATTGTAGTTTTGACTTGTGTTTCTCTAATAATTAGCAATGTTGAACATCTTTTCATGTGCCTTTTGGCCATCTCTATGTCTTCTTTGGAGAAATGCCTATTTAGATCTTCTGCCCATTTTTTGGTTGGGTTGTTTTCTTTTTGTGATATTGGGCTATATGGGCTGTTGTGTATATTTTACAGATTAATCTTTTGTGAGTCACGTCATTTGCAAATATTTTCTCCCACAGAATAGACAACTCTTAGAATGGGAGAAAATATTTGCAAACGAAGGAATCAACAAGGGAATAATTTCCAAAATATACAAACAGCTCAAGCAGCTCGATATCAAAACAAACAAACAAACAAATCAAAAAAATGGATGGAAGATCTAAATAGACAATTCTTCAAAGAAGACATACAGATGGCTAAAAAACACATGAAAAGATGCTTAACATCGCTAATTATTAGAGAACTGTAAATCAGAACTATAGTGAGGTATCACCTCACACGGGTCAGAATGCTCATCATCAAAAATCTACAAACAATAAATGCTGGAGAGGGTTTGGAGAAAAGGGAACCTTCCTACACTGTTGGTGGGACTGTAAATTGGTACAGCCACTATGGAGAACAGTATGGAAGTTCCTTAAAAAGTAAAAGTAGAGCTACCATATCATCCAGCAATCCCACTCCTGAGCAGATATCTGGAGAAAACCATAATTCAAAAAGATACATGCACCCCAGCGTTCATTGCAGCACTATTTACGATTGTCAGGACATGGAAGCGGCCTAAATGTCCATCAACAGAGGAATGGATAAAGACGACATGGTATATATATATACAATGGAATATTACTCAGCCGTAAAAAGGAATGAAATAATGCCATTTACAGCAACATGGATGGACCTAGAGATTGTCATACCGAGTGAAGTATGTCAGACAGAGAAAGACAGATATCATATGATATCACTTATATATGGAATCTAAAAAAATGATACAAATGAACTTATATACAAAACAGAAATAAACTCACAGACATAGAAAACAAACATGCTTACCAAAGGGGAGTGGGAGAGGGATAAATTAGGAAATTGGTATTGACATATACACACTACTATATATAAAGTAGATAACTAATAAGGACTTACTGTATAGCACAGGGAACTCTACTCAATAGTCTGTAATGACCTATATGGGAAAAGAATCTAAAAAAGAGTGGATATATGTATATGTATAACTGATTCACTTTGCTGTACACCTGAAACTAACACAACATTGTAAATCAACTATACTCCAATAAAATTTTTTTAAAAATAAATAAAATAAAGTACTTATAGTAAAAATAAATAAATAAAACTAGTCAATGTAACCAAAAAGAGACAGACTTACAGATATAGAGAATAAACTACTGGGGATAAACTACAGTGGGGATACGGTAGGGGGAAGGGGCAAGATAGGGGATATGGTAGGGGGAAGGGGCGAGATATGGTGGGGGAAGGGGCAAGATAGAGGTACAAATTACTATGCATAAAATAAGTAAGCTGCAAGGATATATTGTAAAGCACAGGGAATATAGCCACTATTTTATAATAACTATAAATGGAGTATAATTTATATAAATTTTGAGTCACTATGTTGTACACCTGAAACTAATATAATCTTACAACTCAATTATACCTCAATTTGGAAAATAAATGAACTACATACAAACAATTTTTTTAAATGTGCACTATGTACACAATGGAATATTATTCAGCTTTACAAAAAGAAGGAAATTCTGACATATGCTACAGCATGGATGAAACTTGAGGACATTATGCTAAATGAAATAAGTTAGTCACAATAAGAGAAATAGTGTATGATTTCACATATATGAGGTATCTGGAGTAGTCAAATTCATTGAGACAGAAAATAAAATGGTGCTTGCCAGGGACTGGAGGAAAGTGCAAATAAGAAATTATTGTTAAATGGGTATAGAGTTTCAGTTCTGCAAGATGAAGAGTTGTGTAGATAGTTTGCACAACAATGTGAATGTAGTTAACACTACTGAACACTTAAGATTGCTAAGACTATAAACATTGTTTTATATATTTTACCAGAATTAAAAATAAAGTAAATAAATAAATATCAAAAGCTTTAAAAAAAGAATGGAAAGTAAGGGTCGGCAAAGTTGTGGAGAAATTTGGACACTCCTACATTGCTGTGGGAATGTTAAATAGTGCAGTCTCTGCAGAAAACAATTTGGCAGTTCCTCTAAAATCTAAACATTGAATTACATATGATCCAGCAATTCCACTCTGATGTATATACTCCAAAGAATTGAAAACAGGGACTCAAAATATATATTTGTATGCTAATGTTCATTGTAGTATTATCCACAATAGGGAAATGCAGAAACTCTCCAAGTGTCCATGAACAAATGAATTGATAAATAAAGTGGGTATATACATACAATGGAATCTTATTCAGCCACTAAAAGGAATGAAATCTGATATAGGCCACTGTTACATGGATGAGCCTTGAAAACATTATGCTAAGTGAAATAAGTCAGAAATTAAAGGACAAATATTGTATGCTTCCACTTACATGAAATATCCAGAATAGGAAAATTCATAGACAGAAAGTAAATTATGGGTTACTGGGGGCTGGGGGGAGGGAGAGAAGAAAGAATTTTTGCTTAAAGGTTACAGAATCTCTGTTTGGGTTAAAGGAAAATTTTCAGAAATAGATAAGTGGCAATGGTTGCACAGCACTGAATGTAATGGTGTCACTGTGTACACTTAAAAATGGTTAAATTGGCAAGTGTTATACACATTTTATCACAATTAAAAAATATCCAAAAAAGAGGGGAAAAGTGAAAATAACAGCTACAAGTACTACTCTTACTTCTGTGATCTAGTGTAACCATTTGTAAAATACCTCCTCCATGCCAGGTACTATTTTAGGTACTGGGGAAACAGTCATGAAGAACTGTGAGAAAAGACAGATGATAGGCAAACAAGTAAGGAATCAGGAAACCTAATTTATAGCCCAGCACTGTTGTAACTCTGGCACTATGTGGCTTCTGTTCTCCGTGACCACTTCATGAGCCCCTGCCTTGGGCCAGACCCTAGAGACCTAGGTTGTAGAACTATGCTTTACATATGGTCAAGTTCATGGCAATGAGTAGTTACTCTGCAAGCAGTTTTTGCCTCTCCCTTCCCTCTGCTCTCTAGGTGGCCAATTTTGCCTTGTCCTGGATAGGCTTGAGCCTCAAACTCAAGAGCTGCCTTGGAATAACAGAATCCAGGCCAGGCATGGAGAATTTAGATGTTTCTCACCCTTCACAATATTCCCTTGTGTGCTGGCACCTCACAGCCTTCACCTCTCCTGGAATCAGTTCCTTGAGTGCCTGGACAGCTCCTAGCACTGTCCGTTCCCTGGTTTTTGTCCAGGCCTGGCTGACTGACTTCATCCATCTCCTCCCTTCCCCATCTCACCCACCACGGACTTTGAAAGTCCAGGGCTCCAGCTTCAGGGCTCTCAACATAGACAAAATAATGGGCCAATTCAAGGCTTAATTTAGTTATTGACTATTTCGTGTCAAACAGGCAAAACCAAAACAAAGTCATTCATTCCTCAATTTGGCAAATATTTAAAGAGCCCCTGCTCTGATCCAGATGTTAGCAACTTCACTTTGCAGCCAGAATAATGGTGATAACCATTTCTTGAGCACCTATCATGTGCTGGACACGTCTCATGGATTAACTCACTGACTTTTCATACAACCCTGTGTAGGGGTGGGGATTATCCCCATTTTTCAGCAGAGAAGCTGAGGTTCAAAAAGACATGGCTAGGGCTTCCCTGGTGGCGCAGTGGTTGAGAGTCCGCCTGCCGATGCAGGGGACACGGGTTCATGCCCCAGTCTGTGAAGATCCCACATGCTGCGGAGCGGCTGGGCCTATGAGCCGTGACCACTGAGCCTGCGTGTCCGGAGCCTGTGCTCCGCAAAGGGAGAGGCCACAACAGTGAGAGGCCTGCGTACTGCAAAAATAAATAAATAAATAAAAGATATGGCTAAGACCACTGAGGGGCCTGATGCACCTAGACCATTCCACAGCTCATGTATACACCACATAGCCAGTGCACCATGCACTCTGCCAAGACCTCACTTTTCAATGTACCACTACAATCCACACCACACACTGCTCACTTCACCCATGTTTCTCTTGTACACCTCACATGTAACATCTCTTAGACATACTGTCTGTATCCAGTGTTTCTTGAATACCACACAGAAGCTGACATGCACATCCATACAGACAGACTTTACAGAGACACTGGTACAACTCCTCTTCCCCTGGCACTTTACACACATACACATATGTTTGCACAGGCCATGCAAATAATAGGCCCTGGGCTTCCCTTGTGGCACAGTGGTTAAGAATCCACCTGCCAATGCAGGGAACATGGGTTCAAGCCCGGGTCCGGGAAGATCCCACAGGCCGTGGAGCAACTAAGCCCGTGCACCGCAACTACTGAGCCTGCACTCTAGAGCGCGAGAGCCACAACTACTGAGCCTCTGTGCCACAACTACTGAAGCCTGCACGCCTGGAGCCCGTGCTCCGCAATAGGAGAAGCCACCGCCTAGAGCCTGTGCTCCGCAACAAGAGAAGCCACCACACAGCGCAATGAAGAGTAGCCCCTGCTCACCACAACTAGAGAAAGACTGCATGCAGCAACGAAGACCCAATGCAGCCAAAAATAAACAAACAAACAAACAAATAAATAATAAGCCTTCCCACCCACCGTGTTCTGGTAACAAAACTAGGCACAGAGATTCTTCACTTATTCTGCCACATCCCCCTTTGAATCTCCCCCCTTCCCAGACCTGCTCTATCTCCACGTCAAGCGGTCTTCATTTTACCCACAAACAGACTCCACGCACAGGCTCATACTCACTGATAGGCACAGCCCAGGCCACACCCAGGAACTGCCAACTCTTCCCCTACTTCCTTTGTTTGTTTTCCTGACACTGTGGATTGGGAGTCACTTAGCAGAAGGTGGCTATGCAACAGAGCTCTGCCACGGACTTCAGGGAAGACCAGTCTGATAGGGCTATGCCCCCTTCTACCTGTCCTTGCACTTTATCCCTCTTTCAGTGTTGGAGTCTTTTCCCTATATCTGCCTTTATAGTGGAAGATGAACCATTGAACCATTTCTTCTGGCTCTTATCTTCCAGATACTTGGCCAAAGGTAAGGAGGAATTGGAGATCAGTGCTCATATAAAGGCATGGAAGTGCGGTTTTCCCTAGGAGTTCAGGTTTTAGAGTGACAATCAAGTGCTTGTTCTATAGCTACCACTGCCTTCCCCCTTCCTGGAGTTAACCCTCAGTGCCCTGTCCTATGGGCCCTTAAATAAAAGGATGCCAGTGTCTTTCTTCACAGTCAATATGCCTTTAGGTGACCCTTTCCCTGGTCCTGTCTCTATTTCCCCCATCTGTCAAATAGAAACCAATTATGAGGTCTACCCTATCACTATGAGAGGTGGAGAATGCAAAAGGAGCCATATCAGGCCTGGTCTAGGCTGGAAGTTTTCTGCATTGCTGCCTTTTCTCAAGGTCTCCCTCTGTATCAGCAGCCTTGCAAGGGTTCTCACATATCATCTTAGGCCCAGAACTGATGTGTCAAAAGTAGCGTGCTAATCTTGAGAAAGAAAAACGGAGCTGGAGGAATCAGGCTTCCAGACTTCAGACTACACTACAAAGCTACAGTAATCAAGGCAGTATGGTACTGGCTCAAAAACAGAAATATATATCAATGGAACAGGATAGAAAGCCCAGAGATAAACCCATGAACATATGGTCATCTTATCTTTGATAAAGGAGGCAAGAATATACAATGGAGAAAAGACAGCCTCTTTAATACATGGTGCTGGGAAAACCAGACAGCTTCATGTAAAAGAATGAAATTAGAACACTCCCTAACACTATACACAAAAATAAACTCAAAATGGATTAAAGACCTAAATGTAAGGCCAGAAACTATCAAACTCTTAGAGGAAAACATAGGCAGAACACTGTATGACATAAATCGCAGGAAGATTCTTATTGACACACTTCCTAGAGAAATGGAAATAAAAACAAAAATAAACAAAGGGACCTAATGAAACTTAAAAGCTTTTGCACAACAAGGGAAAACATAAACAAGACAAAAAGACAACCCTCAGAATGGGAGAAAATATTTGCAAATGAAGCAACTGACAAAGCATTAATCTCCAAAATTTACAAGCAGCTCATGCAGCTCAATATAAAAAAAAAAACAGCCCAATCCAAAAATGGGCAGTAGACCTAAATAGACATTTCTCCAAAGAAGATATACAGATTGCCAACAAACACATGAAAGGATGCTCAGCATCACTCATCATTAGAGAAATACAAATCAAAACTACAATGAGGTATCACCTCACACCAGTCAGAATGGCCATCATCAAAAAATCTACAAACAATAAATGCTGGAGAGGGTGTGGAGAAAAGGGAACCCTCTTGCACTGTTGGTGGGAATGTAAATTGATACAGCCACTATGGATAACAGTATGGAGGTTCCTTAAAATACTAAAAATAGAACTCCCATAGGACACAGCAATTCCACTACTGGGTATATACCCTGAGAAAACCATAATTCAAAAAGAATCATGTACCACAATGTTCATTGCAGCTCTATTTACAATAATCAGGACATGGAAACAACTTAAGTGTCCATCGACAGATGAATGGATAAAAAAGATGTGGCACATATATATAGTGTAATATTACTCAGCCATAAAAAGAAATGAAATTGAGTTACTTGTAGTGAGGTGGATGGACCTAGAGTCTGTCATACAGAGTGAAGTAAGTCAAAAAGAGAAAAACAAATACTGTATGATAACACATATATATGGAATCTAAAAGAAAAAAAAGGTTCTGAAGAACCTATGGGCAGGACAGGAATAAAGACGCAGACATAGAGAATGGGCTTGAGGACATGGGGACTGGAAAGGGTAAGCTGGGAGGAAGTGAGAGAGGCATGGACATATGTACACTACCAAATAAATAGATAGCTAGTGGGAAGCAGCAGCATAGCACAGGGAGATCAGCTCAGTGCTTTGTGACCACCTAGAGGGGTGGGATAGGGAGGGTGGGAGGGTGACGCAAGAGGGAGGAGATATTGGGATATATATATATGTATAGCTGATTCACTTTGTTATAAGGCAGAAATTAACACACCATTATAAAGCAATTACACTCCAATAAAGATGTTAAAAAATAAAGTAGCGTGCTATACTGCCATATGTAAGCTAGCAGGCCTTGTGGCCAAACTGCCTGTACTTGACTCTTTAGTAGTTATTTGACCCTAAGGTGAGTTGCTAAATCATTCTGACCTCTGTTACTCTGTCCTAGAAATGGGATTCATGATGGTATCTCTTTCATAGTGTTGTTTTGAGGATTAAAATGAAAGGATGCAAGTTCCTGGTTCATTGAAAATAATCAGTAGGTGTTTGTTGAATAAATGAATAAACTAAGTAATACAGTTTCTTCTCAGGCTCAGGATCACAGACCCGGTAAATACCAAATATAATACCTGCCACTCACTGTGTGTGCCACTGGAATGCAAGCTCCATGAGGGCAGAGGCTTTATGTCTGTTTTGTACCCCAAGCTTCTAGAACAGGGCCTGGAAAAAATAAGTGCTTATAAATATTTCTACAATGAATGAATGAGCAAATGAATGAATACTATATTCCAGGCACTGTGTTAGGCATGTGGGACAGAGTTCTAAGACAGACAATACCTGTCCTCATAGAGTTTACAATCTAGTCATTAAATTGATAACCACACCAATAATTGAACCTGGGGTAAATACTGTGAAAGAAGAGGGGAGGATGCTGTGAGAGTGAAACACAAAAGGAATTTCCTAGTCTGGTAGGTGAGAGGGAATCTCCCAGAGCCGCTGACCATCTGAACCTGAAGAAGGAGTGAATCAGATGACAAGTTAGGAAGAGAAGATGACAATGAGCTTGGACCATTCAATGATCAGAAAATGGTCAGCATGGGCTGGATTGTGGTGAGAAAGGGAATGAGTAGCAGGAAGTAGGATTGGAGAGCCTGGAAGAGGCCAGATTATGTAGGACCTTTGGACCATGGTGAAGAATTTGGCTTGTGGTCCTCACGTGATAGGAAGACACTGGAGGGTTCTGAGCAGGGAAAAGGCATAATCTATGTTTTACAAAGATTCTTCTGGGTTCTTTGTGGAGAATGATTTGTAGGGGGCAAGGGTGAAAACAAGGAGACCTGTTAGGAGGCTACAGCAGTTGTCCAGGTGAGAGATGATGGGGACTAAGACCCAACGGTTGGAAGTAAATGAGGAGAGAGGTGGATATATTAGGGATATATTCTGAGTATAGCAAGACTTTCTGATAGACTGAATAATGAGGGGGTGATAGAGGAAGAGGAGACAAAAATAACTCAGATTTCTGACATGACACCTGGATATAGTGATGCCATCTTTCTTTGATAGGGAAGACTGTGGAAGGACAGGCTTTGAGGTGGAGGGAAACAGAAGTTCTGTTGTAAACCAAAGTCTTCTTTGGTTTACCAGCAAGACATGCAAATGGAGGTGTTAAACATGAGTCTGGAGCCCAAGATAGAGGCTGGGCATCTTTAATAGAATTATAAGTCTTGAGTGTGCTGGGGGAGCCATGGGGCAGTTGTGAGCAGAGGAGCAACATGAACTAACTTTTGTTTTAACATTATCATTCTGGACGCTGGGTTGAGAACTGACTATAAGGAGGCAAGGATGTAATTAAGACCAAGAAGGAGGCTATTTCAGTCATATGGGCAGAAATTGATGGTAGCCTGGACCAGGGAAATGGAGATTGGGGAAAGAGGTCAAGTTTGGAAAAAGAGCCAACAGGGGCTTCCCTGGTGGCGCATTGGTTGAGAGTCCGCCTGCTGATGCAGGGGACACAGGTTCGTGCCCCTGTCCAGGAAGATCCCACATGCCGTGGAGTGACTGGGCCCATGAGCCATGGCCTCTGAGCCTGCGCGTCCAGAGCCTGTGCTCTGCAATGGGAGCGGTCACAACAGTGAGGGGCTGGCGTACTGAAAAAAAAAAAAAATACAGAGCCAATAGTCCTTGATAATAGATTGGATATGATAAGTGAAGGAGATGGAAATGTCAAAGATGACCCCCAGGTTTGGGGTTTGCCCAATTGTGTTCATGATGGAGCCAAAGTCTGAGCTAGAGACTAGTGGATAAGAGTAGGTTTGGGGGAAAGACATTCCCACTGGGGGAAGCCAGAGAAAATTCCCCTACAGGGGAAAATGTTCAGTTTCTCTCCCTGACCTCCTTGTTCCTTTTACTTTTTCTTGCTTATTTACAACAAGCTTCAAAAGGAGTCCATACATTCTACATAAAATTCCACTATCAGAGAATCTTTCCTTCATGTTGATACGTAGTGTTTTCTGGCCTCTGTTAACAGTACAAATTATCCCTGGGAGATCACATCTACTCCTGTGACTTCAATTACCATTATTATTCTGATCACTTCCAGTATTCTATCTATAGATCTGCACACTTCTCTGAGCTCCAAACCCACATGGCCACCCATCTACTGGATATCTTCCCTTGGACATCCCACATGCAACACAACCCTACTATGAACCAAACCAAAGTCTTCATATTGCTCCCCGCACATCTCTTCCTTTTCCCCAGTGTCCCCTAGATGCATAAATATCCTACTGGTTACCCAGAATTCCCTGACCAAAGACCATGTAAGTCATCTTTGACTGCTCTTAGTCCCCACATCTAACCCAACACTGAGTCCCACAGATACTATCTTCTTCTTCACAGTATAGAGTCATTGCTGAGATTGGGTTCTAATGCCAGCTTTCCTTGGCTTATATGCTGGCTCTGCAACTTACTAGTCACTTAAACTTTCTGTGCCTCAGTGCCTTCACCTGCAAAATGGAAATGATGATAACAGTACTTATACCTACTTCATAAGGTTGTGAATTAATCCAGGTAGAGCACTTAGAACAGTTGCCTAGCACATAGTAAGTATTTAATACCTGTTAGCTATCTATGATAATAGTGTTGATAACAATGATTTCTCAAATATCCCTCCTGACTGTGACTGCTGTAGTATAGACTCCCTTCTTGCCTGAATCACAAAATCCTCCTAACTTAGCTAAATAGATGAACATAACAGAGCTGCCATGCACTGTGCAGGGCACTGTCATGACACAAAAGTTTATTAGATATGATTTCTATCCTTCTGGAGTCTGGAGAAGCAGTATTGCCTCCACCTGCTCTGTCCAACATGGTAGCCACTAGCTTCAAGTGGCTATTAAACTTTAACTTTAGATTTATTGAAATAAAATTATATTAAAAATTAAGTTCCTTAATAAGAGTAACCACATTTCAGGTGCTTATCAACTTGGAGTCAGACTACTTAGATTTACATCCTGGACCTGTCATTTCCAGCTGTGTGACCTTGGGCAAATCACATAACCTATCAGAGCCTATATTTTCATCTATTAAATGGGTCTAATAATAATAGTACCTACCTTAAAGGGTTGTTGTGAGGATGAAATGAGTTGATACTTATAAAGTGTTCATAATAATACTCAATAAATTTTAGTATTGTAGTTTAGCAGTAGCCATACTACACACACACACACACACAAATACACACATCCTCTTGGAGAAAAGTAGTATTACCAGTTGATGAATCATAAGGGCTACTAAGGGTTTGGTCTAGCAGTCAGTGCTTTTTGAGTTCAGCATGGTGCACTGGAACCATAGCTGAGCTACGGTTCTGGAGAATCCAAGTTTTAGTTCTAGTAGTAGTTCTAGCCATGGCTATAGAATTCATTTTCTGTGTAACCTTGGGAAAACTGTTTCCCCTTCACTGGCCTCAGTGGGGTGATTGCACTGTTCTAGATGGTGTCTCTGCCCTACCAGCTGAAGCACACTTTAAGGGAAAGGATCTTATTTCAGATGGCATAAAGGAGTTAAGATAGATTTTAAAAAACTTGGCACGTCTGAGGAATAGTAATTAAAGCTGATATTTATCAAGTGCTAACTCTGCGCTGGACACCATACATACCATACATTATTTCATTTAATTCTCAGAACTGCCCTGTGAGGTAGTGGTTATCCTCATTTGGCCAATGAAGAAACTGAGGCTAGAGAAGTAAGGGTTTGGAAAAGCAAAGCCACTGTACACTCACTCTCAGTGAGTGGTAAGGTAGACCTTCAAACCCAGGTCCGCCTGACACCAAGACCACATTCCTAACCACCCTGTCATACTGCCTAGGAGCTTGGTGAAAGATAGTGGGGCTGGAGAGGTGGGTCAGAGTCACTTCAGTATAATTATGGAGGAGGCATTATGGTTGTAGACCACTCAGAGCATGTCCTAACTACCTTGCTTCCCCTATCCTAAGGTCTGTCCTTGGCAGGGCCCCAGCTAGAGTAATGCTAACCTTCCCTCCCAATCATCTAGCACTCTGGGCTGGGAAGGGGGCTGTTTCTCCTGAGGTCCTCCCTTCCGCTTTTCCTGGCCTGGGCAGTGAGTCTCACTTCATAGTATTTGAATCAGAGGAAACAGATAGACTGAGGAAGTGAAGAAAAAACAGGCTGCCTGGGCTCTACAAGCCAATGTAAACACTCAGTGGTTTCCTGTTGTTGCAGCCCAAAGCGTCCCATGACATCATTCCTGGCCTTTCCAGAACACACTGGCTTGGCCCAGGGCTAAGTGGCAGTCGCCCCCCTTCCCCACCAGAGTTAGATCCTCCGGAACTGAAGAACTTCTCTGGGCCAACCATTCCCCACCTGCCTGGTCAGCCACTTAGGCCTTTCTAGCCCTATAAGGTTTTGGAGGCTACAGACCGGACGTGCTGTCCCACTTCCCAGAGGCCCAGTGGCTTATGGGTCAGAGCAAGATTTCCTAAACCGGAAAAGTTATTTTACTTCTTTTAATGGAGATTTGGAGTCAGGAGAAGGGGAGAAAGGTATGACACATAGACTCTGAGACAGGCCTTAACTGCTTCCTCCCCTCTCTACCTCACCCAGGGGCATACAAGTTTATTTCTCAGTGTTGGTCACAAATTCCTAGAAACAGAACTTTAAGGGCCCTTTCAAGACCTCATAGTCTAAACTTTCCCTGGTGTAGAGGACAGCACTAAGGCCCAGAGAGGGAAAAGGAACTGGTCCCAGTTGCACCGTTGGTCAGTGCAGTATAAGCCATCCACTCCAGTGGTCTGAACTTGAGCTATCTCAAGCCTGAGTGGGATGATATAGTTACAAGAGCTCTTGACAGGAAATTCAGAAACCAGGGTTCAAGTTGTAATTCCTCTATGAGAGATTAGATAGATTTATTTTTTTCTTTGAGCCTTGGCCTAGACAGCCATAATTCAATTCAAGGCAACACATACTTGTTGACAGTCTACTGTGCCTGGTAGAACTGCTGGCTCCTGGGGAAGAGAAGAAAGCATGATGAGAAGACTCCCCATTTCCCAGGTTGAAATGGAAAGAAAATGAAGTGGATGGTCTAAACTCTGTAAGTGACCTAAATCCTGTGTGGACTCCATGCTTCTGTCTCTAGGCAGAATCAAACCATAATCAGGTGTCTGGAGTCCTTCAGGGCTGCAGCACCCTCCCCACTTCATTCACAAGGCAGCAGAGAGCTCTCATTGAGCCAGAGTTCCGTTTGCAAAAAACTTTCTCATTCTGGTCTCATTTAGCTGGGTACATTTGCATAGAGAGGTAGTGAGGTCCTAAATTATTGTCTAGAACTCAAGCCAAACACATTATTGTAGTTCCTACAGCCAGCAATAATTGGATTTCAAGCTGTAGCTGTGCCATGGAGCACAGGCAATTTGAAATAGTTCTTTTAATCAATCAAGTTCATCACAGCCTAGATTAGCAAGTAGAATTCAGAAACACATTTAGGGAAAAGGATGACTATTCCTGCACCCCCAAATGCATAAGACAGTGTGAAGTCATTCTGTTAGCCAACAATTTAACCACAGCATAGATTAAATGAAACACACAGAAAATATAGACTCATTTAGATACTTGGAGACACACATCCATGCACAGATGCAGGAAGCTGCACATGAGCATTGGGAGACACAAAGAAACATACACTCTCAGAGCAGCAAACACACAGAAAAAAAAAAAGATGCGTGCGTGCACACACACACACACGCTCCAATGGGAAGCTACAAAAAATGTTAGCTGTCTGGGAGTTCTGGGGGACTACTTCCTGAACCCCTGTTCTGCTTCCTCCCCCAACAATCATCCTAATTCAAATCCTATAGAGTATTTTTTCCAAAGAAGCCTTAGAAAGCCGTCCTCTCCTCACCACATCCATACCCACTCCCACTCCACTGCATCAGACCCGTCTATCACCAGACAACAGAAAAGATCTTCTATCAGGGTTTCCTGATGTGCGTATCTTTCCACTAATACACTTTCCCTGAGGCAGGCTGCCTGCCAGAGGGAATCTTTCTACAGCTCAGCCCTGTTCTTGCCTCACCTCTCCTCAAAAATCCTTCCTATTCTCTCCGCTGTCAGCACAAGCAAACCTGGACACCTGACATTCACGGGGTGACCAAAACCTGGAGCTCCTTGCCTCTGTTCATGCCCTCTGCTCTCCAGAAAGCACATGGCACCTTGCCCAGCCCCTTACACATGCTCACCCCAAGCTCTCCTGACCCTTGTGATATTCACTTGGACTAGAACCACTGCGTCTGCACTTATCAAAATCTTACCCATGTTAGATTTTCCTGGGTTGTTTGAATTTTTCAGAAGGATGACTCCATCTTTGCCATTAAATTTTTTTAATGTTTTCATCCTTTAAGGCCCAACCCCAAGGTAACCTCTTCCATGAAGTCTACCTCTAAAATCTCCCAAAAGCACTGTATAAGAGAACAGAACTTACCCCATTTAGCCTTCACATCTTTGTGTGTCTTGGTCCACAGAGGAGAGCTGATGGGGGAAAAGGACGAAATCCCCTCATGCTACTGCCTCCTCTGGGGCAGTCAATGTGCTGGCACTCTTCTTGTGTTACTGCATTGCCCACAGTCCAGCAAAGACAGACTGACAAAGCCCAGGCATCTGGAATCTCACTCCAGCCTCTTTCTGAGTTACCTTATCCTAGTCATGAGTTTGAGTCTTGACATTGCCACTAGCTTGCTGTGTGACTACGAGCAAGTCTCAACTCCTCTCCAGCCTCAATTTTTTCAAGGATACTTCCAGTTCTGGATTCCATTATTGCAAGATGCAGGATTTTATGCAGCTACTCCCATGAGGACATCAGGGACTAGATATGTCAACTGTCTCTATTATTCTCTCTCTCTCTTTCTCTGCCACCTCCCCCTGCCTGTCTCTCTCCTCACTCTTTTCTCTTTCCTTCTCTCCTCCTTCTCTGTCTCTTTTTGTCTCTTCCTGCCTCTCTCCCTCTCCCTCTCTCTTCTCTCTCTCTCTCTCTCTCTCTCTCTCTCTCTCTCTCTCTCTCTCACTGGCTTTCTCCCTCCCTCCCCTCTCCCTTCCTCTCCCTCTCTCTCCTCTTCTACCTTTCTGTCTCTTTTTCTTCTCTCTCTTCCTCTTCTCCCTCTCTGCCCTTCTCTCTCTGCTCCCTCTCTGTTTGTTTCTCTGCCTCTCTCTCTTCTATGTCTCTTTGTTTCTGATTCTATCTCTGTCTCTGCCCCATCCTCAACCCCAGGGGGTGAATCTGGCTGAATAGCTTCTAACTCAAAGCAGCTCTGATGCTTCCTGAGTGTTGCTGGTGAGCAGAGGTAGAAATGAGGTCCCTCTGAGGGCCTCAGGAAGCTCAAATCCCTCACCCCTCCCCTTGAAAAGGGCTCACAGAGCTAAGGAGGAAAGCAGCAGGATGAAGGGTCTCATAGCAGAGTCAGCTGGCTCCTACCCTCCAGCTTTTCACCCAAAGAGCGGGCATTGCCCACAGACCACAAAGGATCTCCATCTCCTAGATGATCTGAGCCGGAGGTTCTTAACACCCAAATGCTCCATCTTCCCACTCCCCAGCCCTATCATTTTACAGATGTGAAACAGACAACAGGAAAGGAATGACCCACCACTCCACAGTGAAGTAATGGAAGAACTAGAACTAGAATGCTGGTCTCCTGACTCCTAATCAAGCACTGTGAAAAGATTATAAAATTGATTTAACACCATCCGTTGAAAGGCACTTTTCAGAGCATTTTGCTAGGAGAAGAGAAGGCTGAGGATAGTGATGGGTCGGGTAGAGACTTGATAAATACCCAGATTGTGAATATTCAAAAACAGGGTCTAGATCTTCTTCGTCTCCAGTGAAAGTTCAATATAGTGTCTGACACTGATGAATAAATGAGGGAGGGAGCTGCCATCAGGGCAGTTGGGGGACACTGATGCTTCCTCTGGGGCTCTGGGTGTTTATGTGGAAAACTCCAGAAACTTGGAAATCAAAGGATCAAGGGATTCTTTGATCAAGGAACTTGGAAATCAAGGGATCAAGGGATCAGTCTGTTCTAAACTTGTTCAGTCAAGACTTCCCCCCTCACCAGCCCCCATAAATCAGTTTCTCTTTGTAAAAGGAGTAATGATATCTGCCTCATCTGGCTCCCTGGGGCTTGGAGCAGTTGCAATGAAAGAAAAATATAGGAAAGAACCTTGACAAAAACAAGACAGCACTCTGCAAATGTGATGGCTGGGTGCTATGGTGATATCCTAGCTAGCAATTATGTTCTCAGCAGGGGCAACTGTGGGCGCTGAATGAGTCATCCTCTCACTCTCAAACCAGAGGCCTTGAAAGGGGAGAAATGAGGTGAGCCTTTCGTTAGGAGTTTTTTCCATGAAGGGGGGCCGGAACAGGGGTGGACAGGCCCCCCCCCACACACACACATACACACTGTGCCCCAGATTCCAACCTCTTAGGGACTAAATGTCCAGCTTAAGCAAGGACTGCAAGTATCTGCTATTTAATTCAGAGATACCAAGTCCCCAAGCCACTGGAGCTTCTGAGGCACTAAAAGTCAGAATTCCCAATTTTTCTTCAGTCTCTATTCTACAGCCAGCCTTGGGTTCTGTAATTAATTTATTCTGTGATTTCAGGAAGATTGCATTCCCCCTCTGAGCCCTTTCCATCTATAACGTACAGGGTAATCTAGATGCCTAACGTTATCTTTCAAGAGTCCTGGACTAGAATTTAGAATATCTGGGTTCCAGTCCTAGCTTTGTCACAACAACTGTATGACTTTAGACAAATTCATTCCTGAGCCTCAGTTTCTGAAACTATAAAATGAGGCATTTGGATTAGAGGCTTAGTGCTGTGTTTCAAGAGTTCTGGACTGAGATTTGGGAAATCTGAGTTCTAGCTCTAACTGCCAGACTGAATCATTGTATGAGTTTAGACTGGTCTCACCCCTTCTCTGGGCCTCAATTTCTCCTATCTATATCATAAAGGGATCCAAATATAAGTTGTCTAAAACACACCCTCTAGTTCTTTTTTTAAAGTTTTTTTATTTTTGGCCATGCCACATGGCATGTGGGATCTTAGTTCCCTGTCCAGGGATTGAACCCTTCCCCCTTGCAGTGGAAGCATGGAGTCTTAACCACTGGACCACCAGAGAAGTCCCATACACTCTGATTCTGATAACCTGTGGTTCTAGAATTTTACAAAGGCTAAAAATGAAGTGAAGGGAGGGGGAGACCACACCCTGAATAACTTCTCATAAACTAGCAGTGGTTGCCCTCTAGAGGTCAGACCTGAAAGCACAGGCCAAACTGGACTTGACCTGCTGAGGCCAACTCTGCCAAAAGAGCAGAGGCAGGAGTGGGACATAGAAGACAACAAGATGCTTCACCAAAAAAAGCCAGACACATAAACTAGGGTTGGCCAGCAGACTTTCGGGCCCCTCCCTAATGAGAGGGATCCAGACAGAAGTGTGTGCTGGGAGATTGTACCTTCTTTCCCAGCCAGCAGTAGCAAGAGGCTTTCCAGTGCTGTACAGAGGCCATGGCCAGTGGGGTCTCTGTCATGGGTAAAATATGTAGATTTGGGGTGATGTGGCTCAGTATTTGGGTGTGGAGTGTGACTGTGCTGTGAGGATGAGTATAAGTTAATTCTGTGACTGAGAAGTTTTCACATGTGAGACACACGTATCTACCATATGCTCAAATTAAAGTGTTTAGCATCCCCATCTACTTCTTGCCCTCTTCAGAGTAGAAACAGTTCATGCCTTTGCAGAAGACCCAGTATGACCTTAGTACAAAAATGAGAACCTAAATCATAAGGAGAATAAATACTGGAAAATGCTCAATATTTGGAGAAGGCCCTAAGGTTCAAGGGATTTGTGGGCTTAGTCTTAGAGTTTCACTGCATTTGGGACAATCTGTGGACTCATTCTTGCAGGGCATTATGTGCTGGAGGCCTAGGATGAATTCAGATATACGGTTCTGTTACAGAAATAGGCACAGACTAAGCCTTTTATTGCTGTCATTCTATGTTCCATTATAGAAGTACTAGGCAAGTCATGAAACCATATACTCCCCCATCCTCCTTCTTGGTTAAAAAGCCTGACCATCCGATGCAGATGCAAGGGAGGAACACAAAGGAAGACAGTGTTCTCATGTGACAGAGGTGGTTGCAGCTCTAGTTCTGCTCCAGGTCAAGTCCCAGCCTCTTTCTGGGTCTCAGTTTCCCCACCTGAAACAGGAGGGTGTTGGACTTGATGAGCTCTCAGTTTTCTCCCAGCCCTGACATTTTACCTCATTCTCTTTATAATGTTCTGTTACATTCTTTTCCTACCCAAAGAGGGCCCAGCCTTTCCCTGAGGTCTTCCAAGGCTCTACCTGACATCCTAACCCCACCTCCACCCCCTCATCCCACTGCTACCATTGCTGCTGCCTACAATGGGATACAGTCTTCTCTACTTTTGGTTGGAAATTCTAATCATCCACTTCTGATGCTGGCGCGTTAACAAAGATTGATACAGTATTCCTCTGAAGTGACAGAACTCCCAGCTCTGCCAGTACTTCTGCGTGCCCTTGGGAAAATCCTCTCCCTTCGCTACACCTCATTTTTCCCATTTTTAACTTAAGGGCAGTGGACTAGAATGGTCTCTGAAAGCAGCTAACTGTTCCAACATCTTTCACTACTAGGTAATGAGAAGATAGAGATTGTCTTTGATGTTTTGTCATACTCTTGATCTTCTTTCAGTGCTTCTTAAATGGAAACCTCTCCTTCCTCAACCTCCCACCTATGATAAGGGTTTCCACCACCATGCCCTAAACAGGAAAGCCAGCCTTCCATTACACTTCCTCAACTCCTGGACCTGTCTCCTTCCTCTCCCAACCCTGTTCCCACCAGAAACAAAAAGTTCTTCTTTCCTAGTCAAGGTGTCTCTGAGTAATACTAGTTTATTGTGAGGAACACATACAATAAAGATAGAAACTGCTTTTTACCCTATCAAATAATTTGTCCACACATCTTGCCATTAGTTTATTACACCACCCGTATCCCTGCTGGTGCCCATAATCTACTGTCAGAGGAACCACAGATGGACCCTGGAATGGAGACTTCAAAGGATATTTTATTTAAAAGTTTTGTAAACAGAATTACGCTCACAGCTTCAGCAACAGTGAGGGTTGAATTCAACCTCCCAGCTCAGCCTAGTTGCCTGGGGCACTTCCTCAGACACCCCAGTGACCTGACTTGAAGTCAGACCTGAGTAGGTCCCTTCTCTCCTTCCTGGAAGCCAGTTCAAAGAGAGGTGCATTGGTGTGGGCACCACAGGAAAAGCCAGGAGGGAAGAGCATGCAGGTAGTAGAAAGAGGAGGGGGAAAGGAGAGGGAGGAGAAGAAAAGGTAGGAAGGTGGGAATATTCAGTAGCGGTAAGGATTGGAGGTAGACCCGCTGTGGGTACTGAAAAGTGTTTAGAAGAAATTTAAAAAAAAAGAATTGTAAATGAGTAAAAATCCAAAAATATGTAAAAAATCTTGAAGAGGAAATCACTCGCTTATTCTTGACAACAAATCCAATTTCCTCCTTCCCATCTACTTAATATGCAATGATAACATTTCGTGTCTATTAGTGACTATATACGGTTATTGTAGCTGAAATAGCGTGGCTAATAATGACTAATGTATCATAGTTAATGATGGTGAATACTATATCTAAAACATTATTAAAAATCAGAGATGGGAAGGAGAGGGGATGAGTGGGGAAGGACAAAATGGGATGAAGAGGAGGTTATAGAGTTAGAGTGCTACTCTGGGTTCAGACCTGACTGACTCTCATCTGTTTAATGTCTCTGAGAATCTTCAAAGGCCCCTTTATGATTCTAAGGAGCACGTGTGTCAGGAGCAGTACAGGGAGCAATGTTACAATGTGGCTATGCCTGGACACTGCTGGTACCGTTCACCATCAATACCCATAACCAATCAGATATCCACAGCCAATCACCAATGATATCCATAGGTGACTGATGTTAATATTCTATTGCTACCATCACTCAAAATTCCCCCATATATACTACAGTCTAGTTGGGGTCTGGGATTAGGTAATGGGAAGGGAGAACTTGTTGAGAGGGGGATATAGCACCAGTCCAGGAAGAACTATCCTCTATCCCTCCTGGTCACTCTAGGATTAAGAGAAAAGTCTAAGGTGGGGCAGGGGGAAGCTGAAGCCTAGCTGGCCTTGTCCCTAAGCTGCCTCCTTCAGGGTGCCTCCCTGATGATGGGAAGGAGTCTACCTTTCAGGCCATGGTTAGGTGATCCTGACTAGCAGGGATTGCCATGACCTGGGACTACCCTTGAAAGATTCTTTGCCAAATCCAAAGCCAGAAATCCTTATCTGTAACCAAAAACTGACAAGAGGAAGGAAGGGAAGGTGGGATACACCCATCTAGGCCACTGGTCCCATCACAGGATCCCAGTGGGCCTTGGTTTCTGGCGAGCCAGGGCTACAGCATAATAGCACCGGAAGCAGACTAGAAGCACAGGCACCAGCAAGACACTGGTGCACAAGCCCACAGTGGCCGTGACCGCAGCAGTGAGCTGGCGCAGAGCAGAGAGAGGGTAGACATCTCCATAGCCGACAGTGGTGAGAGTTACGATAGTCCACCAGAGACATGTAGAAATGTCTCCAAAGTGAGGCTCACCCTGACCTCGGGTGGACATACTCAAGAGCTCCCCATAGAGGAAGAGCAAGCCAAAGAATAAGATCTCAGCCACCCAAATCAGGAGAAAGGCACACAGAGGACATAGAGAGAACGAATGGCCCTGAGCATTAGGCTGAGACAGGGCTGCCATTCAGCCTTGTCACCCACTACCAGTTCCACCAGCACAGGGAACAGACAGAAGATGTAGGCTGGACTGAGAGGGCTACACAGGAAGCGCACCTTATCAGGGCAGGAAATGGCACGGGCAAAGAGCTCAGCTCCAAACCAAAGGGCACAGAGTAGTTCCACGTAGAGCAGGTCGGGGGCACAGTGGTAAACGAGACCGTTGTTCTGCTGCTGCTGCTGCTCTTGCTGCTGTTTTTTCCCCTGCCCTCACCCTATGTCCCATATGAGTGAAGTTGGCAGAGAGGTAATCCAGCTGGACCTCTGTCTCCTGGAAGAAGATGACCAGAGCACACACGGCAAAGAGTGTGGAAATCATAGAAAAGCTCTGGGGAAAAAGAGGCATGTCAGAAGTACCCCCATTTACCAGCCATCCCACCTCTCTAACTAGACTCCCACCCCTCTTCCCTACCCCCTTTTTGGAGATTCCCTCAAATTGTCCTGGGCATCTGCTCAGATTCAGGTCCCAAACACCATGCCAAGTGTGTAGCTATTGTGGAAACTTGGCAGGGTCCTTTGGGAGTACAAATGTCTAGCATGGCACCGCACAATGTTAGTGAGTTACCTTGGCCCCTAGGGAAGACTGGGGTTGTTCAAGAAGCACCCAGAGCCATGGCTTCCAAGTATTCTGCAGTCTCTGGTCTTCAGTGGAGTTCCACTGAAGGCGCTCATCCATGTGGGCATTCTCACAGGCTTCCCAAGATAGGAAGTCCTGGGTTTGGGTGTCCTTGCCACTCAGCTTAAGCCAGCAGCAAGGTGCCAGCGGTGCTTCCACCAGGCCCCTCCTCTAGGACATCCCGACAAACATTGGCAGGGAAGTGCAGCTGCTGAGTACCATAGGCAGCACATAGCCAAAGAGCTCAGGATTTTGGTCAAAGAAAAACTCTTGAATTGGTGGACCCTAAGCAGCTGGGGTGCCAGGTTGGGGTGGCTCGGTCAACTTGTAGAGGCAGGTGCCTGGAAAGGCCCACAAGGTGCTGTTGTAGGTCTCATGGCACGTGCCCGCCATGTTCAGGATCAGTTGATCGTCCGAGCCCTCCATGACCAACCGTGAGCCTGCTTCTCGGCTGGCTCGGATCTGCTAGCAAGAGGAGGGATGACAGGGGTTATGACGGGGTCCTCTTGCCTTCCTCTCCCATCCCAGGCTTGGCCAGAGCAGGGAAGGGGCTGAGGGCAACAAAAGTGATGTGGTAGCCCAGGCACCCAAGAGAAGCTACCCCAGGCATGGAGCTGGGGATGTCTCTTCCTTCTGGGTCTTCGGGAATCAGGAGGAGAGCCAGCTCTCAGGTATGGTCACAGTGGCTAACCAGAATCTCTCCTGGGCCCAGCAATTCTAAGAGAAAAACCAGCCTAGCATGGAAACAGATGTCTTTCAGAGGCTCTTGGGAGACACCTGGCCTGGTGACTCTGAGAGAACAACTGTGCCACGGTATACAGCAGGGTAAGTCACAGACAGGCAAACACAGACTAAATGGCCAAGATGGGGAGAGGGATGTCTCTCAATCCTCTGTCCCTCACTTTAAAACTTGGGACAGTGATGGGGTGGGGTGAGGGAGGGAATACAAAGAGGGGTACTGAGGGAGGCTAAGGGCAGGGAATGGGGAGTGAAGATAGGGATGACAGAGGGCCTTAGAGATCCCTAGGCCTCCACAGGGAGTAGGAAGTGCCTGACTTGAGAAACTGGCTGGGGGGTCGGCAGACCTGACAGCGATGTTGTTTGTTTTTTTTTTTTTTTTTTGCTTTAAAATTATCTTTTTAATTTAAAAGGCTGTCAGTAAAGATGAAAGGGTAAAATGTGAGTTCTAATCATATTTGGAAATTTGTATATTTGAAAAACATTAGTCAACTATTTAATGAACAATTAATTGTGTCAGTTTAATTTTTCTTTCACATTTAAAACAAGTCGAACAAATATTTTGTGAAGTGTTCTTAGGCTTCTTATTTTAACTCTGGGTTTGCGTCTTGGATTTCCAGATATAAAATGAATTTGTTTTGACTCCGACTCCCCTGGCACCCAGCCCTGGGCACTCCTCGGCAGCACCACCAGCACTGGCGGGAGAAGCAGCAGCCTGTGTGGATCTTTCTACTGGGCACTCTATACTGGGCGCCCTAAAATTGCTTTGGGCTTAATGAGTTCCTTGCCTGGGAACAGAAAGGAGTAAGAACAGAGTTGGGGGTGGGGAGAGAAAAGAGACAGAGGGTGGGAGGAGCACAGAAAAGCAAACCAAAGGAGTCAAAACACCTACACAGATCAACATTTCAGTGTTCCCTACCCACTGACAGGCAGCCTGCTGGGGCCTCCTGTGTTTGTACCTGAAGGCTAAAAAGGAAGAGGGCACAGACAGCCACCTCCAGTTTGGGAACCTCAAACCCCCTACCCCGAACTGCCCCCACTCCTTGGTCAGCACTTGCTCACTCACTTGGTTGTCTTGCGTGGTCCACGAATACTGGCAGTGAAGGGACGGGCGGCTGGCTGGGCGTTGGGGCCAGTGACACTGGGACGGGTGGTGTAGCCAGCATTGCTGCCACCTCTGGAGTTTGTGACTGCTCCTGCATGGAGAGGCCCCAGGACCAGGGTGTGTTCATGGAAGAGCTGGCAAGGAGATGGGGTTTTCCAGGAGCCTCTTGCTACTGCTGTGGCCAGAGGAGCAAGTACTGAGAGGAAACGATCTGATTCAAGACTGTATGTGTTCCTGCCTGCTTGCTTAGGGAGGCTGTCCTGGCCTCCAGCCTGCAGGGAATCAGACAAGAGACTCTGGCCAACTTTGCTGCTCCTCCTTCCTCCCCCGGGGCACAGTTCCAGCCCAGAGCAGAGGGAGGGGAGGAGGCAGCTGGAGGGAAAACAGGAAGTTAGGTGGTCAGGCTCCAGGCAAGAGGCCACCTCACAAGACCAGTTAATCCAGTTAATATTTCAACAACTCTCTCCCCCAATTCCAACCAACCCAGCCCCGCTTTAATATTTTGAAAACTTTCTCTTCCCCTCCCCCTGCCCCATCTCCATAACAGTTATCCTATCAGAAGTCTGCAAAGGAGAAAGGGGTGTGGGAGGAGGGAGAAGTGAGAACCAGAAGACAGCCTGGGAGGCCAGATGTGTTCCTGGCTATATCCAGCTGTTTCTGCCCACTCATTTTTCTTCCCTTTTCTCCAGACACCCTGGTGCCAAGGATTGGGGTAGGAATGGGTGAAGGGGAAGGGCAGGGGAGCAAGCCACCTCAGAGAGAAGCTTGCTTGTCTATGGCCTATGCCAGGATTGGCAGAGGCTCCAGCCCCCTGGGACAAGCCACATCTCCTCCCCCCTCTCCCACAACCTCTGCCTCCAGGAATCCTTCCTGGGAATTGGGCCAGTCTCCTCTTTTGCTGCTGATGAGAGTTTGCCAGTGGAGCACCCAGATGATCCTAAATTCCAAGATAGCCCTCACTCCCACCCTTTGGCCCAGCCTCCATGCCTCTTTCCCATCACTAGACAGAAATTCCCAGGAGGAATGAAGATTCTTACCACAATCCAACACCCTCCCCAACTCTTGCTTTTCAGCCCATCCCTCAGAGCCAGGGCCTTGTTGGATTGAGAGTTTCAAGACATGGCTCCCCTCCTCCCTCTCAGTCACTGCCTAACTGTGGGGATGCTGTGAGGGAGGGTCACCACAGTGGATTTCACGGTGAGAATGGAGGGAGGAAAGGTGGTGGTGACAAACACAGCCGTATCAGGCCTTAGTTCTACAAAGCCGAATTCTTACCTCAGCCAAAGAGGGCAGAAAATAACTTGAGCACTTTACAAGTGGGAAGTGTAGCAGCAGCAGCTTCCTCTCTCAATCCATCTATCCCTGCCCCTTTCCCCTCAAATGTCCTGCCCCTTATCCACACTAGCCCATTTGCTTTTTGATTCCCTAAACCAGCCAGTCTTGGGACTTCCCTGCTGGTCCAGTGGTTAAGACTCATGCTTCCACTGTAGGGGGCACGGGTTCAGTCCCTGTTCAGGGAAGTAAGATCCCACATGCCATGCGGTGTGGCCAAAAAAAAAAAAAAAAAAAAGTCCTAAACCAGCTAGTCTCTTTTTCTTTTCTTTTCTTTTTTTAAATTTTTATGTTGGAGTAGAGCTGATTAACAATGCTGTGATAGTTTCAGGTTCACAGTAAAGGGACTCAGCCATACATATACATGTATCCATTCTCTCCCAAACTCCCCTCCCATCCAGACTGCCACATAATGTTGAACAGTGTTCCCCGTGTTACACAGTAGGTCCTTGTTGGTTATCTATTTTAAATATAGCAGTGTGTACATGTCGATCCCAAACTCCCCCTTTCCCCCTTCCTCCCCACCTGGTAACCATAAGTTCATTCTCTAAGTCTGTAAATCTGTTTCTGTTTTGTAAATAAGTTCATTTGTATCATTTCTTTTTAGATTCTGCATAGAAGGGATATCATACGATATTTCTCTTTGACTTACTTCACTCATTATGACAATCTCGAGGTCCATCCATGGTGCTGCAAATGGCATTATTTCATTCTTTTTAATGGCTGAGTAGTATTCCATTATATATATACACACACACACAACATCTTCTTTATCCATTCCTCTGTCGATGGACATTTACATTGCTTCCATGTCTTGGCTACTGTAAACAGTGCTGCAATGAACACTGGGATACATGTGTCCTTTCCGAACATGTTTTTCTCCAGATATACGCCAAGGAATGGTATTGCAGGGTCATACAGTAGCTCTATTTTTAGTTTTTTAAGGAACTTCCATACTGTTCTCCATGGTAGCTGTACCAGTTTACATTCCCACCAACAGTATAGGAGTGTTGCCTTCTCTCCACACCCTCTCCAGCATTTATTTTTTGTGGATTTTTTAATAATAGCCATTTTGACTGGTGTGAGGTGATATCCCATTGCAGTTTTGATTTGCATTTCTCTAATAATTAGCAACGTTGAACATCTTTTCATGTGCCTATTGGCCATCTGTATGAGTTCTTTGGAGAAATGTATATTTAGGTCTTCTGTCCATTTTTTGACTGGGCTGTTTGTTTTGATGATATTAAGCCTCATGAGCTGTTCGTAAATTTTGGAGACTAATCCCTTGACAGTCACATCATTTGCAAATATTTTCTCCCAGTCTGTGGGTTGTCTTCACGTTTTGTTTATGGTTTCCCTTGCTGTGTAAAAGCTTTTGAGTTTAATTAGGTCCAATTTGCTTATTATTGTCTTTGTTTCCATTATTCTGGGAGATGGATCAAAAAAGATATTGCTGCGATTAATGCCAGAGAGTGTTCTGCCTAGGATTTCCTCTAGTAGTTTTATAGTATCCAGTCTGACATTCAGGTCTTCAATCCATTTTGAGCTTATTTTTCTGTATGGTGTTAAAGAATGATCAAATTTCTTTTTTTTACATGTACCTGGTGAGTTTTCCCAGCACCATTTGTTGAAGAGGTTGTCTTTCCACCGTTGGGTAGTCATGCCTCCTTCGTTGTAGATTAATTGACTGTAGGTGTGTGGGTTTATTTCTGGGTTTTCTTTTTTTTCTTTTTTAATTGTTATTCTTATTTTTATTTAAATTTTTTAAATTAATTAATTAATTTATTTATTTTGGCTGTGTTGAGTCTTCATTGCTGTGCTCAGGCTTTATCTAGTTGTGGTGAACGGGGGCTACTATTTGTTGCAGTACATGGGCTTCTTGTTGCAGTGTCTTCTTGTTGCAGAGCACAGGCTCTAGGCATACAGGCTTCAGTAGTTGTGGCACGTGGGCTCAGTAGTTGTGGCTCGTGGGCTCTAGAGTGCAGGCTCGGTAGTTGGGGCACATGGGCTTAGCTGCTCTGCAGCATGTAGAATCTTCCCGGACCAGGGCTCGAACCCATGTCCCCTGCATTGGCAGGCGGATTCTTAACCACTGTGCCACCAGGGAAGTCCTTAGTTTTATTTTTTTAAACATCTTTATTGGAGTATAATTGCTTTACAATGGTGTGTTAGTTTCTGCTGTATAACAAAGTAAATCAGCTATACATATACATATATCCCCATATCTCCTCCCTCTTTCATCACCTTCCCATCCTCCCTATCCCACCCCTCTATGTGGACACAAAACACTGAGCCGATCTCCCTGTGCTATGCAGCTGCTTACCAGTAGCTATCTATTTTACATTTGGTAGTGTATATATGTCCACGCCACTCTCTCACTTCTTCTCAGCTTACCCTTCCCCCTCCCTGTGTCCTCAAGTCCATTCTCTATGTCTGAGTCTTTATTCCTGTCCTGCCCCTAAGTTCTTCAGAACCACCCTTTTTTTTTTTTAGATTCCATATATATATATATGTGTGTGTGTGTGTGTGTTAGCATATGGTATTTGTTTTTCTCTTTCTGATTTACTTCCCTCTGTATGACAGTCTCTAGGTCCATCCACCTCACTACAAATAACTCAGTTTCATTTCTTTTTATGGCTGAGTAATATTCCATTGTATATATGTGCCACATCTTCTTTATCCATTCATCTGTTGATGGACACTTAGGTTGTTTCCATGTCCTGGCTATTGTAAATAGAGCTGCAATAAACATTGTGGTACATGACTCTTTTTGAATTATGATTTTCTCAGGGTATATGCCCAGTAGTGGGATTTCTGGGTTGTATGGTAGTTCTATTTTTAGTTTTTTTGGGAACCTCCATACTGTTATCCATAGTGGCCGTATCAATTTACATTACTACCAACAGTGCAAGAGGGCATATTTCTGGGCCTTCTATCCTGTTCCATTGATCTATATTTCTATTTTTTGCCAGTACCATACAGTTTTGATGGCTATAGCTTTGTAGTGTAGTTTGAAGTCAGGAAGTCTGATTACTCCAGCTTCATTTTTCTTTCTCAAGATTGCTTTGGGTATTTGAGGTCTTTTGTCTCTCCATACAAATTTTAAGATTTTTTTGTTCTAGTTCTGTGAAAAATGCCATTGGTCATTTGATGGGGATTGCATTGACTCTGTAGATTGCCTTGGGTAGTATAGTTATTTTGACAATATCGATTCTTCCAATCCACGAACATGGTATATCTTTCCATCTGTTAGTGTCTTCTTCAATTTCTTTCATCAGCGTCTTATAGTTTTTGGAGTACAGGTCTTTTGTCTCCTAGGCAGGTATATCCCTAGATATTTTATTCTTTTTGATGCAGTGGTAAATGGGATTGTGTCTTGAATTTCTCTTTCTGATCTTTTGTTGTTAGTGTATAGAAATGCAACAGATTTCTCTGTGTTAAATTTGAAACCCACAACTTTAACGAATTCATTGACGAGCTCTAGTATCTTTCTGGTAGTGTCTTTAGGAGCTTCTATGTATAGTGTCATGTCATCTGCAAACAGTGATTGTTTAACTTCTTCTTTTCCAATTTGGATTCCTTTTATTTCTTTTTCTTCTCTTATTGCCATACCTAGGACTTCCAAAACTATGTTGAATAAAAATGGCTGGAGTGGACATCCTTGTCTTGTTCCTGATTTTAGAGGAAATGTTTTCAGCTTTCCATCATTGAGTATGATGTCAGCTGTAAGTTTGTTGTATATGGCCCTTATTATGTTGAGGTATATTCCCTCAATGACCACTCACTGGAGAGTTTTTTTCATAAATGCGTGCTGAATTTTGTCAAAAGATTTTCTGCATCTATTGAGATGAACCTATGGTTTCTATTCTTCAATTTGTTGATCTGGTGTATCACATTGATTGATTTGCGGATACAGAAAAATCATTGCATCCCTGGGATAAATCCCACTTGATCATGGTATCTGAACTTTTTAATGTGTTTTTGGATTCTGTTTGCTAGTATTTTGTTAAGGATTTTTGTGTCTATGTTCATCAGAGATATTGACATGTAATTTTCTTTCTTTGTGGCATCTTTGTCTGGTTTTGGTATCAGGGTGATGGTGGCCTCATAGAATGAGTTTGGGAGTCTCCTTTCCTCTGCAATTTTTTGGAACAGTTTCAGAAGGATAGGCGTTAGCTCTTCTTTAAATGTTTGATAGAATTTGCCTGTGAAGCCACCAGGTCCTGGACTTTTGTTTGTTGGGAGTTTTTTAATCACAGTTTCAATTTCAGTGCTTCTGATTGGTCTGCTCATACTTTATATTTCTTCCTGGTTCAGTCTTGGGAGACTACCTTTCTAAGAATTTGTCCATTTCTTCCAGCTTGTCCATTTTATTGGCATACAGTTGCTCGTAGTAGTCTCTTATGATCCTTTGTATTTCTGTGGTGTCAGTTGTAACTTCTCCTTTTTCACATCTAATTTTATAGATTTAAGTCCTCTCCCTGTTTTTATTGATGAGTCTGGCTAAAGGTTTATCAATTTTGTTTACCTTTTAAAAGAACAAGCTTTTAGTTTCATTGATCCTTGCTATTGTTTTCTTAGTCTCTATTTTATTTATGTCTTTTCTATCTTTATGATTTCTTTCTTTCTACTAACTTTGAGTTTTGTTTGTTCTTCTTTCTCTAGTTGCTTTAGTTGTAAGGCTAGGTCATTTACTTGAGATTTTCCTTGTTTCCTGAGGTAAGATTGTATAGCTATAGACTTCCCTCTTAGAACTGCTTTTGCTGCATCCCATAGGTTTTGTATCACTGTGCTTTCATTTTTATTTGTCTCTAGGTATTTTTTGATTTCCTCTTTGATTTCTTCAGTGATCCATTGGTTGTTTAGTAGCATATTGTTTAGCCTCTACGTGTTTGTGTTTTTTATAGTTTTTTTCTTGTAGTTTATTTCTAATCTCTCTATTTTGTCTGATATGAGAATTGCTACTCCAGCTTTCTTTTGATTTCCCTTTCCATGGAATATCTTTTACCATCCCCTCACTTTCAGTCTGTATGTGTCTCTAGGTCTGAAGGGGGTCTCTTGTAGACAGCATATATATGGGTCTTGTTTTTGTATCCATTCAGCCAATCTGTGTCTTTTGGTGGGAGCATTTAGCCCATTTACATTTAAGGTAATTATTGATATGTATGTTCCTATTCCCATTTCCTTAGTTGTTTTGGGTTCGTTATTGTAGGTCTTTTCCTTCTGTTGTGTTTCTTGCCTAGAGAAGTTCCTTTAGCATTTGTTGTAAAGCTGGTTTGGTGGTGCTGAACTCTCTCAGCTTTTGCTTGGCGGTAAAGGTTTTCATTTCTCCATCAAATCTGAATGAGATCCTTGCTGGGTAGAGTAATCTTGGTTGCAGGTTTTTCTCCTTCATCACTTTAAATATGTCCTTCCTCTCCCTTCTGGCTTGTAGAGTTTCTGCTGAAAGATCAGCTGTTAACCTCATGGGGATTCCCTTGTGTGTTATTTGCTGTTTTTCCCTTGTTGCTTTTAATATGTTTTCTTTGTGTTTAACTTTAACAGTTTGATTAATATGTGTGTTGGCGTATTTCTCCTTGAATTTATTCTGTATGGGACTCTCTGTGCCTCCTGGACTTGATTATTTCCTTTCCCATATTAGGGAAGTTTTCAACTCTAATCTCTTCAAATATTTTCTCAGTCCCTTTCTTTTTCTCTTCTTCTTCTGCAACCCCTATAATTCAAATGTTGATGCATTTAATGTTGTCCCAGAGGTCTCTGAGACTGTCCTCAGTTCTTTTCATTCTTTTTTCTTTATTCTGCTCTGCAGCAGTTATTTCCACTATTTTATCTTCCATGTCACTTATCCGTTCTTCTGCCTCAGTTATTCTGCTATTGATCCCATCTAGAGTATTTTTCATTTCATTTATTGTGTTGCTCATCATTGCTTGATTCATCTTTAGTTCTCCTAGGTCCTTGTTAACTGTTTCTTGCCTTTTGTCTATACTATTTCCAAGATTTTGGATCATCTTTACTGTCATTATTCTGAATTATTTTCAGGTAGACTGCCTATTTCCTCTTCATTTGTTAGGTCTGGTGGGTTTTTATCTTGCTCCTTCACCTGCTGTGTGTTTTTCTGTCTTCTCATTTTGCTTATCTCACTGTGTTTGGGGTCTCCTTTTTGCAGGCCACAGGTTCGTAGTTCCCGTTGTTTTTGGTGTCTGTCCCCAGTGGCTAAGGTTGTTTCACTGGATTGTGTAGGCCTCCTGTTGGAGGGGACTGGTGCCTGTGTTCTGGTGGATGAGGCTGGATCTTGTCTTTCTGGTGGAGAGGTCCACGTCTGGTGGTGTGTTTTGGGGTGTCTGTGGCCTTATTATGATTATAGGCAGCATCTCTGCTAATGGGTGGGGTTGTGTTCCTGTCTTGCTAGTCGTTTGGCATAGGGTTTCCAGCTCTGTAGCTTGTTGGTCGTTGAGTGCACCTGAGTGCTTGTGTGGAGATGGAGATCTCTGGGAGATTTTCGCCATTTGATATTATGTGGAGCTGGGAGGTCTCTTGTGGACCAGTGTTCTGAAGTTGGCTCTCCCACCTCAGAGGCACAGCACTGAGTCCTGGCTGCAGCCCCAAGAGCCTTTCATCCACCTGGCTCAGAATAAAACAGAGAAAAAGTAGAAAGAAAGAATTAGTAGAAGCAGAAAGAAAGAAAGAAAGAAAGAAGGAAATAAAGAAAGAAAGGAGGGAGGGAGGGAGGGAGGAGGGAAGGTAGGAAAAAAGAAAGAGAGAAGATAATGTAAAATAGAATAAAGTATGAAAAAATATATTAAAGTTATTTAAATAAAAAATTATTTTAAAAAATTAAAAAAAACAGACGGATAGAACCTTGGGTCAAATGGTGGAAGCAAAGCTGTACAGACAAAATCTCACACAGAAGCGTACACATACACATTCACAAAAAGAGGAAAAGGGGAAAAAGTCAAAAATCTTCCTCTCAATGTCCAGCTCCTTAATTTGGGATGATTCGTTGTAAAAGAGGAAAAGGGGAAAAATCATAAATCTTGTTCTCAAAGTTCACTTCCTCAATTTGGGATGATTCGTTGTCTATTCATGTATTCCACAGATGCACGGTACATCAAGTTCGGTGGAGCTTTAATCTGCTGCTTCTGAGACTGCTGGGAGAGATTTCCCTTTATCTTCTTTATTCTCACAACTCCTGGGTGTCAGCTTTGGATTTGGCCCCGCCTCTGGGTGTAGGTCACCGGAGGGCGTCTGTTATTCGCTCAGACAGGATGGGGTTAAAGGAGCAGCCGCTTCGGTGACTCTGGCTCACTCAGACTGGGGGAAGGGACGGGTACGGAGTGCGGGGCGAGCCTGCAGCAGCAGAGGACGGCATGTCGTTGCACCAGCCCGAGACATGCCGTGCTCTCTCCCAGGGAAGCCGTCCCTGGATCCTGGGACCCCGGCAGTGGCGGGCTGCACAGCCTCCCCGGAAAGCGGGCATGGATAGTGACCTGTGCTCTCACACAGGCCTCTTGGGAGTGGCAGCAGCAGCCTCAGCAACCCATGCCCGTCTCTGGGTTCCGCGATTTTAGTCACGGCTTGCGCCCGTCTCTGGAGCTCCTTTCAGCAGTGCTCTTAATCCCCTCTCCTTGTGCACCAGGAAACAAAGAGGGAAGGAAAAGTCTCTTGCCTCTTCGGCAGCTCCAGACTTTTTCCCGGACTCCCTCCCGGCCAGCTGTGGTGCACTAAACTCTTCAGGCTCTGTTCACGCCTCCAACCGCAGTCCTCTCCCTGCCCTCTGACCGAAACCCAAAACCCGAGCCTCAGCTCCCAGCCCCGCCCGCCCCGGAGGCCGAGCAGACAAGCCTCTCGGGCTGGTGAGTGCTGGTCGGCACTGATCCTCTGTGGGGGAATCCCTCCGCTTTGCCCTCCACACCCCTGTTGCTGTGCTCTCCTCCACTACTCCGAAGCTTTTCCCCTCCGCCACCCGCAGTCTCCTCCTGCGAAAGGGCTTCCTAGTGTGTGGAAACCTTTCCTCCTTCACGGCTCCCTCTCACTGGTGCAGGTCCCATCCCTATCATTTTGTCTCTGTTTATTCTTTTTTCTTTTGCCCTACCTAGGTACGTGGGGAGTTTCTTGCCTCTTGGGGGGGGGGTCTGAGGTCTTCTGCCAGTGTTCAGTAGGTGTTCTGTAGGAGTTGTTCCACGTGTGTATGAATTTCTGGTGTATCTGTGGGGAGGAAGATGATCTCCGCATCTTACTCTCCGGCCATCTTCCCCTCTCTCTAGATTTTAAAATAAAGACTATTAGAAGAGAAAAAGAAGGACACTACATAATGATCATGGGATCAATCCAAGAAGAAGATATAACAATTGTAAATATTATGCACCCAACATAGGAGCACCTCAATATATAAGGCAAATACTAAGAGCCTTAAAAGGGGAAATCAACAGTAACACACTCATATTATGGGACTTCAGCACCTAACTTTCAGCAATGGACAGATCATCAAAAAGTAAATTAAATAAGGAAACACAAGCTTTAAATGATACATTAAACAAGATGGACTTAATTGATATTTATAGGACATCATGCAAAAACAATAGAATACACATTTTTCTCAAGTGCTCATGGAACATTCCCCAGGATAGATCATATCGTGGGTTACAAATCAAGCCTTGGTAAATTTAAGAAAATTGAAATTTTATCAAGTATCTTTTCTGCCCACAACATTATGAGACTAGATATCAATTACAGTAAAAGATATGTAAAAAGTACAAAGTCATGATGGCTAAAGAGTGCACTACTTCATAACGAAGTGATCACTGAAGAAATCAAAGAGGAACTAAAAGATACCTCGAAACAAAAGAAAATGGAGACACAACGACCCAAAACTTATGGGATGCAGCAAAAGCAGTTCTAAGAGGGAAGTTAAAGCAATACAATCCCACCCGAAGAAACAGGAAACATCTCGAGTAAACAACCTGACCTTGCACCTAAAGCAATTAGAGAAAGAAGAACAAAAAAACCCCAAACGTAGCAGAGGGAAAGAAATCATAAAAATCAGATCATAAATAAATGAAAAAGAAATGAAGGAAATGATAGCAAAGATCAATATAACTAAAAGCTGGTTCTTTGAGAAGATAAACAAAATTGATAAACCATTAGCCAGACTCATCAAGAGAAAAAGGGAGAAGACTCAAATCAATAGAATTAGAAATGAAAAAGGAGAAGTAACAACTGTCACTGCAGAAATACAAAAGATCATGAGAGATTACTACAAGCAACTCTATGCCAATAAAATGCACAACCTGGAAGAAATGGACAAATTCTTAGAAATGCACAACCTGCCAAGACTGAATCAGGAAGAAATAGAAAATATGAATAGACCAATCACAAGCACTGAAATTGAAACTGTGATTTAAAATCTTCCAACAAACAAAAGCCCAGGACCAGATGGCTTCACAGGTGAATTCTATCAAACATTTAGAGAAGAGTTAACACCTATCATTCTCAAACTCTTCCAAATATAGCAGAGGGAGCAACACACCACAACTCATTCTACGAGGCCACCATCACCTTGATACGAAAACCAGACAAGGATGTCACAAAGAAAGAAAACTACAGGCCAATATCCCTGATGAACATAGATGAAAACTCCTCAACAATATATTAGCAAACAGAATCTAACAGCACGTTAAAAGGACCATACACCATGATCAAGTGGGGTTTATTCCAGGAATGCAAGATTCTTCAATATATGCACATCAACCAACGTGATACACCATATTAACAAATTGAAGGAGAAAAAGCATATGATCATCTCAATAGATGCAGCGATAGCTTTTGACAAAATTCAACATGCATTTATGATAAAAACCCTGCAGAAAGTAGGCATAGACGGAACTTTCCTCAACATAATAAAGGCCATATATGACAAACCCACAGCCAACATCATCCTCAATGGTGAAAAATTGGAACCATTTCCACTAAGATCAGGGACAAGACAAGGCTGCCCAATCTCACCACTCTTATTCAACATAGTTTTGGAATTTTTAGCCACAGCAATCAGAGAAGAAAAGGAAATAAAAGGAATCCAAATTGGAAAAGAAGTAAAGCTGTCACTGTTTGCAGATGACATGATACTATACGTAGAGAATCCTAAAGATGTTACCAGAAAACTACTAGAGCTAATCAATGAATTTGGAAAAGTAGCAGGATACAAAATTAATGCACAGAAAACTCTGGTATTCCTGTACACTAATGATGAAAAATCTGAAAGTGAAATCAAGAAAAAACTCCCATTTACCATTGCAACATAAAGAATAAAATATCTAGGAATAAACGTACCTAAGGAGAAAAAAGACCTCTATGCTGAAAATTATAAGACACTGATGAAAGAAATCAAAGGTGATACAAATAGATGGAGAGATATACCATGTTCCTGGATTGGAAGAACCAATATTGTGAAGATGACTCTACTACCGAAAGCAATCTACAGATTCAATGCAATCCCTATCAAACTACCACTGGCATTTTTCACAGAACTAGAACAAAAAATTTCAAAATTTGTTTGGAAAATCAAAAGACCCTGAATAGCCAAAGCAATCTTGAGAAAGAAAAATAGAGCTGGAGGAATCAGGCTCTGTGACTTCAGACTATACTACAAAGCTACAGTAATCAAAACAGTATGGTACTGGCACAAAACAGAAAGGTAGATCAATAGAACAGGATAGAAAGTCCAGAAGTAAACCCACGCACATATGGTCACCTCATCTTTGACAAAGGAGGCAGGAAAGTACAGTGGAGAAAGGACAGCCTCTTCAATAAGTGGTGCTGGGAAAACTGGACACTTTCTTGTAAAAGTATGAGATTATATCACTCCCTAACACCATACACAAAGATAAGCTCAAAATGGATTAAAGGCCTAAATGTAAGGGCAGAAACTATCAAACTCTTAGAGGAAAACATAGGCAGAATACTCTATGACATAAATCACAGCAAGATCCTTTTTGCCCCACTTCCTAGAGAAATGGAAATAAAAGCAAAGATAAACAAATGGGACCTAATGAAACTTCAAAGCTTTTGCACAGCAAAGGAAACCATAAACAAGACCAAAAGACAACCCTCAGAATGGGAGAAAATATTTGCAAATGAAGCAACTGACAAAGGATTAATCTCCAAAATTTATAAGCAACTCATGCAGATCAATAGCAAAAAAACAAAAAACGCAACCCCAAAATAGGCAGAAGATCTAAATAGACATTTCTCCAAAGAAGATATACAGACTGCCAACAAACACAAGAAAGAATGCTCAACATCATTAATCATTAGTTTTGCAAATCAAAACTACAATGAGATATCATCTCACAGCAGTCAGAATGGCCATCATCAAGAAATCTAGAAACAATAAATGCTGGAGAGGGTGTGCAGAAAAGGGAACACTCTTGCACTGCTGGTGGGAATGTGAATTGGTACAGCCACTATGGAAAACAGTATGGAGGTTCCTTAAAAAACTACAAATAGAACTACCATATGACCCAGCAATCCTGCTACTGGGCATATACCCTGAGAAAACCATAATTCAAAATGAAACATGTACCAAAATGTTCATTGCAGCTCTATTTACAATAGCCCGGAGATGGAAGCAACTTAAGTGTCCATCATTGGATGAATGGATAAAGATGGGGCACATATACACAATGGAATATTACTCAGCCATAAAAAGAAACGAAATTGAGCTATTTGTAATGAGGTGGATAGACCTAGAGTCTGTCATACAGAGTGAAGTATGTCAGAAAGAGAAAGACAGATACCATATGCTAATACATATATATGCAATCTATGAAAAAAATATGTCATGAAGAACCTAGGGGTTAAACAGGAATAAAGACACAGACCTACTTGAGAATGGACTTGAGGATATGGGGAGGGGGAAGGTTAAGCTCTGACAAAGCAAGAGAGAGGCATGGACATATATACACTACCAAACGTAAGGTAGATAGCTATTGGGAAGCAGCCACATAGCACAGGGAGATCAGCTCGGTCCTTTTTGACCGCCTGGAGGGGTGGGATGGTGAGGGTGTGAGGGCGAGAGATACAGGATGGAAGGGATATGGGAACAGATGTTTATGTATAACTGTTTCACTTTGTTATAAAGCAGAAACTAACACACCATTGTAAAGCAATTATCCCCCAATAAAGATGTAAAAAAAATAAAAAATAAAATGATAAAAATGTGATTTCAGTAGACTCTAGTAAGTTTGTATGCATATTGTGATAAACAGAGGAAGCTCTAAGAAAATGATACATAGTGATATGTTCAATAACATTATAAATAAATCAGAGTGAAATCCAAAAAATTCTCAAGAAAAGCACAGGATGGCAAGAAGGAGGAAAGTGAGGAACAAAAAGCAGACTGAACACACAGAAAAATGATAATAAAATGGAATACTTTAATCCAGCATATAAACAATTTCTTTAAATGTAAATGGTTTTAATACACCAATTAAAAGTCAGAGGTTGGCAGAGTGGATTAATAAGAGAAACATGACACAATAAATACACTTCAAACCTGATGACAAGGATAGATTAAAGGTAAAAGGATAGAAAAAGATATACTTTGTAAACATTAATTTTATTTACTTTTCCAATGTTTTAAAAATATTTTTATTAGCAATAAATACTTTTTATCAAATTAAATTCGTGGTCACATTCCTTAATATTTTTTGGTTTTTGTATTTCAAATATATACAATTTACTTATTGTGAAATTTATTACTCAAACTTGAGACTATTTTTATAAACACAGTAACTTTACATGACAGATTTTACAGCTTGAAGCTCACGTTAGCCAATTGATTTCTGTGTTCTGTTTTGAAGACATGTATAGAGATAATTCTAACTACACAGAATAGAAACGACAAAACATAAGTTTTTTAAAAAGTCGTTTCCCTTATATTTAACAATGCTCTTTAATTAACTGTTCTAGAAAGCGTGAAAAAGGTATACAGTGTCTTGTGACTGTTTCAAAGTTGAATCATCAACAATATCTAATAACTATTTTTATTCCTGTATTGGTTATTATTCTATGTGGAGGGCATGAATAAATGGCCTCCTCAGAAAATATGCCTCCACTACTTGGAAGAAAAGACATTTAAATTGTATGGTAACATTTGATATTAAGATATTTTAATCTGTGACCTTTCACATAGTTTCATATAACTTAGTTCTTCTCTCAGAGGTGCATTCAATTTCAAAACGGTTGATCTAATTTGTTTTTCGTATTGATTCCACACTTGTCTCAGTTTCATCTCAGACACCTTGAAATTAAAAGACAAGAGATTGTTTCTATACACTGCCACAATGATTTTATTGAATGTGCTAAAATATATATCAGCAGAACATGTAAGGTTGTACAATGATGTTATGTTGATATTTCTCTAATGGGATCTTTTTATCAGCTTTCCCAAAAGTGATTTCTTGTCTCATTTGAATTATTCATAGGACATAATGTCTCAAACTTCATGATGAAAATTAAATTTGGTACTCACATTCCACAGCTCTACAAACTGTGCTGAAAAGCCCATAGTTTAAAGAACATGCTTTATTCAGGTCAGACAATTTGCATGGAATTACCCAACAGTGTTTAATGTTAATTATTTTCTCATTCAAACAGAAAGTCACAAAAATTATAATCATCCTCATCAGTTCACTCAGTCCCATGTAATTAATGTTTTTTTCATCTTTATCTTTTGATAGCACTTTTATGAATTCAACAGTTTTCCATTAGAGTTCTGAAAATGCTTATTCATTCATTTCAGCAGTATAGTCAGTTACCAGAAACCTGTGCTTGTCAGAGTCTTTTCCATGAATTCCTTGAAGATGGAACTCTGTTATAGGAATATTTTTGCAAAAGCATCAGAGTACACCCAGATCTGTCTGTAAATGACAAGAGACTTAAAAATGACCATGGTTAAAAATTTGATGAAATTTCATAATAATGCAATTGACAAGGAAATTTAGTTATTTCTGAGATATACATTTTAAAATAATAACAAGAATTATGATTTATAAGATTATACCAGAACATATAAGATTTTTAGGAATTTCATGTAATGTCTGAAATATTTATATTAACATATTTCCATACAACTAACCCAAAGAAAGTTTAGTATTAGTTGTTTTATTTTGTTTTTTGGGTTTTTAAAATTTTTTAATTTAATTTTATTTATTTTTTTATACAACAGGTTCTTATTAGTCATCAATTTTATACACATCAGTGTATACATGTCAATACCAATCTCTCAATTCATCACACCACCATCCCCACCACCCCGCAGCTTTCCCCCCTTGGTGTCCATACGTTTGTTCTCTACATCGGTGTCTCAACTTCTGCCCTGCAAACAGGTTCATCTGTACCATTTTTTCTAGGTTCCACATACATGCGATAATATACGATATTTGTTTTTCTCTTTCTGACTTACTTCACTCTGTATGACAGTCCCTAGGTCCATCCATGTCTCAACAAATGACCCAATTCCGTTCCTTTTTATGGCTGAGTAATATTCCACTGTATATATGTACCACAACTTCTTTATCCATTCATCTGTCGATGTGCATTAAACATTGTTTAATGTTAATTTTTAAAAGGAGAAATTGTCATATTAACATCAGATTAAGTAAACATCAATGTAAAGGAAACGTATAGAGACAAAGATGGTAATTACATAATGATAAAGGGTCAATCCACCAAGAAGACACTGCAATTCTAAATGTGTATGTAGCAAACAACAGAGCATCAAAAAACATCAAGCAAAAACTGATAAAACTGAAAGGAGAAATAGACAAATCTGAAATTATAGTCAGGGATTTCAGCATTTCCCTTTCACAAACTGATAGGCTGGAAAATAGAAAATTAGCAAAAATATAGAAGAATTAAGTTCCCTTGGCCAGCTATGTTCCTCTGCACAGCTGCATTGTCAGAGCCAGTATCTCCATTGGAGTCTTTTTTATCTACGGCCTTTGGCAGAAACCTTCTTCAGGTGTGTCTGCATATGGAGGTGAGTAGAATCTTAACTACACTTTTCTCTACTCTGACTCAATATGAAACACTTTTCCATTCATAGCTCTTCCCCTTTTTTTCTCTCCCTAACCCTGAGTATGTAAAGTGGCAGAGGTCTTTTATTTGGGGCTCCCTGGGCAATGAGTCAATTCCCTATATCTGTGTTGATCTACCTTACTCTCAACTGATGCTGTTACAGGGAGAAAAAATGGAAAAAATAGGGGAGTTGATGATCTCTCCAGTTTGGCTTCTTGTGTATACTGCTACAGTAAGTAATTGAAGGCTTGTTGTATTAATCAGATTGTTGGTTTTAATTCTGACTTGTTGTCTTTACTGGATACACTGACATATGGAAGTTCATTTCTCTTCAGCTTAGCTCAGCTCTTGACAAAACTTTAGGGGAGAGATGTAACATCAGCAAATGGTGGAATAGGAGTTTCCAGCTTATGTCCTTTCACAGAAACATTGATACAACAGCTATCAACATGCAAAAATATTTTTATGAGAACTCTGGATTCCAATTAAGAGAATATATCGCCCAGGATGAACACAGAAATTAGCCTTACATTTAGGTCTTAAATGCATTTTGAGTTTATTTTTGTGTATGGTGTTAGGGAGTGTTCTAATCTCATACTTTTACATGTACATGTCCAGTTTTCCCAACACCAGTTACTGAAGAGCCTGTCTTTTCTCCACTGTATATTCTTGCCTCCTTTATCAAAGATAAGGTGACCATATGTGCGTGGGTTTATCTCTGGGCTTTCTATCCTGTTCCCTTGATCTATATTTCTGTTTTTGTGCCAGTACCATACTGTCTTGATTACTGTAGTTTTGCAATATAGTCTGAAGTCTGGGAACTTGATTCCTCCAGCTCCATTTCTCTTTCTCAAGATTGCTTTGGCTATTTGGGGTCTTTTGTGTTTCCATAAAAATTGTAAAATTTTTGTTCTAGTTCTGTGAAACACGCCAATGGTAGTTTGATAGGGATTGCATTGAATCTGTAGATTGCTTTGGGTAGTAGAATCATTTTCACAATGTTGATTCTTCCAGTCCAAAAACACGGTATATCTCTCCATCTATTTGTATCATCTTTAATTTTTTTCATCAGACTTATAATTTTCTGCATACAGGTCTTTGGCTCCTTATGTAGGTTTATTCCTAGGTATTTTATTCTTTTTGTTGCAATGGTAAATGGGACTGCTTTCTTAATTGCACTTTCAGATTTTTCATCATTACTGTATAGGAATGCAAGAGATTTCTGTGTATTAATTTTGTATCCTACTGCTTTACCAAATTCATTGTTTAGCACTAGTCGTTTTCTGGTAGCATCTTTACGATTCTCTATGTATAGTATCATGTCATCTGCAAACAGTGAAAGATTTACTTCTTTTCTGATTTGGATTCATTTTATTTCTTTTTCTTCTCTGATTGCTGTGGCTAAAACTTCCAAAACTATGTTGAATAATAGTGCTGAGAGTGAGCAACCTTGTCTTGTTCCTGATCTTAGTGGAAATGGTTTCAGTTTTTCACCACTGAGGACGATGTTGGCTGTGGGTTTGTCATATATGGCCTTTATGATGTTGAGGAAAGTTCCCTCGATGCCTACTTTCTGCAGGGTTTTTAACATAAATCGGTGTTGAATTTTGTCTAAAGCTTTCTTTGCATCTATTGAGATGATCATATGGTATTTCTCCTTCAATTTAATATGGTGTATCACGTTGATTGATGTGCATATATTGAACAATCCTTGCATTCCTCGTGTAAACCCCACTTGATCATAGTGTATGATGCTTTTAATGTGCTGTTGGATTCTGTTTGCTAGTATTTTGTTGAGGATTTTTGCATCTATGTTCATCAGTGATATTCGCCTGTAGCTTTCTTTCTTTGTGACATCTTTGTCTGGATTTGGTATCAGAGTGATGGTGGCCTCGTAGAATGAATTTGGGTGTCTTCCTCCCTCTGCTATATTTTGGAAAAGTTTGAGAAGGGTAGGTGTTAGCTCTTCTCTAAATGTTTGATAGAATTCTCCTGTGATGCCCTCTGTTCCTGGGCTTTTGTTTCTTAGAAGATTTTTAATCACAGTTTCAATTTCAGTGCTTGTGATTGGTCTGTTCAAATTTTCTGTTTCTTCCTGGTTCAGTCTCGGAAGGCTGTGCATTTCTAGGAATTTGTCCATTTTTTCCAGGTTGTACATTTTATTGGCATATAGTTGCTTGTAGTAATCTCTCATGATCCTTTGTATTTCTGCAGTGTCAGTTGTTACTTCTCCTTTTTCATTTCCCATTCTATTGAGTCTTCCCCGTTTTTTTCTTGATAAGTCTGGTTAATGGTTTATCAATTTTGTTTCTCTACTTAAAGAACTAGCTTTTAGTTAAATTGATCTTTGCTATCATTTCCTTCATTTCTTTTACATTTACTTCTTATTTTATCTTTATAATTTCTTTCCTTCTGCTAACTTAGTTTTTTTTTTGTTGTTGTTGTTCTTTCTCTAATTGCTTTAGGTGTAAGATTAGGTTATTTATTTGAGATGTTTCTTGTTTCTTTAGGTAGGGTTGTATAGCTATAAACTTCCCTCTTAGAACTGCTTTTGCTGTATCCATAGGTTTTGGGTTGTCATGCTTTCATTGTCATTTGTTTCTAGATTTTCTTGATTTACGCTTTGATTTCTTCAGTGATCTCTTGGTTATTAAGTAGTGTGTTGTTTAGCCTCCATGTGTTTCTATTTCTTACATATTTTCTCCTATAATTGATATCTAGTCTCATAACGTTGTGGTCGGAAAAGAAACTTGATATGATTTCAATTTTCTTAAATTTACCAAGGTTTGATTTGTGAGCCAAAATATGATCTATCCTGGAGAATGTTCCATGAGCAATTGAGACGAATGTGTATTCTCTTTTTTTGGATGGAATCTCCTATAAATATCAATTAAGTCCATCTTGTTTAATGTATCATTTGAAGCTTGTGTTTTCTTATTTATTTTCATTTCGGATGATCTGTCCATTGGTGAAAGTGGGGTGTTAAAGTCCCCTAGTATGTTTGTGTTACTGTCAATATTCCCTTTTATGGCTGTTAGTATTTGTCTTATGTATTGAGGTGCTCCGATGTTGGGTGCATAAATATTTACAATTGTTATATCTTCTTCTTGGATTGATCCCTTGAACGTTATGTAGTGTCCTTCTTTGTCTCTTCTAATAGTCTTTATTTTAAAGTCTATTTTGTCTGATATGAGAATTGCTACTCCAGCTTTCTTTTGATGTCCATTTGCACGGAACATCTTTTTCCATCCCTCACTTTCAATCTGTATGTGTCTCTAGGTCTGAAGTGGGTCTCTTGTAGATAACGAATATATGGGTCTTGTTTTTGTATCCATCCAGTGAGTCTATGTCTTTTGGTTGGAACTTTTAATCCATTTACATTTAAGGTAATTATCGACATGTATGTTCTTATTCCCATTTTCTTAATTGTTTTGGGTTTGTTATTGTAAGTCTTTTCCTTTTCTTTTCTTTCCTGCCTAGAGAATTTCCTTTAGCGTTTGTTGTAGAGCTGGTTTGGTTGTGCTGAATTCTCTTAGCTTTTGCTTGTCTGTAAAACTTTTAATTTCTCCGTCAAATCTGAATGAGATCCTTGCTGGGTAGAGTAATCGTAGTTGTAGGTTTTTCTCTTTCATCCCTTTAAATATGTCCTGCCACTCTCTTCTGGCTTGCAGAGTTTCTGCATAAAGATCAGCTGTTACGCTTATGCAGATTCCCTTATGCGTTACTTGTTTTTCCCTTGTTGCTCTTAGTATTTGTTCTTTGTATTTAAGTTTTGGTAGTTTGATTAATATGTGTCTTGGCATGTTTCTCCTTGGATTTATCCTGTATGGGTTACTCTGAGCTTCCTGGACTTGATTAACTATTTCCTATCCCATATTAGGGAAGTTTTCAACTATAATCTCTTCAAATATTTTCTCAGTCCCTTTCTTTTTCTCTTCTTCTTCTGGAACACCTATAATTCGAATGTTAGTGTGTTCAGTGTTGTCCCAAAGGTCTCTGAGACTGTCCTCAAATATATATATATATTTTTTGTGGTACGTGGGCCTCTCACTGTTGTGGCCTCTCCCGTTGCAGAGCACAGGCTCCGGACGCGCAGGCTCAGTGGCCATGGCTCATGGGCCTGGCCTAGCTGCTCCGTGGCATGTGGGATCCTCCCGGACCAGGGCACGAATCCATGTCCCCTGCATCGGCAGGCGGACTCTCAACCACTGCGCCACCAGGGAAGCCCTATCCTCAAATATTTTCTTTCTTTCTTCTTTATTCTGTTCTGCAGTTGTTATTTCCACTATTTAATCTTCCAGGTCACTTATTCATTCTTCTGCCTCAGTTATTCTGCTATTGATGCCTTCTAGAGTATTTTTAATTTAATTTATTGTGTTGTTCATCTCTGTTTGTTTGCTTTTTAGTTCTTCTTGGTCCTTGTTAAACGTTTCTTGCATTTTCTCCATTCTATTTCCAAGATTTTGGATCATCTTTACTATCATTATTCTGAATTCTTTTTCAGGTAGACTGCCTATTTCCTCTTGATTTGTTAGGTGTGGTGGTTTTTTGCCTTGCTCCTTTATCTGCTGTGTGTTTCTCTGTCATTTCATTTTGCTTAACTTACTGTGTTTGGTGTCTCCTTTTTGCAGGCTGCAGGTTCATAGTTCCCGTATTTTTGTTGAGTGTCCCCAGTGGGTAAGGTTTGTTCAGTGGGTTGTCTAGGCTTCCTGGTGCAGGGGACTAGTGTCTGTGTTCTGGTGGATGAGGCTGGATCTTGTGTTTGTGGTGGACAGGTGCATGTCTTTTCATGTGTTTTGGCATGTCTGTGGCCGTATTATGATTTTTTGGCAGCCTCTGTGCTAATGGATGGGGTTGTGTTCCTGTCTTGCTAGTTGTTTGGCATAGGGTGTCCTGCACTGTAGATTGCTGGTCGTTGAGTGGAGCTGTATCTTGGCCTTGAGATGGAGATTGCTTGGAGATTTTTCCCATTTGGTATTACATGGAGCTGGGAAGTCTCTTATAGACCAGTGTCCTGAACTTGGCTCTCCCACCTCAGTGACACAGCCCTGATGCTTTGCTAGAGCACCAAGAGCCTGTCCTGCACACGGCTCTGAATAAAAGGGAGGGAAAAAAAGAATCAAAGAAAGAAAGAGAAAGATAAAATAAAATAATATAAAATAAAGTAAAATAAAATAAAATAAAAAGTTATTAAAATAAAAAATAATTTTATCAAATAAATTATTAAGTAATAAAAAATAAATAAAAAACAAACGGACAGAATGAACCCTGGTCATAGGAACACCTCTCCACATGCCGTGGAGCAACTAAGACTGAGCCTGCACTCTAGAGTTCGTGAGCCACGACTACTGAGCCTGTGCACCACAACTATGGAAGCCCGTGTGCTTAGAGCCCATGCTCCACAAAAAGAGAAGCCACCGTGTTGAGAAGCCTGTGCACTGCAACAAAGTGTAACCCCTGCTCGCTGCAACTAGAGAAAGCCCGCACACAGCAACGAAGACCCAACACAATAAAAAAAATGAATTAAATTTTTAAAGAAGGTTAAATACAATGAAAAAATATTAAAAGCAACAAGGGAAAAGCAACAAATAACACACAAGGGAATCCCCATAAGGTTAACAGCTGATCTTCCAGCAGAAACTCTGCAAGCCAGAAGAGAGTGGCAGGACATATTTCAAGTGATGAAAGGGAAGAACCTACAACAAAGATTACTCTACCCAGCAAGGATCTGATTTACATTTGATGGAGAAATTAAATCCTTTACAGACAAGCAAAAGCTAAGAGAATTCAGCACCACCAAACCAGCTTTCCAAAAAATGCTAAAAGAACTACTCTAGGCAGGAAACACAAGAGAAAGAAAAGATCTACAATAAAAAACAAAAAGGAGTAAGAAAATGGTAATAGGAACATACATATTGATAACTACCTTAAATGTAAATGGATTAAATGCTCCAGCGAAAAGACATAGACTGGCTGAATGGATAGGAAAACAAGACCCACATATATGCTATCTACAAGACACCAACTTCACACTTACGGACACATACAGACTGAAAGTGAGGGTATGGAAAAGGATATTCAATGCAAACAGAAATCAAAAGAAACCTCAAGTAGCAATTCTCATATTAGACAAAATAGACTTTAAAATAAAGATGATTACAAGACACAAAAAGCACACTACATAATGATCAAGGGATCAACCCAAGAAGAAGATATAACAATTGTAAATATTTATGCACCCAACATAGGAACACCTCAATATGTAAGGCAAATGCTAACAGACATAAAAAGGATATTGACAGTAACACAATCATAGTAGGGCACATTAACACCCAAATTTCACTAATCGACAGATCATCCAAAATGAAAATAAACAAAGAAACATAAGCTTTAAATAATACCTTAAACAAGAAGGATTTATTTGATATTTATAAGACATTCCATCCAAAAACAACAGAATACACTTTCTTCTCAAGTGCTAATGGAATATTCCAAGGATAGATCATATCTTGGGTCACAGCTCAAGCCTTGGTAAATTTAGGAATATTGAAATTGTATCAAGTATATTTTCCTACCATGACATTTTGGGACTAGATATCACTTATAGGGAAAAAAAAGAGTAAAAAAAAATGAAGGCTAAACAATACTCTACTAAATAACAAAGAGGTCATTGAAGAAGTCAAAGAGAAAATAAAAAATACTTAGAAACAAATGACAATGAAAACACGATGACTCAAAATCTATGGGATGCAGCAAAAGCAGTTCTAAGAGGGAACTTTATAGCAATACAATCCTACCTCAAGAAACAAGAAACATCGCAAATAAAGAACCTAACATTACTCCTAAAGCAATTAGAGAAAGAAAAACAAAAAGAAACCCCAAAGTTAGCAGAAGGAAACAAATCATAAAAATCGGATCAGAAATAAATGAAAACTAAGTTAAGGAAACAATAGTATAGACCAATAAAACTAAAAGCTGGTTCTTTGAGAAGATGAGAATAATTGATAAACCATAAGCCAGACTCATCAAGAAAAAAAGGGAGAAGACTCAAATCAATAGAATTTGAAATGAAAAAGGAGAAGTAAAAATTGACACTGCAGAAATGCAAAAGATCATGAGAGATTACTACAGGCAACTATATGTCAATAAAATGGACAACCTGGAAGAAGCAGACAAATTCTTAGAAAAGCACAAACTTCCGAGACTGAACCAGGAAGAAATAGAAAATATAAACAGACCAATCACAAGCATTGAAACTGAGACTGTGAAAAAAATCTTCCAACAAACAAAAGCCTAGACCAGATGGCTTCACAGGCGAATTCTATCAAACATTTAGAGAAGAGCTAACACCTATTTTTCTCAAACTCTTCCAAAATATAGCATAGGGAGAAACACTCCCCAACTCGTTCTACGAGGCAACCATCACCCTGATACCAAAAACAGACAAAGATGTCATAAAAAAGAAAACTACAGGCCAATATCACTGATGAACATAGATGCAAAAATCCTCAACAAAATACCAGCAAACAAAATCCAACAGCACATTAAAAGGATCATACACCATGATCAAGGGGGCTTTATCCAAGGAATGCAAGGATTCTTCAATATACGCAAATGAAACAATGTGATAAACCGTGTTATCAAATTGAAGGAGAAAAACCTTACGATCATCTCAGTAGATGCTGAAGAAAGCTTTTGACAAAATATAACCCCCATTTATGAAAAACACCATCCAGAAAGCAGGCATAGAGGGAATGTACTTCAAAATAAAAAAGGCCAAATATGATAAACCCACAGCCAACATCATTCTCAATGGTGAAAAAGTGAAACCATTTCCGCAAAGACAAGGTTGTCCATTCTCACCACTATTATCCATCATAGTTCTGGAAGTTTTAGCCACAACAATTAGAGAAGAAAAAGAAATAAAAGGAATCCAAATCGAAAAAGAAGAAGTAAAGCTGTCACCGTTTGTAGATGACATGATACTGTACATAAAGAATCCTATAGTAGCTACCAGAAAACTATTAGAACTCATCAATGAATTTGGTAAAGTAGCAGGATACAAAATTAATGCACAGAAATCCCTTGCCATCCTATACACTAATGATGAAAAATCTGAAATAAAAATTAAGAAAACATCCAATTTACCATTGCAACAAAAAGAAAAAAGTACCTAGGAATAAACCTACCTAAGGAGATAAAAGACCTGTGTGCAGAATGCTATACAACACTGGAGAAAGAAATTAAAGATGAGACAAATAGATGGAGAGATATACCATGTTCTTTGATTGGAAGAATCAACATTGTAAAAATGACTATACTGCCCAAATCAATCTACAGATTCAGTGCAATCCCTATTAAACTAAAAATGGCATTTTTCACAGAAATTAGAACAAGAATTTCACAGTTTGTATGGAAACACAAAAAACACCGAAGAGCCAAAGCAATCTTGAGAAAGAAAAATAGAGCTGGAGGAATCAGGCTCCCGGATGTCAGACTACATTAAAAACCTACAGTAATCAACACAGTATGGTACTGGCACAGAAACAGAAATATAGATCAATGGAACTGGATAGAAAGCCCATAGAAAATGCCACCCACATATGGTCACCTTATTTTTGATAAAGGAGGCAAGTATATACAATGGAGAAAAGACAGCCTCTTCAATAAGTGGTGCTGTGAAAACTGGACAGGTATATGGAAAAGAATGAAATTAGAACACTCCCTAACACCATACACAAAAATAAACTCAAAATGGATTAAAGACCTAAATGTAAGACCAGACACTATAAAACTCTTAGAGGAAAACAAAGGCAGAAAACTCTATGTCATATATCACAGCAAGGGACTTTTTGACCCACTTCCTAAAGAAATGGAAATAAAAACAAAAAGGAACAAATGGGACCTACAGAAACTTTAAAGCTTTGCACAGCAAAGGAAACTATAAACAAGATGAAAGCAACCCTCAGAATGGGAGAAAATATTTGCAAATGAAGCAACTGACAAGGATTAATGGAACTGAATAGAAAGCCCAGAGATAAACCCACGCACATATGTTCACCTTATCTTTGATAAAGGAGGCAAGAATATACAATATACGATAGAGAAAAAACAGCCTCTTTAATATGTGGTGCTGGGCAAACTGCATGACTACATGTAAAAGAATGAAATTAGAACACTCCCTAACACCATACACAAAAATATACTCAAAATGAATTAAAGACCTGAATGTAAGGCCAGACACTATTAAACACTTACAGGAAAACAGGCAGAACACTATGACATAGAGTCAGTTCTGTTCATCTATATTTATGATTTTGTTCCAGTACCATACTTTCCTTACTTACTACTGTACCTTTGTAGTATAGTCTGAAGTCAGATTGCTACTACCCAAAGCAATCTACAGATTCAATGCAATCCCTATCAAATTACCAATGGCATTTTTTACAGAACTAGAACAAATCATCTTAGAATTTGTATGGAGACACAAAAGACCCCAAATAGCCAAAACAGTCTTGAGGGAAAAAAACGGAGCTGGAGGAATCAGACTCCCTGACTTCAGACTATACTACAAAGCTATAGTAATCAAGACAATATATTACTGGCACAAAAACAGAAACATAGATCAATGGAACAAGATAGAAAGCCCAGAGATAAACCCACGCACCTATGGTCAACTAATCTATGACAAAGGAGGCAAGGATATACAATGGAGAAAAGACAGTCTCTTCCTTAAGTGGTGCTGGAAAAACTGGACAGCTACATGTAAAAGAATGAAATTAGAACACTCCCTAACATCATACACAAAAATAAACTCAAAATGGATATATTGTATAAACAAGATGAAAAGACAACCCTCAGAATGGGAGAAAATATTTGCAAATGAAGCAACTGACAAAGGATTAATCTCCAAATTTACAAGCAGCTCATGCACATGAATATGAATAAAACAAACAACCCAATTAAAAAATGGGCAGAAGACCTAAATAGGCATTTTTCCCAAGAAGATATACAGATTTCCAACAAACACATGAAAGGATGCTCAACATCACTATGCATTAGAAAACTGCAAATCAAAACTACAATGAGGTACCACCTCACACCAGTTAAAATGGCCATCATCAAAAATCTACAAACAATAAATGCTGGAGAGGGTGCGGAGAAAAGGGAACCCTCTTGAACTGTTGGTGGGAATGTAAATTTATATAGCCACTATGGAGAACAGTACAGAGGTTCCTTAAAAAAACTAAAAATAGAACTACCATACAACACAGCAATCCCACTACTGGGCATATACTCTGAGAAAACCGTAATTCTAAAAGAGTCATGTACCACTTTGTTCATTGCAGCTCTATTTACAATAGCCAGGACATGGAAGCAACCTAAGTGTCCATTGACAGATGAATGGATAAAGAAGAGGTGGCACATATATACAATGGAATATTACTCAGCCATACAAAGAAATGAAATTGAATTATTTGTAGTGAGGCGGATGGACCTAGAGACTGTCATGCAGTGTGAAGTAAGTCAGAAAGTGTAAAACAAATACCGTATGTTAACACATGTATATGGAATCTAAAAAATAAAATGGTTCTGAACAACCTAGGGCCAAGACAGGAATAAAGACGCAGACGTACAGTATGGACTTGAGGACATTGAGAGGGGGAAGGGTAAACTATGCCAAAGTGAGAGAGTGGCATGTACACATATACAATACCAAATGTAAAATAGATAGCTAGTGGGAAGCAGCCGCATTGCACAGGGAGATCAGCTCCGTGCTCTGTGACCATCTACAGGGGTGGGATAGGGAGGATGGGAGGAAGATGCAAGAGGGAGGAGATATGGGGACATATGTATATGTATACCTGATTCATTTTGTTATAAAGCAGAAACTAACACACCATTGTAAAGCAATTATAGTCCAATAAAGATGTTAAAATAAAAGAAAACGACATAAATGTATTATCTTTCAGTTCTGTAGATCAGCAGTCTGACACTAGTCTCACTGGACTAAAGTCAACGTGTTGGCAGGACTCCTTTGTTTTCTGGAGGCTCTAATGGAGAATCTGTTTCCTTGACTTTTCCAGTTTGTAGAGACCACTTACATTCTTTGGCTCTAGCCCCCTCCCTCTATCTTCAAAGCCAGCACCAACAAGTGGATTCCTTCTCAAATGTCATCATTCTGACCTCCTTTTCTTCCTCTCTCCTCCACTTATAAAGGCCCTGTGATGACATTGGGCCCATGTGGATATTCCAGGAAATATCTTCCTATTGTAGGATCATCTGATTAGCAGCCTTAATTCTATCTGCAACTTTAATTTCCCTTTGTCCTGTAATATTCTCAGGTTCCAGGGGTTAGGACATGAAAATTTGGGGGGGGGGGCATTATTCTACCTATCATATCCATTTCAGCTATCAATTCCCCAAGGACTAAGCCATGTCTGATTTATCTTTGCAACCCACTACCCTGCACTCCTCCCTCCAGCCATGTGTCTGGCCCAGAGTGGGTGCTCATCAGTAATTAAGCAAACACATGTTATAACCTGTCATGTTTACCAGATCTCTCACTTCTCAGAGAACAGAACCTTCCATAAGCCTATCCTAAATTTTACATGCTTTGCTACCCTAATTGGACTGATGCCAGGTCCTGTGGCACCTCAACCCTTTTGCTATTTTTCCCTGGCTAGTGAGATCTAACTTGAAACAAACTGATAACTAGCCATGCCAATGCAGCCATTGCAGGGACAGGTAGCCAGGTCTCCTAGAATGGTTGTCCCATTCTTGAGACCGGGCTTCTTCCTGTTCCTTGTAGGTTAGATCTTTAAAGCCTCTGCCATCTGTGCTGCAGGGGAAAGTAGGAGAGTGAAGACCATCCTCCTTCAGGGTGCCCTCCCAGGCACCCCTCCTTTGGTCTAGTCAGGCCTCCCTGCCCCATTCACCTAACTGTTCTTCAGTAGCCTTCTGTATGTGTGAGGGAGTGGGTCTTGGCTTCCCCAAGCTAGAGAACTAGTACCATATACATATCTTGGTAGTTTGTCCCCTACATTCTGTTCAGAGTTGTGCATGTGAAAAGGGCTCTGTAAACCCAGAATCTGATCCCAAACCATTTTTGCAAACTCTATTCCTCCTGTTACCTGAGACTACTCTCTATTTCCCCAAAATGGCATAAATGAACCCATCACCTTTTCTTTCCCTATGCCATTCTTTCTGCCAAGAATGTCTGCCTTTCCCTCTCCATACTGTCCTCTCTTTCTTAAACTATACACACACCACCACTACCACCACCACATCTATTCATCTTCCAAAGCCCAGTTAAAATGGTTCCTTCTCTGTGAAATCTTCCTTACCGTCTTGTTGAAATGTATTCCTCCTTCCTCTCCACCCTCCTAGCAGTTTGTACTTCTATTTAGCATGGACTCCATTCTCCCTTGTGTGCTGGTTGTTTGCTTACTCATCTACTTCCCCACTGGTTGGTAAATATCTTTGGGGTTTATTCACCTTGGTGTCTCACCCATCACCCACTCCACTTTCACCCACCACCCCAGCCTTACCTCCATCACATAATGCCTAGCACCAAATTTGTGGTCAGTCATTGTTTACTCAGCAAATGAATGGCTCTCTCATCTTTTCCCTGGTACCATGGAAGGCTCAGGACAAATCTTCATCCATGTGTTTCAAAGTCCTCCTGCTTCCACGACCCCTGTCCTCCTCACTCCCAATTCCACACACATACTGTGGCCCTTGTGTTCTTTTCTATACTCATCCTCTCTGTAGCCCAAAGGCCCAAAATTGCATCACTCACTTGACTATTGGACTATACTCATATACTTGCCAAATAATGAAGCTGGAAGAGATTTTAGGGAACCCTCCCATCTGTTACCCAGTTCACAAAAGGAACTGAGGAACTGAGACTCACACAGGGCAAAGGATTTGCCCAAGCACCTTCATCGTATTAACCAAGTTAGAACTAAATCCCTGAAAGGTTTTCAGATTTCTAAGTTCAGTTTGCTTTGCACACAGCTACTATCACTTAGCCGTGCATGGAAAAGTGGGTAAATGGTGCCACATAGTGGCTGAGAGGCTTAGCTTCATCTACCAGCCTTGTTCCTCGAAAATGGAATTTGCAGCCACATCCCACTCTTCCTTTCTCCCCTGAAGGATGAGGGAACAGGGAGGTCACCTTCCAGGGATAATCCACAGGATATCCACATAACTCCACCCTCTGCAGGCAAGGAACAGGACACGAACATTATTCCACATCTTTACCAAGAAAGGTGGGGAAGTGGAGCCACAGGCATCTTGGGAGCTAGAGAGTTGGCCTTCCTGGAGGGACTTGGAAGAGGGAATTCAGGCTTTCCTTCCCTGATCCCAGGGCTTTTGCTGCTGGGCTGGCTATTAACCAAATGTTTCTTTGCCACATCTGGCCTGCTAAGGATTGGCTTAACATACTGGCACAGGCCTCCCTATCCAGAATTCCAGAATTTGCAGATTTGAAGACCCAGGGCTCAGGGCTGGAGAGGTGGACATTCCCAGATTCTTTCTTTCTTTTTCTTTCTTTCTTTCTTTCATTGAAGTATAATTGACTTACAATATTATATTATTTTCAGGTGTACAACATAGTGACTCAATACTTTTATTAACTTGATCGATACTTTTAATTATTAATCACCACAATAATTCTAGTTACCATCTGTCAGCATACAAAGCTTTTACAATATTATTGACTATATTCCCAATCTTGATTTATGTATTTTATAACTGGAAGTTTGTACCTCTTAATCTCCCCCACCTATTTCACTCATCTCCCCACTCCCTTCCTCTCTGGCAACCACCAGATTGTTCTTTGAATCTATGAGTCTGCTTCTGGTTTGTTGTTTGTTCATTTGTTTTGTATTTGAGATTCCACCTATAAGTGAAATCATGTGTTGTCTTTCTCTGCCTGACTTATTTCACTTAACATTATACCCTCAAGGAACATTTATGTTGTCACAAATGGCAAGATTTCAGTCCTTTTTAATGGCCAAGTAATATTCCATGACACACACACACACATCTTCTTTATCCATCTATCCATCATTGGACATTTAAGTTGTTTTCATATCTTGGCTATTATAAATAATACTATGAACATAGGAGTGCATATATCTTTTGGAATTAGTGAATACCCAGAAGTTAAATTGGTGGATTAATTCTATTTTTATTTCATAGGGAACCTCCATACCATTTTCCACAGTGGCTGTACCAATTTATGATCCCTCCAACAGTGCATAAGGGCTCCCTTTTCTCCACAGCCTTGCCAGTACTTGTTATTTGTTGTCTTTTTGATCATAGTCATTCTGACAGGTAAGATTTTCACTTGCATTTACCTGATGATTAGTGATGCTGAGCATTTTTCCATGTGCCTGTTGGCCATCTGTATGTCTTTTTTTTGGAAAAATGTCTATTCAAGTCCTCTGCCTATTTTTAAATTAGGTTGTTTGCTTTTTTGATGTTGACTTATGTGAGTTATTTGTATATTTTGGATATTAACTTGTTTTCAGGTATATTGTTTGCAAATATCTTCTCCTATTCATTGGGTTGCCTTTTTGTTTTGTTGATAGTTTCCTTCACTGTGCAAAAGCTTTCTAGCTTGATGTAGTCCCACTAGTTTATTTTTGCTTTTGTTTCCCTTGCCTGAGGACACATATGCAAAAAATATTGCTAAGACCAATGTCAAAGAGCATACTGCCTATGTTTTCTTCTAAGAGTTTTATGGTTTCGGGTCTTACATTTAAGTCTTTAATTCATTTTGAGTTTATTTTTGTATATGGTGTGAGAAAGTAGTCCCAGATTCTTTCAATAGGGGTTTAAACAAGCTAGTTTGGAGGTTAAGAAACTAGTCCTTTCCCCCTTTGGACACAGAACTATACCCTAGTTTCACTCCCAAAGCCTTCTTGGTCCACTTCCTAGCAGGAATCTTCTACATTATAGGTCAGAGGAAAGGGAAGTTCAGTTTCAGGCAAAAGAGGGAAAGGGGGACAGGTTTTGTGTCATCTGCCAAGAACTGACAGCATGCCTCATCTGGAAATGGAGATTCTTGGAAGTTTAGGAAACAAGAAGCTCCCTAAGGCTGAACCTAGGCCAGGGCCACCTGCTTGGCCCCTCCAATGAGCCATCATCTTTGACCCTCAGCTGGTCTATGACTGGATGCCAGGGTAGAAGCAAAGATGGGGTGGAGTTGGGCTGCCAGGAAAATGAGGCCTGGCCCTAGCCTAGTTCCAGAATGAAATTAGGGGCAGATGACTATAAATCAGGCAGGAGTTCTGGGATAAATGAATCTTTCTTCATTCCTCTCTCATCCGAGTTTCAGGTTCCAGGAATCTGTCCAAAGTATGGGATCCTGAGTGAGCTGATTGCTGGCAGTCTGGGGAAGGGAAGGGATCCCTAGAAAGCTGGGCCAGGGGCAAAAACGATAATAATTGATGGAAAATAGAGAACACTTTGTGGTGACAGGGGCTTAGGCATGGGGTGAAGCATATTTTATGGGTGGGGGTGGAAGTTATGCAGCCAAATGATATTTAAATGAAATGATCTTGAAAATTGATATCTTGGTTGGCTTGAAACTCCTAGGAACAGAGCAAGACACCCTTCCCCAAGCCAAGGAATCAGATCACAATTTCATCTTCCATCTACCACCCTTCCTCAGGCCTGGAGCACAAGATGCCATTGTCCCCTGGAGTTGTCCCTCCACCCCAGAGGGGTGCTGATTCTGGAGCTGGGATGATTCTAACACATTGTCTAAGCCTTTTATATACATGGAGTATTCCATACACTTTAACTACCTTTCAACATCTAACACTCAATTAGAACACAGGGGTAATTTGACCATGACAAGTTACTACCTAGATGGCCATCTAATTAGCGCCCCATAGCTCTGTGATGTTGGCAGGGCAGGGAGAGTTACCTCCATTTTACAGATGAGGAATTGAGATTCAAAGAGATGAAGCTAATTGCCTCAGGATCTCAGTGCTGGAGGGATCTAACATCACTCTAGTCAAAATCACCTTTTGATGCTTAAATCCTAACTCCACCCTCCACCCCCACACGCAGCCAATGCCCATGTCCAATAACTGGGTAGCAGTACTTGAACACCTCTAGCAACTTGCAAATAACTCTGATCTGAGTTGAGGCAGGCTTTGTCAAAAGCCCACAGACTATTAGTATAGGGCCAAGGTTTAGGCTGAGTTTAGAGAAGAGTTTGCACCTGAGGTTGACATACTGGCTATTTCCCAAGTTGGGGGGCTTTTATGCAGATTTAGCTGGTTTCCATCAGTCATCTTCTTATGTTGTAGCAAAATCAAGACTCAAGAGGGGAGAGGGGCAAACCCACTTGAGCAAATAGAAGAAATAACAAACCATGGAGTGCTGAAAATAATCCTTTATTCTGAGGCAGGATGAGGATGGGAGGGGTGGGGTGAGGGAAAAGGGAAGCCTAGCCAACACCATGGAACCTAGAAGACTCGAAGGATATCCAGATAGCCTGAGATTAGTAGTTTGGGTACTGGTCAGAAGTGGCAGCATGGGGGTTTGATTCCAATTTTGGGTGCTAAACTAGTTGGGCCACTTTGTAAAGACCACCTGGGTTAGCAGCTGCCGTGCTGCAGATAAACATCTCCTTACCCTTTGCCAGAATGTCAAAGATTGAAATAAGAAAGAAGACTCAGCTCCCTTCTACCTCTGAACTAGTTTTGGAGTTGGGCGTAAGGATGGGGTCATCCAGAACCAGAGAAGCTAGCCCTAGAAATGATTTTGTTAGTGCTGTTATTATATAAGTAATAGTCACCATTCATAGAGCTACTATTAATAGGAAAACTGGGGTCCAGAGGGAAGTTATTGTCTACATTAACATTAAAACTAAGCAGATTATTTGGTCAGTTTGGGTCAGCTTGATTTACCTGATTAATTCAGTGGAAAAAAAATCAGCTAGTACAGCTTCTTGGCATGAATCTAACCAAATAAACAGTTTCTTTGACTGAACTTTTTGCTTTCCCACCCCTTATTTTTGATTTATGAAGACACTGGGCTTGACTTCGTTTTCAGGTGTTCTCACTTCACCAGGTTGCTCAGAGCACAGAGGAAAGAGGAACTCTTATGCCCATCCCATGCCCATAGCTGTTCTCTCTGCCCATCCTATCTTTGCCAGGCCTGGACTCACCTCCAAGCAAGAACAGGAGCCTATGGAAAATAGCCTGGAGCTTCTCTCTCTCTCTCTCTCAACCCTCCTTCCTCCTTCCTTCTCTCCCTCCCTCTCTTTCTCCTTCCCTCCTTCCCTCTCTACTGTGGGCCTAAGAAAGGCTCTGGACTCCTAACACTGGGGCCAGCCCTCTATATACTGCTTCCCCTCTGCTAGCAGGGGTTCTATCTTTTCCAGCAATCTTATCCACTCATCACCCACTCACTGATTTTGGCAGTAATCATCTGTCCCTGAGGAGACCCAAGGAAGCAGTGGGAATGGAAATGATTTCCCTTTCCTTCTTTTGACTTAGGGAAACACTGGGGGAAGGGAGAGCCATTTCCATGCTGTGGAAAGCAGCTTTCTAGTTCCTTAACACTGTTTGCCTCTTGGAAGGCACCCTCTGGTGAGGGAGTTTTTGTTGAATTTAAAGGAAAGCAAGGGATTTTCTAAGGAGCAAGAACAGAGAAATGAAAGGGAAAGGAAAAGAAAGGGGGTGAGGTTGGTCAGCTCGATCCTTAGATTCTCACTGGGACCTTGGTTGAGTTCTGGAGGCCCTGGGAACAGTGAATTATTCTACATCTGTATCCTCTCCTTTCTTGGTTTTCCCCCAGGAGTTAGAGAGCCATCTTTTGTACAGCTGATGTAATTGAATAGATTTATGAGTACTCATTTTGGATGCTTAGGGCCAGGGAGTGATAGGCAGGAATTTAATAATGAAAGAATGGTGGGAAGAGCCTTTGGGGAAGGAAAGGGGTAACAGTAAAGGGACAAAATAAGTTAAGTGGGGGAAAGGAGAGGAGCTTGTGCAGAAGAAGCTAAAAGCATGGGTTTGAACCCACAGCAGGTTACCCCCCTACCCCTTGTGGAGCTGGATCTAGTCTAACTAGAAGATGGCACCTCTACAAATAGATTGATAGGTCCTGCCTCCTCAGTGAGTCGGGAGCCAAAATGTGAAGACTCCTTTCAAATTTCCATGAAAATGCTATACCAGGAGGACACCTAATAAATACGGCCCTGCTAAAATATAAATTAATGCTATAGACTCTTATAGCTGGAAAAGGGATCTCAGTACCCATCTAGCCCATCACCCCTCTCCTCTCTACCACCACCACCTTGGAACTAAAGAAACCTAAAGAGAAGATACACCAATAATTTAGCCACAGCTTTATTCCCCTAACTTGGGGGAAAAGGGGAGGAAAAGGCTACCAGTGGCTTTCTGTGACCATGAATCCTTAACACAAAGGAACACTTCCTGACAGTAGATTTTCAGGCCCTCCTCTGGTAAGGTAGTGGGGGATAAACTGGGGATGAAGGGCTCGTTCAATATCCCTCTAGCCCCTTCAGATGATGCTGGAGTAGACTGCTTTAAGGAACAGAAGCCCAATTCTTAAAGGGGGCCCTGAAAAAGCAAGCCCCCTTGTCCCCATCCCAGTAATCCAGATTACCCACTGCTCAGGATTTAACTCCAAGCACAGGGCCATACCCTTTTTATCTAGAACCCTGGAAAGAACACAGGACAGCAAGTTGACAGTGTGTTCTGAAAAGAAAAAAATAAAAACAAGGAAGGAAAGTGTTTAGTCATTTTCCTCCAAGCCAGTGGTTTCCAGATGTTGCTTGAGCAACCAGATCCAGCCTCAAAAGCCCAAAAGAATGCAGTAAAAATTTGACAAGGGGCTTAGGGATCGAACTAGGGATTTCCTTTAAAAGGCAATGTGCTGTGAGCAGAGCTGTGTGGAATATTTCAAAATTCAGCTCTGTTGCCAGCTCAAGACCAAAGCAGTCATTTGCATACTGCTCTGCAAGTATGTCCACCATCCAAATACATTGTTCGGGGCTCTGATTTTCACACTCTAATTTCTCCAGAAAATCAGGTCTATAGGTTATCTAGCTTATTTTGCATGCAGACATGCTGGTATTTAACCCTGAAAGATCCTCTCCTTCCAACTGCCTTGGGAAGATGGCAGGACAAGTTACAAAAAATCAGTTTTACAGCTGGAGGAAACTGGGACCAGAGTGGCAAAGAGATTTGTGTAAGGTGGCAGAATTGGGAAGAACCTAAAATTTTCAAACTCCCAAGCCAGTGTTCTATCCCCTATATTTTCACTCCTATCATAGAAGCTGAGGAATATGAGGCCATCCAGAACTTGGATCCAACCCAAAGAATAGGAGAAGGAGGGTTGTGGGTCTCAGGACCTGAAAGGTGGAAGTGATGTCAAGGAAGAAGTCCTTCGGCCTATTTACCTATGTATGTATAAGGTTGCAGCTCTGTATAAATTCAGCTGCTTGCAATAGATATAGTTGATGGCCTGGGAGAGGAAAATATCCAGTTTGCAGAACATGTTCTCTAACTACAGGAAGGAAACAAGATAAGCTTGGACTCAGGGTTAAAGCTCAGCTACCTTTGAGTCAATCTAGGGTGTCAGCTGCCATTCCATGGGTCCCTGGCATGGGCCCCAGGGAGCCAGAGAGGTGTAAGAGAATCCAAAGCTCAGGTTCTTACCCAAAGCCTTGTCTCAACCATTAAATTCACCCTTACAAAGTACTTGCAGACACTTTACAGAGACCACAGACCCATATCCCAGGCCATCTGGCGAAGGAGCTTCTGGAGTTCTGACCACTAGAGGAAATTGGCACAGTGGAAGAAGGTGAGTTTAGCATTTGTACAGCAAGTAAATTGGGCCAAAGTGAGGGAGCTGGACAACTGTTGTGGCCCCAGGCTACGAGATTCCTCAAACAATCTCTCCCTAGACACACATGGACCTCCTCCTCCATTTTGTGGGAGGAAGGGGTAAGGTGTGCCTCTAGCCCAGGCTTAACCAGAGGAAGTGAGATGGGGAGAGAGGGAAAGGAGTAGGATGGGACAGGAGCCCTTTGGGTCTTGGAGGATAAGAGTGGGTCTCAATCAGGTGGGCGTCAAACAACTCAGGTTTTCACCGAGGAATTTATCTAACCGACTGAGCTCCACGAGGAGGGGTGAGCTCTTCCTGAGCCTCCTCTCTACCCTCCACCAGCCTTCCCTGCTTGAAGAAACAGACTGCGGGCCACCACAGGAAACAAAGCATCCAGTGACTCTAGAGGCCAACTTGGAGCTTGCTGCTAATAGACACTGGGGGTATTGTAGGAGGAGAAAGGGTCAGAGAGAAGGGACCATAGGGGAAACTAGTTGAGGGCTGTGAACTCACCTTTACCACCTCAAATTCTTGTCCATGAGGTGGAAGAGCAAGGGAATGAGGCTGTAGCAAACCTGATTGTGGAGGAAGGTAATGTTCTTCTTGTCCTCCCTGACTACCAACCAAGTTTCCAAACATAGTGGTGGCTCTTGCACAGACATAGTCTCGCTCCCATGAGAAGTAAGGGCTGTGTGTCCAGAGCTTTGAGCACCTCAGCCCCAGCACAGCCATTCTAGCAATTTCCATGGCACTCGACCTCTGCCCACCAGTCCAGAGAAACAGGACACAGTATCCTTAGGCTCACGGCCCTGAGTGACACCATTCTCCTGGCATGCACACACATTGAGTCATCCAAATTTACCACTACATACTCATGTGTAACCTGCTCCTTGATCACACACATGCACCCCTCAGATGTGTGGGTAATATGAGAGTACATACACAGAATCATAAAATATCCACAATTGTACACCCCTGGACATACAAACTCTCACACAACTACATATGCATGTACTTAACTAAACCTGTACATGCACATCAACCACACTCACAGCGTTTACACTCATCCCCTTTAGGCATAAATATGACCACTGTCTGTCACACCTATACCTCCTTTGCATATGCACACAACCATATCACTCTATACACCCACGGGATGATCTACATATGCAGACACACAACCCCTCCCATTCACACATGCACTCACCCTCTGTGCTTACCTACATACATCCAGCCGTACCTTTACACATACCCAGCGTACTGGTTTGTGGATACTAGTCCTTTTTACATTGCTTCATAAGCACTCCTAGGTCTTTTGCATGATATCCTTGTTTCCTGCTTCCTGCTGCTTGTCTTGTACATTTTTCTGGTTCTTTTTTAAAACTTTTCTATGTAGAAAATTTCAAAAGTAAAAAAGTAATGAGAACAGTAAAATGAACCTTGTGAATTCATCATCCAGCTTCAACAATTACTTATATGTGCTTAAGTTCAACAATTCAACAGACATTTACCACGTGCCAGTACTCTGCATGTGTATGCTATTGAGACGTAGTAGGGGGCTAAAGACATAGTATGTGTTTAATAAACATTTGTTGAATTGACAATTTTCAGGCACTGGGCTGACCTTTGGGATTAAAAAATCATGAAGTCACTGTCCCTGCTTGTGGTCTGGTAGAAACAACAAATATGAGCACGAAATGCCTGTAATTTGTATGGCTCAATGTTACACTAGAACAGGAGTCGGCAAACTACAAACCAGCGGCCAAGTTCAGCTGGTCACCAGTTTTTGGAATTAAAGTTTTATTGGCACACAGCCATGCCCATTCATTTACATATTGTCTGTGGCTGCTTTTGCTTTATAACAGCAGAGTTGAGCAGCTGCGGTAGAGATCATATAGCCCACAAAGACTAAACTATTTACTATCTGGCCTTTTTCAGAAAATGTTTGACTACCCCTGCACTAGAGGACTGAGAAAAAGACTCTGGAAGCTAATTTAATTCTTCCCAGGATGGGGCAGAGGGTGGTAGTGGAGGGGGACAGATAAAGCCATATAGAGTGGCACAGGGACCTGTACCTCAGAGGCAGAGTGTGAGTCGCCGTCTCTCCACTCTGGCCATGTTCTGCACATTTGGGCCTTTGGGCAAGTGCTGGCTCACTCACCTACAACCTCCATGGAACACTCACAGAGCTCCCTGTACCCTCATGTACACACACAGTCATAATTTTCCCACATTTTTTCCACATCAGAGAAGGACCTTGGGGCTTCCCTGGTGGTACAGTGGTTAAGAATCCACCTGCCTATGTAGGGGACACGGGTTTGAGCCCTGGTCAGGGAAGATCCCACGTGCCGCGGAGCAACTAAGTCTGGGCACCACAACTACAGAGCCTGCACTCTAGAGCCCGTGAGCCACAACTACTGAAGCCCGTGCACCTAGAACCTGTACTCCACAACAAGAGAAACCACTGCAATGAGAAGCCTGAGCACCTCAATGAAGAGTAGTCCCTGCTCGCCACAACTAGAGAAAGCCCGTGCATAGCAGCGAAAACCCAATGCAGCCATAAATAAATAAATAAATAAATTTATTAAAAAAAAAAAAAGAAGAAGGACCTTACTCAGAGAGGGATGTCAAGGACCAGGTGCCCATGACATACTCGCCCCACTGGTTGAGCATGTCTGACAGGGCACTCATGCTGACCCAAATCACCTTCTCATTGGTCTCAAAGAGTGCATTCAGGAGGGCTGGCAGCTAGGCCTGAAGATTACACTGGGTCGCCACACACAGACACATTACATCAGGAAGACCCCTCAGAGGTACATGGGTCTAAATGCATCCATCTCCATTTACACATGGGAAAATTAAGGGCAAAAGAGAGGTAGAAATTTTCTCAAGTTCACACAAATTGATGGCTGAACTGGGACCAGATCCTAAGTGTGCTGACTCTTGAAACAAAGTGCTAGGCATCTAGTGCAAACCCTTTACAGATGGGGAAAGTAAGTTCCAGGGAGGTGAAGAGACTTGCTCAGGCTCACACTGCATGTTAGGGACAGATCTGGGACAAAAATTCAGGGTGGCTAAATCCCAGATCAGTGTTCTTTCAAAACAAGTTTAGGCATCTAACCCAAGTGCTCAGAGAGAGGCTTACCTAAGATCCCCTATGCCTTAATGAAAAAGCCAGGTGTCTTTCCATTAAGCCATACAACCTATCATGAAGCACTCTAGTGCCCCCCCCAACAAGGAGAGGGGAGTGATAAGGAGCCTGCCTGTCCCAGCCTCCCCAGTCCCAGAGGATGGCCTATGCCAAGAGGGGACTGGGGTTGTGGTGCTAGAGCAGTCTTCCCTTCCTCCTTCTACTATGCTCCCCATTCTACATTTGGGCCTTCTTCACTCACCTTCTCCAGGGTGGGAAAGATGTTGCTGAAGGCATGCAGGCTCACCACCCTTACCATCAGGCTCCTGTCAGACGTGCCTTTACGCAGGTAGCTCAACTCCAAGTCTCAAGGCAAGAGCTTGGACATCAGGGAGCTTTAAACAAAAGGTGGAAGAGTCAGTCCCTGAGGTCTCTGGCTCCACTGCCACCTTTGCCAGGTTCCTTCCCTCAGACTTCTGTTCTTGCCTTGATTTTTAAATTTTTGCCCAGGAGACATGGACCTCAACTTAGACTGTAAAAATCAGGCAGTGCAGTGTAGGAGTGTGCAAGTGTGCAGTGCAGGTGTCCTCTGAATAGAGAACCTTAGGAAAAGGAAAGAGAACTGGTTCGAGAGTCAGGGTACTTGAGTTCTAGTCCAGACTCTGCCACTGAGTTCCTCAGCGATCTTAGCAAGCCACTTTCTCTCTCTGGGGCTTAACCCTGACCTGCAGAAGAAATCTCCCTCCCTGTATCTCTCATCCTTATTGTGCCCATTGACCAGCCAGTTGGCCACTAAGTATCTCATCCTACCCGTCAGGCAAGACACATAATTCTGGGACTTTATTAAGTCCCTCAGAGGGAGGAAGCTATCCAGAACATTGAGCTCAAAGATGCAATGAATCTGGGTGGTCAGAGTAAGGATGTTGTGGGAGTACATAACCTTCATGGCTTCTTGGTACCCTGGGACAGAGAGCATCTCAAGCATAGTGTTCATGACATGCAAGAGACAGATAATAAGAAGGGTAAGGCAGTCTCCCTGACCCAGTGGAGTGAGGCTTTCTTGGGCTGGGAAGCAGAAGGGTAGGTTGTATCTTTGTGGGCTGCATGCCTTTGAGAAAAACACCTAATTTCTCTTGTCTTCTCCGTATCCAGGAAGAACAGCTGCTGCCTACCCTGCCCTCGCTTTCCAAATTCTTATGCAGAGTGGGGAAATTACATCTATGAAGAGCTTGGAGTTCAGATAAGGGAAAGTCTGGCTAGAATAAGAGGAGTTGGCCCAGATGCAGGTTCTTCCTTCCTCCAGAGACTTGCTTGGCTTCAGAGCTCAAGTATCTTTCTTCTCCATTGTATGGGAGGAAAAATTTTCCTCTACCCTTCTAGCTCCTTTTGGCTGGTCTAATAATCAAAGTTACATAAGACAGATTAACAGGGAAAAAAACAACAAATTCAATTTCATACATACTGAGGGCCCATAGGTATAAGACCTAAGAAGTGACTGAAACAGACTTTATAGACAAAGAATCGATTATTTGTGAAGTTTTGACAAAAAGAGAGGGGTTTTTGCTTACGGTGGCAAATTAATGGAAAAGTAACAGAGTTTGTTTATACAGCTTTCTTGGCCTCGAATTCCCTATCTCTGGCTATAAGGATGTCTATCCTCCCAGCATAGTGAAGATACCTTCCCAGGGGAAATTTGTTTCTTGCTTTCAGAGGAACAAAGGAGGGTCAGAGTATTTTTCTTTAACTGGCTGTTTCTCAAATAATTTTAATTCAAAATAATCAATATGCCACCTTGGCATATTTGGGGGCAAGCCTGCCCCAAGCCCCATCACCACCAAATTCTATTCCCCCAGGAATTAGCCCCTTTTGCCCAAGCAAAAGAGAGCATTGGCAGCAACCCAAAGCCAGAGACTTTGAGTAGGTACTCTTGGCCTCCTAGATATCCTCCAGGATAACCTTTTCTCCAGTTTCTCCAGCAGAAGCTGGAGGATCTTGGGGCAGACTCAGGAGTTGGTATCCACTGCCTTTCTCAGCTCTGTCTACAGCACCATCTAGTGAGTTTAAGCCAGGTCCAGTGAGCACCCAGGAACACACACAGGCTGTTGGACACTAGTTTATTTTCTCACTAATCCATTCCACAAACATTCCCAGAGCTCCTACTCTGAGCCAGACACTGTGCCCAGCATCAGGAACACAACGGAGACTAGGACCTAGTCTCTACCATGAGTAGTGCAGTAACACATGAAAAAATAATCATAATACCTTTCATATCATTGTCGCATGTCCTTTTGGGAATGTGGCAGTGTTTGAATTAATACATACTATATGGTATATGCATATGTAAATATGTGTTCTGTTAGAGGGATGCACAGAGTGCTAGTGAAGTTCAAAAGAGGGGAAACAGACCAGGAGTCAGAGACAAGAGGACATTTCAACTGGATCTTAAAGATGAGTAGTTTTCCAGGAAAGGGGGATGATGGAAAGTCCAACTGGAGGAAATGCCATGTGCAAAAGCAGGCACAGAGGCATGAAAGGGGATGGTGGTTTCCAGAATAAAAAGGGTTTCCATGGAGCTAAAATATGAAAGAATGGAGAGGTAGGAAGTAGGGGCCAAGGTTGAAAAGACTGATAGAGGCTTGATTATGAAGGGCCTTGAATGCCGTGCTAAATTTGGACATTTTTTTCTGATAATAGTAAGGAACCAGTAGAAAAAAATTTTATTTAGTTTGGTTTTTAGAACAAAGCATCCTTAAGCAAAGGGATTCCAGTGTCTTTAATCAAGACTGAATTCTTAGGATTTCCCTGGTGGCCCAGTGGGTAAGACTACACACTCCCAATGCAGGGGGCCTGGATTCAATCCCTGGTCAGGGAACTAGATCCCACATGCATGCCACAACTAAGAGTTCACATGCCACAACTAAGAGCCCGCATGCTGCAACTAAAAGATCCCACGTGCCACAACTAAGACCTGGTGCAGCCTAAATGAATAAATAAATAAAAGACTGTATTCTTATGCCCTCCTGAGAGCAATGTTTCTCAAATTATGGTGAGTTCTGAAATAGATTTTTTAAAGGTCAGCCTTTTAAAAAAAATGAAATAGGAAAGAATAGATAACTTCAGAGTATATCACATATGGTGAGAGTAGCTACTGTTTCATGAAACTTTCATTTAAGGTATGTACGTGTGCACGCGTGCACATGTGTGTGTGTCCCCGCATCCATGAAGGGGGGTGGTATGTAAAATGTATTTCTTAGTGTGTGTCTCTGTCAAAAAGCTTGAAAACCATAGCCCTAGAAGCCTAGGCTCTGAGATATGAGGAATTCCAGACCCATTCCCAGAAATCTCTGATCTAACTCTTTCCAGGAAGCCTGCTCCTGCAGGCTGTGGCCAGTCAGACCCCAAGCCTAGTACCTGGGCATGGTGGCAGGAAACTCCAGAAAGGTAGGGGAAAATTCCTGCAGTGGTACCAAGCTAGATGGGAGATGGCCTGCAACACAAGCTCCTTCATTTTGGTGATGTGCATGAATGAGAATTGTTGGTAAATCCGCTTGTCAGTGTTAGTCACTTGGAAGGGGGAACGTCAACTGGAATGAGCTGGGTTTGAGGGAGAAGCTCTTCACCATCCACCCTCAGTCTTGAAGTTCTCTGAGAAAAACCACATGAATTGGATTTTCAAATGTACTTTGTGAGGGGGGGGGATGAATAAGCAGAGCACAGAGGGTTTTTAGGGCAGTGAAAATACTGTGTATGACACTATAATATAATGATTGGTACATGTCATTATACATTTGTCCAAACCTATGGAATGTGCAACACCAAGAGTGAACCCTAAGGTAAATTATGGACTTTGGGTGATTGTGATGTGTCAATGTTATATCATTCCTGGTTAAAAAAAAAAGTATCATTCTGGTGAGTGATATTGATATGGGGGAGGCTATTCATGTGTGAGGACTGGGGAAATCTCTGTACCTTCCTCACAGTTTTGCTGTGAACCAAAAATTGCTGTAAAAAAATAAATGAAGTCCTTTTAAAACAGTTCTTCCTGTGAAAAAGTGAGGGTTTTTTTTCTCCTAAAGAGAATTTTTTTTTCTATAAAAGCTTCTTGCATAAATTGAAAGTGGCAGAATTCTATGCTTATTGTCAGAAGCAACTTTTTGAGAGTGGCTAGTTCTGAAGAGAATTAATAAGGAAGACTTCATTTCTTACAAGACCTAACAAGGAAGTAAAAAAGTTAATTAAGGGAACAGTCTGACTCAAAGATAAGGTTTCAAGGAGAGGTTGGAAGAATCCTTAAGCTTAGGTGCTATTAGTTAAGGATTTGTGAGGAAGGTACTAGGGCTTGGTAATTTCCATGCACATTCCTCACAAATTACTCATGTTAGTAAAAGCATCAATTCATTATACTGTCTTTTTAATTAATTTATTTATTTATTTATTTATTTATTTATCTATTTTTTTGGTTGCATCAGGTCTTAGTTGCGGCACGTGGGGTCTTTTGTTGCAGTGTGAAGGCTTCTCTCTAGTTGTGGCGCATGGACTCCAAAATGCACGGGCTCAGTAGTTGCTGTGTACAGGCTCCCTAGTTGTGGTGTGCAGGCTCCAGAGCACATGGGCTCCAGAGTGCATGGGCTCTGTAGTTGCAGCACGTGGGCTCTCCAGTTGTGGCACGTGGACTTAACTGCCCTGCAGCATCTGGGATCTTAGTTCCCCAACCAGGGATGGAACCAGGGCCTCCTGCATTGCAAGAAGCATTCTGAACCACCAGACCACCAGGGAAGTCCCCAATTACACTGTCTTAAGTTGATGTTTTATATCGGGGAAATGTGAACACTGATATGCTATTTGATTATTATTTAACATGTGACAGTGTCATTGTGTATATATACATGTGTGTGTGTGAGATACATACATATATATATATATATATATATATATATATATATAATGAGTCCTTTTCGTTTAGAAATACATACTGAAGTGTTTATGGATGCAGAATTATGATGTCTAGGACAATCGAGGTGGGGGGTGTTACCGATAAAATTGTTAGTTGAGCTAGGACCTGTGCAGAAGGGAAGTGGCAGCACATGGAAAGGAGGGCACCTGGAGTGTGGAGTTCTGGAGTTTGGAGTTTAATTGGGTTTCAAAAAGACCTTGACAACATCTCCATGATATCCTTGTGAAGAAGCAGAAATATAGGCTGAGGAGACCTTCAACAGGGCAGAGCAGTAAGATATGGAGACCCCCTTCCTCCTGCAAAATACATCAGAAATACATCTACATGTGGAACAATTACTACAGATCACCTACTGAATGCTGGCAGAAGACCTAAGACTTTCCAAAAGGCAAGAAACACCCCACATACCTGGCCGTGTGCCTGACAGGGTCTTGGTACTCCGGCAGGGTGGCAGGCCTGTGCCTTTGAGGTGGGAGAGCCGAGATCAGGACATTGGTCCACCAGAGGCCTCCTAGCTCCACATAATATCAAATGACGAAAGCTCTCCCAGAGATTTCCATCTCAATGCTAAGACCCAGCTCCACTCAATGACCAGCAAACTACAGTGCTGGACACCCTACGTCAAACAACCAGCAAGACAGGAACACAACACAACCCATTAGCAGAGAGGCTGCCTAAAATCATAATAAGGTAACAGACACCCAAAAACACACTACTGGATGTAGTACTGCTCACCAGAAAGACAAGATCCAGCCACACCCACCAGAACACAGGCAACAGTCCCCTCCACAAGGAAGCCTAAAAAATCCACTGAAACAACCTTAGCCACTGGGGGCAGACAACAAAAACAACAGGAACAATGAATCAGCAGCCTGCAAAAAGGAGACCCCAAACACAGTAAGTTAAGCAAAATGAGAAGATAGAGAAACACACAGCAGATGAAGGAGCAAGGTAAAAACCCAGCAAACCAAACAAATGAAGAGGAAATAGGCAGTCTACTGAAAAAGAATTCAGAATAATACTAGTAAAGATGATCCAAAATCTTGGAAATAGAATGGAGAAAATACCAGAAACGTTTAACAAGGACCTAGAAGAAGTAAACAGCAAACAAACAATGATGAACAACACAATAAATGAAATTAAAAATATTCTAGAAGGAAACAATAGCAGAATAACTGCAGCAGAAGAACGGATAAGTGACCTGAAAGATAAAATAGTGGAAATAACTAGTGCAGAGCAGAATAAAGCAGAAAGAATGAAAAGAACTGAGGACAGTCTCAGAGACCTCTGGGACAACATTAAATGCACCAAGATTCGAATTATAGGGGTCCCAGAAGAAGAAGAGAACAAGAAAGGGACTGAGAAAATATTTGAAGAGATTATAGTTGCAAACTTCCCAAATATGGGAAAGGAAATAGTTAATCAAGTCCAGGAAGCATAGAGAGTCCCATACAGGATAAATCTAAGGAGAAACAAGACACATATTAATCAAACTATCAAAAATTAAATACAAAGGAAAAATATTAAAAGTAGCAAAGGAAAAAAAAAATAAAAAAACACACAAGGGAATCCCAAAAAGGTTAAGAGCTGATCTTTCAGCAGGAACTCTACAAGCCAGAAGGGAGTGCCAAGACATATTTAAAATGATGAAAGAGAAAAACCTACAACCAAGATTACTCTACCCAGCAAGGATCTCATTCAGATTCAAAGGAGACATTAAAAGTCTTACAGAAAAGCAAAAGCTAAGAGAATTCAGCACCACCAAACCAGCTTTTCAACAAATGCTAAAGGAACCTCTCTATGCAGGAAACACAACAAAAGGAAAATACCTACAATAACAAACCCAAAACAATTAGGGAAATGACAATAAGAACATACATATCGATAATTACCTTAAATGTAAATGGATTAAATGCTCCCACCAAAAGACATAGACTACCTGAATGGATACAAAAACAAGACCCATATATATGCTGTCTACAAGAGACCCACTTCAGACATAGGGACACATACAGACTGAAAGTGAGGGGATGGAAAAAGATATTCCATGCAAATGGAAATCAAAAGAAAGATGGAGTAGCAATTCCCATATGAGACAAAATAGACTTTAAAATAAAGACTATTAAGAGACAAAGAAGGACACTACATAATGATCAAGGGATAAAACCAAGAAGAAGAATTCACAATTGTAAATATTGATACACTCAGCATAAGAGCACCTCAATAAATAAGGCAAATGCGAACAGCCATAAAAGGGGAAATCAACAGTAACACAAACACAGTAGGGGGCTTTAACGCCCCCCTATCACCAATAGACAGTTCATCCAAAATGAAAATAAATAAGGAAACACAAGCTTTAAATAAAACATTAAACAAAATGGAGTTAATTGATATTTATAGGACATTCCACCCAAAAACAACAGAATACACTTTCTTCTCAAGTGCTCATGGAACATTCTCCAGGATAGATCATATCTTGGGTCAAAAATCAAGTCTTGCTAAATTTAAGAAAATTGAAACCATATCAAGTATCCTTTCCGACTTCAATGCTATGAGACTAGATATCAATTAGAGGAAAAAATCTGTAAAAAAATACAAACACATGGAGACTAAACAATACACTACTTCATAACCAAGAGATCACTGAAGAAATCAAAGAGGAAGTAAAAAAATACATAGAAGCAAATGACAATGAAAACATGATGACCCAAAACCTATGGGATGCAGCAAAAACAGTTTGAAGAGGGAAGTTTATAGCAATAAAATCCTACCTCAAGAAATGAGAAACATCTCAAATAAACAACCTAAAGTCACACCTAAAGCAATTAGAGAAAGTAGAACAAAAAAATTCTAAAATTAGCAGAAGGAAAGAAATAATAAAGATCAGATCAGAAATAAAAGAGAAAGAAATGAAGAAAATGATAGCAAAGATCAATAAAACTAAAAACTGGTTATTTGAGAAGATAAACAAAATTGACAAACCAGTAGCCAGACACATCAAGAAAAAAAGGGAGAAGACTCACATCAATAGAATTAGAAATGAAAAAGAAGTAACATCTGACACTGCAGAATTACGAAGGATCATGGGAGATTACTACAGGCAACTATAGGCCAATAAAATGGAAAACCTGGAAGAAATGGACAAATCTTAGAAAAGCACAATGTTCTGAGACTGAACCAGGAAGAAATAAAAAATATAAACAGATGAATCACAAGCACTGAAATTGAGACTCTGATTAAAAATCATCCAACAGGGCTCCCTGGTGGCGCAGTGGTTGAGAGTCCACCTGCTGATGCAGGGGACACAGGTTCATGCCCCGGTCTGGGAAGATCCCACATGCTGCAGAGCGGCTAGGCCCGTGAGCCATGGCCACTTAGCCTGCACGTCCAGAGCCTGTGCTTCATAACGGGAGAGGTCACAACAGTTAGAGGCCCGTGTACCACAATAAATAAATAAATAAATAAATAAATAAATAAATAAATAAATAAATCATCCAACAAACAAAACCCCAGGACCAGATGGCTTCACAGAAGAATTCTATCAAACATTTAGAGAAGAGCTAACACCTATCCTTCTCAAACTCTTGAAAATATAGCAGAGGGAGAAACACTCCCCAAGTCATTCTATGAGGCCACCATCACCCTGATATCAAAACCAGACAAAGTTGTCACAAAGAAAGAAAACTAGAAGCCAATTCACTGATGAATATAGATGCAAAAATCCTCAACAAAATACTAGCAAACAGAATCCAACAGCACACTATAAAGATCATATACCATGATCAAGTGGGGATTATCCCAGGAATGCAAGGATTCTTCAATATACGAAAATCAATCAGTGTGATACACCATATTAACCAACTGAAGGAGAAAAACCATATGATCATCTCAATAGATGCAGAGAAAGATTTTGACAAAATTCAACACCCATTTATGATAAAAACCCTGCAGAAAGTAGGCATAGAGGGAACTTTCCTCAACATAATAAAGGCCATATATGACAAACCCACAGCCAACATCGTCCCCAGTGGTGAAAAACTGAAACAATTTCCACTAAGATAAGGAAAAAGGCAAGGCTGCCCACTCTCACCATTCTTACTCAACATAGTTTTGAAAGTTTTAGCCGCAGCAATCAGAGAAGGAAACGAAATAAAAGGAATCCAAATCAGAAAAGAAGAAGTAAAGTTGTCACTGTATGCAGATGACATGATACTATACATGGAGAATCCTAAAGATGCTACCAGAAAACTTCTAGAGCTAGTGAATGAATTTGGTAAAGTAGCAGGATACAAAATTAAGGCACAGAAATATCTGGCATTCCTATACACTAATGATGAAAAATCTGAAAAGGAAATCAAGAAAACACTCCCAATTAACGTCACAAAAAGAATAAAATATCTAGGAATAAACCTACCTAAGGAGAAAAAAGACCTGTATGCAGAAAATTATAAGACACTGATGAAAGAAATTAAAGATGATACAAATAGATGGAGAGATATACAATGTACCTGGATTGGAAGAATCAATATTGTGAAAATGACTCTACTACCCAAAGCAATCTACAGATTCAATGCAATCCCTATCAAACTACCACTGGCATTTTTCACAGAACTAGAACAAAAAATTTCAAAATTTGTTTGGAAAAACAAAAGACCCCGAATAGCCAAAGCAATCTTGAGAACGAAATATGGAGCTGGAGGAATCAGGTTCCCTGACTTCAGACTTTATTACAAAGCAACAGCAATCAAGACAGTATGGTACTGGCACAAAAACAGAAAGATAGATCAATGGAACAGGATAGAAAGCCCAGAGATAAACCCACACACATATGGTTACTTTATCTTTGATAAAGGAGGCAGGAATGTACAGTGGAGAAAGGGCAGCTTCTTCAATAAGTGGTGTTGGGAAAACTGGACAGTTACATGTAAAAGTAAGAGATTAGATCACTCCCTAACACCATACACAAAAATAAGCTCAAAATGGATTAAAGACCTAAATGTAAGGGCAGAAACTATCAAATTCTTAGAGGAAAACATAGGCAGAACACTCTATGACATAAATCACAGCAAGATCCTTTTGGACCCACGTCCTAGAGAAATGGAAATAAAAACAAAAATAAACAAATGGGACCTAATGAAACTTCAAAGCTTGTGCACGGCAAAGGAAACCATAAACAAGACCAAAAGACAACCCTCAGAATGGGAGAAAATATTTGCAAATGAAGCAACTGACAAAGGATTAATCTCCAACATTTATAAGCAGCTCATACAGCTCAATAGCAAAAAAACAAATTCATATACATCCCAGAATCTCTGAATGTGATCTTGTTTGGAAATAGCGTCATTGCAGATGTAATTATTTAAGATAAGGTCATACTGGAGTAAGGGAGGCCCTTAATCCAATATGACTGGTGTCCTTAAGCAGTGAAGAAAAGACTCACAGAGACACATAGGGAGAATGCCATATGTATATGAAGACAGAGACATCAAATGGATTTATGCCACCACAAACCAAGGAACGCCAAGGACTACCAGCAACCACCAGAAGCTAGGAGAGAGGCATGGAACAGATTCTCCCTCTAAGCCCCCAAGAAGGAATCTCCACCTTGATTTCAGATTTCTAGCCTCCAGAACTGTGAGAGAATAAATTTCTGTTGTTGTAAGGCACTCAGATTGTGGTACTTGATTACGGCAGCCCTAGAAAAATAACACAGACATCACTGGTTGCATATGCTCCCCTGATGGCGGTATACCCTGACTGCAGACCAACAGCCTGAGGCTTTGCTTCTCCAAAGTGTAGCCAACAAACCTCTCAGAGAACACAGCAGTACTGTGTGTGCATAGCAGGCTAGAGCAGGGCAATGAAATCACAGACTAAATATGGCACAACCCATCTTCTTAGGGCACTGATTTCACTCAGTGGATAAATAATTTAAATCTCTATTTTTGTACTAAAGGAAACATGGATATAGCATGACATATAACGCAAAACTGGCATGGCTATTTACGATAAAACATGAGGCTTCAAAAAATGTTGACCCTCAGTTGGCACCAAATTTCCTCCCCAGATCCCCAGGGGCTCAAGGACAATTCCCTCTCCTCTGAGATGTTTTGTGGAAATGTTTGAAAAGTACTAGCTTGAGGGAAATAAACAGATTTAGAGGTGCTAAGTTTGTAAAGTTAAGTACAAAGTTAGGACATTTCCAGATTCTAAGATTTAAATGTTAAGAAAGAAAAAGAAAGAGAATTTAAAGTACAAGAAGAAAACCAGGCAAAATTTCTATAACCTCTAAGTGAAGAAACCTTTTCTAAACAAACACCATACAAAATTCAAAAGCCATAAAAGAAAAGATTGATACATTTTACTACATAACATTTACAACTTCTGCACCACACAAATACATAGGACATAAAATGAAAACACAAGCAGCAAACTAGGAATGTATATTTACATAAAACAGGGAAGGAAGGGACTACTTTCCTCAATAACAAAGAGATCTTATAAATCAATAAGAATAAGATGACTAATAGTGCAAAATGGGAAAAGAGCATGAAGAGGGAGTGTACAGAAAGAGAAATATCAATGAATAATAAAAATGCTCATCTTCGGGCTTCCCTGGTGGCACAGAGGTTGAGAGTCCGCCTGCCGATGCAGGGGACGTGAGTTCGTGCCCCAGTCCGGGAAGATCCCACATGCCTCAGAGTGGCTGGGCCCGTGAGCCATGGCCGCTGAGCCTGTGCGTCCGGAGCCTGTGCTCTGCAATGGGAGAGGCCACAACAGTGAGAGGCCCGTGTACCGCAAAAAAAAAAAAAAAAAAAAAAAAAGCTCATCTTCAATCATAATGAAAAATATTTAATTTAAAGTGAGATATTTTCACCTATCAGACTGACAAAGATTAAGAAGTTTGATAATATTCAGTGTGGGTGACAGTATGAAGAAACAATCACTCTTGTACATAGCTAGTAGAAGTGTAAATTGGACAATCTCTCTCAGGGGCAGTTCATCAATATCTATCAAAAATTCTGGTGTGTATACACTTTGACCCAACAATTATATGCCTAGGGATTAGCCTGCAGATGCATCACACCTGTGCATGGACAAGTGTACAGAGATAATCAGTATAGTGTTGTTTCTAGTTTTCCCCTATAAATGGGGAAAATCCCTGAATATTCATCATTTGGGAGCTGGTCAATTAAATTAAGGTATAAACTCTACCTCCAACTATACCTTCATTAAAAAGAATGAAGTAAATATGTTTGTACAGATATGGAAAGCTTTCCAAATACAGTTAAGTAAACAAAGCAAGGTATGGTATGAGTTCATTTGTGTAAAAAAAAATGTTGCTCTGTATAAACCATTAACATTTTCTGGAAGAAACACACGATAAACTGTTACCAGTGGGTACCACTGGGTAGTGAACTTTGGCAGTCTGGCTGTTTGCACTGATTAAATGCTTTACTTTGTGAACATACTGCTTTTAAATAAAAAAAAAACTAGTTAATTTAAAAATAACTTTTACCTACTGCAATTTTTTTAAGGTGAGTACAGTCATGCCAAAGTGTTTCAGAGATAGTTTTTTTTTTAACATCTTTATTGGAGTATAATTGATTTACAAAGGTGTGTTAGTTTCTGCTTTATAACAAAGTGAATCAGTTATACATATACATATGTTCCCATATCTCTTCCCTCTTGCATCTCCCTCCCTCCCACCCTCCCTATCCCACCCCTCTAGGTGGTCACAATAGTTTTTGACACTTCCACTGGGAGATGGGTCAGGCTAAAGTCTAAGTGTGAACGTACCTTGGTCAAACCCAAACAGGAGATTTTCTTGCCAGGGTCAAACAGTGTAATTTAGCAGGGGCTGGAGGTAGAGCACTGCACCTAGTATCCTTTATGAATACATTCTAAAAGGCAAGAAAGTCCTGTTTTTCTGGACTCTCACCATTGGTGGCACAAATGCACAGAGCTAAAACCACCTCTGACTGGCTACCACTATGATGAGGATTTTTCCTCTGTCTCTGTCTTTGTATCTGTCTCTCTCTCTCTCTCCGTTTGGCCTCAGCTTTCCAGAAGAGCCCTGCTACATAGCCCAGGAGTGATGAGATTCTGAAGCTGACTTCACCCTTCACTCAGGTCCTGTCAAACCCTGAGGCTTGGGATCAACAGCTTGCCCTGAAATCTCCCATTACCCTCTCTTGGCCTGAGTTCCCATTAAGGAGCCCCCACCCCAAGGAAAGGTTCTGCCTCCATCTCCCCTTGACCATACCACCCAGTCAGAGATTAGGTGGGACACGGGTCTGGAGATATGGAGCTGTGGCCCTCAGTCAAGTAACAAGAGGCACCCTGCTCTGGCTTCCTTGCCCAAGGATGAGTCACGTCTGGACGCGGAGAAAGAAAAGGAGGTGGGAAAGAACAGACACCAGGGTCAAGATAGTCTGCTATGAGGGAGATGTATGTGTCCTCTAACTCAACAACTACTGTTCAAGTTCCTTTCTGCTTCCCAGCAAAGATTTTCACAGAACACTGAACTATCCAACTCCTTTTATGACAGAGGGAAGAGTGAAGCCCATCAAGGGTGAGAAGGTAGCTAAGCCCAGACTGGAATCTGACCCTTCTGCTGCACCATAATGGTGTAAACATAAAACACTCATTCCAAGGCATATAGATGGGTGTCTTCCTCAGAATCCCCAGAGAGCATGCCCCAAGCAGCCACCATGTACCTTACCTTGGTGAACACCATAGTATACTAAAGAGAGGAGAGGATCTCCTCAGTCTTAGGGTGGCAGGGTTTTTGAGACCCTACATTTGAGCCCTGTGGAATTTCCTTAGAGAAACCAAGTTGAGTGTTTAGGGAGGAGGTCAGCATTCCAGTGTGTGTGGAATTAGACTATGCATGTAGGCATATTTGGGACTAATATTTGGGTGGTATGCACTGATAGAGCTGTACAGGTTGTTAAAATATTGAAAAACCTCTGTATTGATTGATATGACCCTTCTCTCCCACCACTGCCACCCTGAACCCTCCCTTGGGACACCTCCTCCCTCAGACCTCCTGATACAATCCAGCAACCAAAGGGTTAATGTCTGGCCTAGCAAAGGACCTCTAGGACTCTGCTGTAGTACTAAGGTCACTAAAGTTTGAGCCTGGTCAGAGTCCCTGCCAGGTGTTAAATATTTTAAATATCATCTCTGATTATCTCCATTTGTTCTGGGGAAAAACTGAGGTTCAGATGGTGAAATGACGTGGCCAAGGTCACACAGCTAGTGTTATGGACTGAATTGCATTCCCCCAAAATTCATATGTGAAACTTTAACCTCCAGTACCTCAGAATGTGAGAGTATTTGGAGAGGTGATTAAGTTAAAATGAGGCCTTTAGGGTGGGCCCTAGTCTGATCTGGATGGTGTCCTTATAAGAGGAAATTTGGACACAGAGACACCTGGGATGCACATGCACAGAGAAAAGACCATGTGAGGACAGAAAGAGAATGTGGCCATCTTCAAGCCAAAGAGAGAGGTCTCAGAAGAAACTAAACCTGACGACACCTTGATCTTGGACTTGTAGCCTCCAGAACTGTGAGAAAACAAATGTCTGTTCTTTAAGCCACCTAGCCTGTGGTGTTTTGTTACGGCAACCCTAGCAAACTAATACAGCTAGGAAATAGCAGAGCCAGGAATTTACCACTCACCCCCTCCCCCAGGCCCAAGTTCTGAGCAGCTCTTGCTTCCTCTGCTCATACAATGAAGAGAATAAGCTCTTAAGAGAATCCAATGAGAGAAAGGAATTTGGGACAGTGTCAAGAGATATGACTCCTCAGAAGTTATTCTTATCTGCCAGGAGAAATATAAGAGCAGTGCCTTGTGCCACAGTAAGTACTCATGGAATGTGTATGAAGCTAAATGAGGGTACCCTTTGGCACAGGGCCTGAGGGAAGAAATGACAGTTTTCTTAAACCTAGAGTGTCCACATCCCAGAGACTGGTGCTGAAAGGAATTCAGTGGAAGGCTTTCACTGAGCAGTATGAACTAAGGGGTATAACTAGGGCTGCCCAACTAACCTCCCACTCTCCATACCCACACACTCACACTTACCAACACATGTCCTGAACGGTGCCTGAGGGCACCGATCCTCTGTGCCGGAATCTCTCCGCTTTGCCCTCCACTCCCCTGTTGCTGTGCTCTCCTCCGCTACTCCGAAGCTTCCCCCTCCGCCACCTGCAGTCTCCGCCCGCGAAGGGGCGTGTAGTGTGTGGAAACCTTTCCTCCTTCACGGCTCCCTCCCACTGGTGCTGGTCCCGTCCCTATCCTTTTGTCTCTGTTTATTCTTTTTTCTTTTGCCCTACCCAGGTATGTGGGGAGTTTCTTGCCTTTTGGGGGGTCTGAGGTCTTCTGTCAGCGTTCAGTATGTGTTCTGTAGGAGTTGTTCCATGTGTAGATGAATTTCTGATGTATCTGTGGGGCGGAAGGTGATCTCCGCGTCTTACTCTTCCACCATCTTCCCCAGGACAAGTTATTAAATGCTCCTTCCACTCTGCTCTCCTGGTATTCACTGGAAGCCAGTCCCAGGCATCAGAGGATTTCACCTGCAATGAGTTTTCAGTGAAGCTTTCTCTCTGTGCTGATGAGATTCATGCTACCTGAGTTGCCCAAAGCCATAGAGCGCTTAACTGTTGGGGCTAGGGTACAAACCCAGCAAATCTGCCTCCAAGGTCTGTGTTACCTCACGCTAAACGCCTCACTCCCGAGAGCCGCCTCCTTAAACCCACCTCCCCTCCTTTCTTAATGGCACCACTTAAAGCCATGCAGCTGAGATTTGGTTTTCTCATCTGTAAACTAATGAGAATAAAACCAACTTCATAGAATTGTGAGCACTACGTGAAAGATAAAATGCATAGGGCAGTTAAGGAGATGATTTTATTCAGGTTATAGCCATAGGGAGAAGGCTCAAAGAAAAGAAAGTAAATTTAGAGTTTTATAGAGGTAAGTAAACAAAAGCATCTTCACAAGTCTATGGGAGTCATGAGAAAGTATGGAGAGGGTCTGATCTTGGAATATGCCAGGGCAGTGTGTTACTATACAATTAGCATCATTTTTAGAACAAGAAAGGGTGAGGGAGTTTTTCAACTGTGGCTGCTTTCTTGGAGCCCTGGGCTCAGATAAAGTTTAATGTTATCAAGCACTTAGCATGGGGCCTGGCCCGTGGTAGGCATTCAGCAAATGTTTCTTTCCTTCTCTTCCTCCAACAGAAGGATGTGGATAGTGGTGTGGTGGTTCAGAGAAGGGCCTGACAGATTTACTCTGCATGAGAGAACTAGATTTGACAAAGGATGTTGAGTCTTAAAGGATGAATAATTGTTTGCCAAAAAGAGGGAGGAAAGAACATTATTGATAGTGCTAATGTAAGAGATAAAGGCATAGAGGCTTACAGGAGATTTGCATGTTCAGAGACCAGCTGTAACTTCAATGTGCTACAAGGAGTAACGAGACATAAGGTATGTTAGAACCAAATTGTAAAAACGCTTCAAAAGCCATTTAATGCCTGCTGTTTCAGGAAAATAGTCCAGGAATTTATGATTCTGACAAGATTAGGTTCCAGTTTATGAGAACCCTTTCCCTGCCGTGTAAGGGATGGAGGCAGGGAGACCAGTTAGGAAAGTAGTACATGATCCAGAGAGGATCAAGGCCTGAACTAGAGCAATGGCCATGAGGATGTCAAGGAGAGGACTGAATTTTAAAAAATAGTAAGTAGAATTTACTAGACAGATTATGTAGTTGTGGGGAAGGTCAGCATGGAGGTGAGGGAGGAAGTGGAATAGTGGATGATGATACTGTTAAAAGCAGTATAGGCTAATATTTCAAGTACTTACAATGTGCTGAGCACAGTTCTAAGGGCTCTACACTTATCTCTCTTAATCCACATAAGAGTCCTATGAAGTAAGTGCTCTTTTTTCTCAATTTTTAAATGAAGAAAATGAGGCATATAGAAGTTAAATAACTTGCTCAATTTTTACAGATAGTAGGTGGTGAAGCTAGAATTCAAGCCCAAGCTGTCTGAGTGCAGAGACTGAACTTTGGATGACTGTGTGAATAGTGTTGCCATTTACTGGGATTGAAGGCTATTGGATGGGGGCAGACTTACAGGGAAAATATTTTAGTTTTGGACAGGTTGATATTGAGTGCAATGATTAAATGGGTCTGGAGCTCCAGAGAAAGATTAGGATCAGAGCTGGAGATTTGAAGGGCATCTACTTATAGGTAGGTGCTCAGAAGGGGCCTTAGGACTGCCTTAGGTGAATGGGATGCACAAATTGGGGGTGGGTAGAGGGAGGGAAATGGTGAAACATATAAGGGGAAGCAGTAGCTTGAAGACAAATTTGATCCACTTTAAGATTTTACAAACAATGCCTTAGACTTGGAGAGTGCTCATTTAATTCAAGCCCACTGGTACAGCTAGAGGTGTCCTGCAGCATCAAATGTCTAGGGATTCCTAGGATTCTTGAGCATGTGCTAGGATAGATTCCATAGTGCCTGTGGTAGGCTGAATTGCACCCCCCCACACACTGGCAGAACATCCACATCCTAATCCCTGGTACCTGTGAACATTACTTTGTATGGTAAAATAAATAAATAAAAGAATGCTATTTTATACAGTAAAATTAATTTTAAAAATAAATTTAATTGCAGATATAATTAAATTAAAGTTCTTAAAGTGGGGAGATTGCCCTGGATTATCCAGGTGGGCCCTAAATACAATCACATGTAGTAGAGGGACGCAGAGGGAGATCTTACACACACCAAGAAAAAGTGAAGTGAAGACAAAGCAGAGAGACATTTGAAGATGCTGGTTTTGAAGATTGAAGTGATGTGGCTATAAACCAAGGAATGCCAGTAGCCTCCAGAAGCTGGAAAAGACAGGGAATGGATTTCCCCCTAGAGCAGCCAGAGGGACTCTGGTCCTGCCAGTACCTTGATTTCAGCCAAACAGTACTGATTTTAGACTTCTGACTTCCAGAACTGTGAGATAACTTCTGTTGTTTTAAGCCACCAAGTTTGTGGAAATTTGTTATAGCAGCCACAGGAAACTAATACAGTGCCTCCTCAAAGCTATCACTACTTAACAGACTTGATCCAGTAATTCCTAATTCTCAATAGGTGTCAGGCCTCATTTGCCACATATTAGGCATGGTACTCTGTTATGTACTTTGTCAAGTTTTCTTGGAACACATGGAATAGGGAGACCCTCAAATTCATAGGGAAGGAATGGGGAAGGATAGGGACCTTTACCTGAAAAGTACTATCCAAAAATATCCTCTAAACCAAAATGTTCATGAATGATTCCTGTAGACCTGGCAACTCCTCTGACTGGATTGAATCTTAAGGGGTCATATAAGCCATCTCCCTGTCTTTGCCTGCACACAGCTAAGAGCCTGAACATGGAGAGGGTATCTGGTTTCTGGAAGACACCTGGCCTACTGTTTGGCATGGCTACTCAGGACAGAGTAACTATCATTCAAGAACCATGGGCAGACTAGATCTTAGGAGAAGATGGCTGGAGAAAGAAGCACATATAGAGAATGGATTGGAATTTATTGCTGTAAAGTGGAAAAGAGTTACTCCCAGCAATGCTGTTAGAGTGTTAGCAACAGTTCTCTCTCATGTGTTAGATTGGAAAATAACTTCTGTGAGAAAGATTGGGACAGAGTCTTGAACATATTTTAGCCAACCCATAAAATCAGAAGGGTTTCATAATATTGCTTTCCCCTCCAGAACTCCAGAATCCCAAGGAATTGTGCATAAAAACTAAGTATACCTTTGTGGATGTTGAAACCAACATAGCAGTGGAATGCTGGCAGAGTAAAATCCTACAATTTTCAGTTATGGGAAAGAACCTAGAGATCACTCAGTCTAAGCTCCTCACTGTACAGATGGGAAACCCAGCAGATTTTTTTAACCCAACTTTAGATATTTAGATACTAGATATTTGCTCTGCAGTCTTGCTTTAGAGTCCATAGTGTTTTACTGGATCAGGTATTGATTCATGGCAATGAAAACATAAGCGCATTTCCAGTACACTGGACGACCACAATCCCTCCCCCTCCCGCCAGGGGGCTCAAACTAAAATTTCTCCTGCAGTCCAGAAGCGTCCCTCCGAGTCTGGGACAGAATCCCGTTAGCAACCAGGAAATTAGAGGAACCTTGAGGCTGAACGCTTGCAGCTGGTACGGTTGCTTTGAGGAAAGAACACTTCCGGTCGGAGAGGCCGTTCCAGAAATTTGTAGTTAGGTCAGCCTCTAGCTCTCGCGTTTCGATTTGCCGTGCTAACGGTGGGAGGCGGGCTTGCGTTTGGGTCACACTCCCACTGGTTGCTGGTGCGGCGGCGGTTTGGAGTGAGGGTAGCACGTTGAGCTGGAGGCTGTTCGGAGTGCGGTGGCCCAAAGCCTGACAACGAGCCCGGTGTCTGGTAGGAATCCGGGATTGAGCCAGGCCTGAGTCCCCGGGGGATGGATCGCGTGTGGAGTGCGTGGTGCGGGAAGTGCATCAAAGAGAAAGGGTCGCCGCCACTCTGGGCCCAGCGCATCGTGGTCGCCTGGCTCAGTAGAGCCGAGTGGGATCAGGTGACAGTGTATCTGTTCTCTGATGACCATAAATTGCAGCGGTACGCGCTGAATCGCATCACCGTGTGGAGGAGCAGGTAAGGCGGCAGGCTTAGCCCTCCTGCCTGCGTGCTGGTGGCACTTCACCTCTTCCTTTGTAGAATTTCCGTAAGGCCTTATTACCCAGTTTTCTCCTAAATGCCTAATGGCCCCCCTACGCGTGGTTTGGCCATTGCTTGTCTCCCAAGTGCCCGGGGGAAGGTCGCAGCCAAGCTCGTGCACTAATCCCTTTTGCGGAAAGAAACGGGATGTGCCTCAACAGCCCTTTTGTCAAGTCTGTGAGCTTTGACCCTTACCTTCTCGCATCTTGGGGTGGGTGCCGATGAGAGGGCACCGCTGTGGCTGAGCCAGCCTGGTCTTAAAGAGTAGCACTCTAGGGTGGATTTCTGATTCGAAATAGGAAGGGGGTGGGGGGAGCTTGCCTGCAAAAGCATGTTTGAATGGAGCACTTAAGTCCAGTTGGTAAGATTTAGTTGGGAGCAGACAAGGGGCTAATGTCTCCAAGAATAAGGTCTTTTCTAGGTGAATGAGTTGAAGGTTTCAGGGTGAAAGAAAGGGGTGTGCCCACGCTTAATTATTGATTGGCTGTGTAGCAGTTAGATATCCTTTGTATGCCCTAAACCAGCCTCTCATGTCCTGTGTAGTATTGGATCCCAGGGACATTACCCTCCCTCTTCCCAGCTTCTTGATTTGTGTCTATCCACACACTCTTGAGCCAGTATATGATTGCAATAACCTACAACCTAGGTTCTGAGATGGAGGGTGGGCCTGTGTAAAGGACCTTTATGATGGTGCTGGACTGTGGCCCTTTAGGTTAGGCAACGAACTCCCCCTGGCAGTGGCTTCTACTGCTGACCTGGTACGCTGTAAGCTCATGGATGTAACTGGTGGCTTGGGCACTGATGAACTTAGACTGCTCTATGGCATGGCATTGGTCAGGTAAGACCTACATGGGTAGGGGTGTGGGGGGTGGTTTTTTGAGGGGCGGGGCGTGGGCTTAGCACATGATAAGCAAAGTTTGGCTTTGGGTTCTACCTGAAGCAAAAAGCCTTGTGTGTCCCTGTGTATGGGTCACCTTGTGATTGCTTGATGTGACAGATTTTGGTACCCCCTGTTAACACACATTCTTCTTTTTTCCTGAGAGCCTTCTTTCTTCCGTTTTTCTTCCCCTCTCTTTGGAATGTTGGGTGGGAGTGGTTCAGACCAAGTGGTCTCTATGGGTCTCTTCCAGCCTTGACAGTTTGATTTACTTTCCCCCTTTTACTCTTTAACCCAGAGGAACTTTTCTGCATGGTTCAATGTCCTTGGCCATGATTTAATGTGGATTTTCTAATCCTACCCCTATCTACACCTTTTTTCCATTCTCTCCACGAACACTGAACGGTTACTGAGTTGTGGAAATGGAGACATGGGCCAGGAGTTCCTGATTTACAAAGTGACTCAGAGTGGTTCTAGCTGTATCATGTACATTAGGAAAAAGATTGCCTCTGAGTTTTCTCATCTGTCAGAGTCTTTGCTTAGCTCATACTGTTTGCCTTGTCTGCCTTGAGGTCCTCCCTAGCTCTTCTTACCTTCTCCATTGTTTAGCTGTGCTCCCCGTGTCATTTGATGTAGTCCTTTGTTGTAGCATTTATAACGTATTATGTTCTAGCATAATATGTTATATTATGTCATGATTATTTATCCTAGACTGAACTCTTCAAGGCCAGAGCAGTGTCTTATTCATTTGTATGGCTTCAGTACAGGGCAGAGTCTCAGTAAATGTTAGACTGGATGGAACCATTCCTGCTCTGGCTGACACCAACCATAAGAACAGGACAGAACAGTCATTGGAAAGGTTGTGGAAATGCAAGGTGTCAGTAACTCAGCAAGGTGTTTTAAAGCCCCGTTGCTTTGAATAAAACAGTTACTTGGGCTATGCCACTTATTTCTCCCGCACACTCAGGTTTGTGAACCTTATCTCGGAGAGGAAGACAAAGTTTGCCAAGCTCCCTCTCAAGTTCCTGGCTCAGGAGGTGTGTATGATAAAGTGGCCTTGCTAAATTCTCTCTTCTCAGGAGGACTCACTAAATGGGGCATGGGGTGATGTGGGTACAGTCAGACTAGCTCATCCCACCACTGTCAGCCAAGCCCAGCAAGAACCCCGGAGCCTCAGCTTCCAGCTTGAAAGAAGCAGAGTTGCTCCCTTGCTCATGGCTGCTATCTTCAGTGGGCTTGGCCTGCCCAGCTTGCTGGGAGTGGCCCAGGTGAGGCTGAAGCACCCCAATGCACCCCTGAGTGGGGACAGGAAAGAGGTGGCAGTTAAAGTGCCTGCCCTCTGGTTGACAGTCTGAAGGAGGAGACAAACTCAGACAAGCAGGGTGAAAATGCAAGACATTCCTGCCTTGAGTGAGTATGGGAGGTGTGTAGAGACCCAGATGGCAAACAAGTTCTCAGCCATCAAAAGAAGCTTCCTGGAGGAGGTCTGGGAGAGAAGGAGGAAGGGAGGAAGAGAGGGGAGAGTAAAGGGTACCCTGGGAGAGCAACTGGTCCAGACAAGGGCAGAGGGAGGCTGAAGAAGGTGATTGTTAATGCTCATTCACAGGAATCTCTTCATTGGAGGAGGGTAATTGGTGGTTGGGGGAGGCGAGTGTCTTCCGATTTTCAAGATCACTTCCACAGAGCGTAAAGAGAATCAGGAGACCTGGTTTCTAATCTTGGCTCTGCCACTAAGAACGGAACCTCCTCTCAGGAGCTCAGTTTCTCTATCTGTAAAATGGGGAGAAGCCAGGTTAATTCATCTCTGTGGCCCTTTCTGCTTTAATATTTTCTACTTTCTGCACTCACACCCTCCCCCACAATCAGGTGAACATTCCAGATTGGATTGTTGAACTTCGCCATGAGTTGACCCACAAGAAAATGCCCCATATAAATGACTGCCGCAGGGGTGAGTCCCCAGGGAGTATACCTATCACAGTTAAGCCCCGAGGCCTGGGCTAGGTGGCACTGTTGGGGGAGAGAGAGGGAGGAGGGTCTTCACTTGGGGTCAGAGCTGAGACTAGGGTGAGGTGAGTGAGGCATTTGCCTTGGACACAAACTTTAAGGGGTCTCTGTTCTCCCACTTGCTAGCCCCGTGCCATTTTTGACATCCCATCTTCAAGTCTGGTATAAGTTTTTTCTAGGAAATGTGCTGGTGAGTGGGAGGAAGCAAAGGACTGGGGGATAACCCAGAGCAAGAGGGACTGCTTCTAGATATTTGAGATTTGTGCCTCCTTGGAGCCAAGCCTCTTACCTGGGGCCTCCCCATAATGTTTGCAAGATGAGGCTGGAGGCCTGCTAGGAGCTGCTTGCCTGGGCTGTTACTATGGCACTGCCTTCCTTCCTCCCCTCCTTTAGGCTGTTACTTTGTCCTGGATTGGCTCCAGAAGACCTACTGGTGCCGCCAACTGGAGAACAGCCTAAGAGAGACCTGGGAGTTGGAGGAGGACAGGGAAGAGACAGATGAAGAAGACCAAGAGGAAGATAAGAACATTGTCATTGATGACATCACAGAACAGAAACCAGAGCCTAAGGTTGAGGAGAAAGGTGCAGAGCTGGATGTTAAGGCTGATGGAGACAGCGAAGGCAACAAAGAGGTTGATCCGCATTGGCAAAAGGCTCTGAGACATAAAGAGTTGTATGGTAGGTGTCCTTGTTACAGAAAGGGGCCCATGAGCTTGGAAGACTCAGGCTTACGGTTGACTCTGGTTATTTCCCTGGCTCAGTATTTCCTCTGGGGTTGTAGTGAGGCTTAGCTTAAAACAATTACTGTCACAAATCATCTTCCTTGAGCCCCGTGAGGCAGGAGAGCCAAGAATTCTAGTTCCCAATTTACAACTCAAGAAATGAGGTCAGAGGGCTCAAAATTCCATCAGGAGCAAGGCACAGGGCTGGCTGCCCTATCTGTTTCCCTATTCTGTTTTCAGAAAGAGCCCGAGAACTGCTGGTATCCTATGAAGAGGAGCAGTATAAGGTAAGAAAGTGCCCTTGACTTGGCCTGTTCTCATCTGCCCCAGCCATTTCTTCCCTCTTGCCAGCTACCTGAGAGAAGTCTTGAGAATGAAATTGAAAGAAAAGTGGCAAAGCTTGGAAAGCTCTTCCAAAGCTCTTCTTGGAAAGAGAGAGGGGGGAAATAGGAAGGAGACAAGAGGAGAAGAGTCCAGTTGGCTGATCCTCCACATCACTGGAAGTTTGTGGATAATCGGTCCCACCGGGTGGTAGGGAACAACAGGGCTTAGGTGGTTGCATAGACCTGCGGTACTACAACCGATCAGCAGATGGCGTCCAAGAACCTTCCTAGATCAGGTGAGCTTGAGGGGTGCTGTTTTAGCAGGAAGGGAGGTAAGCTTAGAAACCATTCACCTCAACCCTTCCTTTTCACAGATGAAGAAATTGAAGGCATGGATGAGTGAAATGACTGGCCCAAGGTCACATATGCAGTTAGTGATAGAACCAGTACAAGAACCTGAGTCTCCTGATTCACTTTCTTCCATAACCCATTGCTTCCTTTCACCCCTTGGTCCAAGGGTCTCTGCCCAGCTCCAACCAAATGCCCCCATTGGATATCTATGTATTGGATTATCTGGTTATTGACAGCCACAATAACAAGGGAATTTGGGGGGTGGGGAGGGAGGAAGAAGAGAAAGTCTGGATGGAGTCTGAGGGTCAGGATATTTTTAGTTGCAGGACCAATAGGGACATCGTGGGCTCACCTCTGCATACCCTGCCATATCCCCTGAAGGGACATGCTGAGAGGTCCTATGAGAAGGAATCCTGGAGGGGTGGGGGGGTGTTACCTGGCTGAACCAGCCTTCTGATGGGACCCTCTTTGCTGGCAGGTGTTGGAGAAATTTAGATATTTACCTCAGGCCATTAAGGCGTGGAATAACCTGTCCCCACCTGTAGAATGCATCCTGGCAGAGCTCAAGGGCATTACATGGGAGAACAGGTGTGTAACTAGGTAATCAGGGGCTGCCTACTCTCTAGGGTAGAGCGTAGCAGCCTCACTGAAATTGGTTTTCATATCCCAGCTTGCCAACCTCTGCTGTAGGAAATCCCAGGGATAATCTTGACCCCCCCACGGGTGACCCTGCATTTCACATGATCCTCTTCCCCAAGCCCCGCCAGCTACCAGGTGGGGTTTGCCTACTCTGAGTAACTGAAATGGCCAGAGGCAGGAATGTCTACTGTCATCCATCCCCTGGCCAGCTTTGTGCCTGTTTGTCCAGTGGTATGTGGAGCTCTTGGCAACTAGGAAAAGCCATTAATCTTTTGCTTTTTCACTGCCGATCTCTTGTCCGAGTTTGAGGTAAAAGATATATGGTAGGCACTGCTGGTCTCTTGAGCTGCTGTTAGAGGGGATCAACATCCCCTGGATAATTGTGGTTGAGGAGAGAGAGGAGGGGCCTTCCCAGGGCCTGGATCCTCCAAAGACTAAGTCCTCACTGACCCACCCAGTATGGCCATGAGCCTTATTTTCCCCTCAAAATACTACTCAGTTCAGTCAGAGCAGACAGTGTCTATCCATTCCTTTCCTCCCTGGCTCTTTGGGTCTTGCTACCTACATTCAGCTGGAAAGGGCTTTGGGAAGAGGTTGGAAAGAATCTGGGATGGAGCGGAGAGTATAGGAAGGTGGTGTATGTGGCAGAGTGGGCCTGGGTGGGGATCCTGCAGTGCAGGTTAAGATTGTCCCTGGCGTCTTCTTTATTCCCGGGATACCAGCAGTTCCAAAGGTGTTTTATCAGTGTCTGCCCAGCCTAGGCTTCTTAGCTGTACCCTTCAGTAACGGGGTGAGTGGTGGCCCCCTCAGTAGCTTGGAAAACTATGCTTGTGCTATACAGTAGTGTCTGCCTGGTCATGCTGAGCAGGCAACTGGCTGACTGTTTTAAGTGCTCTTCATACTGACCTGAGGAGATGGGAGATGGACGGAAGGACAACTCTTTCCTCCTTGAGCCTGGTAGAGGGAGGGATCTGAGCATGACAACCCTCCAGACATTGAGACACCTTGGGAGCTCTTGTTCCCCCTCAGCCCAGTCAGCTAGGAGAGCCTCTTATAGGGAACTGCTAGCTCTGGAGGAGACAGCTGGGTGTTGCTGGTTTTGGTTTGAGCTTGATGGGGTTGAGAGATTACCCCTATAGCTTATACTTTTAAACTCTGTATCTTAGTTCTGGGTTCTTGGGGTCCATAGGAATGAGGATAATATAATATTTGGCCCAGCAATTGAGTCCCCAAAGTTTCTGCTTGTAAGATCTGAAAGAAGGTAACCAGGGCGAAGGGGAGGGGTAGGAGACTGGAGGACTGTCAAGGGAAACAACGACTGAGCAGGAACTAAAGTCTAAAAGCCCTTGACCCTATAACCTCAGGCATTTAACTCCTTTGTGGGCCTGGGACTTTTCTTCATCTGTGCTTTCGGGCTTGTTAAGCCACTGCTGCCCTTGTTATGGGCCTTAGATTTGCCTGTGCTTGGTAAATGCTTGTTCAAAACCCACAGATCCCAGTCTTTGGCTCAGACCCTGACTCAGGGAGGCTGAGGCCTGAGAACCAACTGTCAGCTGCCTTCCTTTTCCCCCATGCTGGTTTGGCCATTTGAGTCAGAGGCATTAGCTGCCTTGGGAGTGGGTAGGGGAGTAGGAGAGGGTCTTCTGCCTGTTTCAGTTTACTTAATTTAGTGTCCTCTTGCTCCAGGGAGGCTCTGCTAGATGCTTTTCTGGATGACGGCTTTCTCATCCCCACATTTGAACAGTTGGCAGCTTTGCAGTTAGACTATGAAGGTAGGGTCCTGGAGGCTCGATGCAGCCTTAGGGTACTGTGTATCCTGGGCAAGAACACCAGGGGTGGGCTGGGTGGCTCTGGACTGGGAGGTAAGGGCTGTTTACTGCTGTTCCATAGCTACTGGAAGCCCTCTTGGCTGAGCAGAACATGTAGCACCACTGATAAGTAGTTGTTGGGCTATCCTTAGGTGGCCTGGAATTGGGTGGGGTGAGGTGGGCTGGGGTGGGCTGGGGTGGGGGTGGGGGTCTTAATGCCATTATTGTGCCATGTTAATTGTGATCTAGCCACTTGCTAGAGAGCTAGAACAGCAGAACTGGAAGGGCCTTGTGAGGTCATCTAGTCCAACATCCTCATGTTACAGATGGGCAGACTGAGGTCCAGAGAGGGGAAGGTACTGACCCAAAGTCACACAGTGAGTTATTGACAAAGCCGAAGCTAGAACCAGAGCTCTTTTTCTTTTATATTCTATTTTGAGTCAGTTGTTGTTTACCAGATACTAACTGGTTTCTCTCCCCGCTGTTCTACTTTCCTCTTTCCTCCTGTTCTGCGGTGGCAACTCTGTTATTGTTGGTGGGACCCCCTCTTCTTCTCCCTCTCTCTCTCCTCCTCTTCCTCCCTTCCTTCTCTCTCTCTCTCTCTCTTTCCCTTTCTCGCCCTCTTCTCTCCTCTCCTTCTTCCCTCCCTCCCTCCTTCTCTCTCCCTCCCTGCCTCCCCTTTTCCTGTCAACGGGTGTTTCTCACAAACCAGAAAACGTGGACTTGAATGATGTCCTGGTGCCAAGGCCGTTCTCTCAATTCTGGCAGCCCCTGCTCAGGGGCCTGCACTCCCAGACCTTCACGCAGGCCCTGCTGGAAAGGATGCTCTCTGAGCTGCCAGCCTTGGGGGACACCGGGATCCGGCCCACCTACATCCTCAGATGGACCATTGAACTGATCGTGGCTAACACCAAGACTGGTGAGGGAGACTAGCCCTAGCCCCAGGACCTAATGCAGCCCAGGCAAGAGCATCTGCCACTGTGCTCAGCTCTCGACTGAATAGCACCAGGAGGACACATCCCTTGTGAAAGGTTTAGGTCTGCCCAAGAAGGCCCCGCAGCAGCAGTGGACAAATCTCCCTTCACATTTTTCTTCTCAGAGCCAAGTAAACTGGACTGGGGCAAAGGGTCCTGAATACCTTGAGCAGTTAGGAGGTATAGAATGGGGAGTCGGAGTCTGGGGGGACAGGGATGGGCAGAGCCAAGCTTTTCGAGGTGCAAGATTGGGTGGGGGGCTTTCTAGTTCCTTCTCCTCAGGCCCTCTCTTCTCTCTCAGGACGGAACGCCCGCCGGTTTTCTGCAAGCCAGTGGGAAGCGAGGAAGAACTGGAGGCTGTTCAACTGCCCTGCCTCCCTTGACTGGCCCCAGGTGGTTGAGTCCTGCTTGGGCTCACCTTGCTGGGCCAGCCCCCAACTCCTTCAGCTGTAAGTCTCTTGAATTCCATCCGGTAAGAGGGTGAGACCCTGCAGGCCTCAGGGCCACACAGCCCTAGAATGGCACAGTTGGACGAGCCCTTGCAAGGACACCTAGTCCTGTCCCCGTCCTACTAACAGATGAGAGAATTGAGTCCCAGAGAGGGGAGGGGTAGGGTATTCTTGCCTAAGATCACAGAGCTTAAGACGTGGCCGAACTGAGTCCAGTATGAAAATGGACAAGAACCCCCCCTAGAGCGGTTAGCACAGTGGCCTGTACAGAGTAAGTGCACAATAAATGGTAGCTGCTGTTTATTATTGAACCCATTCTTCTGACTTTACGCCCAGTGCTGTCTCTATTATCTTCCCAAAGTATACCTCTCAGAGGTGCTTAACAACCTTCAGTGGCTCCTTACTGCCTTCCTAATGAGGTCTAGGCTTCTTAGCCTGACATTCAAAGATCTTTCCGATTCTGCCCCAACCTATCATGATAACCATACCTCCTGTGATTCCCCTTTACCCAGTCTACTCTGGGCGCTGTGGTCAAACTGAATATTGTGCTGGTTCCTGTAAATATCTGTGGTTATCTCCCTTTTTTTCTGTCATCTCCTGACCCTGAGCCACTTCCCTCATACTCATGGAAGGCTTTAGCACCCAATTCTCTTCCTGCTTTCTGGAATGATATCTGTTTCATTTGAGTGACCCATCTGACACTGCGGCTCTCACCTCCAGTGACCTTCATTCTCCACTACACTCAGCAGCCCATTTCCATCACTCTGAGCTATTCCACCTCTGAAAGCTTACATCCCAGCATCCCACTCAGTGACCACCACCTCTTGTCCTACCAGTTCTCACCCTCGCATCCCACAACATCTGCTCTTTGCCTGCCTCCAGACCTCCATCCCTCCATTTCTTACCCGCCTCAATTTTGCTTCCCCTCAGTCCTATCTGTGGTTGATCACTTCAGCCACCCATCATCAGCATCCTCAGCTCTGCCCATCCTTTGACATGTCTGACTTGCAAACCCCCGAGCTGGGAGTGATCCTCCCCGCTCTGCTTCTCCCACTCCTCAGTCTGGGTAGCTGAGCTCTGCTGGAGAAAACCACATAGCCCTGCGGATTGCTGCCACTGCAGAGGTATGCTTTTTAATCTCAAGCCAGGCCTCAGTTCTGCTTGTCTGAACTTTTACTTGTTTTCTGCCCACTTCCTCTCCTGTTTCCTGACTGTTCTGAAAACCCTTACCACTGATCTCCAGCCCGACCCCCCCTCCCATTTCACCCTAGCTTCCTCAAGCACATGGAGGCCTCCAGCAGGGCCCCCTTGACCTGAGGTCCAGCCCTCGTGAACTGATCTTCGGCTACCCTCAACGTTGTCGCCAGTCTCAGTGTGAGGTGGCCTTGCCCCAACCTCAAAGCCTCCTCTCCACCTGTGCTCTGGAGCTACCTCTGCTAGCATCACTGGGGCCTCACCCCAGCCTCTCCCTTGCTCTACTGGCTCTTACGCTTCAACCTGTGAACAGTGCCTGAGTTTTTCTTATCTTTAAACCAGACAACAATAACAACAACACAAGCGAAGTCTCCTTTGACCCGCACCCCTCTGTTGGGTTAGCACTAGCCTATCACGCCTTCCTCTCCTATCAGAACATCTCAAAAGAGTAGTCTGCACTCAGCGGTCTCAATTTCCTCACTACCTTCTTAGTCCTCAAGCTGCTGCAATTTGGCATTCATCCCCAGAGCTGCTTTGACCTGATTACCAAATCCAGTGGGCCCTCGTCCATTGCCTGTCTGCCGCATTGATGCTGTTTACCACTCCCTCCTTCAAATGCCTGTGCTTTTTTACTAGTTCCAGTAAAATACCAAAGCTCAAATCTCTTTACGTAGCTCAGGCCTTTCCCCTAAGATTCAACATCCTGCGTCCTGCCTTTGACCGCATGCCAGATATCTCCCCTTAGACGGCCTTCAGGCACCTTACTGTGACCGAAAGAGCATGGGTCATCTTACTCCCCACCCCAGCCCCAAAGTGAACTTCCTCCTCTGCTCCCTATCTGACTTGGTGGCACTACCTACTGTGTCATGTTGATTCTCTCAAGTACTTCTCAAGTCTGAGATTCTGTCTTGCCATGTCTATTTCCCCTAGTGTCTCCTTCCCTCTATCAGACTAAGCTTTTCAAGGACAAGGGTTCTGCATTAGCCATCTGTGCCCCAGCACGCCATGCAAGTCCAGGCCCCAAACAAACCTCAGTAAATGTTGTTGAACTGAACTGTACTCTGCTGTCTCATTGCCAGCAGTGCTGTCTTTGGTGGGAGCTGACTCCATGCTTGAGGAATAAATGAAGTAGGAGTCTGGATGCTAAGACCGTCTTAGTCCCCTGATCTTTCCCATGGAGTCAGAAAGTCTTTCTTGAACCCTAATGACATTTGGGGCACAGTTGTATCTTATAAGTAACTTATAAGAGAAAAAAAGTAGCCTTGTTGACAAAAGACAGCCAGTGCAAGACCTCCAGGAGATGGGACTGAACCAAACAGCCAGATCTCCAGATGTGTATGCTCTAGACTGGAAGTGATATGGATGGGTGGGAAACTGGGAGGAGAACCAAAAAATCCTAGAGGCATTTGAGCAGTTCCAGCAAGAGAAAGAGTAAAGGAAACTTCAAAATTCTGAAGGAACATGGCATGTGTATGTAATGGGGGGAGGGAATGAAAAGAGCAGCATGGAGAGGTTGGATAAGTGGCCTTCAAGGTACTTTCCAATCCTGAGTGCCTACAGAGGGGAAGCTGCTGGTCTTGGAGAAGTCTGGACCACAGAGGTCTTCTCCCAACCCAAGCATACCAGCAGGATGGGACACATGCCAGCAGTAACAGCAGCTCACTTGGGTACGATTTCTTGTGCACAGATCCTGCCTTTCGCAGATAATCAGTGAATCTAGTCCTAACCATCCTGTTACACAGATTGGGAAATGGGATTTCCCCAGGTATTAGGCTGCAAGTCAGTAACAAGTCTGCAAGTCAGAGCTGGGGCCAGAAAGCAGAATCCAGATATACTGTCCTTACTCCTGCGCTCTTTCTACAGTGTCCCATTAGATTGCACATACAGTGCCCTTACTGTCCTCATTTTACTGAGAGTGGAAGTGAGCCACAGAGATGAATTACGGAGCTCATTCAGGGTCCATGGTCCTGTTGTATCTGTGTTCTGTCTGCTCTACTGCACTGCATTTCAGAGGCAGGTCTGGAAGCTCAGAGACCAAATTCAAACTGGAGTTTTGGGATATAAAATGACTTGAGATTTTGAATCTTTCTTACTTCATCCCTCTGCTCAGCATCTTCAAAGCCATGGGGCAGGTCCTGCCAGACGAGGAGCAGGAGAAGCTGCTGCGCATCTGTTCCATTTATACCCAGAGTGGAGAAAACAACCTGGTGCAGGAGGGCTCAGAGGCTTCCCCCATTGGGAAGTCTCCATACACACTGGACAGCCTGTATTGGAGCCTCAAACCAGCTGGCTCGAGCTCTGGACCTGAAGGAGAAGCCCAGCAGCAGGAGGAACAGGGCAGCCTTAATGATGCCAAGGAAGATGAGAAGGAGAAGCAAGAGGCCTTGGAAGACCAGATGGAAGAGGATGATGAAGAGGAGGAGGAAGAGGAAAATGATGACCAGAAGTGGGAGGAGGGGGAGGAAGGTGATGATGACGACGACGATGACGATGACGACGACGACGACGATGACGACGACGACGAAGATGAGGAGGAGGAAGACAGGATGGAAGTGGGGCCTTTCTCTATGGAGGAAGAGTCCCCCACTGCTGAGAATGCCAGGCTCCTGGCCCAGAAAAGAGGAGCTTTGGAGGGCTCTGCGTGGCAAGTTAGCTCAGGTAAGAAGCCTGATACCCACTTTCTCCCCACATCTATCTTCCCTCTCTGGCTGGCTCTTGAGGCTTCCCTTCACCCTAGAGAAAGGATGGAACGTAGCAGGAGGTAGCCAGCATGAGGCAAGCCTGGGAGACAGCCTGGTGTGTGGATGACAGCTGGTTTCCCTCCCCCTTAAGATGGAGCATGTGAGCGCCAGGGACCTTAGCACTGTCATGTTGCCAGCTGCCTCATGCAGAGAGCACATTCAGAGAGGTTGGTGTGGGTGTGGGCACTGGGCAGCAAAACACAGAAAGCTAGAGTTAGGTGGTTGATATATGTATGATTCTGCGTGTGTTTTTCATGTGCAGTGATCAGGGCAAGGAGCCAAGGAATACTGCTTTCTGTGTATATGTGAATGTGTATGGACACTTGGAGGCTGGTTGGTGATAGGACAGGATTTTTCTGTGTGTATGAGAAAGAAGGAACCCAGGGGTGTTCAGTCAGTGGAAGTGGAAATGAGATCAGAAGGGGGAGAATAAGGAGCAGTGCAGTTTTTTGGTGAGTATACAAGTTAGTGAGACAAAGCCAGGAGGGAGCAGGGGGTTGAATGGTAGGTGGGGGAACATGAGTCAGCTCCTGAGGTTGGTTTTTTGAATGCCCTCATTTGGCTTGGGGAGCAGGAACCTTAAGGCAGGGGGACTCTGCAGGAATGAACAGTCTGATGTGTGCACAGGGGCATGTGTGTATGTGTACATGCTGGAGACAGGGTTAGACACGGGGCACAGCCCATGTGATGGAGCCTGGGGCTGGGACTGGGTATGGTGTGGGGTAGGCATGGTGGGGAACAATAGGGAGAGAAAGGGGAAGCAGTGAAAGAGCTTAGGGGGAAAGTGAAGTCTTTGCCCTTATATGGACGTGTGTGTGGAAGGGCTGGGACATAAAGACCCTGAGTGCTACGGATGGGGGAACATATTTATGTGTGTGTGTGTGTGTGAATGGGTATGTGCTTGCATCTCTTAGAGCAAGGAGGGCTGTGTTTGTAAATATTCGAAGGAAGGGGCAGTGACAGGCAGAACTGTGTGTGTGTGTGTGTGTGTGTGTGTGAGAGAGAGAGAGAGTAGGGGTTGTGAAAAGAGAAGGTGTGAAGTGGGCTGTATGTGCATCTGTGCATACGTGCACACATGCACACATGGTCATATATGTTTTTGGAAGAGGAGGCGGGGTTGCTAAGACCTATGGGGACCAGGAGGCATCTGTATGAGGGAGAGAAGTGGAAACAATAAGAGGTGGGGGGATATGGAAAGGCCTGAGAACAGGCAGTGAAACAGCCATCTTGAGATTGCCTATGTGGTCTGTGCTATCACTGAGGGGACATGTACAAAGGTATCAGGCTAGAGAGCCAAGGGCAGTGATGTAGACAGGGTTGGGAGTATGGAGGATGGTCAGGTCAGCGACAGACATGGGGGAATGGTCCCTGTGTACAAAGGTGTCTTTGTATGCATAGGGCAATGCAGGGTGTTAAGAGAGTCACAACTTCCTTCATGTAAGAGAGCCAGGGATGGGGAGATGGGCAAGCAGAGGTACAGCCCTTCCTGCGGGGGTTCTTTGAGTAACATAAGACTCTAGTCCAGGGTTGATACTTTCCAGAATGCCAGGTGCATAATGACAGGGAGAATTCTTTGGGTACCAGGGAGATGCGGGAGGCCAGAAACTGGATCTACTTGGAGGAGCTCACCAGCGAAGGCTTCACCTGAAAACACTGGATGCACTAGTGTAAGGATGGGGAAGGAATTTAATATAATACTGTGTGGAGGGTACTTAAGTGATAGGACAGAGTGGGTGGGGAGTGCCTGACATGGTCCATTCCGAAGTGGAGTATGGCAGGGGCGGGGAGGGCTTGTGAACGTGGAAAGGCTAGGGCACTGAAATCTTTCCCTCACCCCCTTGTTGTTACTTCCTCTGTATGTGTATACACATATGTGGAGATGCAGGGACGTTAATATCTCTGGTTCGTGTGCCTGTGCATGAGAAGTATGAGAGGCAGGGAGTAAAACTGGAAACATTTGTTGAGTGGAGGGTTTGGTCTGTGTGCTTATGTATGTATATTGAGGCATCTATAGGGGGTGGGATATGCAATGAGACAGGCGGGATGTTCTTTGTGTGCACATCTGGGGCAACAAGACCTTGCAGGGGGCAGGGAGAGCATGATAACTGCTGAGAGAGTGTTCACCCTGAGGTGGTATGTGGGCCTATATGTATATCTCTCAAGGCAAGGCTACTAAGAGATGATGTGGCGCTCAAACACGTTGGGAGGGGAGGGGTGGTTGTGCATAGATGTGTAGGATATCTAGGTCATTCAGATATGCAGAGGTATCTTTCAGTTTGGGGAGGAGTTGCGGTGGGAATTCTGGGGCATCCAGACTCTCCAGGATATATATATATATGCGTGTGTGAAAACAGCGGTGAGGGTGAGCGATTGAGGCAGTGATACAGCCAGGTCTGAAGAAGGTGTCATCTGTATCTGTGTAGGGACGTGTTTGGGGAAATGGGAGAAGAAGAGTGGAGAGGAACAAAAATGTCTACAGTTGTGATAGTTGTGTGCATGGTATGCGGGGGTTGGGGGTGGCTGTGGTAGAGGTGCTGCATGTGAACACATAGAAGGACCATGAAGAGTGTATGGGAGAGTATGGAAGGGACGGGGAGTGCTAAGGTGGGGAGGAGAAATGATGAGAAATGATGAAGAGAGGAGTGAGGATGAAGATACACAGCCTGTGCCGAGCAGGCTAAGTAAGGTGGGTGGATGGACAGAGTAGGTGGGCTTGTGCACCCATATGAGAACTAGCTCATCAGCCCTCTCTTGCCTCCTCACTTTGCTCCACAGAAGATGTACGATGGGACACTTTCCCCTTAGGCCGAATGCCAGGTCAGACCGAGGACCCATCAGAGCTTATGCTGGAGAATTATGACACCATGTATCTTTTGGACCAGCCAGTGTTAGACCAGCGGCTGGAACCCCCAACATGCAAGACTAGGTGAGTGCCCATAGCAGCAGGATTTCTCACCCCTTTCTCTGCCTCCCACAGGAGGGAGGGAGGAAGGGAAGAACACAGAGTGGAGTGGATGGGGGAGGTAACTGTCCCCAGTCAGGGCCTAAATGAGTGAAATATAAGCTCCAGTCCCTGGCTGGGCCCTTGCCAGGAGTCCCAGCCCCTAGTGTGGGGGACCAGTGAGGCAGCCACATAGAACTGGCTTGGCATCCCTCTCAGATTGCATCTGGTTTGTGCATGCGTGCATGTGTGTGTGTGTTTGTGGGTATGTATGTGTGTGTGTGTGTGTGTGTGTGTGTGTGTGTGTATGGGGAAGGGAGAGGTCCATAGCTTTCAACAGATTCTCTAAAGGATCCACCACTCCTAAAAAGTCAAGAACGGGTGCTCTAATTAACTTCTTCATGTTCCTGAGGAGAAAACTGAGGCCCAGAAAGGGGAAGGGATTTGTCCAAAGGTGCACAGAGTAATCAGTAGGCCTCCTTGCACTGTCCAGGCATCTTGGTAGCAAGGCCTATGCAGGGCTCCATGCTGTCCCTCGAAACTCATCTCTGGATCACAGGCATAGGAGCCCTTGGGTCATCAAGGAGGCAGGAACCAAGCAGCCCTTGCTGAGGGGCTCTGCTGGTAACACAAAGGAGCCCGTCCAGAGGGCCTGTACATTCTGGAATGCAGGGCCATTGTGACCAGGACAATCCTGTGAGTACCAGAGAGAGACCTCTGTGGGCCCCTGAAACAGTCTGTCCCTGTGCTGCCTGCCCACTTCATGGGAGATGAGCCCCTCTTCCTCTGGACATTCAGAGAGAGGGCTACGGAACCCAGGGACCCCAGCAGCAGGCCAGGCCCAAGGCAGTGTCATGGACTCTCTGTTGTAAGCCGGGGCAGCAGGCCTCTTGGAGAGGAGAGGAGGCAGTGGGGGAAGCCAGGCTGTCTGTAGTTGGGAGTGGGGCCCACATGTCTGAGAGAGAGACCGCCTCTCCCTTGAGTAGGGCTGTCTTGATGAACATCAAGGTATCAAGGGTGAAGTGTGGGTAGGTAGAGCTGTTATATCCAGAAGGAGGCCCACTCCCACACCCCCTGTAGTAGGGAGACTTCCTCAGCTGGAGCCAGTGTGCCCGCCCCTGCTCCTTGTCGCAGCTCCACCCCGACTTGGCTGTGTGGCCTTGAACAGGTCCCTTTTCATCTCTGAGCCTCAGTTCCCTTGTCTGTGAGATGGTGAGTGATGGGAGGGGATGGGGCTAGATCATCTCTAAGGGTTTTTTCAACTGCATTAGTGTAACCGTGGATCTCCCTGAGAGGAAAGATGATGGCTTTGCTCTCAGCTGTCACCCTCATCTACCTGGAAGGACTTTTGACCTGCAGGAAGCAGGGGAAGCAAGAGTGTTCTGAGCAGCGCCAGGGAAGAGGAGGGCAGTCTTCTCCCTAGGGCAGTTCTGCAATCCTGAGATGGGAGCTGGGCCTAGCCCTGCAGCCTAAGCCTGGCCTTGGGCCCCTTAACCTGCTATTGGGGTGGGAAGGATCCAGCCCAGGGTCCTCTGGGCCCCCAAGATCTAGGGCCTTAGAAGAAAGCCTATTAAGGCAGCCACTTTTAATACCTTCCTGGGGGTAAGGTGGTGCGGGTCTCCCTTTCCTACCTCAACCCAAATAGCTCTGCTTTAATCTGGTTTTTGTACTGGGGTTCTACATAAAGTTTCATTTGAAAAGTTCCACTCCTTTTCTCCCTCCTCCCTCAACTGAGGGCAGGGCAGAGCCACCCCTGGGGCCCATCTTGAAGTGGTTTCTCAGATGTGTTCCAGTCTCTTTGTAAAGCCAAGCAAGAGGGTGGGCCCTTCCCATAGACACACACATATCAAGCACCCTTAGCCCCTCCAGAGCCTAAAGCTGCCTCCTTCCCTGACTGACGTCCCCTCTCCCCTCTCTTTGCAGCACCCTGGGCCTGAGCTGCAGCATTGGCAGTGGCAACTGCAGCAACGGCAGCAATGACGGTGGCAACTTGGACGGCCTTCTCTGGAGCCAGGGCCAGCTGCATGGGCTCAAAAGTGGCCTACAGCTCTTCTGATGCCAGCCCTGGTGCAGGTGTTCATCCAGTGCTACTGGGGCAACAGCCCACTCTCCCCCACTCCCCCAGTGCACCTAATGCTCCAGAAAACAAGCTGGGAGACAGCCTGCATCAGCCATATCAGCTCAGCTTTCAAAATCACAGTAGGATCCAAAATCACAGTAGGTTTTTGAATATGTTTGGTTTTGTTTAGCTTTGTTTCATTTTGTTTTTTGTTTTGAAAAACAATAAACAGGCAGCTGTTCTGGTGTTTGTGAGATGAGGGGTTGTGTGCTTCTTCCTTTATTCTGGGGGCTCCGGAAAAGGTGGGATCATAACAGAGCGGGATCTGGGTCCACTGCCCCTTTTACGCCTTTTTTCTGACTCAAACCATATTCACTCCCCTCACGGGAATGTAGTGTGGGGCCAGCTCACTAGGAAGCATCAGGCCCCAGAAGAGGCATTGTTGGCCATGAAGCCCAGCCAGCATCAGGGGAATCTGCTCAGAACCTCCCTGACAGCTGGAAGACCCAGGTCTTCCAGTTGCTATTCAGCAGGCTTCTGACTCATTTACCTGCCTGCCCTCACTGGGCACCAAACAGCAGTTGAAAGTCAAAGAGAAACCTTTCTTTGTCACCTTTTTGCCTAGAAAAGATGAAGTGGACTTCCCTGTGGTATGCACTGGAACACAGAAATGTCTAAGGGACTGAACCAGAGTTCTTCTATGGCCACCCAACTCCTTCAGACACTCAGAGTGCCTTACTTACCCTGTCAGCCCTGAGCTGCCAAGAGACAGGGATGAATAAAATATGTCTCACCCGTCAGAGCCCTCTGCCGGGCGAAAAAGGACAAAGTCCACCAATTATGGTAATCTGATGCCTTTGCTAAGTGTCTTAAGAAAGCCCCAGTGTACACAAGTTGTTTGTTTTTCTCAGGCAGGGTGATATTTCCAGGGTGGTGGTTGACTGAGGTTAACATTGGCTACAGTATCTCCCACCCCAACTTGGGAAAGTGATAGCTGGGTGAGAGAGTGGGCATCTGTGGGGCCCGTTTGGGCCCAGACAAGGTGAAACAAGGGACAGAACCAGGCCACGTTCCAGCCAAGAAGCTGGCTCTAGAAGTGGCTGAGCCAAGGAATGGTGAAAGGAAGGAGAGGGCATGTGCTATAAAATGCCAAGGAGGAATTGAGTGTAAGTGTCCTGCCAGAGCCCAGTCAAGGGTTTCAACTAGTTAAGACTCTAGGGAGTCCCCAACACCTCTTAAAAGATACCCTGAATATCTTTGTGGGTATGTATGTGTAATCATTTTTCTAGAGCCAGTTCACAGGTTTAATCAGATTATCAAAGTGGTCCAGGAGCCCAACAGCTGAAAAGGTTACAATTTCCTATCCTGTGTGGACCCAAGCACCAGGCATGGGCCAAGCAGTCTCCTGCACAGGTTAATGCAAAGTCAGTTTCCGTCCAACTCTTCCCTCTCCTGCCAAATGCTAAGTCTTAGCATCCAGGAATGTCAGATCTAACTGAGCCCTCAAGGAGTATCTAGGCCACACCTAAAGGGATTTGCAAATGTGTATTCTGGGACATAGCCTCAGCATCTGCCCTGTGGGGAGATGGGTGCTGCAAGCTCTTGGTTCTGTCCAGCGCTTCTCTAAAGCAGCCTGGATTTTTATCTATTGTGTATGTATTGGTATTGTATATAAGATTTTTTTTCAAAGTGGGCTTTGCTGCTAAAAAAAAGTTTAGAAATCATAGTTCTAGTCTAGCCCCCTCGTTTTATACATTGAGACACGAAGGCAGAGAAAAAGGGAAGGGATTTGCCTAAGGAGAGAACAAGTTAACAGCTTGGTGTAGAACGAGTTTCTTGTAATATCAGCATCACCTGGGTACTTGATAGACATGCAAATTATTGAACCCCACTCCTGGCCTGGATCAGAAATGTTGAGGGTGGCCAGCAATCTGGTTTAACAAGCCCTTCACACGATTCTGATGCACACTGAAGTCTGAGATGCTCTGGTATAGAGGAAAAAGCTACCCAAAGACCTAGATTCCAGGCAAGCTCCACCACTTAATGAGAACAGCCTTGGGCAAATCATGTCACAGTTTCTTGATCTGTAGAAGGAGGATATTTGCCTCATGGGCTTGTAAGGATCAAATAAGATAATAGATGTGCAATTGCTTTCTAAAGCTTTTCATGCTTTGTATGTGTGAGTGGTGTGGATTCATGCCAGGGTTCACAGGCCTTGAACTCAGGATTCAGGTCTCCATATAACCTAGGACAAAGAGCTCTCCCCTGGCCCTCAAAGACTGATCTAAAGATGAGCAGTAGGCTGTCAGAGCCATTTTTAGTCCAGGTCCAGGGAGAGTAAGAACCAAGCGTTATTGTTGGCTAGAGTCCTCCTGAAACCTGGGATTTGTGAAGCCAGGTCCCTGGGAAGGGCTGCTTTAGATGGCGGGGGCTGGGGGTAGGAAGGGAGGGAGGGGGGTGTAGGGGAGGACAGGCCAGGAAGCAACCTTAGCTCAGTACCCTTGCACCTTTTCCTTCTGACTAGAGGCCAGAGACTGATTAGAAAAAGTCTTTGAACTGCACACATTTAACCGAGGAGCAGGGTTCGGGGTCAAGGGAAGGGAGCACTGATTATATTGCTATTCAACAACAATAATGAGAGTCACCTGATAAATGGAATATAAGTGGAATGGAATATTCATAAATGGAATATTTCCTGCCTTATCAATAAACCAAGGATGTCACAGTTATCAACGATTGCAGCCCTCCAACGTGAGCTGGTGAGCCCTGAGGAAACTCAGGATGTGAAAATACAGGATACTGGCCCCAGATGGTTGAGGTGCATGTCAAAGGAATGATTTCAGTGAGCCCAGACTCTTGCATCTTCCCATACACAGAAAAGCGCTAAATTCCTTAACTTGAGCTATCTGGTTTTCTTTAATTAACAGTAATCTTTTGATGTTCCCGACTACCTGTCCTTTGTTGCAAAACTCCTCTATATCCTGGCTCCTCCCCTTGCATCCTCGGATCAGTTTCTCAGAGCTATCTGAAACGCTGTCTCCCCGGGCTTCAGTCCTCATTTTGCCCCAGATAAAACTTAACTCGCAACTCTCAGGTTGTGTATTTTTTTTTAAGTCAACGCACCCCTTCTGATAGGAGTTAATTTCATCAGTGATGAAGAACATGGTTCCTGCCCCTAAGGAGCTTCACGTTTTGTATGGGATCTGCATGCCAACATGATTGTAACAGAGTGGCAAGTGCTAAAATAGACATACTGATCAAGATGCCTGCAAGGCCCCCAGGGGGAAAGGACTCACGATGTCTGGACAAGGAGGTGGGACAGCTTAATAAGGAGGTGACTTTACTAGTCAAAACAAAGAGTAGAAGGAAGGTAAAGGTCTGGAGGGTTATAAGAAAGACCATGGCATGTTGGGGCACCAGTGAGGGGTCCAGAATAATTGGAATATGGGTTAAGCGAAGAACGTGGGAGGTCCTGAGGCCAGAGAGGTTAAGCTAGAGAGGGATATTGTCAGACTCATTGATTTTCTGCCTGTGATTAGGGAGAAACATTGGACATTGAATTGTCCCTTCTTAGAATTCTAATTATTCTTATCACTTCCTCTATCCTCACACTGTCACTGCCCTCTAAGAAAGGGAATTCATTTATTTTCTAAGCATGTTTCATTCCCTCACTGCAGTGCACGTTCCAGAAGACAGGAACTGTTTCCTCCTCTTCAGTCTCTCCCTAGCCCAGTATAGACCAAGCTCCTATTTGGTACTCAGTAAGAATTTGTTGTATGTATGTCTGAGAAATGTGAGAGGAGGCGGCAGGAGTAAACAGACAGAAGAGGAAAAAGATGGGGAGAGATGAACACACTTAGTCCCAAGAAGGATGATAAAAGAAAAGAAGATTCACAAATACTAACCCCTTCTGAAGTCTCCTAGCCTGGGGTCCCCTGCAGCCACTGTGTCCACCTCTGCCTTTAGAATGAGACTGGCCTGTTGTGTCGGGGAGGGGAGGAGGAGTGCAGGGGTAAGGATGAGGCTTCAGAGAGGCCTAAGGGAAGAGCAGACACCACTGTGATAAAGGGCTCACTGGCCTGAGAGCAGTGAGGCCTGGGGTTCCAGTCCTGGCTTTGCCATTAACTCCCTGTTAAGCCTTGGTCGAATCTCTTCAGTTCTTGGTGCCTCAGTTCTCATACCTATAACTTGATTGAGTCCATGCAACTGAGCACTCCCCACGTGACTTCTCTGTGAACTGTAGGGTGCCAGGCTGCTTCTAGCTCTGATATTCTGGCTAAGGCTCGGCAGATGATGTCTCTGTGGCCCCGAGGCTATTCAGGGGGGAAACAGTAGGTTTTTACAGAAATAAACCTGAGCCCTGAGCCCTCCACCAGTTTCTGACCCACCAGTGGAGGCCTGGTCCAGCCCAGCCCTTCAGGAAACACCGATTGATTAGCACTTATAGATGTGTTAGTATACAAAAATTAGAGGGCGTATGTTTACTGTGACGAGATTCAGATGAACTCATTGGGGGAGATCCCTCCCATTATAGCTTATCTCAAGATGCAAATCCCAAGGACAGAAATGTAATTTCTTAGGAGCTAAGTGTGTGTATTTATAGGTGTGGTATGGCTTTTGTTGGTGATATTCTTAAAGAAACAGAGCCCTCAGTGGTTAGTAAACAAAACATTTATGCAGTAATTAAGTGTGGTTACAGTTCATTGTTGTCAATGACACAGCATTTTCCATCATGATGATAGATGAAACAAATTAAAACCTCATGAAGTAGTCGTAGCACAGTCATGCTAGTGAGAACATATTGCAAAGCCTTGCACATGCATTGGAGGGGCAGACAAAACTGGGGACACAGTATATTTTCACTCACCTCAGGTTAGCTTTGTGTATTTTGTCGTTGAGACTTACATAATGTTTGGGTCAAACAAAAAACCCAAAGAGATTTTATAAAAGTTTACAGCCATTATACAGTATCATTTAACCCCACAAATGGATAAAGCAAACTACTATAGCTCAGTGATACACAAACCAGGACTAAAATTAGTCAGTCTGCCTATGTATATAGCTAGCTACACTATGATAGATATGGACTATGCTGAGTCTTTTGGCATCAGCTATTTAGATAAGCAGGTTCCCAAAATATACTAGTTTGGTTTCCAATGAGAACTAAGTGTAGTGCCTTTTCAGTTGAAGATTATTCACACCTCAGTGTCAGACCTGAGGAGAAGCAAACTAGGGGAAGGCAGAGAAGGGTTGGGAGGACACCTGAGCAGGGCTCTTTGGACAGCTTGGCGTTACTTTCCCTGTGCAGTTCCAGACCTGGTTCACAGAGTTAAAGTGTATTGAAATTGTTGGCCCTCAAAAAGGGTGTTTATACAAAGTCCCATACTTAAAGCATAGAGACACAGTACCTGAGCGCCTCTCAAAATGAACTCTTCTATATTAGAAGAAAACCCAGTGCCAAAGGTTAATGGATATCAGTGTTTGAATTACTGTATAAAGATAATTTATTCTAAAATAGAAAAAATGGATTTAGAAGTATTCTCCTGGAAACTAGCAGAAAGAGAGAGAGAGAGAGAGACAGGATATATAGATATAGATATAGATATAGATATAGATATATAGATGTATATTTCATTACATAGAATAAAAGTTTTATATACCATTTCCATAAAGCATCTGTCATCCTCCCATTTCTTGCACCTTAAGAGAGAGTGCAATGGCTATATGTTACCTTTGAAAAAGCTCACTTTCCTTTGAGCAGTTTTACAGAAATAGTGCCCTGGATTGACCATGCCACTCCAGAGTCACACTTCTTCAGTCAAAATAAAAATAACAACAACAACAACAAAATCACAAAAAGAAAAAACAACTCACAAAATCTACAAAATATAAGGCCTGAACAAGCACAGACTTGCTATGAGTTCAGAAACTCAGTGAAAGGATTAAAATTACAAAGCACCTCTTGCAAAATATACTTCTTGAAAACCACACAAAACACTGTGCAGTAACCCCTGCTTAGTGCTTGGAGGTAAGTATCCTGAAGGACACACACTTAGCCCTAGGAAGGAAGCTTGATTTTATTATCAAGGGAGCCAAAGGGGTTCCAGGGTTTCTTTGTATTTGCTGTTTTATAATTGCAGACAAAATGGAAGTCAAGAAGTGTGCAGACCTCAATGCATTCATAATTGTACAGCTCCATTTATATATTTTTTAAAAATATTTATTTATTTATTTATTTATTTATTTATTTATTTATTTATTTATGTTGGCTACACCGGGTCTTAGTTGCAGCACACAGGATCTTCATTGTGGCATGCAGGATCTTTAGTTGCGGTACATGGACTTCTTAGTTGTGGCATGCAGACTCATTTGTGGCATGCGGACTTCTTAGTTGTGGCATGTGAACTCTTAGTTGTGGCATGCAGGTGGGATCTAGTTCCCTGACCAGGGATTGAACCCAGGCTCCCTGCATTGGGAGCATGGAGTCTTACCCCCTGGACCACCAGGGGAGTCCCCAGCTTGATTTATAGATTCTTGCAGATGAACCACTAATACTGACACTTTTTTTTACACAGTCTCTTTTGCAAGGATATATTAAACTTAATAGGCTAAAGAGAAACTTATGCAATATAGTGCTTGAAACTGTATGCACAATAGCTGTTGGACATAGTAATAAAGAGGCCTTGAAAAATTGTCTTTGTCTATAAACTGCTGCCCTTTGGAAATAAAAGCTCTCTCATGACCCCTGGGCTACTCCCTTGTGACACACAGTGCCACACACATCATAGTGAAAAGTCAATACCAAACCTAGTTTAAGATGAGTTTTGTACATTTGCTTCTATACAATCAGGAAAAAAAGAGATACAATTTGTATCAACAGAAGGTCATTTCTGGTTATTTGAGACATTGCTCCTAGCCGCTTTGATTCATACACATTTTATGAGAAGAATGACAATTGTTTTTGGAAATAAGAAATACATACGCTGCCCTAAAAATATTTCCTGTATTTGGGGGAGCTTACAATTTTTTTTGAGTACTAAACATGAACATGTTCCAGATGAATTGCAGCTGACAAGATTAATCTTGTGCTTCCCTGTACGTTGTGCAGCTAGTGGATACAGTGGTGTCATTGATGGTTTATGGTAGGAAGATGAACTAACTGGCACAAAGTCATCTAAGATTGTCAAACACCCTGATTTAGACATGGGACAGATTTAGAAGGTCCAAGAAGCTGAAGGTATGAAATGCTGTTTGTGTGAACTAGCAAGCGCTTCACTCTCTATGGACCTACCTGACAGAAAATAATTTTACATCTCAGTATGCTGGGGGATAGAAAGATCAGAGGGTAGGGGATGAATGTGAACTGTGGTTAACTGAAGAGAAACACTGAGATGAAGTTTTGAACAACTAGGACAGAGACACGAAGCCAGAAAGCAGCATGCAAGCCATTTTCAAACCACCAGAAACAACCCTGACTACAGTCTCACATTCGGAGTGTTTCACAGTAAGAAACATTTATAGGCAGTGTCACACCTTCTCATGAAGAAACAAAAGGCCAAGACCAGGCCTTCTCAACTTTCATGAAAAAACGACCATAGAAATTAGCAAGTTCCAGCTCAAGAAATACTGAGCTGGTCATGGTTCAAAATGTTGCAATATACAATGGATTCAAAAAGGGGTTCATTTAGTGCAGCTGTTAAAAAACCAAAAACGATAAACGCCTCTTCTAGAGGCATTTAGCTACAAAGGTTCCCACCCTGAGCAAGATACAAGTTGCACAGATTGTACCATCAACACAAAGTCCTGCCTTCTTTAGTAATGCATTTAAGAATTACCTAAGGTCAAGTGCACACTCTTTGTATGCATTTGAAGTGTGTAACTGAGCCAGCTATTAGCAAAGATGTAGCATCCCCTTTTGGAAGCTACCTTTCTTCCACCTAGAAAATCCCCTAATTTTGTTTCCTAAAGAAATTCTGCTCCACCAATGATCAACCTTATTGCCCAAAGGGTGGATGGCAGGACAAAGTGGGTTACATGGCTGTGCATTACATTTCATCCTGTAGTGTTGAATACTGCATAGGTCAGAAGTCCAAAGAGCATCCATTAGACCCTCCTTGAATGCAGCTTTTGTGTTCATCATTTAACGCCAAATGAGTTTGGCCATCTCTCCTGGGATTAAGGGAAGCGGATTCTGGTAGAAAATCCCTTGGTCCTGGTCAAACTCTTCTGTGCTTGTCTAGCGCACGCATCTACTATGCTTGGAACTTGAGCTTATCCATCAGCTCCTCTGCAGAAGAAGGCTGCAATCTGATCCCTAATTTACTGAGGTGAAGAGACTTAAAAGCTAAGAACTGTCAATAAATGTTGACAAGTAAAAAGTGCAAAGGAAATAGAACCAGTTTGCTCTGGTGCCTAAGAAAGCAATGTTCAAACATTAGGATGTAGTTTCACTTTCAAAACTAGTTGAAACTATGAAACGTGACATAAAATCAAGTCTGATTTGTGATCTACACAGCTGTAGACTAAGGGCTGTGCAGAGCCTATCTTTTTATCATCACTATATAAAAGGTTATATAGAGATATACACACACACCTCTCAAACAAATACATACAGTCATACATGCAATGTAATTGCTAACAATAAGTTTGAAATATAGCTCTAGAAGCTTCTATGTGACCCTATACCTCGGTTAATAAAGGTATTGAATGGTCAGATATCCATGCAATAAAGTATGCATTTACTTTTAAATAGCTTTAAATATTCCTATTAAAAATCCTAAAAGGTTAATTCAACATATGGATTGATCCTGATGCTCTTGCTCTCTAAAATTAAATATATCATCGATACTTTGTGATATAGAATGTGTGACTAAGAAAACAGTTGGTAATGGAATCCCTTGGAGTTTCTTGCATTTGGGCCCTTCCCCTGGGCTTTGTCCTCCATTACCTGCATGGTGCAGTGCAAAAGGGCATAGGACTTGGAGTCAGAGGACTTGGGTGTGAGTCTTGACTTGGTCAATTGCTAGCAGTGTGACCTCGGCAAGTCACCTAATCTCACTGAGCTTCAGTTTCCTTGTCTAGAAAGCAAGACATTAGTAAGACTTACCTCACAGGGTTGTTATGCACGTCAATGACATAAACACTCTATAACTTGTAAAGTGTAACGCAAAATTATTAGTTACTATTATCATAGTATTAGTGCATTATTGGTATTCATATTTATATTTGTATAATGAAATAAGTCCTATGTCATGTCAACGTGCAGCCCTAAGCTTAGAAACAATCAAGGCTGCTAGTTGCTGGGCATCTGCTGTGTGGGGATTCTTCTCCATCACTGCAAGGACGATGTTTGAAGGGAAAATATTGCAGAGGTTCTTGTAGGTCTGATACTGGTGCTCTGGGATCATATGCTCCCTGGAATCATTGCACATTCCAACCCAAGGATTCATCCAAAGCTGCTCCATCTTTTCAGGCACGCTCCGTACCATGACTGGCTCATAGCATGGTTGCATGAGGCTGTTACTCAAGGGATAGGAGTGGTAGCCATAGGAGTCAGTTGCACAGGGCAGTGGGTCCCAGCTGGCATGTTGTTCCCGGCACAGAGGAGGGCGTCTTTGCCTCATGGGGTTGCTCTCATACAGGCGGGAATCAGAAATGCTGTCCATCCGAGTCATCACCAGGGCACGTCCTGGCTGGGGAGTTGCCCCAGGATGGATATTGGGAGGCATGGGATAGTCTCCAGGACAGCTGGAGTGTGCTCCAGTTGTCGGGTGCTGGGCATGCAGAACTAAGTGGGGGACTGATTGCTTGTTGGGGGCTTGCTTAGAGTCCTCTGGGCCATAGCTCTGCACTCGCGTTAAGGCTTCATGGTAACCATGAGGAAAAGGCTGAAGATGGTTCTGAGATGCTGAGCGATGCAGCTTCAAACTACCTTCAGGATGAGTATCGGCTACAGCCAAATACAGGTTGTTGTAAGAGGAATAGCTGTCGTTCCTGCTATGGCTCATACGATTGTCAGGACAGAGGTTGGGATTCCGGGCATACAACCCCCGGTCTGTTTCAGCCATATAGTACTCTCTGTTATGCATGCTGTTGATGTTCAGTTTGGAGAAGTCACCTAACATTGAATAGTAGCCATGGTCCCCCAATGACTCAAACTTTGGGTATTGCTCAGCGTAGCTAATAGGGGTCCCATGGCTATTGGTAACCAGGATCGGGGGGTACTGCATGCTGGTCATGTGCTCCAGTGAGGACTTCTGGTGGGAGAAATGAGAGGATCCTGGCACCGGGCTGCTGGCTGAACGGGTGTTGAGTGCACCCACTGCATGGCTTTTGGGGGGTGGGATTGTGGGGACACTTAGAGCAGTCACAAGTGAGGGGACAGAGCTGGCCTCAGGCTTACGGGCAATGGACAGCCATTCCTCAGGCTCCACAGCCACGGAACGGATGCTGGGATCCGATTGGCGCTTGGGGGCCACACGTTTGACTTCTGAGGTTATGTCACCTTTGGTACTAGACAGCCCTGTGCCACACTTGGCCAGGGTGCCTTCACTCATGGTTTTCACTGTGGACAGTTTGGCACTGATGCGGAGCTCATCAGCCACCGAACGCTGCGGTTGGTTGGCCCGCTCCGGATGGTAGTATTTGCACTTGTGGCCGTAGGTGCATTTTTTGCCTGAAAAATAACGCCTTGTGGTAAGACTCTCTCTCAGAGTGGTGCAACTCTCTGTGCCAGAAGCTGTCGTAACAATCTGGTCACTCAAGTTAGAGTTTTACTGTTTGGGGTTAAGGCAGAAAATTAACTGTTCATAAAGATGGGAGACAGACAACACCATGGTGGCATCACACACTGTGAGGGGAGAGAGAAGAAGTGGAAACCTAGGGAGGAAACTGCAATGCGAAAGCTAAGAGTTGAGCCATTGAACAGCCTTCATTTTCCTGTAATTCACAGCTTTGCCTAGGCATAACCCACATGCTGAGGCAGTGTAGGGCAGCAGCAGGCAGGGTGGTTCAGTGCAAAGGGCACCGGCTTGGAGGCCAGTCAGACCTGAGTTTGAATTCCAGCTATGTCACTTACTAGCCCCGTGACCTTGGTAAGCGATTTTACTTTCTGTGCCTCATTTTCCTATTCTGTAAACAAGGTTCATAATAATGCCTTTATTACAGGGTCATTGTGAGGATTAAATGAAAATAATGAACATGAAATACTCTATGATATGAATAAATGATAGTTGAGAACAAACACCTAGTCATCCTATAAATAAATGACTATCCAAAAATAGTGAACATTCAAAGTAGCCTCAGACCAGGGAGCCCATGTCATACTATTAGGCTCACAAACTTTGTATCCTAGGGACTTGGGTAAGATCATGAAAGCACTCTAGAAAACTATATTTAAAAAAGGAAATGAAAATAAAGTTTGGAAGCAAGCTGGAAAGTACAGATTGGGAGAAAAGGGTATTATTGGTTGATAGAGTGTGCAGTCACCTGCCTGAAAGACACGTCCTTCTTCAGGCCAAACCCAACTTGGCATTGCCCTTTCTGATTCCATAGGCCAAGTGGGTTTCTGCACTTCCCTACACCCAGCAACCCTGCTCAGGACAGAGGCAGCTAACTAGTGACAATTATTCTTTCCTTCAATTCTAGTTACCTTTTCCTCATGTAATTTCTAAGATGTTTCTTTAAATGCCTAACTGATAATACATGAAGACACAGACTTTAACTCAGAAAGTGGACAAGCCAGGATTTTCCCTTTGGAAGGGAAACCTTGAAGAGAAAAGTATTCACAGAGTTCTTATGTTTCTCTCAGTACAGAACTTTGTTCTGCACGTAGGTACTCACCATAAGGGCATGGTTGCTTCTTGTGTTCGGGAACAACGGGTCTCTTTCTTAAGAAGTTTTCAAGGCTTGGGCCATGGCGTCCTAAAGGATCATCTGGAGGCATAAATCTGAAAGCAAGCAAGCAAGAGGCAAACGTCTCCCATTCTGTCCCCACTATCCCTTATCAGGAGTTCAGACCATCACTACCTCTTGCCTATACGGTTGTCACAGCCTTCTAATGGCCCTTCTTGCCTCAAGTCTATCTTCTGCTAAGCCAGCAGTTCTTCCCTCTGTTTCCACTTGAACACAAAAAAGGAATGATTTTCCCGTGCATCATTCTTCTGTGGATTATAAATTCCAGCCATACTGGCATGCCTGCTGCTTCCCCCAACATGCAACCCACTTTCACATCTTTACAGCTTTATTCATGATGTCTTCTTTACCTGAAATGCCCAGCAGCCCTCTTTCCTCTGCAGTAAACTTCATCTCAAATGTTATCTCCTCTGTGAGGCTTTTTCCTATCATTTCACATAGACAAAGCAATTTGAAAAAATTCTAACCATAGCACATATCATGACACATTGTGGGAATCTCTCTCTCTTCTCCAGTACACTTTGAGCCTCTTAAGGGTGAGTCCTGTTACTCGTTCAGCCTTTTACCCCCATGGTGACCAGCATAATGCACTGTACACAGTAAGTGTCCAGCAAATGTTTATTGAAATGAAATGAAATCTATCCCTAGTAGTAACTCGGATTTAGGCTATTCAGAGCCTACAGGAAAGAAACATACTTGTCATTCACAAAAGAATACATCAGCAACCGCTCCTCTATAAACTTCTTCCATTCTGGCTTTTCAATTTGAAGGTCTCTGTAGTTATCATTGGATACAATGATGCCATCAGAATCAAAAGCCAGTTTGACTATGAACCGGTCATCATAGCAAACAACTCTCCTGCCCTGGACCCTTCTGGATGGTGTGAAGACAAGAATCTTTTCCTTCTCCAGTTTACGTAGGATATCTTGATCTGTTGAAATATGGATTATATGCCAGAGGGTAGAAATAACCTTTGGAAATCAACAGCATTATCCCCATATTACAAATACAAAAGTTGGTACTAGATTAATATATTATTTGCCCTTAGAGAGAAAGTGGCCTCTATTCCTGGCTATGGCACCAAGTTGGATTGTGACCTTAGACGAGTTACCTTCCCCTTTGCATTCCAGTTTTCTTTCTGATAAAATGAAGGAAATAGATTCAATGACATCTAAGTTTTTAAAACCTACCATAAACAGCGAGAAATATCCTAGCACTCTTGAGGCTTGTTTTGCCCTTTCGCTGAAGCACCAGCTTTTTGTTGCTGAAGAAACCAGGGCAGTATGCTGAGGATGTGTCTGCCAGGAGGAGAATAAAGCATCCCTCCTAGGGACAACATTTTGCCTTCTGCCTGAGGGAAAGCCATGACTAAGGAAAAACATTAAGCTGTAGCATGTGAGTACTGACCCCTTTCCTTTTAGCTTCTTAATTACTGAGGAAAGAAGCCAGGATCCACTCTCACACTGAGGCTGGGAGCCTGTTCAGCAGCTGGCAGATAGCTCCATGACACAGTTCTAACAGCCATTCACTGAACCTTCTCATTTTGCACAACAGGCAAGAGCTGATACTCAGAGGACTGGGCTATTTATGCTCTCAAATGCTGTAAAGAGCTAGCTTCATATACTGCTACAAGTGAATGTAGTGATCCTCCTGCCAATAGGGCCACATCATGACTTTTGTGGACTTTAGGCACTTTTGCCTTCATGGGTCCCTTCTTCCATTAAAGAAATATTAAAATTTATACTTTACAACTGGGTTGGTATAAAAACAAATAATCCAGTTAGGTACATTATTATACATTCATTGTTATATTCAATTTTCCCCTCTGATGTTAAAAAAATAATAAAATTAAAACTTTTACATGGGACCCTAAAAGTATCTATCATGGGCCCTAGGCACTGGGCCTCCTGTGCCTCATGGATAAGTTCGCTCTGAATGCCATGGGACTTTTCTCTTTTTCTATTCTACCCCCTAATCTGCAAATCCCACAGTCACTTATCTGGTACAGAATAAGATCCATTGTCTACCATGGCTTCTTTAGTATTTTGGAAAACTCAGATTCATCCCCCTTTAGTCTGAAGTCTGTGGTCAAATAGAAAAAAAACACTCCCTTTTTTCAACTGTGTGCTTTATTCTTTGCTTGAAACTGAAGTCTCTATTTAACTGCTGTATGCCACAGCACAATGGTTTATTTGGATCAGGAAAAATATGCTTTAAAATACACTTAATAAAAAACATTTTAAGTATACTTAATAAATTTAGAAGAGTAATTATCTAATTTGGGAACATCAAGCTCTCCCCAAACTATCTTGCCAGCCTTGCCTCTGGATGAGAAGAAATGTCTTATTTGAAATGGTACCTGTAATTGGTGCATCAGGGCGGGATTGCTCCTTTCTCCATGCAGGCACAAATACAGTAATGTCTTTATGGCCTTTATCTAGAAACCATTCCACAGCAAGTTGTATTCCTCTGCAGGAGAACTCTTCTTTATTCCCATGGCTTCAGGAAGATAGAGAATGAGAGTAGAGAAGATTGACAACAGGTAGCAAAGAAATACTCTGAACAGGCTTTTTCTTAGCACCAAGGCATTAACGACAGACATATTAGTTCTTGAGGATGCCAAAAATGTTTTTTTTTTTTTTTTTGCGGTACGCGGGCCTCTCACTGTTGTGTCCTCTCCTGTTGCGGAGCACAGGCTCCGGACGAGCAGGCTCAGCAGCCATGGCTCACAGGCCTAGCCGCTCCGTGGCATGTGGGATCTTCCCGGACCGGGGCACGAACCCATGTCCCCTGCATCGGCAGGCAGACTCTCAACCACTGCGCCACCAGGGAAGCCCCAAAAATGTATTTAAAAAAAAACAAATTATTTTTTTTATTCCATCATTACAAATATTGCCGTTATTATTACACATTCATTCAAGGCCACAGGTAACACCTCCCAACTTATAGCAGCCTTAGTGACTATTTCCTATCATTATTTCCATTTTCTCTCATCTCTTTCTGTTTTTTGGATTTATTTATTTATTTATTTATTTATTTATTTATTTAGCGGTACGCGGGCCTCTCACTGCTGTGGCCTCTCCCATTGCCGAGCGCAGGCTCAGCGGCCATGGCTCACGGGCCCAGCCGCTCCGCGGCACGTGGGATCCTCCCAAACCGGGGCACGAACCCGTGCCCCCTGCACCAGCAGGCAGACCCCCAACCACTGCGCCACCAGGGAAGCCCTCTTTCTGTTTTTATTACCACTTTCTTTTCAAAGATTCAGATATTTATCAGATGAAAAAAGAAGAGGTGTCACCAGAGGTTTAGATAAAGTTTATATTGAGGATTAATTGGAGATGAATTTTAAGCACATATAGTAAGCTTAAAAAATAACTGATAGCAAAAAAGACACACATAAATGCTGACTGAAAATAGTTATCACATTTAATTAAATATGATGTGCCACAAAAAGTCACAGTCTTGAAAATTTTAAGATGTGGGAAATGCTCACAGTGTAATGCTAAAAGAGAAAAGAAAGGATTTGGATTACATGTAATGTAATCCAAATTCTATAGAAGAAAGTCTATGTACAGTATTCTTTCCTTATTTTGGTTTCACTATGTGCAGTTCCACTTACCCACGGTCAACTGCAGTCCAAAAATATTAAATGGAAAACTCCAGAAATAAATAATTCATAAGTTTTAAATTGTGCACCATTCTGAGTGATAAAATCTGGTGCCATCCCATTCCATCCCACCCAAGGAGGTGAATGATCCCTTTGTCCAGCATATCCCATCTGTGAGTCACTTAGTAGCATCTCTGTTATCAGGTTGACTGTTGCAGTATCATAGTGCTTGTGTTCAAGTAACTCTTATTTTACTTAATAATGGCTCCAAAGTGCAAGAGTAGTGGTGCTTGCAATTTGAATACACTGAAGAGAGGCCATAAAATGCTCCCCTTAAGTGAAAAAGTGAAAGTTCTTGACTTAAGGAAAGAAAAAAAAAATCATATGCTGAGGTTACTAAGGTCTACTGTAAGAACGAATCTTCTATCCATGAAATTGTGAAGAAAGAAGAAATTCATGCTAGTTTTGCTGTCACACCTCAAACTGCAAAAGTTAAGACGGAAAAGACACCGAATTTGTGCAATAAGATATTTAAGAGAGAGACACACTCATACAACTTTATTACAATATACTGTTATAATTGTTCTATTTTATTATTAGTTATTGTTGTTAATCTCTTACTGTGCCTAATTCATAAATTAAACGTTATCATAGGTATATATGTATAGGAAAAAGCAGAGTATATACCAAACAGGGTTTGGTATTATCCCTAGTGTCAGACATCCACTGGGCTTCTTGGAACGTAACCCACGTGGATAACAGGGGACTACTGTAGAAAGTTAGAAAAACTATTGTGGCAGGGAAGAGCCAATTTTGACTCCAGTTTGGATCTGTTTCTTTGACTTTAGCCTTTGCTTTTCGTTGCTTTTGTTACTATAATCATACATAATGGCCTGCCTCAGAGAACCCTACCCACCTGTGAATGGCTGCAAGAAAAAAGAAATTAACACATCCATTCCCCAAGCCTGGCCATTCCAGGAGATGTTTTGCAAGACTGATGGCCCTTTTTACTTTACTTCCTCCCCACCTCTCCCTCTCTATTCTGCCTTTTTACTTTACTTCCCTCTCTGATTCTACAAAAGAAACTGGCATCCAGACCCCAATAAGATGGGTTTTGGGGGGACCCTAGTCTGCCATCTTCTCAGTCTGCCAGCTTTCCGAATACAGTCGCTATTCCTTGTCTCAACACCTCGTCTCCCAATTCATTGGCCTGTTGTGCGGCGAGCAGAGCGATCTTGGACTCGCTAACAAATTTAGCTTAGCCAGCCAGGAGCCTTGCTGCTCGTGGCTAGGCCGCGCCAGTCAGGGAATAATGGGGCAAGGCCCTAGCAGCTGCGGGGACCATTTGTCCTGAGGATCTTCCCTTCGAAATTCCCTGAAGCGGCACCAGCTACCCCAGCTCTTGGCAGTTGAAGCAAGGAACCGACAAACTTCTATGAGTCGACAGACTCGATTTTGGAGAGTAAGTCACTCTGCCGTGCACAGTAGAACATATTCCCCCCTCAATTTGGGCTTTTCCTTTACGGGACAAACCAGTTTGTTTGGTTGGGGTACCCTGTTGGAGAGGGGAATTGTTGTGGGACTCTACCTGATTTTGGGAACCGGTTTGGTGGGTTTGGTTTTGGTTTTGTGTGTGTTGATGTTGGAACGTGTGCTTTTTGTGTTGGAATATGTGTCTTTTGTGTTCTGGTGTTATCAAACTTATGAAAATGAGAAATACTCGAGGCCCGCGGAGCGCAGCGCTCTGGCTCCCTCGTTTGGGAAGCCGTTGGCCAGAACCGTCGCCGCCGGGGGATGGTTCCCCGACCAGTGAGCCCCTCCCCGGGCGATGGGGCCGACAGCCCGGGCCACGGCGCGGCGGGGGTGACCGCGGGGACCCGGCCCGCCCCCTCCTGGACTGCAGCCCCGGGTCCCGAGGGCGAGGCGTCGCGGCGCCGGCAGCGTCCGACGCGGCGGCGGCGCGGGTGGTGGCCGTGGCGGCGGCAGAAGCAGCAGCAGCAGCAGCAGGAGGGCGAGGAGGAGCGGCGGCCCAGTGCAGGACCGGACCCGGCGTTGGGCGAGCGATGCGCGGAGGCTGCCCCGCCGCCGCCCCCGGCCGCCCCCTCGCCTCCTCGCGTCCGCAGAGCCTGGTCGCGGCGGCGGCGGTCGTCAATGGAGCTCGAGAACCTCTTGGCCAACTCGATGCTGCTGAAAGCGCGCCAAGTGACCGTGCTAAGGTAAACACTGACACTGGATGCAGGAAGGGAAGAGAGATAACCCCGGAGCGTCGTACAGGAGGAAGCTGGGGCCCGGTCTGCCGCTTCAGCAGTTCTGGTTACGTTCTGCCCTGTGCTTGGAGAGTTTTCTACGGCGTTAGTCGTCACAGCCAATGACTCCCTCACCAAGGCTGCTGCATCTGCACGTCATCTTCACTTCTGGTGGCGTATAGAGAGCTGGGTGATACCTTTTCAGTACTTAAACCACAAATGACTTTATGTTGTTTGACTAGATCTCTCTTTTTAAAAAAAAAAAATTTATTGTGGTAAAATACACACAAAATTTATCATCTTAACCATTTTAGGTGTACAGTTCAGTGGTATTAGGTGCATTGACATTGTTGTGCAACCATCACCACCATCCGTCCACAGAAACCTTTTCATCTTATAGAACTGAAACTGTCCCCATCGTTAGTAATAACTCCCCATTCTCCCCTCCTTACAGCCCCTGGAGGCCACCATTCTGCTTTCCATCTCTTATGATGCTGACTATTCTAAATACCTCATATGAGTGGAACTGTACAATATTTGCCTTTTTTTGACTGGCTTATTTTACTTAGCATAATGCCCTTAAGGTTTATCCATATTGTAGCATGTGTCAGAATTTCCTTCCTTTTTAAGGATGAATAATTCTAAGTATACTCTAAGTATATACTTCTTTTGCTTATCCATTCGTCTGCTGATGGACATTTGGGTTGCTTCCACATCTTAGCTATTGTGAATATGCTGCTATGGACGTGAGTGTACAAATATCTCTTCGAGATCCTGCTTTCAGTTCTTTTGGGTGTATGCCCAGGGGTGGAATTGCTGGATCTTATGGTTGTTCTATTTTTAATTTTTTTGAGGAACCTCCATACTGTTTTCCACTCCCACCAACAGTTTCCATTTTACGTTCCCACCAGCAGTGCATAAGCGTTCAAATTTCTCCACATCCTCATCAACACTTGCTATTTTCTTTTTTTTTTTTTTGATTTAGCCTCTCCATGGGTACGAGGTGGTACAAGGTTTGATATGGGTTTCTGTAATGATTGTTGATGTTGGGCATCTCCTCATGTGCCTGTTGGCCATTTATGTATCTTCTTTGAATAAATGTCTATTCAACTCCTTTGCGCATTTTTGAATTGGTTGCCTTTTGTTGTTGTTGTAGGATTTTAGTTCTCTATATATTCTGGATAATAATCCCTTACCAGATATATGATTTGTAACTGTTTTCTCACATTGGGTGGATGTTCATAGAGTAAATTGCTGTACAGTAATTAAAACAAATTGATTTACTCATTCAAAAAAAAAAAAAGAAATACTCCATCTATCCCAAAGGAGAGCCCTTTGGGGCGTATATTAGATAAATGGGCAAAACATAACTGTGAGCCTATGACTAAGAAAGATATGATATACTATTGTAATAGGGTGCGGATCCAATATATGTTAGGAACAGAAGAACAATGACCCCTGAATGGCTCACTCAATTATTATATGATATCTCAGTTAGAAGTGTTTTGCAAAAGACAGGGAAAAGAGATGAGATTCCATATGTAGAAGCATTGCATCAGGAGGAAAAGGAGTCAGAGGGCTGCCACCTTATGGTGCAGCGGTCTGAAAGAAAACCTAAGGGGGAACCTATTCTACAAGGGGAAGAGGGAGAAAATGAGAGTGGGGGTATGTTATTTCAAAACTTAAACCTCTCTCTAGCTTATCCAGCTCCCCCAACAGCTGAGCAAGCTGCCCCGGCAGTTGTTCCAACTGCCCTCCGACCCATGCTGCCAACATATTCACCACCTCCTAATTTCCTTACCCATGGGGATCAAATAGTAGTTTCTATGTTAACCCCTGGAGCACAGGAACCTGGTTTAGTATCACCATCTAAGACCCGACAGAGCACCCAATTTGGACCGGGAGCCGTTTCTGCAGCAGGGCAATTTCCCTTCCTCTGATATCCTCTAAGAGGCCCGGGGACTCCCTTGGATTTGAGGCGCCCGATTCTAACTTTCCCACAAGAGCGCCCAGGTAACATTGACAGTGAGGAATAAGTTGATTGACTTTCTAATAGATACGGTGTCACATATTCTGTTGTAAACACCATAATGGCACAGAAAACATCTCAGTCTATTCCGGTCATGGGAGTTTCTGTAGAAGTACAAAACCATTTGTTCTTACAACCTCTAGAATGCCAACTAGGGGGCCTCACCCTACAGGGCCATGGATCCCGAATGAACGTGTATCCCTCCTCCCCCTAGGTACAGGCCCTTTTGGCTATGAATTTCATGGCCCAGTCTGCCCCAGCCATCAGGTGCAAAATTCAGAAAGCAACTGCTGGTCTTCAGACTCCAAAGAACGATTTGCTCCAATTGGCTTATTTGGTTTTCAATAATAGGTATATGGCCAAAAATGCTGAATGCATGGAGAGAAATATGCAAAAGGCCCAAATGATTGCAGTGGTTTTGTCTGCTCAGAGACCACTAACTGCGAGGCTGGCTTTTCCTGGACCACTATGCCCATGGATACCCAGACAGGACCAATGTACCCTGTGTGGACAAAAGGGGCACTGGAAGGAGAGTTGCGATCGATGTGCCCTTTGCAGACAGCCAGGGCACTGGAAGAAGGAATGCCCCAGACACCAGAGAGTGATGGGGGCCCCTCGGCCATTGACGGTTTCACAATCAGAAGACTGAGGGGGCCCGAGGCCAAAAGTGGCTTTGCCTAGAGATACCGTCTACATAATAAATATTGAGCCTTGGGTGGTCATTGATGTGGCAGGCCTCCTGATAGAATGTTGCTTATAGATACTGGTGCAACCTTTTCGGTCTTAATCCAAAGTATTGGAAAACTTAGTAACCATAAAGAGTATGTAATGGGGGTGTCAGGGAAAAGGCAGGGGCACACTTTCCTGGAACCCCTTTTGTGCAACATCAATGGCCAGTTGTTTTTACATTCCTTTCTGTTTGTGCCTGATTGTCCCATCCCTTTAATGGGAAGAAGTTTATTAACTAAGTTAGGGGTCACTATGTTTCTTGAGGGGCAAGGAAGCCACCCTCACAAATTTCTTAAACCCAGGAAAGATCCTCAAAAATGTTTGTACATAGATTACCAAAATAGGAGGCCACTGGTCTGACTAAATTAACCATAGCTGATATTCAGAGCCTGATCGGAATTTTGGAAGAGGCCTTCTCCCCTAAGCTAAATGAGGAAAAGTAAAACTTTCCAACATAGGTAAATGGGTATGTTAGTCCTTCTATATCATTGAGGTAGCCACCCAATTCTTTGAAAAAAGAAAAACAAAACTGTCCTTGTTTTACAAATGTTGTCTTTCCAAGACCAGGAGTGTGGCTCCAAAAAATAATCCAAAGTCCACCAATCCTTTTACCACTCCCAAACCTTCCCTATTTATCTTAAGAGGCTTGTAAGTATTAAACAAAGGGGAAACAAAATCATCCTAAGAGAAACTTGCCTGTATCTTTGAGATGCCAATGTGCTATCTGGTCTTCTAGGACCCCTTATCTCTGTCATCGTTTTAAAATGCAAATTTTGAAAAAGAGGGTAAAGTAATTTAGAACTTGACTTGTTTTCCATAAATATTAGTAAAAAGGGTTTAGCCATCTAGACAAGCGAGCTTGATTTGTTCCATCTGCCAGAAACCCAACTTTAATCCAGCCTCTTAAAAGATATGTTCCTTACCCAGAGAGGGAAAAGAGGAAAGAAAATAGGCAGGCCCAATTATTGACAGCCCTACAGGGGCAACCCCCATCCAGAGAAACCCTGACCTGTCCCAGCAGAAGCCAAGACCGATGCTGGGTCTGCAGAAAGCCTGGCTATTGGGCGAGGGAATGCTCCCACAAGGACAAGCCTCCTAAGATGCCTTGTCCAAAATGCCAAAAAAGTGGTCATTGGGGAGCCAACTGCCCCTTGGTCCAAAGGGCTCAGGGGCCAGGGAAGCCCCTCAGATGACCCTGGATTGACGGGACCCTCCGCTCCAAATGAACCCCCTGTTTAACGTCAGTATTACTGGATTGGAACCAAGGGAGAACCTGGATGTGGCAGGTAGGACCATATCTTTCTTATTGGATACGGGGGCCACCTACTCTGTCCTAGTTTTCCTTCTCTGGACCCTTCTCCTCCGACTCCTGTCAGGTTACAGGAGTCTCAGGTAAGCTTACTACTAGGTCCTTTACTGTCCCTTTGTGTTGTTACTGGGAAGGATACACTTTCTCTCATTCCTTCCTGGTCATACCTGAATGTCCCCTCCTACTGTTAGGTAGGGACATCATGAACAAGCTGGGAACCAGACTGCTATTTGGGGGAACCGCCCCAGTAACACCTCTGCAGTTCTTAGTCTTAGAGACACAGCCCCCTCTGAGAACTGGCACACCAGCCTTAGCTAAGTTGCCAGTAGACCCCCAGGTCTGGGCTGATAGAATCTCGGGGAGAGCTATAACCGCCTCCCCAGTGCTTATCACCTTAAAGGAGCCAACCTCTTTCCCCAGTCAGAAACAATATCCAATTTGCCCAGAAGCCCAAAGGGGACTGCAGCCTCTCATATCCAGATTTTTACAACACGGGCTACGTATTCCTTACAGTTCTCCTTGCAACACCCCTATCTTACCTGTTAAGAAGCCAAACGGAGAATACAGACTGGTCCAAGACTTAAGAGCTATCAATGAGGCAGTTGTCCCACTCCATCCAGTAGTCCTCAACCCATACAACTTGTTGGGGACCATCCCAGGCACAGCCTCCTGGTTTACTGTGTCACACTTAAAGAATGCTTTCTTTTCCATACCTCTGGACCCCCAGTCCTACTACCTCTTTGCTTTTGAGTGGCATGAGGAAGGGCATAGAGGACAAAAACTCACCTGGACAGTCCTACTTCAAGGGTTCTGAGACAGCCCTCACCTTTTTGTCCAGGCCCTGGCCAAGGACCTCCAAGATCTACACCTGGAGGAAGGGACTATCATCCAGCATGTGGATAACCTTCTTATTTGCTCCCCAGACCATGAGAGAGCCTTAACTCATGCTACCCTGACCTTCAATTTTGGGGCCAAAAAAGCTATAAAGTTTCTAAGTCTAAGGTCCAATTGGCACAGCAGGAAGTCAAATATCTGGGAGTAACCCTCTTCCCAGGGGAACAAAGTATCTCCCCAGATAGAATACAAGGGATTTAGATCTGCTGGAACCAACTATCTGAAAGCAGCTCTGAGCCTTTTTAGGCCTCATGGGATATTACAGACTATGGATTCCTAACTATGGATTAAAAGCACAACCTCTTTATGAGGCCTCGAAAGGAAAATCTGACTCTAAACCTCGGCTCTCGGGCCCTAACCAAACCCAAGATTTCTAACAGCTAAAGACATTACTATCTCAGGCCCCAGTCTTGGGAATCCCAAGAACTGATAGACCTATCCAACTATTTGTGGCAGAAAAACAATGGATGGTTTTAGGAGTCTTAACTCAGGAACTTGGCCCTGTCTGGAGACCTGTAGGATATCTGTCAATGAGACTGGACCTGGTGGCCACTGGATGGCCCAACTCTCTTAGGGTAGTTGCTGCCTTGGCCTTATTAGTGGAAGAAGCCTCCCCTGACAGTATATACCTCCCATCAGGTTACCTCTCTCAGAAGAGAAAGACCATTTCTGGCTCACAGATAGCAGGATCCTCAAATATCAGGCATTACTGTTGGAGAATCCAGACTTACATGTCATGGTCTGTTCCTCTTTAAATCCAGCTAACCTGCTCCCCCTATCTGAAGAAGGTCTACCAGTTCACCAATGTGAAGATAATATATCATTCATTGTTGCCCCGACCAGATCTATCTGATATTCCACTACAAAACCTGAGGAGGTTTGGTTTACTGATGGAAGTAATTTTGTTTCTGAAGGATGTAGAAGGGCAGGGTATGTGGTGGTCTCCTTGACACAGGTTATTGAGGCCCGGACTCTTCTCCCAGGGACCTCAGCCCAGTTGGCAGAAATAATTGTTTTAACCCAAGCCTTAACTGTGGCTGAAAATAAGGCCCTTAATATATATATACTGACTCTAAATATGCTTTTTTGGTTCTGCATGCTCATGCTGTTATCTGGAAGTAATGTGGCTACTTGACGGTCCAAAACAACCCAGTTAAGTATGGACCTCAAATTCTCTCCCTCTTGGAGGTAGTCCTCAAGCCTTTCCAGGTAGCAGTGATTCATTGCAGAAGTCACCAGAAGGGTGATGATGAAATAACAAAGGGAAATCGGCTAGCTGATCAGGCTGCCTGACAGGCAGCCCTTCAGCCCCTTGTGATAGAGGGTGCCTTAGTTCCTTCCCTTAGTTCTCTTCCTTCCCTGTCTTACCTGCCTAAGGAAATCAAATGGGTCATAAATCATGGGTACCACCTTGACCCAGATGGATGGTACTGGAGAGAGGACTTAACTCACCTGCCCCAATCACTCCAGTGGAAAATTATTAAATTTTTGCATGAGGCCTGTCACCTAGGGAGAGATGCCTCATACCAGATTGTTTCTTCTATCTTCTCTGGGAAGGGACTTTACAATGTAGTTAATAAGGTAACCTCATCATGCCCTATTTGTCTGACTAACAATCCTCAGGGAAATAAGCCACCCCCATTGGCCCTTCTATCTCAGAGACACAGAACATATCCAGGGGAAGCCTGGCAAATGGACTTTACAATGGTTCCTCCCTACTGAGGATATAAGTACATTTTGGTGTTTGTGGACACCTTTACTGGTTGGGTGGAAGCTTTCCCCACCAGGACAGAAAAAGCTTTGGAGGTAGCCCAGATGCTTTTAATTGAAATCATCCCTAGATTTGACCTCCAGTTGTCTCTTCAGAGTGATAATGGTCCTGCCATTGTTTACCAAATTATTCAGCAGATATCCAAGGCTCTAGATATTGAGTACCACCTTCAGTCTTCCTGGAGACCCCAATCCTCAGGAAACGTAGAAAGGGCCAACCAACATTTAAAGAATGCCTTAAGAAAAATAACCCAAGAGACCTCCCTCAGTTGGAAGAAAGCCTTCCCTATTGCTCTTTTAAGGGTCAGAACATCCCCAAAGGCCTTACTTAACCTTAGCTCTTATGAAATGCTGTATGGTAGGCCTTTCTTATGAGGGGACCTACTGATGTACTCTGTTACCTCCTTTGGACAATTCCAAAAAGCCCTCCAGAAATATGTGGTAAAAAGGCTTCCTTCCCCAGAGTCTTCTCCTTTTCTCTACTCTCCAGGAACACAAGTATTCATCAAAACTTGGAAGGATGGCTCCCCTGGTTCTCAACTTCAGCTGACCTGGAAGGGACCCTATCCAGTCTTGCTCTCTTCTCCTACAGCTGTTAAAGTACCAGGAATCGCCAGTTGGATCAGCCTGAAGTGATCCACAGTGTCTTTAGAGGAATTTTTTTGGTTTGCGGGTATACACCTCTTTGAGAGAAGCATTCTCAATCTTACCATCATGGTCCAGGAATCCTGGAAGGCTATGGTAGCAGCCACTGAAGAGCAACAGTCAGCCCTAGATTCTCTGGCTGAGGTGGTTTTACAAAATAAGAGGGCCCTCAATGTTATAACACAGTGGTCCCCAACATTTTTGGCATCAGGGACAAGTTTCATGGAAGACAATGTTTCCACAGACCGGGTTGGGGGCAGGGATGGTTCAGGCAGTAATGTGAGTGATGGGGAGGAGCAGATGAAGCTCCACTCACTTGTCTGCCACCCACATCCTGCTGTGTGGCCTGGTTCCTAACAGGCCACAGACCAGTACCAATCCACAGCCAGGGAGTTGGGGACCCCTGTTATAACAGCTGAGGCTGGGGGTGTCTGTGCCCTGTTAAATGAAACATGCTGCTTCTATGTTAATACCTCCAGCCAGGTTGAAGAAAACCTTCTGGTTTTAAAGCAAAACATCAAAATAATAGAAGATCTGAAAGAGAGAGCAGGACAGGGCCCTAGCTGGCTTTCTACCTTCCTCTCCTCTATAGAGACTCAGATATGGACATGGCTGTTGCCCTTGTTGGGACCATTAGTCCTGACAGCCTTTGTTTTGTTATTAGGCCCTTGTATCATAAACCTACTTGTTCGACTCATTTCAGAATGCATACAGGCTGTTCGATTCCAAATGGTTCTGCGAGGTAGCTACCAGCCCATTCAGCCTGGCCCTGAGACCAAGATCTACATGGGACCCCTTGATGGTCATCACTCAAACCTACCTCCTAGCTGAAGGAGAGCAAAAGGAGGGGCCCAGTCAAGACTCCACCCTTTAAAAGCAGGAAGCAGCCAGAGCAGTCATTGCCCATGTCCCAAAGAATTGGGTCCCATACTCTTTTTTTTTTTTACTGAAGAATGTCCACTTTTATTAAATTTCAATTCTTGAATACAAGTCTTTTTAATATTCTATGTGAAGAAATTAGAAGTATGCAAAAAGTGCCTCTGCTACTTATAAAGTGAGGAACTGCACTTGTGATACTATTTGAGTTGCACGCTGCGCTAGCCTTATTATTATTATTATTATTATTATTATTGTAGAACAATAGTTTTATTTGAAAGAACAACTGACAGACAAACTGTGATTATTCAGGCTTGGGAATTTGGCAGATATTTTCTCAAAGAATGAAGTGAGCCTGTCACTTCAAGGAAGAAAACTGACAGTATATGTTGCCAATGATAAAATTTGAGTTTGCAAGCAAAAATTAGAATTCGGGTAAAGTTATAGCTGCCTCCATGAGTTTGACAACTTCATACTAGTTACAGAATTTTCTGATGCAATTAGAGGTGATATTAAAGAGTGTAATTTTTTTATTAGTTTCTGCTTTATAACAAAGTGAATCAGTCATACATATATATCTGTTCCCCCATCCCTTCCCTCTTGCGTCTCCCTCCCTCACACCCTCCCTATCCCACCCCTCCAGGCGGTCACAAAGCACCGAGCTGATCTCCCTGTGCTATGCGGCTGCTTCCCACTAGCTATCTACCTTACGTTTGGTAGTGTATATATGTCCATGCCTCTCTTTCGCTTTGTCACAGCTTACCCTTCCCCCTCCCCATATCCTCAAGTCCATTCTCAAGTAGGTCTGTGTCTTTATTCCTGTTTTACCCCTAGGTTCCTCATGACATTTTTTTTTTAAATTCCATATATATGTGTTAGCATATGGTATTTGTCTTTCTCTTTCTGAGTTACTTCACTCTGTATGAAAGACTCTAGGTCTATCCACCTCATTACAAATAGCTCAGTTTTGTTTCTTTTTATGGCTGAGTAATATTCCATTGTATATATGTGCCACATCTTCTTTATCCATTCATCCGATGATGGACACTTAGGTTGTTTCCATCTCTGGGCTATGGTGAATAGAGCTGCAATGAACATGTACTAACATGTCTCTTTTTGAATTATGGTTTTCTCAGGGTATATGCCCAGTAGTGGGATTGCTGGGTCATATGGTAGTTCTATGTTTAGTTTTTTAAGGAACCTCCATACTGTTCTCCATAGTGGCTGTACCAATTCACATTCCCACCAGCAGTGCAAGAGTGTTCCCTTTTCTCCACACCCTCTCCAGCATTTATTGTTTCTAGATTTCTTGATGATGGCCATTCTGACTGGTGTGAGATGATATCTCATTGTAGTTTTGATTTGCATTTCTCCAATGATTAATGATGTTGAGCATTCTTTCATGTTTGTTGGCAGTCTGTATATCTTCTTTGGAGAAATGCCTATGTAAGTCTTCTGCCCATTTTTGGATTGGGTTGTTTGTTTTTTTGCTATTGAGCTGCATGAGCTGCTTATAAATTTTGGAGATTAATCCTTTGTCAGTTGCTTCATTTGCAAATATTTTCTCCCATTCTCAGGGTTGTCTTTTGGTCTCGTTTATGGTTTCCTTTGCTGTGCAAAAGCTTGGAAGTTTCATTAGGTCCCATTTGTTTATCTTTGTCTTTATTTCCATTTCTCTAGGAGGTGGGTCCAAAAGGATCTTGCTGTGATTTACGTCAAAGAGTGTTCTGCCTATGTTTTCCTCTAAGAGTTTGATAGTTTCTGGCCTTACATTTAGGTCTTTAATCCATTTTGAGCTTATTTTTGTGTATGGTGTTAGGGAATGATCTAATCTCATACTTTTACATGTCCCTGTCCAGTTTTCCCAGCACCACTTATTGAAGAGGCTGTCCTTTCTCCACTGTACATTCCTGCCTCCTTTATCAAAGATAAGTTGCCCATATATGCGTGGGTTTATCTCTGGGCTTTCTATCCTGTTCCATTGATCTATCTTTCTGTTTTTGTGCCAGTACCACACTGTCTTGATTACCGTAGCTTTGTAGTATAGTCTGAAGTCAGGGAGCCTGATACCTCCAGCTCCGTTTTTCGTTCTCAAGATTGCTTTGGCTATTCGGGGTCTTTTGTTTTTGCAAACATATTTTGAATTTTTTTGTTCTAGTTCTGTGAAAAATGCCAGTGGTAGTTTGATAGGGATTGCACTGAATCTGTAGATTGCTTTGGGTAGTAGAGTCATTTTCACAATATTGATTCTTCCAATCCAGGAGCATGGTATATCTCTCCATCTATTTGTATCATCTTTAATTTCTTTCATCAGTGTCTTATAATTTTCTGCATACAGGTCTTTGGTCCCCTTAGGTAGGTTTATTCCTAGATATTTTATTCTTTTTGTTGCAATGGTAAATGGGAGTGTTTTCTTGATTTCACTTTCAGATTTTTCATCAGTAGTGTACAGGAATGCCAGAGATTTCTGTGCATTAATTTTGTATCCTGCTACTTTACCAAATTCATTGATTAGCTGTAGTAGTTTTCTGGTAGCATCTTTAGGATTCTCTATGTATAGTATCATGTCATCTACAAACAGTGACAGCTTTACTTCTTCTTTTCCAATTTGGATTCCTTTTATTTCCTTTTCTTCTCTGATTGCTGTGGCTAAAACTTCCAAAACTAAGTTGAATAAGAGTGGTGAGAGTGGGCAGCCTTGTCTTGTTCCTGATCTTAGTGGAAATGGTTTCAGTTTTTCGCCATTGAGGACGATGTTGACTGTGGGTTTGTCATATATGACCTTTATTATGTTGAGGAAAGTTCCCTCTATGCCTACTTTCTGCAGGGTTTTTATCATAAATGCGTGTTGAATTTTGTCAAAAGCTTTTTCAGCATCTATTGAGATGATCATATGGTTTTTCTCCTTCAGTTTGTTAATATGGTGTATCACATTGATTGATTTGCGTATATTGAAGAATATTTGCATTCCTGGAATAAACTCCACTTGATCATGGTGTATGATCCTTTTAATGTTCTGTTGCATTCAGTTTGCTAGTATCTTGTTGAGGATTTTTGCATGTATATTCATCAGTGATATGGGCCTGTAATTTTCTTTCTTTGTGACATCCTTGTCTAGTTTTGGTATCAAGGTGATGGTGGCCTCGTAGAATGAGTTTGGGAGTGTTCCTCCCTCTACTAAATTTTGGAAGAGTTTGAGAAGGATAGGTGTTAGCTCTTCTCTAAATGTTTGATAGAATTCGTCTCTGAAGCCATCTGGTCCTGGGCTTTTGTTTGTTGGAAGATTTTTAATCACAGTTTCAATTTCAGTGCTTGTGATTGGTCTGTTCATATTTTCTATTTCTTCCTGATTCAGTCTTGTCAGGTTGTGCATTTCTAAGAATTTGTCCATTTCTTCCAGGTTGTCCATTTTTTTGGCATAGTGTTGCTTGTAGTAATCTCTCATGATCTTTTGTATTTCTGCAGTGTCAGTTGTTACTTCTACTTTTTCATTTGTAATTCTATTGATCTGAGTCTTCTCCCTTTTTCTCTTGATGAGTCTGGCTAATGGTTTATCAATTTTGTTTATCTTCTCAAAGAACCAGCTTTTAGTTTCTTTGATCTTTGCTATCATTTCCTTCATTTCTTTTTCACTTTTTTTCTGATCTGATCTTTATGATTTCTTTCCTTCTGATAACTTTGGGGGTTCTTTGCTCTTCTTTCTCTAATTGCATTAGGTGCAGGGTCAGGTTGTTTACTCAAGATGTTTTCTGTTTCTTAAGGTGGGATTGTATTGCTATAAACTTCCCCCTTAGAACTGCTTTTGCTGCATCCCATAGGTTTTGGGTCGTCATGTCTCCATTGTCATTTGTTTCTAGGTATTTTTTTATTTATTTTTATTTTTTTTTTTTTTTGCGGTATGCGGGCCTCTCACTGTTGTGGCCTCCCCCGTTGCGGAGCACAGGCTCCGGACGCGCAGGCCCAGCAGCCATGGCTCACGGGCCCAGCCGCTCCGCGGCATATGGGATCCTCCCAGACCGGGGCACGAACCCGTATCCCCTGCATCGGCAGGCGGACTCTCAACCACTGCGCCACCAGGGAGGCCCTCTAGGTATTTTTTTTATTTCCTCTGATTTCTTCAGTGATCTCTTCGTTACTGAGTAGTGTATTGTTTAGACTCCATGTGTTTGTATTTTTTACAGATCTCTTCCTGTAATTGATGTCTAGTCTCATAGCATTGTGGTCGGAAAAGATACTTGATACAATTTCAATTTTCTTAAATTTACCAAGGCTTGATTTGTGACCCAAGATATGATCTATCCTGGAGAATGTTCCATGAGCACTTGAGAAAAATGTGTATTCTGTTGTTTTTGGATGGAATGTCCTATAAATATCAATTAAGTCCATCTTGTTTAATGTATCATTTAAAGCTTGTGTTTCCTTATTTATTTTCATTTTGGATGATCTGTCCATTGGTGACAGTGGGGTGTTAAAGTCCCCTACTATGAGTTTGTTACTGTCGATTTCACCTTTTATGGCTGTTAGTATTTGCCTTATGTATTGAGGTGCTCCTATGTTAGGTGCATAAATATTTACAATTGTTATATCTTCTTCTTGGATCAATCCCTTTGTCATTATGTAGTGCCCTTCTTTGCTCTTCTAATAGTCTTTATTTTAAGTCTATTTTGGCTGATTTAAGAATTGCTACTCCAGCTTGCTTTTGATTTCCATTTGCATGGAGTATCTTTTTCCATCCCCTTACTTTCAATCTGTATGTGTCTCTAGGTCTGAAGTGGGTCTCTTGTAGACAGCATATATATATGGGTCTTGTTTTTGTATCCATTCAGCCAATATGTGTCTTTTGGTGGGAGCATTTAGTCCATTTACATTTAAGGTAATTATTGATATGTATGTTCCTATTCCCATTTCCTTAATTGTTTTGGGTTCATTTTTGTAGGTATTTTCCTTCTGTTGTGTTTCTTGCCTAGAGGAGTTCCTTTAGCATTTGTTGTAAAGCTGGTTTGGTGGTGCTGAACTCTCTCAGCTTCTGCTTGTCTGTAAAGGTTTTAATTTCTTCATCAAATCTGAATGAGATCCTTGCTGGGTAGAGTAATCTTGGTTGCAGGTTTTTCTCCTTCATCACTTTAATTATGTCTTGCCACTCCCTTCTGGCTTGTAGAGTTTCTGCTGAGAGATCAGCTGTTATCCTGATGGGGATTCCCTTGTGTGTTATTTGTTGTTTTTCCCTTGCTGCTTTTAATATGATTTCTTTGTGTTTAACTTTTGACAGTTTGATTAATATGTGTCTTGGCATATTTCTCCTTGGATTTATTCTGTATGGGACTCTCTGTGCCTCCTGGACTTGATTAACTATTTCCTTTCCCATATTAGGGAAGTTTTCAACTATAATCTCTTCAAATATTTTCTCAGTCCCTTTCTTTTCCTCTTCTTCTTCTGGAACCCCTATAATTCGAATGTTGGTGCGTTTAATGTTGTCCCAGACGTGTCTCGGACTGTCCTCTGTTCTTTTCATTCTTTTATCTTTATTTTGCTCTGCAGCAGTTATTTCCACTATTTTATCTTCCACCTCACTTATCCGTTCTTCTGCCTCAGTTATTCTGCTATTGATCCCATCTAGAGTATTTTTCATTTCATTTATTGTGTTTTTAATCGATGCTTGATTCATCTTTAGTTCTTCTAGGTCCTTGTTAACTGTTTCTTGCATTTTGTCTAGTCTATTTCCAAGATTTTGGATCTTAGAAATAGAATCTTGGATCATCTTTACTATCATTATTCTGAACTCTTTTTCAGGTAGGCTGCCTATTTCCGCTTCATTTGTTAGGTCTGGTGGGTTTTTATCTTGCTCCTTCTCCTGCTGTGTGTTTTTCTGTCTTCTCATTTTGCTTATCTTACTGAGTTTGGGGTCTCCTTTTTGCAGGCTGCAGGTTCGTAGTTCCCGTTATTTTTGATGTCTGTCCCCAGTGGCTAAGGTTGGTTCAGTGGGTTGTGTAGGCTTTCTGGTGGAGGGGACTAGTGCCTGTGTTCTGGTGGATGAGGCTGGATCTTGTCTTTCTTGTGGACAGGTCCACGTCTGGTGGTGTGTTTTGGGGTGCCTGTGGACTTTTTATGATTTTAGGCAGCCTCTCTGCTAATGGGTGGTGTTGTGTTCCTGTCTTGCTAGTTGTTTGGCATAGGGTGTCCAGCACTGTAGCTTGCTGGTCATTGAGTGAAGCTGGGTGCTGGCATTGAGATGGAGATCTCTGGAAGATTTTTGCCATTTGATATTATGTGGAGCTGGGAGGTCTCTTGTGGACCAGTGTCCTGAAGTTGGCTCTCCCGCCTCAGAGGCACAGCACTGACTCCTGCCTCTCAATTTGGGATGATTCGTTGTGTATTCATGTATTCCACAGATGCAGGGTACATCAAGTTGATTGTGGAGCTCTAATCCTCTGCTTTTGGGGCTGCTGGGAGAGATTTCCCTTTCTCTTCTTTGTTCTCATAGCTCCCGGGTCTCAGCTTTGGATTTGGCCCCATCTCTCCGTGTAGGTCACCGGAGGGCTTCTGTTTTCGCTCAGACATGACAGGGTTAAAGGAGCAGCCGCTTCAGGGACTCTGGCTCACTCAGGCCGGGGGGCAGGGAGGGGCACGTAGTGCGGGTGGTGCCTGCAGCGGCAGAGGCCGGCGTGACATTGCACCAACCCGAGGCATGCCGTGCTTTCTCCCAGGGAAGCCATCCCTGGATCCCAGGACCCCGGCAGTGATGGGCTACACAGGCTCCCCAGAAGGGGGGCATGGACAGTGACCTGCGCTCGCTCACAGGCCTCACGGCGGCAGCAGCAGTCCCAGCATCCCATGCCCGTCTCTGGGTCCACGCTTTCAGCCGCGGCTCGCGCCCGTCTCTGGAGCTCCTCCAAGCAGTGCTCTTAATCCCCTCTCCTCGTGCACCAGGAAACAAAGAGGGAAGAAAAAGTCTCTTGCCTCTTCGGCAGGTCCAAACTTTTTCCCGGACTCCCTCCCAGCTGTGGTGCATTAGCGCCTTCAGGCTGTGTTCACGCCACCAGCCCCAGTCCTCTCTCTGCGCTCCGACTGAAGCCCAAGCCTCAGCTCCCAGTGCCACCCGCCCCGGTGGGCGAGCAGACAAGCCTCTCAGGCTGGTGAGTGCCAGTTGGCACCGATCGTCTGTGTGGGAATCTCTCCGCTTTGCCCTATCCAGTTACGTGGGGAGTTTCTTGCCTTTGGGGAGGTCTGAGGTCTTCTGCCAGCATACAGTAGGTGTTCTGTAGGAGTTGTTCCACGTGTAGCTGTATTTCTGGTGTATCTGTGGGGAGGAAGGTGATCTCTGTGTCTTACTCTTCTGCCATCTTCCCCGGAAGTCCGGGTCCCATACTCTTGAGGGGGGAATGTTAGGTAGTTAGTCAGACATTAGCAACAAGGAGGTGACAGTGGTGAAAAGACAAGAAGGAAACTATCAAGTCACACCCCAACCCTCTGGGCACCCTCCCCTGACATTAAGAGCAAGGAGGCAACAGTAGCAAAAAGACAAGAGGGGAGTAGTTGAGTCACACCCCAACCATCTGAGGACCCTCCCCTGACATTAGCAGCAAGGAGGTGACAGTGGTAAAAAGACAAGTGGGGAATAGTCAAGTTACACCCCAATCATCTGAGGACCCTCCCCTGACCCCACCCAGAATGGGTGAAACTATGGTCAGGTGGTGGGCAACTTGTCCTGATAAAGATAATGAGGGAACCCAATAACACGAAGGAACTTCTCTGGGCTGAACATGCCCAGACCAGACAGGCGTATAACCTACAGTAAATCCAAACTCGTTATACCGTCATTATAATAAAATCTGTAAGTAGTTTTGCTTCCCCGCTTCCGGGTAGGCTTTTCTTAGTGAATTAAGGGTAAGGGCATGCACAATAATGAACTTGTTACATAGTTCAGGACTGTCAATCAAATAATGATCCCCTGTCACTCACCCATGATCATGACCCACCTCCTCACAGAACGCTCCTTACAAACACTCTTAAGCCTGTACAGGAGTGCTGGTTTCACTTCACAGAAATAGCCCACTCTCTCTCTGAGAGTGTAACTATGTTTTAGTAAACTTTGCTTTGCACTTAAGCCCAAAGTGGTAGCCTGTAATTCTTTGCTTGCTATCACAAGGACAGAGATTGCTGGTCTGGGTCTTCCTTTGACCTCCTTAGTTGAAGCTATTTGACACAAAGCACGCCAACCCAGTAACACGACATAAGGGCCCAGTATGCAAAGTTTAGAGATCAATAAATATTTAAGGAATAAATGAAATAAAAAATGGAAAATAAACAAATCCTGCAAGATGACCTGTTTTAGCCTGAACCTGCAAAATGTCCTTTTGCAAGTTTAAAAAGCTAGGACCTAAAATCCTATCTAAAAAGCAATATAAAACCTAGGACCTGAAAGTTACAGAATGTTTTAGTGACACTACAACTCACTTTGTTCTGTCAAGTGGCTTAGATATGTCTCACGATCTAGGTTCCAAGCCAAATTCTGTCTAGCAGATGGGTCACTGACCTCTCTCTCTGACTTTTTTTTTTGTAGGGTTCAAATATTTGGGCTTCTCCTAGACTTAAAAAAGAATATGGTGGGGTGGCTTCCTTGGTGGCCCAGTGGTTAAGAATCCACCTGCCAATGCAGGGGGCACAGGTTCAAGCCCTGGTCTGGGCAGATCCCACATGCTGCAGAGCAACTAAGCCCATGCACCACAACTACTGAGCCTTAGTGCTACAACTACTGAAGGCTGCATGCATAGAGCCCATGCTCTACAACAAGAGAAGCCACTACAATGAGAAGCCTGTGCACCACAATGAAGAGTAACCCCCACTCACCGCAACTAGAGAAAGCCCATGCACAGCAATGAAGACCCAACACAGCTAAGAAAAAAAAAATGGTGGCGTTTACATTTGAAAGCCTTAACTCCACTGAAATGGATCCCCCCCAACCCCCAAGGAAACAGCTCTCTGAATGAACAAACCCTTTAGGATTTTACCATACATCAGTATGTGAATTACAGGTACACCACTATTGCAAATGTTAAACAAATGCTATTAACGACAAAGCATCATTATTTCAATGCAGTCTCATCCAATACACTGAGGAACAACAGAAATCAATATGTAGTTTGTTTAAGTACCAGTCTCATGATAAAGTTACATGAGAATGGGGAAAACAAAATGAATTTGGATTAATGGCACTAAAAAATCATGAACAGACTATGGCACTGAACTTTTGACCGTGTGAAATGTGATTGCAGAATAAATGGGACTCATCAGTAACTTTCCTAGTCAGACAAGGAAGAGATGCTAACAAGGACACATTTGTCAATTTAAAAAAAAATCATGTTGTCCATTATGCACTATTTTAACCTGCTCTTAAAAATAAGGTTGAGTGCTGATTTTTTTTTGCTTTCTTCAAATTGTGTGAGGTATCTTTAATATAGTAAATCAACTACTATAAAAGACAAAAGTTTATCTTCCTATCAGCATGAGAGTTTACTATTGGCAAAGACTAGATATGTTGAAACTAATTACCTTGGTAATTAATCTCTTCATTATTCCTTACAAAGAAAAAGAACCATAAAGTGTCCTTTATAATCAGCAATCCTTGAACAGAACTCCAAATACAAGGAAGATCTTATATCACCATGAATTCAAAGTTCTCAAAGAAGTTCTGGGTTCTTCTCATCCCCACCTCCAAAACACAAAACACAAAGAAGAGTGGGTCTTGGGAAATGGGTCCAATCTAAAGTGTTTTGGGTGGCCTGATCTGGTAAAAATTTGATTTTAGCAGATCCATACCTCTTCCCCTCAAGAATCACTCTAGTTTATGCCTATTAGGGAGGGGGGCGAAGTTACCTTTGGTCCTTTGGACACAGAAATCACTCTCTGCTTTTCACCACCCATTGCATCAATCTGATTCCTGGAATATTGTGTACAGGTCACTTAACTTTCTTGTTACTATGCTTCTAGTTTCCCTTCATTAAAACAGGGGAGATGTCTAGCCTCCTTCACACAGACTATTATGATGCTGTGATATTTAAACATATTTTAAAAGGGGGGAATCAAGATGGCAGAGTAGGAGGACGTTTGTGGGAGCTCACCTCCCCCAACAAACACATCAAAAATATATCTACATGTGTAGCAACTCTCACTGAAAACTAACTGGAGGCTGGCAGAAAGGCTCTTCTACAACCAAGGCTATAAAGAAAGATCTGCAAGGAGTCAGACAGAGAGGAGAAGTGATCAGGTTGGGACCTGCACTACTAGCGGGGGACACAGAAGAAGAGGGGTATATCATAGGCTTAGAGATACTTCCTAGGAAGTGAGTGGATGCCAAATATATGGTTCTAGCCACATATTTGGCATTCCAGCGCTGGGGTCTCACACTGGGAAGATGAGTCCCCTTACCTTGTTTGAAAACTGGTGGGACTTACTAGAGGGGCTGTGAGAAACTGAGACTCCATCTTGAACAGTATGCATGCACACTTCCTTACTCCCAGGAACAAGGCAAAGAAAGCATATTGAAAACAGCCTGGGACTCTGGCTGGTTTCTCACAACTGTCCCAGCATCCACTCCAGCTCTCACTGGGCTACTGTTCCAAATCCACTTGCTCTGGCTCTGCTCTCCACTAGGGTGAAAGTGCTGTTGCTGGGGGAGAATGCACACTTAGAGGGTATGGGACTAGCTTGGACCCAAACCTTAGGGCTTCTACTCCAGCATCTTGGACTCCAGCCTTATGCCCAATAAGGTGGTGACAACCATTGATCATAGGAGAAGCCCCAGCTCACATTTGTCTCTGGCTCTAGCTCCTCCATATCCAGCCCTACCACCAACTAGGGTGGTAGCTGTCAGCACACCCCAGGGGAAGATGTGACCTGTGTTCATTTCAGATCCAGCTCTCCCACCAAAGTCACTGGGCACACACAGACTGCATAAGGACACTCCCACAGAAGGACACCCCTTCAAGATCAGGATAAGTAACAGTTTCACTTAATTCTATAGAGACAGAGAAAGTTAAACAAAATGAGAAGACAAAAGAATGTGTTTCAAATGAAAGAAAAAGAACCTGCCTCTGAAAAAAAACCCTAATGAAACAGAGGTAAATAATTTACTAGATAAAGAGTACAAACCCTTAGTAATAAGGAGGCTAACTGAACTTGGGAAAAGAATAGACAAGCAAAATGAGAATTTTAACACGGAACTAGAAAATATAAAAAAGAACTGGTCAGAGCTGAAGGATACAATAACTGAAATGAAAAACACACTGGAAGGAATTAACAGCAGACTAAGTGATACAGAAGACGGCATAAGTGATCTGGAAGATAGTCTAATGGAAACCACCCAATCAGAACAGCAAATAGAAAAAAAAAAATTAAAAATGAGGATAGTTTAAGGGATCTATGGGACAACATCAAGCATACTAACATTCACATAAGGGTCCCAGAAGGAGAGGAGAGAGAGTAAGAGGTAAAGAATGTAGTTGAGGGGCTTCTCTGGTGGCGCAGTGTTTGAGAATCTGCCTGCCAGTGCAGGGGACATGGGTTCGAGCACTTGTCTGGGAAGATCCCACATGCCGCGGAGCAACAAAGCCCGTGAGCCACAACTACTGAGCCTGCGTGTCTGGAGCCTGTGCTCCACAACGGGAGAGGCCGTGACGGTGAGGGGCCCATGCACCGCGTTGAAGAGTGGCCTCTTCTCTCCACAACTGGAGAAAGCCCTCACACAGAAACGAAGACCCAACACAGCCAAAAATAAATAAATAAATTTATTTTTAAAAAAAGAATGTAGTTGATGAAGTTATGGTTGAAAAATTCAAGAAGAAGAAGAGATTTCCATTCACAGGGAGCACAAAGTGACACATACCAAGGAATATCATAATTAAAATGGCAAAAGTTAAAGACAAAGAAAGAATTTTAAAGGCAGCAAGAGAAAATCAAAAGTCACATACAAGGGAACTCTCCCAAAGCTATCAGCTGATGTTTCTGCAGAAACTTTGCAGGTCAGAATGGAGTGGCATGATATATTTAAAGTGCTGAAAGCAAAAAACCTACAACCTAGGATACTATACCCAGAAAAGATATTCAGAATTGAAGAAGAGAAAAAGCACTTCTGAGACAAACAAAAACTTTTTTAAAAGAGTTCATCAATATTAAACTGACCCTACAAGAAGTGTTAAAAGGTATTTTCTAAGTAGAAAATAAAAGGTTACAACAAGAAGTAAAAGTTTATAGGAAAGAAATAGTCCTGCTAGTAAAAGCAAATATATAGTAGATGTGGTGGATCAACAATTTACATAAGCAAGTATGAGATTAAAAGACAACAGTTGTAAAATAAACTATAATTACAATAGAGAGTTAAGGGGTAGACATGATGATATAAAATATGACATGAAACACAAACTGTGGGGAAGGGGATTATAAAATGTAGATTTTTTTAGAATGTGTTTGAACTTAAATGACTATCAGTTTAAAACATGACCTATACATTTAGTTATAGGTCAACATATACAACCCCCGTGATAACCTCAAATCACAAACCTATGATAGGGACTTCCCTGGTGGTACAGTGGTTAAGAATCTACCTGCCAATGCAAGGGACATGGGTTTGAGCCCTGGTCTGGGAAGATCCCACATGCCGCAGAGCAGCTAAACCCAGGTGCCACTACTACTGAGCCTGTGCTCTAAAGCCCATGAGCCACAACTACTGAGCCCATGTGCCACAACTACTGAAGCCCGCGCGCCTAGAGCCCGTGCTCCACAACAAGAGAAACCACTGCAATGAGAAGCCTGCACACTGCTACGAAAAGTAATCCCCACTCGCCACAACTAGAGAAAGCCCACATGCAGCAATGAATACCAAACACAGCCAAAAATGACTAAATAAATTTATAAACAACAACAAAAACCTATGATAGATACACAAAAACTAGAGAGAAAGGAACACAAGCATACCATTAAAAAAATCATCAAACCACAAGAGGAAGAAAAGAATAGAGAATAACTACAGAAACCATCAGAAAACAAGCAACAAAATGGCAATAAGTACATACTTATCAATAATCACTTTAAAAGTCAATGGATTAATGCTCCAAATCAAAAGATACTATATATACAAAACCCTAAAATCTCCACAAAAAACTACTAGAATTAATAAATTAATTCAGTAAGGTTGCAGGATACAAAGTTAATGTAAAGAAATCTGTTACATATCTATACATTAAAAATGAACTGTTGGAAAGAGAAATTCAGGAAACAATCCTTTCCACCATGACATCAAAAAGAATAAAATAGCTAGGAATAAAGCTACTTATGGAGGTAAAAGGCATGTACTCAGAAAACTGTAAGACACTGATGAGAAAAATTGAGGAGGACACAAACAGATTGAAAGATATACCCTGTTTTTAAATTGGAAGAATTAATACTGTTAAAATGACTATATTACCCAGTGCAGCCTACAGATTCAATGCAATCCCTAACAAAGTATCAAGGACATTTTTCACAGAACTACAACAAATAATTTAAAAATTTTGTATGGAAACACAAAAGGCCCCTAATAGCCAAAACAGCTTGAGAAAGAAAAACAGAGCTGGAGAAATAATGCTACTTGAATTCAGACTATACTACAAAGCTACAGTAATCAGAACAGTATGGTACTGGCTCAAAAACAGAAACATAGCTCAATAGAAAAGAATAGAGAGCCTAGGAAAAAACACACACTTATGGTCAATTAATGTACAACAAAGGAGGCAAGAATATACAATGGAGAAAAGACAGTCTCTTCAATAAGTGGTGCTGGGAAAACTGGACAGTGACATATAAGAAAATGAAATTAGAACATTCTCTAACACCACATAAAAAATAAATTCAAAATGAATTAAAGTCCTAAATGTAAGACCTTAAACAATAAAACTCCTAAAGGAAAACATAGGCAGAACACTCTGACATAAATCAGAGCGATATGTTTTTGGATCTGTTTCCCAAAGCAAAGGAAATAAAAGTAAAAATAAACAAATGGCACCTAATTAGATTTAAAAGCTACTGCACAGCAAAGGAAAGCTTTGACAAAATGAAAAGACAACCTATTGAATGGGAGAAAATATTTGTTAGTGATATGACTGTTATGGGGTTAATGTCAAAAATATATAAACAGCACATACAACTCAACATTAAAAATCCAAACAACTCAATTAAAAAATGGGCAGAAGACCTGAATAGACATTTTTCCAAAGAAGACATACAGATGGCCAACAGGCACATGAAAAGATGCTCAACATTTCTAATCATCTCCGAAATCCAAATAAAAGCTAAAGTGAGACATCACCTCACACCTGTCAGAATGGCTATTGTCAAAAGGACCACAAAAAATAACAAGTGTTGGTGAGGATGTGGAGAAAAGGGAGCCCTACTGTACTGTTGGTGGGAATGTACACTGGTGTAGCCATTATAAAAATACTAAGGAGATTCTTCAAAAAACTAAAAATAGCACTATGATATGATCCAGCTATTCCATCCCTGTGTATACATCTGAAGAGAATAAAATCACTGATTTGGAAAAAATATATGCACCCCAATGTTCATAGCACCATTAATTACAATAGGCAAGATATGGAAGCAACCTTAGTGTCCATAAACAGAAGATTGGATACAGAAGCTGTGGTATATATACAATGAAATATTACTCAGCCTTAAAAAAGAATGAAATTTTGTCATTTGCAACAATTTGGATGAACCTAGAGGGTATTATGCTTGGTGAAAAAGTCAGACAGAGAAAGGCAATTACTATATGCTACCAGTTATATGGGGAATATAAAAAATAAAACGAATGAATATAGCAAAACAGAAACAGACTCACAGATATAGAGAACACACTAGTGGTTATCACTGGGAAGAAGGATGGGGGAGGGGCAATATAGGGGTAGGAGATTAAGAGGTACCAAGTACTATGTATAAAATAAATAAGGTACAAGGATTTATTGTATAGCACAGAGAACAGTCATAGAGAAATAGTCAATATTTTAAAATAACTTTAAATGTAGTAAAATATTGAATTTTACTATACTGATTCAATACTATAAAACACTGAATCACTAAGTTGTACACCTAAAACTAACAAAGTATTGTAAATAACTGTACTTTAATAAAAAAATAAAATATACTATTTGAAAAAAGAATTCTGTAAATGTATTCCCTGATACTAGAAACTATGTCAGATGGATTTGAGAAGATGGTGGAAGAGTAAGATGTGGAGATCACCTTCCTCCCCACAGATACATCAGAAATACATCTACACGTGGAACTGCCCCTATAGAACATTCACTGAATGCTGGCAGAAGATCTCAGACCTCCCGAAAGGCAAGAAACTCCCCACATACCTGGGTAGGTCAAAAGAAAAAAAGAAAAGACAGAGACAAAAGGATAGGGATGGGACCTGCACCAGTGGGAGGGAGCCATGAAGGTGGAAAGGTTTCCACGCACTAGAAGCCCCTTTTCAGTCTGAGACTGCAGGTGGCAGAGGGGGGAAGCTTCAGAGCTATGGAGGAGAGCACAGCCAGAGGGGTGTGGAGGGCAAAGCAGAGAGACTCCCACATGGAGGATCGGTGCCGACCAGCACTCACCAGCCCGAGAGGCTTGTCTGCTCACCCACCGGGGTGGGCGGGGCTGGGAGCTGAGGCTCTGGCTTCAGTCAGATCACAGGGAGAGGACTGGGGTTGGCGGCGTGAACACAGCCTGAAGGGGGCTAGTGTACCATGGCTAGCCAGGAGGGAGTCTGGGAAAATGTCTAGAGCTGCCGAAGAGGCAAGAGACTTTTTCTTCCCTCTTTGTTTCCTGGTGCGTGAGGAGAGGGGATCAAGAGCGCTCCTTAAAGGAACTCCAGAGACCAGTGCGAGCCGTGGCTATCAGCACGGACCCCAGAGATGGGCATGGGATGCTAAGAATGCTGCTACAGCCACCAAGAAACCTGTGTGCAAGCACAGGTCACTACCCACACCTCCCCTTCCTGGAGCCTGTGCAGCCTGCCACTGCCAGGGTCCCATGATCCAGGGATAACTTCCCCAGGAGAACGCATGGTGTGCATCAGGCTGCTGCAACATTATGCCGGCCTCTGCTCACCCCACATCCGTACCCCTCCTTTCCCCCGTCTTGAGTGAGCCAGAGCCGCCAAATCAGCTGCTCCTTTAACCCCGTCCTCTCTGAGTGAAGAACAGATGACCTCAGGCGACTTGCACACAGAGGCGGGGCCAAATCAAAAGCTGAACCCCGGGAGCTGTGCGAACAAAGAAGAGAAAGAGAAACCTCTCTCAGCAGCCTCAGAAGCAGCAGATTAAAGCTCCACAAACAACTTGATGTACCCTGCATCAATGGAATACCTGAATAGACAGTGAATCATCCTAAATTGAGGAGGTGGACATTGGGAGCAAGATACCTTATTTTTCCCCCTTTTCCTCTTTCTCTGAGTATGTATATGTATGCTTCTGTGTGAGATTTTGTATGTATAGATTTGCTTTCACAATTTGTCCTAGGGTTCTATCAGTCCGTTTTTTTTCCTTCAAAAATTGTTTTTTCGGGCTTCCCTGGTGGCGCAGTGGTTGAGAGTCCGCCTGCCGATGCAGGGGGCACGGGTTCATGCCCCGGCCCGGGAGGATCCCACATGCTGCGGAGCAGCTGGGCCTGTGAGCCATGGCTGCTAAGCCTGCACTTCCGGAGCCTGTGCTCCGCAACAGGAGAGGCCACAATGGTGAGAGGCCTGTGTACCACAAAAAAACAAAAAACAAAAAACAAAATAAAAAAAATGTTTTTTCTTCATAGTTATTTTCTATTTTAGTAACTTTATTTTATTTTATCTTACTTTATTTTATTTTATCCTCTTTTTTTCCTTTCTTTCTATTTTTTCTCCCTTTTATTCTGAGCCAAGTGGATGAAAGGATCTTGGTGCTCCAGCCAGGAGTCAGTGCTGTGCCCCTGAGGTGGGAGAGCCAACTTCAGGACACTGGTCCACAAGAGACCTCCCAGGTACACGTAATATCAAACAGTGGAAATCTCCCAGAGATCTCCATCTCAACACCAACACCAAGCATCACTCAACGACCAGTAAGCTACAGTGCTGGACACCCTATGCCAAACAACTAGAAACACAGGAAAACAGCCCCATCCATTAGCAGAGAGGCTGCATAAAATCATAATAAGGCCACAGACACCCCAAAACACACCAGCAGATGTGACTATGCCCGCCAGAAAGAGAAGATATGACCTCATACACCAGAACACAGACACTAGTCCCCTCCACCAGGAAGCCTACACAACCCACTGAACCAACTTTAGCCACTGGGGACAGACACCAAAAACAACGGGAACTACGAACATGCAGCCTGCAAAAAGGAGACACCAAACACAGTAAGATAAGCAAAATGAGAAGACAGAAAAACACACAGCAGATGAAGGAGCAAGATAAAAACCCACCAGACTTAACAAATGAAGAGGAAATAGTCAGTAAACCTGAAAAAGAATTCAGAATAATAATACTAAAGATGATCCAAAATCTTGGGAGTAGAATAGAGAAAATGCAGGAAACGTTTAACAAGGATTTAGAAGAACAAAAGAGGAAACAAGCAATGATGAACAACAAAATAAATGAGATTAAAAATACTGTAGAAGGGCTCAATAGCAGAATAACTGAGGTAGAAGAACGGATAAGTGACCAGGAAGATAAAATAGTGGAAATAACTACTGCAGAGCAGAGTAAAGAGAAAAGAATGAAAAGAACTGAGGACTGTCTCAGAGACTTCTGGGACAACATTAAATGCACCAACATTCGAATTATAGGCATCCCAGAAGAAGAAGAGGAAAAAGAAACGGACTGAGAAAATATTTGAAGAGATTATAGTTGAAAACTTCCCTAATATGGGAAAGGAAATAGTTAATCAAGTCCAGGAGGCACAGAGAGTCCCATACAGGATATATCCAAGGAGACACATGCCAAGACACATATTAACCCAACTATCAAAAATTAAATAAAAAGAAAACATGTTAAAAGCAACGAGGGTAAAACAACAAATAACACACAAGGGAACCCCATAAGGTTAACAGCTGATCTTTCAGCAGAAACTCTGCAAGCCAGAAGGGACTGGCAGCACATATTTAAAGTGATGAAGGAGAAAATCCTGCAACCAATATTACTATAACAAGGAAGGATCTCATTCAGATTTGATGGAGATATTAAAAACTTTACAGACAAGCAAAAGCTGAGAGAGTTCAGCAACACCAAACCAACTTTACAACAAATGGTAAAGGAACTGCTCTAGGCAAGAAACAAAAGACAAGGAAAAGACCTACAATAATGAACCCAAAACAATTAAGGATATGGGAATAGGAACATACATATCGATATTTACCTTAAATGTAAATGGATTAAATGCTCCCACCAAAAGACACAGACTGGCTGAATGGATACAAAAACAAGACCCATATATATATGCTGTCTATAAGAGACGAACTTCAGACCTAGGGACACATATAGACTGAAAGCGAGTGGATGGAAAAACATATTCCATGAAAATGGAACTCAAAAGAAAGCTGGAGTAGCAATTCTCATATCAGAAAAAACAGACTTTAAAATAAAGACTATTACAAGTGATAATGAAGGACACTACATAATGATCAAGGGATCAATCCAAGAAGAAGATATAACAATTGTAAATATTTATGCACCCAACATTGGAGCACCTCAATACATAAGGCAAATACTAACAGCCATAAAAGGGGAAATCGACAGTAAGACAATCATAGTAGGGGACTTTAACACCCCACTTTCACCAATGGACAGATCATCCAAAAAGAAAACAAATAAGGAAAAATAAGTTTTAAATGATACATTAAACAAGATGGACTTAATTGATATTTATGACATTCCATCCAAAAACAACAGAATACACATTTTGCTCGAGTGCTCAGGGAACATTCTCCAGGATGAATCATACCTTGGGTCACAAATCAAGCCTTGGTAAATTTAAGAAAACTGAAATCATATCAAGTATCTTTTCCAACCAAAATGCTATGAGACTAGATATCAATTACAGGAAAAAAATCTGTAAAAAATACAAACACATGGAGACTAAACAATACATTACTTAATAATAAAGGGATCACTGAAGAAATCAAAGAGGAAATAAAAAAAATACCTAGAAACAAATGAAAATGGAGACACGATGACCCAAAACCTATGGGACGCAGCAAAAGCAGTTCAAAGAGGGAAGTTTATAGCAATAAAATCCTACCTTAAGAAACAGGAAACATCTCAAATAAACAACTTAACTTTGTACTTAAACAATCAGAGAAAGAAGAACAAAAGAACCCCAAAGTTACCACAAGGAAAGAAATCATAAAAATCAGATCAGAAATAAATGAAAAAGAAATGAAGGAATTGATAGCAAAGATCAATAAAACTAAAAGCTGGTTCTTTGAGAAGATAAACAAAACTGATAAACCATTAGCCAGACTCAGCGAGAAAAAAAGGGAGAAGACTCAAATGAATAGAATTAGAAATGAAAAAGGAGAAGTAACAACTGACACTGCAGAAATACAAAGGATCATGAGAGATTACTACAAGCAACTCTATCCTCATAAAATTGACAACCTGGAAGAAATGGACAAATTCTTAGAAATGCAGAACCTGCCGAGACTGAACCAGGAAGAAATAGGAAATATGAACAGACAAATCACAAGCACTGAAACTGAAACTGTGATTAAAAATCTTCCAACAAACAAAAGCCCAGGACCAGATGGCTTCAGAGGCGAATTCTATCAAACATTTCGAGAAGAGCTATCACCCATCCTTCTCAAACTCTTCCAAAATATAGCAGAGGGAGGAACATTCCCAACCTCATTCTATGAGGCCACCATCACCTTGATACAAAAACCAGACAAGGATGTCACAAAGAAAGAAAACTACAGGCTCATATCACTGATGAACATAGATGCAAAAATCCTCAACAAAATAGTAGCAAAAAGAATCCAACAGCACATTAAAAGGACCATACACCATGATCAAGTGGGGTTTATTCCAGGAATGCAAGGATTCTTCAATATATGCAAATCAATCAACGTGATACACCATATTAACAAATTGAAGGAGAAAAACCATATGATCATCTCAATAGATGCAGAGAAAGCTTTCGACAAAATTCAACACCCATTTTTGATAAAAACCCTGCAGAAAGTAGGCATAGAGGGAACTTTCCTCAACATAATAAAGGCCAAATATGACAAATTCACAGTGAACATCGTCCACAATTGTGAAAAACTGAAAGCATTTCCAGTAAGATCAGGAACGAGACAAGGTGGCCCACTCTCACCACTCTTCTTCAACATAGTTTTGGAAGTTTTAGCCACAACAATCCAAGAAGAAAAAGAAATAAAAGGAATCCAAATCTAAAAAGAAGAATTAAAGCTGTCACTGTTTGCAGATGACATGATACTATACATAGAGTATCCTAAAGATGCTACCAGAAAACTACTAGAGCTAATCAATGAATTTGGTAAAGTAGCAGGATACAAAATTAATGCACAGAAATCTCTGGCATTCCTATACACTAGTTATGAAAAATATGAAAGTGACATTAGGAAAACACTCCCATTTCCCATTTCAAAAAAAAAGAATAAATATCTAGGAATAAACCTACCTAAGGGGACAAAAGACCTGTATGCAGACAATTATAAGACACTGGTGAAAGAAATTAAAGGTGATACAAAAAGGTGGAGAGATATACCATGTTCTTGGATTGGAAGAATCAACATCGTGAAAATGATACTACTACCCTAAGTAATCTACAGATTCACTGCAATCCCTATCAAACTACTACTGGCATTTTTCACAGAACTGGAATCAAAAATTTCACTATTTGTGTGGAAACACAAAAGACCCCAAATAGCCAAAGCAAACTTGAGAACGAAAAATGGAGCTGGAGGAATCAGGCTCCCTGACTTCAGACTATACTGCAACTTTACAGTAATCAAGGCAGTATGGGAGCGGCACAAAAACAGAAAGATAGATCAATGGAACAGGATAGAAGGCCCATAGGTAAACCCACGGACATATGGCCACCTTATCTTTGATACAGGAGGCAAGAATATACAGTGGAGAAAAGACAGCCTCTCTAATAAGTGGTGCTGGGCAAACTGGACAGCTACATATAAAAGAATGAAATTAGAACACTCCCTAACACCATACACAAAAATAAACTCAAAATGGATTAAAGACCTAAATGCAAGGCCAGACACCATCAAACTCTTAGAGGAAAACATAGGCAGAACACTCTATGACATAAATCACAGCAAGATCCTTTTTGACCCACCTACTAGAGAAATGGAAATAAAAACAAAAATAAACAAATGGAACCTAATGAAACTTAAAAGCTTTTGGACAGCAAAAGAAACCATAAACAAGACCAAAAGACCTCCTTCAGAATGGGTGAAAATATTTGCAAATGAAGCAACTGACAAAGGATTAATCTCCAAAATTTACAAGCAGCTCATGCAGCTCAATAACAAAAAAACCAAACAATCCAATCCAAAATAGGCAGAAGACCTAAATAGACATTTCTCCAAAGAAGATATACAGATTGCCAGCAACACTGAATGAATGCTCAACATCTTTAATCATTAGAGAAATGTGAATCAAATCTACAATGAGATATCATCTCACACCAGTCAGAATGGCCATCATCAAAAAATCTACAAACAATAAATGCTGTAGAGGGTGTGGAGAAAAGGGAACATTCTTGCACTGTTGGTGGGAATGTAAATTGATACAGCCACTATGGAGAGCAGTATGGATGTTCCTTGAAAAAGTAAACATAGAAGTACCATACGACCTAGCACTCCCACTACTGGGCATATACCCTGAGAAAACCATAATTCAAAGAGAGCCACATACCAAAATGTTCACTGCAGCTCTATTTACAATAACCAGAACATGGAAGCAACCTAAGTATCCATCAACAGATGAATCTTTAAAGAAGATCTGGCACATATATACAATGGAATATTGCTCAGCCATAAAAAGAAATGAAATTGAGTTATTTGTAGTGAGGTGGATGGACCTAGATTCTGTCATACAGAGTGAAGTAAGTCAGAAAGAGAAAACCAATACCTTATGCTAATACATATATATGGAGCCTAAGAAAAAAAATGTCACAAAGTACCTAGGAGTAAAATGGGAATAAAGATGCAGACCTACTAGAAAGTGGACTTGAGGATATGGGGAGGAGGAAGAGTAAGCTGTGACAAAGTGAGACAGTGGCATGGGCATATATACACTACCAAACGTAAAATAGATAGCTAGTGGGAAGCAGCTGCCTAGCACTGGGAGATCACCTTAGTTCTTTGTGACCACCTAGAGGGGTGGGATAGGGAGGGAGGGAGGGAGAAGCAAGAGGGAAGAGATGGGCTTCCCTGGTAGTACAGGGGTTGAGAATCTGCCTGCTAATGCAAGGGACATGGGTTCAAGCCCTAGTTTGGGAAGATCCGACCTGCCAAGGTGCAACTAGGCCCGTGAGCCACAACTCCTGAGCCTGCACGTCTGGAGCCTGTGCTTTGCAACCTGAGAGGCCGCAATTGTGAAGAGGCCCATGAACCGCGATGATGAGTGGCCCCCACTTGCCGCAACTAGAGAAAGTCCTTGCACAGAAACGAAGACCCAACACAGCCAAAAATAAAAATAAATAAATAATTAAATAAAAGGTTACTATTTAAAAAAAAAGGAAGAGATATGGGAACATATGTATATGTATAACTGATTCACTTTGTTATAAAGCAGAAACTAACACACCATTGTAAAACAATTATGTTCCAATACAGATGTTAAAAGAAAAAAGAAATTATGTCAAATATTCTTTTTTTTTTTTCTTGAGGTACACGGGCCTCTCACTGCTGTGGTCTCTCCCGCTGCAGAGCACAGGCTCTGGACGCACAGGCCCAGTGGCCACGGCCCATGGGCCCAGCCGCTCCGCGGCATGTGGGATCCTCCTGGACTGGGGCACGAACCCATGTCCACTGCATCGCCAGGCGGATTCTCAACCACTGCCCCACCAGGGAAGCCCAATGTCAAATATTCTTAATAACATTAATAGCCACATACTGTTGCATGATATTGCAGAAGGAGCATTGGAGTCAGATTCAGGTTTTAATACAAACTGCCATTTATTACTTGTGTAACCTTGGCGGTTACTCAACCTCTGAACTTGAGTTGGCACACCTGCAGGTTAAATCATATATGCAAAGTACTTTGCACAAAATAGATTACAAATGTTAATTTTATTTCATTCATCTGAAGCCAGAAAACTTAAATTTAAATCCTCACTTTGCTACATATTACCTATATCAAGTGTTCTCAAGGAAGTCATTTAACCTTGCTGAACTCTAGTTTTCTCATTTGTGAAATAAAGTTGCTATGAAGATTATATAGAACTATATATTAAAATGTACCTCCAGATAGCCTGCTAAGCAATGCCTGCATACAGGGAAGTTTTAAAGAAAGAGAAAGAAAATATACCAGTCTTACCTCATTGCCACATTACTTCCATCTATGACAACTGGCCTCAAATTGTCACTGTTGTCTATTTCATCTTCGAGAGACTGTTCAGGGCTTGCAACTTCTCTGGAGCTGGGACCCCGAGGCACTAACAAACTCAAGTTGACTTGCCCTTCCAAATCACCTTTGTTTCCAAGTCTGACAAGCTCTGCCAGTACATCATTAATAAGCGATTCTGGACCCAGCTTGTTCAGCACTAATTGAATCTGTTCCTCTGCATAGCCCAGCTTTAAAGCAAAATCCATCTTGGTTTGGTATTCTTTTTCCAAGTCAAGCTTCCCATCCTGTAGAATGCTACTTTGGGAGAAGCTTGGATGATCTAGGCAGGGTGATCTACAAAGCTGGCGGTGTGGCTTAGAGGGAATCTCCTTTTTCTTCAACTGAACATCTCCAGGTTGGCAGCTGTTGTCATTACTGCTGCTTTTAAGGATCATCTGTTCAGGGTCACTCTCAGAGCTCAACAACTCTTCAGAATCAGCATTATGCTGCTCTGTGTTCTCTTGCTTAGGCTGCTGCTTCTCTTCCTTGGAGGCATTCTTCTTCATTTTTGGTGTTTCCACTGCAGCGGTGGCCGTCATCCCGTTCAGTGGGCAATCTGAGGTCTAATCAGCTCTTTTTCTTTTTAGCCTTCTTGCAATCCATGTACATTGGCCTCCCTTTGTGTAAAATGGGGTGGTAGTGATGGCGCAAGGGTTTGCCTGTTTGGTTTGTTATGTTTAGATGTTACCAGTTCCTACAAATAAACACACATACCATAATCATGTTTAGTAAACTTATGAAAAAGTATTTTAGAGTACAGTGTTTTCTTCCTAAGAAACTACAGTTGTCTGACATTATATTTTTCTGCTTAAAATGATTGGACTCTTGAAATAATACCAAGCATCTTTTCAGACCACAACAATATGAGACTATAAAATCAACTACAACATAAACAACTAAAAGAAAATAATCAAACACATGGAGTCTAAACAGCATGTTACTCAATGACAAATAGGTCATTGAAGAAATCAAACAGAAAATAAAAAATATTTTGAGATAAATAAAAATGTAAACACAATGATACAAATATTTATGGAACTGAAACAAAGCAGTTGTAAGAGGGAAGTTTATAGTGATGCAAGCCTGCCTCAGGAAACAAGAAAAGTCTCAAATAAAGAATCTAACCTAAAGGAACTAGAAAAAGAAGAAGAAGAAACAAAACCCAGAGTTAGTAGAAAGAAATTAATACTAAAGGTTAGAGAAGAAATAAATGAAATACAGACTAAAAAGCAATAGAAAAATCAATGAAAGTAAGGCCTGGTTCTTTGAAAAGATATATAAAATTGACAAAACTTTATCCAGACTCATCAAACAAAAGAGACAGAGAGGGCCTAAATAAATAAAATCAGAAATGAAAAAGATGTTACAACTGGCAGCACAGAAATATGAAGAATTATAAGAAATTACTACAAACAATTATATGCCAAAAATTGGACAACATAAAAGAAATGGATTAATTCTTAGAAACACAGTTTCTCAAGACTGAATCGGGAAGAAATAAAAATATGAACAGACCAATTGCCAGTAATTAAATTAAATCTGTAATTAAAAACCTCCCAACAAACAAAAGTCCGGCACAAGATGGCTTCACAGGTAAACTTCACAGGTAAACATTTTAAAAAGAGTTACTGCCTCTTCTTCTCAGACTATTCCAAAAGTTGAAGAGGAGGGAATGCTTTCAATGCTGCTTCCAAGCCAGCATTACCCTGACAAGAAAACTAGACAAAGACAGCATAAAAAAAAAAATTACAGGCCCAAATCACTGATAAACATAAATACAAAAACACTCAACAAAATATTAGCAAACTAAATTCAACAGTAAGTTAAAAGGTTCACACACCATGATCCAGTGGGATTTATCCAAGGGATGCAAGGATTTTTCAATATCTGCAAATTAATCAATGTGATATACCACATTAACAAATTGAAGAATAAAAATCATATGATCAGTTCAATTGATGCAGAAAAAGCTTTTGACAAAATTTAACACCTGTTTATGATAAAAACTCTCCAGAAAGTGGGTATAGAGTTAAGATACCTCAACATAATAAAGGCCATATATACCCCAACAACGAACATTATACTCAATTGTGAAAACCAGAAAGCATTTCCTCTAAGGTCAGGAACAAGACAAGTTGGCCTACTCTCACCACTTTTATTCAACACAGTATTGGAAGCTCTAGCCACAGCAATCATACAAGAAAAAGAAATAAATATAATCCAAATTGGAAAGAAAAGTAAAACCTCTTGCAGATGACATTATACTATATATAGAAACCCTGAAGACTCCACCAAAAAAGCTATTAGTACTGACAAATGAGTTCAATAAAGTTGCAGGATACAAAATTAATATACAGAAATCTCTAGTGTTTCTATACACTAAAAACCATCTATCAGAAAGATAAATTAACAAAACAATCCCATTTACAATTGCATCAAAAAGAATCAAATACCTAGAAACAAATTTAACCAGGGCAGTGAAAGACCTCTATTCTGAACGGGATAAGATACTGATGAAAGAAATTGAAAACAACACAAACAAATGAAAGATATACCTTGCTCATGGATTGGAAGAATTAATATTGTTAAAATGTCCATACTACACAAAGCAATCTACAGATTCAATGAAATCCCTATCAAAACATCAATGGCAGTTCTCACAGAACTAGAACAAATAATTGTAAAATTTATATGGAACCAAAAAAGACACTGAATAGCCAAAGCAATTTTGAGAAAAAAGAACAAAGCTGGATGTATTATGCTCCTTGACTTAAAACTTTACTACAAATTTATAGTAATTAAAATAGTATAGTATTGGTACAAAAACAGACACATAGATCAATGGGAGAGAATAAAGAGCTGAAGAATAAACTGAAGTCTATTGGGTCAATTAATTTATGACAAAGGAGACAAGAATATACAATAAGGAAAAGACAGCCTCTTCAATAAATGGTGTTGGGAAAACTGAACAGCTGCATGTAAAAGAGTCAAAATGGATTAATTTCTTACACCATATACAAAAATAAATTCAAAATGGATTAAAGATTTAAGTGTAAGACTTGAAACTATAGAACACCTAGAAGAAAACATAAGCAGTATGCTTTTTGACATCAGTCTTAGCAACATTTTTTTGGATCTGTGTCCTCAGGCAAGGGCAACAAAAGAAAAAATAAACAAATGAGACTACATCAAACTAAAAAGTACTTGCACACTATCAACAAAAGAAAAGCAACCTACTGAATAGGAGAAGATATTTGCAAATGACATGTTAGATAAGAGCTTAATATTCAAAATATATAAAGAATTCATACAACTCAATAACAAAAAGCCCCAAACTTTCTGATTAAAAACTGGTCAGAGATATGAAAATATTCCTAACTTCATTAATCATCAACAAAACGCATCAAAACCACAATATCACCTCACACCTATCACCTCACACCTATCAGGATGGCTATCATCAAAAAGACAGCAAATAACTAGTGCTGGTGAGGATGTGAAGAAAAGAGAATACTCCTGCACTGTTGGTGAGAATGTAAATTGGCACAGCCAATATGGAAAATAACATGGAGGTTCCCCCAAAAATTTAAAATAGAACTACTAGCATTTCGACTTCTGGATATTTACACAAAGTAAGCAAAAACACCAATTCAAAAAGATATATGCACCCCTATGCTCATTGCAACATTATTTACAGTAACCAAGCTATGGAAGCAACTTAAGTGTCTATCAATAGATGAATGGATAAAAAAGCTGTGAGATATATTTGTGTACACACACACACACACACAGAATATTATTCAGCTATAAAAAAGAATGAAATCTTGCCTTTTGAGACAACATGAATGGACCTAGAAGGTATTATTTTTGTTGTTGTTGTTTTTTGTTTGTTTTTAGTTCCCTGATCAGGGATCAAACCTGGGTCCTTGGCAGTGAAAGCATGGAGCCCTAACCACTGGACCTCCAGAGAATTCCCTAGAAGGTATTATGTTAAGTGAAATAAGTCAGACAAAGAAAGACAAATACTGTAAATTTCACTTATATGTGGGATCTAAGAAACAAATCAAATGAATAAACATAACAAAACAGAAACAGACTAATAGATACAGAGAACCAGCTCGTGGTTGCTGGTTGGGGCTGGGTGGTGAGAGTGAGGTGTTGGGTGAAACAGGTGAAGAGGATTAAGAAGTACAGACTTCCAATAATAAAATAAATGTCACAGGGATCCAATAAACAGCATAAGGAATATATAGTCAACAATGTCATAATAATTTTGTATAGTGACAGATGGTTATTAGACTTTTGGGGTGATAATTTTGTAATGTATTTAAATGTCAAGTCATTACGTTGTAAACCTGAAACTAACATAATATTGAACATTAACTATAATTCAATAAAAAAATGCTTGGACTCACATTAAAAAAAATAGAGTCTCGAGAAGTCCAATGTTCTATCCATTGCACTACAGAGCCACCTAAGGGTCTCTAATTCTCCTCTAAATCTAGACACAAAATTTTCAGTGGTGGCCATAGTGCTTTAAGGACCCCCCCCAACAAAAATCATATCTAAAGTTAACTGCTTATCACAAAAACGAAGGAAGAGAAACATGGTATTTCAACAGGGTGCAGAAACATATACATCTTTTAAGAACTCTTTTTTACTTTCTGCCAGGTAAATTCTCCGAATACCACACCATATTCTTCTAGCTAAAGCTGAACTCCACTCCTGAAGAGGACAACTCCTCTAGCATTACTTTTTCCAAAATATCAGGGTCCCCATCTACTGGGGAGACTGGTAAACCATTAAAATTGCTTTAAAGCAATTGAAGCTGGCTATAAGGGTCACAAATAGAGACGTGTGCTCCAGATAAGAAAAAAAGGTGTGTGCACACTCATGAGTTGTATCTTCAGCCTCTTTTATCTATTGTAATTTTATTTATTATATTGTAAAAAGGAGAAAATCAACTCACTTTGCATGAGAAACTAGAATACTTTAAAAGAACATTAATTACAGAAGAGAAATAGGAGTGTTTTATTTCTAAACTCCTTTCACCTACATCATCTGTCCCCTCAGGTTTGAGTTCTAACCTGTCCAAGGTGTTTCCTTTACTTTGAGCCTCAGTTTCCTCATATATGAAGTGAGGATATGGATAGTTACCTCACAGAACAAGGATTACATTAAATGAGTAAGGAAAGTGCTTAGAAAAGTGAACAGAACATAGTAGGCTCTCAATATATGTAAAGGGTACAACAGACACCACCAGAAGTTTGGTTTAAAAAAAGAGAAGACTGACAGTGCGGCAAGACTATAGACCTGTGAGCATTGATAAGCTCTTCAGGTAGCAGCTGTGCTCACTAATCTAAAACCAGACTATCTGTGTAACTAGTGTACTAGGATTTTCCAGTTACACTTTAATTCTATTCATTTAAACAAGAAGAAAATTAATCAGTAGTTTTATCTAAGAATAATATAGATAACTGCATACTTATCTTAGGAAAGTCACGTTTGGAAACAATATATGCACACAGAATTGACATCTCAGACCTGACATTCAGGCAGCATACAGTGACTTCTCTAATGATTATATCACCACTTGTTACTTCAAATTTTTCCCTTAATGAATAGACACATAGACACCCATTTCACTGTCACTTCTCCATTAATCTTTGTTATATAAATTTTAAATCCTATTTCCCTTATAAGTTCCATATTTACTACTGACTTACATTTTATTCTCTTGAAAATAATTTCTAGTGCACACAGGAAATTGAGAAATTTCCTCTTGCATTTATTCAAAGCTCCAAAGTCACTTAACAACTGTTTGTAAGACTAAATGTGTATTTTCCTGGCAAATGACAGGTACCTGTAAAAGACAAACTTGACTGCTCTTAGCAAGGAGACCAAATGTCTAGTTATTACTGTGAAATTTTCTTACTCAATAACCTAATGTAGAAGAGAAATAAATGACTTGGCAGACATAAACTTTGATTTACTTTTTAAAGCCTTAAGCAAGTTTTTAAGAGAAATGCTGGTTGTCTGTCCTAAGAGCTACATAGGTATGTAAGTATCATGTGGTTTTTTTGTGTGTGTTGTTTTACAATGCAAACTTCTTGAGGCAAAGATAGCAGGAAAGTCTTTTCCTTCAAAAGAACAATCACTGAGCGCCAGAGACTGTGATAAGCTCTGGGTCTAGAAGGAGAGATCAGAATTGATCCTGTCCTCAAAGAACTCTCAAACTAATTTTTAAAATGGCTATAAATGTCCCTAGGGAATGCTGAAACACAATTCTATAGAAGGTGATCATATCAATTTTAGTTCAAGTTGGGACAACTTTGAGAATGAAAGATCATTACTAATAATTATGTCAGAACAATAGGCATGAACTGGGGAAGTCACAGGCAAATATGGATATATGGTTGGTCCTTCAAGTTACTTGAAAATTTCCATTGACATACAGAAGTGGGAATGTTCAATTCTATCCACAGGGTGGGAGATGAGTGTAGTGGTTGAAGGGATTATGAAGAATTCAAGAAAGATACAATAATTGGAGTAATTTTCTGACTAATTAATTAATTAACATCTACTTAGTGCTATGTACCAAGAGACATGTTAGCTGGTAGGGTGAAAAAACAGACAAGGAGGTAACCCTTCGGAAGATGGCAGAAGAGTAAGATGCGGAGATCACCTTCCTCCCCACAGATACACCAGAAATTCACCTACATGTGGAACAACGCCTACAGAACACCTACTGAACGCTGGCAGACCTCAGACCTCCCAAAAGTCAAGAAACTCCCCACGTACATGGGTAGGGCAAAAGAAAAAAGAATAAACAGAGACAAAATGATAGTGATGGGACCTGCACCAGTGGGAGGGGGCCGTGAAGGAGGAAAGGTTTTCACACACTAGGAAGCCCCTTCATGGACAGAGACTGTGGGTGGCAGAGGGGGAAAGCTTCCGAGTCACGGGGAAGAGCACAGAAACAGGGGTGCGGAGGGCAAAGCAGAGAGATTCCCGCACTGAGGATCGGTGCCGACCGGCACTCACCAGCCCGAGAGGCTTGTCTGCTCAGCCGCCGGGATGGGCGGGCCTGGGAGTTGAGGCTCAGGCTTCGGTCAGAGCGCAGGGAGAGGACTGGAGTTGGTGGCGTGAACACAGCCAGAAGGGGTTAGTGCATCAGGGCTAGCCGGGAGGGAGTCAGGGGAAAAGTCTGGAGCTGCCGAAGAGGCAAGAGACTTTTTCTTCCCTCTTTGATTCCTGCTGCACAAGGAGAGGGGATTAAGAGTGCTGCTTAAAGGAGCTCCAGAGACGGGCGCGTGATGCGGCTAAAAGCGCACACCCCAGAGAAGGGCGTGGGACGCTGGGGCTGCTGCTGCCACCACCCAGAGGCCTGTGGGCGAGTGCAGGTCACTGTCCATGCCCCTTTCTGGGGAGCCTGTGCAGCCCGCCACTGCCGGGGTCCCAGGATCCAGGGACGGCTTCCGCGGGAGAGTGCACGGCGTGCCTCGGGCTGGTGCAATGTCATGCTGGCCTCTGCCACTGCAGGTTCGCCCTGCCCTCCGTACCCCTCCCTCCCCCAGGCCTGAGTGAGCCAGAGTCCCTGAAGTGGCTGCTCCTTTAACCCCGTCCTCTCTGAGAGAAGAACAGACGCCCTCCAGCGATCTACGTGCAGAGGTGGGGCCAAATCCAAAGCTGAGACCCGGGAGCTGTGAGAATAAAGAAGAGAAAGGGAAATCTCTCCCAGCAGCCTCATAAGCAGCAGATTAAAGCTCCACAATCAACTTGATGTACCCTGCATCTGTGGAATACACGAATAAACAATGAATCATCCAAAATTGAGGAGGTGAACTTTGAGAACAAGTTTTATGATTTTTTTCCCTTTTTCCTCTTTTTGTGAGTCTGTAGGTGTATGCTTCTGTGTGAGATTTTGTCTGTACAGATTTGCTTCCACCATTTGTTCTAGGGTTCTATCCGTCCGTTTTTTTTCTGAATAATTACTTTTTATTTTAATAACTTTATTTTATTTTATCTTACTTTATTTTATTTTGTGTTATCTTCTTCCTTCCTTCCTTCCTTTCTTTTTTCTTTCTTTCTTTCTTTCTTTCTTTCTTTCTTTCTTTCTTTCTTTCTTTCTTTCTTTCCTTCCTTCTCTCCTTTAGACAACGAAGCATCCCAAATTGAGGAGGTGGACTTTGAGAGCAAGATTTATGATTTTTTCACCTTTTCCTCTTTTTGTGAATGTGTATGTATATGCTTCGGTGTGAGATTTTGTCTGTATAGCTTTGTTTCCACCATTTGTCCCAGGGTTCCATCTGTCTGTAGTTTTTTAATAATTATTTTTTATTTTAATAACTTTATTATATTTTATCATACTTTATTCTATTTTACTTTATCTTCTCTCTTTCATTTTTTCCTACCTTCAATCCTTCCTCCCTCGTTCCCTCCCTCCCTTCTTTCTTCCTTTCTTTCCTTCTTTCTTTCTTTCTTTCTAGTTTTACTACTTCTTTCTTTCTACTTTTTCTCCCATTTATTCTGAGCCGTGTGGATGAAAGGCTCTTGGTGTTGCAGCCAGGAGTCAGTGCTTTGCCTCTGAGGTGGGAGAGCCAAATTCAGGACACTGGTCCACAAGAGACCTCCCAGCTCCACATAATATCAAATGGCGAAAATCTCCCAGAGATCTCCATCTCAATGCCAGCACCCAGCTTCACTCAACGACCAGCAAGCTACAGTGCTGGACACCTTATGGCAAACAACTAGCAAGACAGGAACACAACACCATCCATTAGCTGAGAGGCTGCGTAAAATCATAATAAGTCCACAGACACCCCAAAACACACGACCAGATGTGGACCTGTCCACCAGAAAGACAAGATCCAGCCTCATCCACCAGAACACAAGCACTAGTCCCCTCCACCAGGAAGCCTACCCAACACACTGAACCAACCTTAGCCACTGGGGACAGACACCAAAAACAACGGGAACTATGAAACTGCAGCCTTCAAAAAGGAGACACAAAACACAGTAAGATAAGCAAAATGAGAAGACAGAAAAACACACAGCAAGTGAAGGAGCAAGATAAAAACCCACCAGACCTAACAAATGAAGAGGAAATAGGCAGTCTACCTGAAAAATAATTCAGAATAATGATAGTAAAGATGATCCAAAATCTTGGAAATAGAAGAGACACAATGCAAGAAATATTTAACAGGGACCTAGAAGAACTAAAGATGAATCAAGCAATGATGAGCAACACAGTAAATGAAATAAAAAATACTCTAGATGGTATCAATAGCAGAATAACTGAGGCAGAAGAACGGGTAAGTGACGTGGAAGATAAAGTAGAGGAAATGACTGCTGCAGAACAGAATAAAGAAAAAAGAATGAAAAGAACGGAGGACAGTCTCAGAGACCAGTGGGACAACATTAAATGGACCAATATATGAATTATAGGGGTTCCAGAAAGAAGAAGAGAAAAAGAAAGGGACTGAGAAAATATTTGAAGAGATTATAGTTGAAAACTTCCTAATATGGGAAAGCAAATAATTAATCAAGTCCAGGAGGCACAGAGAGTCCCATACAGAATAAATCCAAGGAGAAATACGCCAACACACATATTATGCAAACTGTTAAAAATTAAACACAAGGAAAACATATTAGAAGCAGCTAGGGTAAAACAACAAAAAACACACAAGGAAATCCCCATAAGGTTAACAGCTGAACTTTCAGCAGAAACTGTGCAAGCCAGAAGGGACTGGCAGGACATATTTAAAGTGATGAAGGAGAAAAACCTGCAACCAAGATTACTCTACCCAGCAAGGAATTCATTAAGATTTGATGGAGAAATTGAAAGCTTTAGAGACAAGCAAAAGCTGAGAGAGTTCAGCACCACCAAACCAGCTTTACAACAAATGCTAAAGGAACTTCTCTAGGCAAGAAACACAAGAGAAGGAAAAGGCCTACTATAACGAACCCAAAACAATTAAGGAAATGGGAATAGGAACATGCATATAGATAATTACCTTAAATGTAAATGGACTAAATGTTCCCACCAAAAGACACAGACCTGCTGAATGGATAAAAAAAACAAGACCCATATACATGCTAATTACAAGAGACCTACTTCAGACCTAGAGACAAATAGAGACTGAAAGTAAGGGGATGGAAACAGATATTCCATGCAAATGGAAATCAAAAGAAACCTGGAGCAGCAATTCTCATATCAGAAAAAATGGACTTTTACAAGAGGGAAAGAAGAACACTACATAATGATCAAGGGATCGATCCAAGAAGAAGATATAACAATTGTAAATATTTATGCACACAACATAGGAGCACCTCAATACATAGGGCAAATACTAGCAGCTATAAAATGGGAAATAGACAGTAACACATTCATAGTAGGGGACTTTAACACCCCACTTTCCCCAATGGACTAATCTTCCAAAGTGAAAATAAATAAGGAAACACAAGCTTTTAATGATACATTAAACAAGAAGGACTTAATTGATATTTATAGGACATTCCACCCAAAAACAACAGAATACATCTTTTGCTCAAGTGCTTATGGAACATTCTCCTGGATAGATCATATCTGGGGTCACAAATAAAGCCTTGGTAAATTTAAGAAAATTGAAATTGTATCAAGTATTTTTTCAAACCACAAAGGCTATGAGACTAGATATAAATTACAGGAAAAGATCTGTAAAAGGTACAAACACATGGAGGCTAAACAATGCACTACTTAATACCAAAGTGATAACTCAAGAAATCAAAGACGAAATAAAAAAATAAATAGAAACATATGACAATGGAGACAGGACGACCCAAAACCTATGGGAGGCAGCAAAAGAAGTTGTAAGAGGGAAGTTTATAGCAATACAATTCCACCTTAAGAAACAGGAAACATCTCGAGTAAACAACCTGACCGCTCACCTAAAGCAATTAGAGAAAGAAGAGCAAAAAACCCGTAAAGTTAGCAGAAGGAAATAAATCATAAAGATCAGATCAGAAATAAATGAAAAAGAAATGAAGGAAATGATAGCAAAGATCAATAAAACTAGAAGCTAGTTCTTTGAGAAGATAAACAAAATTGATAAACCATTAGCCAGACTCATCAAGAAAAAAAGGGAGAAGACTCAAATGAATAAAATTAGAAATGAAAAAGGAGAAGTAACAACTGACACTGCAGGAATACAAAGGATCATGAGAGATTACTACAAGAAACTCTATGCCAATAAAATGGACAACCTGGAAGAAATGGACAAATTCTTAGAAATGCACAACATGCCAAGACTGAATAAGGAAGAAATAGAAAATATGAACAGACCAATCACAAGAACTGTAATTGAAACTGTGATTAAAAATCTTCCAACAGGGCTTCCCTGGTGGCGCAGTGGTTGAGAGTCCGCCTGCCGATGCAGGGGACGCGGGTTCGTGCCCCGGTCCAGGAAATCCCACATGCCACAGAGCAGCTGTGCCCGTGAGCCATGGCCGCTGAGCCTGCGCGTCCGGAGCCTGTGCTCCGCAACGGGAGAGGCCACAACAGTGAGAGGCCCGTGTAACGCAAAAAAAAAAAAAAAAAAAAAAAAAAAAAAAATCTTCCAACAAACAAAAACCCTGGAGCAGATGGCTTCAGAGGCGAATTGTATCAAACATTTAGAGAAGAGCTAACACCTATCCTTCTCAAACTCTTCCAAAATATAGCAGAGGGAGGAACACTCCCAAACTCATTCTATGAGGCCACCATCACCTTGATACCAAAACTAGACAAGGATGTCACAAAGAAAGAAAACTACAGGCCCATATCACTGATGAACATACATGCAAAAATCCTCAACAAAATACTAGCAAACAGAATCCAACAGTACATTAAAAGGATCATACACCGTGATAAAGTGGAGTTTATTCCAGGAATGCAAGTATTCTTCAATACACGCAAATCAATCAATGTGATACACCATATTAACAAACTGAAGGAGAAAAACCATATGATCATCTCAATAGATTCTGAGAAAGCTTTTGACAAAATTCAACACCCATTTATGATAAAAACCCTGCAGAAAGTAGGCATAGAGGGAACTTTCCTCAACATAATAAAGGCCATATATGACAAACCCATAGCCAACATCGTCCTCAATGGTGAAAAACTGAAACCATTTCCAGTAAGATCAGGAACAAGACAAGGTTGCCCACTCTCACCATGCTTATTCAACATAGCTGTGAAAGTTTTACCCACAGAAATCTGAGAAGAAAAGGAAATGAAAGGAATCCAAATTGGGAAAGAAGAAGTAAAGCTGTGACTGTTTACACATGACATGATACTATACATAGAGAATCCTAAAGATGCTACCAGAAAACTACTACAGCTAATCAATGAATTTGGTAAAGTAGCAGGATACAAAATTAATGCACAGAAATCTCTTGCATTCCTGTACACTAATGATGATAAATCTGGAAGTGAAATCAAGAAAACACTCCCATTTACTATTGCAACAAAAAGAATAAAATACCTAGGAATAAACCTACCTAAGGGGACAAAAGACCTGTATGCAGAAAATTATAAGACACTGATGAAAGAAATTAAAGATGATACAAATAGATGGAGAGATGTACCATGTTTTTGGATTGGAAGAATCAACATTGTGAAAATAACTCTACTACCCAAAGCAATCTACAGATTCAATGCAATCCCTATCAAACTACCACTGGCATTTTTCACAGAACTAGAGCAAAAAAATTCACAATTTGTATGGAAACACAAAAGACCCCGAATAGCCAAAGCAATCTTGAGAACGAAAAATGGAGCTGGAGGAATCAGGCTCCCTGACTTCAGACTATACTACAAAGCTACAGTAATCAAGACAGTATGGTACTGGCACAAAAACAGAAAGATAGATCAATGGAACAGGATAGAAAGCCCAGAGATAAACCCACGGACATATGGTCACCTTATCTTTGATAAAGGAGGAAAGAATATACAGTGGAGAAAAGACAGCCTCTTCAATAAGTGGTGCCGGGCAAACTGGACAGCTATATGTAAAAGAATGAAAATAGAACCCTCCCTAACAACATACACAAAAATAAACTCAAAATGGATTAAATACCTAAATGTAAGGCCAGACACCATCAAACTCTTAGAGGAAAACATAGGCAGAACACTCTATGACATAAATCACAGCAAGATCCTTTTTGCCTCACTTCCTAGAGAAATGGAAATAAAAACAAAAATAAAAAAATGGGACCTAACGAAACTTAAAAGCTTTTGGCCAGCAAAAGAAACCACAAATAAGACCAAAAGACCTCCTTCAGAATGGGCAAAAATATGTGCAAATGAAGCAACTGACAAAGGATTAATCTCCAAAATTTACAAGCAGCTCATGCAGCTCAGTAACATAAAAAACAAATAATCCAATCCAAAATGGGCAGAAGACCTAAATAGACATTTCTCCAAAGAAGATATACAGATTGCCAACAACACTGAAAGAATGCTCAACATCATTAATCATTAGAGAAATGCGAATCAAAAGTACAATGAGATATCATGTCACACCAGTCAGAATGGCCATCATCAAAAAATCTAGAAACAATAAATGCTGTAGAGGGTGTGGAGAAAAGGGAACACTCTTGCACTGCTGGTGGAATGTAAATTGATACAGCCACTATGGAGAACAGTATGGAGGTTCCTTAAAAATCTACAAATAGAACTACCATATGACCCAGCAATCCCACTACTGGGCATATACCCTGAGAAAACCATAATTCAAAAAGAGTCATTTACCAAAATGTTCATTGCAGCTCTATTTACAATAGCCAGGACATGGAAGCAACATAAGTGTCCATCAACAGATGAATGGATAAAGAAGATAGGGTAAATATATACAATGGAATATTACTCAGCCATGAAACGAAACAAAATTGAGTTATTTGTAGTGAGGTGGATGGACCTAGAGTCTGTCATATAGAGTGAAGTAAGTCAGAAAGAGAAAATGAAAAATCTTATGCTAACACATATATATGGAATCTAAAGGGAAAAAAAAGTCATGAAGTACCTAGGGGTAAGATGGGAATAAAGACAAAGTCCTACTAGAGCATGGACTTGAGGATATTGGGAGGGGGAAGGGAAAGCTGTGACAAAGTGAGAGAGTGGCATGGACATATATACACTACCAATCGTAAAATAGATAGCTAGTGGGAAACAGCCACATCACACAGGGGGATCTGCTAGGTGGTTTGTGACCACCTAGAGGGGTGGGATAGGGAGGATGGGAGGGAGGTAGGTGCAAGAGGGAAGAGATATGGGAGCATATGTATATGTATAACTGATTCACTTTGTTTTAAAGCAGAAACTAACACACCATTGTAAAGCAATTATACTCCAGTAAAGATGTTAAAAGAAACCCCACAACCTACCTAAGGAGACAAAAGACCTGTATGCAGAAAACTATAAGACACTGATGAAAGAACTTAAAGATGATACAGGTGGGGAGATATACCATGTTCTTGGACTGGAAGCATCAACACTGAGAAAATGAATATACTACCTAAAGCAATCTACAGATTCAAGGCAATCCCTATCACACTACCAGTGTAATTTTCACAATACTAGAAGAAAAAATATCACAATTTGTATGGAAACACAAAAGACCCTGTATAGCCAAATCAATCTTGTGAAAGAAAAACGGAGCTGCAGGAATCAGGCTCTGTGACTTCAGACTATACTACAAAGCTACAGTAATGAAGACAATATGGTACTGGCACAAAAGAGAAATATAGATCAATGGAACAGGATAGAAAGCCCAGAGATTAAGCCATGCACATATGGTAGCCTTATCTCTGTTAGAGGAGGCAAGAATATATAATGGAGAAAAGACAGCCTCTTCAATAAGTGGTTCTGGGAAAACTGGACAGCTACATGTAAAAGAATGAACTTAGAACACTCCCTAACACGATACAAAAAAAAATCTCAAAATGGATTAAAGACCTAAATATAAAGTCAGACACTATGAAACTCTTAGAGGAAAACATAGGCAGAACACTCTATAACATAAATCACAGCAAGATAATTTTTGAACCACCTGCTAGAGAAATGGAAATAAAAACAAAATAAACAAATGGGAGCTAATGAACCTTAAAACCTTTTGCACAGCAAAGGAAACAAGAAACAAGTAGAAAAGACAACCCTCAGAATGGTAGGTAATATTTACAAATGAAGCAACTGACAAAGAATTAATCTCCCAAATATACAAGCAGCCCATGCAGCTCAATATCAAAAACCAAACAACCCAATAAAAAAATGGGCAGAAGTCCTAAATAGACAATTCTCCAAAGAGGACATAAAGATGACCAGGAAACACATTTAAAGATGCTCAACGTCACTAATCATTTGAGAAACACAAATCAAAAATACAATGAGGTAACACCTCACACCAGTCAGAATGGCCATCATCAAAAATCTACAAACAATAAATGCTGGAGAGGGCGTGGAGAATAGGGAACGTGCTTGCACTGTTGGTGGCAATGTAAATTGATACAGCCATTATGGAGAACATTATGGAGGTTCCTTAAAAAAATTAAAAATAGAGCTACCATATGACCCAGCAATCCCACTACTGGGCATATACCCTGAGAAAACCATAATTCAAAAAGAGTAATGTACCCCAATGTTCACTGCAGCACTATTTACATTAGCCAGGAAATGGAAGCAACCTAAGTGTCCATTGATGGATGAATAGATAAAGAAAATGTGGCACACATATACAAAGGAATATTACCCAGCCATAAAAAGAAACAAAATTGAGTTTTTTTGTGGTGAGGCGGATATACCTAGAGTCTGTCATACACAGTGAAATAAGTCAGGAAAAGAAAAACAAACACTGTGTGCTAACACATATATATAGAATCTAAAAAAAAAAGTTTCTGCTGAACCTAGGTGTAGGACAGGAATAAAGACACAGACCTACTAGAGGATGGACTTGAGGACACAGGGAGGGTGAAGGGTAAGCTGGGACGAAGTGAGAGAGTGACATTGACATATATTCACTACCAAATGTAAAATAGATAGTGGGAAGCAGCTGCATAGCACGGGGAGATCAGTTGGGTGCTTTGTGACCACCTAGAGGGGTGGATAGGGTGGGTGGGAGGGAGACGCAAGAGGGAGGAGATATGGGGATATATGTATATGTATAGCTGAGTCACTTTGTTATAAAGCAGAAACTAACACACCATTGTAAAGCAACTATACTCCAATAAAGATGTTAAAAAAAAAGAGATTGCTTTGGCTATTTGGGTTTATTGTGTCTCCAAACAAATTTTAAGATTTTTTGTTCTAGTTGTGTAAAAAATGCTATTGGTAATTTGATAGGGATTTCATTGGCTCTGTAGATTGTTTTGGGTAATATAGTCATTTTCAGAATATTGATTCTTCAAATCCAAGGACATGGTGTATCTCTCCATCTGTTTGCATCATCTTTCATTTCTTTCATCAGTGTCTTATAGCTTTCTTAGTACAGGTCTTTTATCTCCTTAGGTTGGTTTATTCCTAGGTATTTTATTTTTTTGCTGCAATGGTGAATGGAATTGTTTCCTTAATTTCTTTTTCTGATCTTTCACTGTCATTGTATAGGAATGCAAGATATTTCTGTGCATAAATTTTGTATCCTGCAACTTTACCAAATACTTTGATTAGCTCTAGTAGTTTTCCGGTGGCATCTTTAGGATTCTCTATGTGTAGTATCATGTCATCTGCAAACAGTGACGGCTTTACTTCTTTTCCTATTTGGATTTCTTTTGCTTCTCTGATTGCCATGGCTAGGACTTCCAAAGCTATGTTGAATAGTATTGGTAAGAGTGGGCATCCTTGTCTTGTTCCTCATGTTAGAGAAATTGCTTTCAGTTTTTCACCATTGAGAATGATGTTTGCTGTGGGTTTGTTGTATATGGCCTTTATTATGTTGAGGTCGGTTCCATGTATGCCCACATTCTGAAGAGTTTTTTTTTTTTATCATAAATGGGTGTTAAATTTTGTCCAAAGCTTTTTCTGCACCTATTGAGAGGATCATATGGTTTTTATTCTTCAATTTGTTAATATGGTGTATCACATGGATTGATTTGCATGTATTGAAGAAGGCTTGCAGCCCTTGGATAAATCTCACTTGATAATGGTGTAAGATCTTGTTCATGTATTGTTGGATTCTGTTTGTTAGTATTTTGTTGAGGATTTTTGCATCTATATTCATCAGTGATAATGGTCTGTAATTTTCTTTTTTTGTAGTATCTTTGTTGGCTTTTGTTATCAGGGTGATGGTTGCCTTGTACAATGAGTTTGAGCGTGTTCCTTCCTCTGCAATTTCTTGGAAGAGTTTGAGAAGGATGGGTATTAGCTCTTCTCTAAATATTTGATAGAATTCACCTGTGAAGTCATCTGGCCTGGACTTCTGTTTGTTGGATGTTTTTTTTTTTTTTTTTTTTTTTTTTTTTTTTGCAGTATGTGGGCCTCTCACTGTTGTGGCCTCTCCCATTGAGGAGCACAGACTCCGGAAGTGCAGGCTCAATGGCCATGGCTCACAGGCCAGCTGCTCCACGGCATGTGGGATCTTCCCGGACTGGGGCATGAACCCGTGTCCCCTGTATCGGCAGGTGGACTCTCAACCACTGCCCCACCAGGGAAGCCCTGTTGGATGGTTTTTAATCATAGTTTCAATTTTATTACTTGTGATTGGTCTGTTCATATTTTATATTTAATCCTGGTTCAGTCTTGGATGGTTATACCCTTCTAAGAATTTGTCCATTTCTTCCAGGCTGTCCATTTTATTGGCATATAGTTGCTTATAGTATTCTTTTATGCTACTTTTATTTCTGCGGTGTCTGTTGTAACTTCTCCCTTTTCATTTCTAATTTTATTGATTTGATTCCTCTCTCTTTCCTTTCTTGATGAGTCTTGCTTAATGTTTGTCAATTTTGTTTATCTTCTCAAAAACCAGTTTTTAGTTTTATTGATATTTTCTATTGTTTTCTTTGTTTCTATTTCATTTATTTCTTTTCTGATCTTTATGATTTCTTTCATTCTACTAAGTTTGGGATTTGTTTCTTCTTCTTTCTCTAATTCCTTTAGGTGTAAGGTTAGATTGTTTATTTGAAATTTTTCTTGTTTCTTGATGTAGGATTTTATTGCTATAAACTTCCCTCTTCAAACTGCTTTTGCTTCATCCCATAGGTTTTGGGTCATTTTGTTTTCATTGTTATTTGTCTCTAGGTATTTTTTGTCTTCCTCTTTTATTTCTTCAGGGATATCTTGGTTATTTAGTAGCATATTGTTTAGCCTCATGAGTTTCTGTTTTTTACGTTTTTTTTTTTTTTACTGTAATTTATTTCTAGTCTGATAGTGTTGTGGTCAGAAAAGATGTTTGATATGCTTTCAATTTTCTTAAAGTTACCGAGGTTTGATTTGTGACCCTAGATGTGATCTATCCTGGAGAATGTTCCGTGTGCACTTGAGAAGAAAGTTTAATCTATTGTTTTTGGATGGAATGTCCTATAAATATCAATGAAATCTATCTGGTCTATTGTGTCATTTAAAGTTTGTATTTCCTCATTAATTTTCTGTCTGGGTGATCTGTCCATTGGTGTAAGTGGGGTGTTAGGGTCCCCCACTATTATTATGTTACTGTCTATTTCCACTTTTATAGTTTTTAACACTTGCCTTGTCGAGTGCATATATATTTATAATTTTTATATTGTCTTCCTGGACTGACCCTTTGGTCACTATGTTGTGTCCTTCCTTGTCTCTTTTAACATTCTTTATATTAACGTCTACTTTGTCTGATATGTGTATTGTTACTCCAGCTTTATTTTGATATCCATTTGCATGGAATATCTTTTTCCTTCCCCTCACTTTCTGTCTGTATGTGTTCCTAGGTCTGAAGTGGGTCTCTTGTCAACAGTATATATATGAGTCTTGTTTTTGTATCTATTCAGTGAACCTCTGTCTTTTGGTTGGAGCATTTAATCCATTCACATTTAAGGTTATTATGTTTATGTATGTTCCTATTACCAACTTCTCAATTGTTTTTTGTTTGTTTCTGTAAGTCCTTTTCTTCTCTTGTGTTTTCCGCCGAGAGAAGTTCCTTTAGCATTTGTTGTAGAACTTGTTTTTTGGTGCTGAATTCTCCTAGAATTTACTTGTTTGTAAAGCTTTTGATTTCTCCATCGAATCTGAAGGAGATCCTTGCTTGGTAGAGTATTCCTGGTTTTAAGTTCTTCCCTTTTATCACTTTAAATATATCATACCACTCCCTTCTGGCTTGAAGAATTTTTGCTGAGAAATCAGCTGTTAACCATATGGGAGTTCCTTTGCATGTTATTTGTCATTTTTCCCTTGTTGCTTTTAATAATATTTATTTGTCTTTAATTTTTGTCAATTTGATCACTATGTGCTTAGGTTTGTTTCTCCTCGGGTTTTTCCTACCTGGGACTCTAGGCACTTCCTGGACTTGGGTGGCTATTTCTTTTCACATGTTAGGGAAGTTTTTGTCTATAATGTCTTCAAATATTTTCTCATGTATTTTCTCCCTCTCTTCTCCTTGTGGGACCCCTATAATGAGAATGTTGTTGCATTAAATGTTGTCCCAGAGGTCTCTTAGGCTGTCTTCATTTCTTTTCATTCTTTTTTCTTTTTCTGTTCCACGACAGTGATTTCCACCATTCTGTCTTCCAGGTCACTTATTTGTTCTTCTCCCTCAGTTATTTGGCTATTGATTCATTCTAGTGGATTTTTCATTTCAGTTATTGTATTGTTCATCTCTGTTTGTTTGCTTTTTTATTATTGTTTGTCTTTGTTAAATGTTTCTTGCATCTTCTCGATCCTTGCCTCCATTCTTTTTCTGAGGTCCTGGATCATCTTCACTATCATTATTCTGAATTCTTTTTCTGGAAGCTTACCTACCTGCACTTCATTTAGTTTTTTTCCGTTTTTTTTTTTCTTTTTCCTTCATCTGGGACATAGTTCTCTGCCTTTTCATTTCGTCTTTCTGTGATTGTGGTTTTCATTCAGTGGGCTGCAAGATTGTAGTTGTTCTTGCTTCTGCTGTCTGTCCCCTGGTGGATTGATCCTTTATTATATTGTTGGATTCTGTTTGCTAGTATTTTCTTGTGGATTATTGCATCTATGTGCATCAGTGATACTGATTTTTTTATTTTTTGTGGTATCTTTGTCTGGTATCAGAGAGGTGTTGGTCTCAGAGAACAAGCTTGGGATTGTTTCTGCCTCTGCAACTGTTTGGAAGAGTTTCAGAAGGATAGGTGTTACCTCTACTCTAAATATTTGGTAGAATTCGCCTGTGAAGCCATCTGGTCCTGGACTTTGTTAGTTGAAAGTTTTTGTACCTATGGAGACAAAAGACCTGTAGTCTGAAAACTAAGATGCCGATGAAAGTAATCAAAGGTTACACAAACAGTTGGAAAGATATACCATGTTCTTGGATTGGAAGAATAATATTGATAAAATGAATATACTATCCAAGGCAATCTACACATTTAATGCAACCCTATCAAATTACCAATGGCATTTTTCACAGATTAGAACAATAAATATTAAATCTTGTGTGGAAACACAAAAGACCATGAGTAGCCAAAGAAGAAAGAAAGAAAAATGAAAAAGAAAAAGAAAAAAAGAAAAAGAAAATGGATCCAAAAAAGAAAAAAGAAAAGCCAAAAACCCAAAAAAGAAAAATGGACCAGGAGAAATCAGGCTTCCTGACTTCAGACTATACTACAAAGCTACAGTAGTCAAAACAGTATGTTACTGGTGCAAGGACAGAAATATAGATCAATGGAACAGGATAAAGATCCCTGAAATGATGTTACACACCTATGGTCAGTTAATCTATGGCAAAGGAGACAAGAATATACAACGGAGAAATGGCAGTCTCGTCCATAAATGGTGCTGGGAAAACTGGACAGCTACATGTATAATAATAAAATGAGAAAATTCTGTAACACCACACACAAATACAAACTCAAAATGGATTAAAAACCTAAATATAAGACTGGATACTCCAAAGCTCTTAGAGTAAAACATAGGCAGAACACTCTCTGACATAAATCACAGCAATGTCTTTTTGGATCCACCTCCTAGAGTAATGGAAATAAAAACAAAAATAAACAAATGAGACCTAATTGAACTTAAAAGTTTTTGCACATGAAAGGTGACCATAAACAAAACGGAAAGACAACCCACAGAATGGGAGAAATTACTTGCAAAAGAAGTAACCAACAAGGAATTAATCTCCAGAATACAAAAACAGCTCTTGCCACTCAATAGCAAAAAACAAACACAAACAACCCAATCAAAAAATCAGCAGAAGATCTAAATAGACATTTCTCCAAAGAAGACTTTACCGACGGCCAAAAAAGCACATGAAAAGATGCTCAAATTCGCTTATCATTAGAGAAGTGCAAATCAAACCTCACACTGGTCAGAATGACCATTATCAAAAAGTCTACAAACAATAAATGCTGGAGAGGGTGTGGAGAAAATTGTACCCTCCTACACTGTTGGTGGGAAGGTAAATTGTACAACCACTATGGAGAACAGTATGGAGGTTCCTTAAAAAACTAAAAACAGAGGTATCATATGATCCTTCAATCCCATTCCTGGGCAATATCTGGAGAAAACCATACTTCAAAAACATACATGTCCCCCAAGGTTCATGGCAGCACTATTTCCAATAGCCAAGCCATGGAAGCAACCTAAATGTCCATCAACAGATGAATGGATAAAGAAGATGTGGTACATATATACAATGGACTATTACTCAGCCATAAAAAAGAATGAAATAATGTCATTTGCAACAACATGGATGGATCTAGAGATTATCATGCTAAATGAAGTTAAGTCAGAGAAAGACAAATAACATATGCTATCACTTATATGTGGAATATTAAAAAATGATGCAAATGAACTCATTTACAAAACAGAAACAGACTCACAGACTTAGAAGACAAACATGATTACCAAAGGGGAGACTGGGGGGAGAGAGGGATAAATTAGGAGGTTGGATTAATATATATACACTACTATATATCAATATAAAATAGATAATCAACAAAGACCTACTGTACACCACAGGGAACTCTACTCAATACTCTGCAATACCCTATATGGGAGAAGAATATGAAAAAGGATATGTAAATGTATAACTAAATCACTTTGCTGTACTCCTGAAACTCATACAACATTGTAACTCAAATATGCTCCAATGTAAAAAAAAAAAAAAGAAAAAGAAAAAAGAAAACTAACTTAGATATCTTCTCTGGTAAATACCACCAAATGTCTTAAGACCTCTTCCAAAAAATAGAATGGGAGGAAATACTTCCCAAATATGGGACCAGTATTACTCTGACACCAAAACCAGAAAACGATATATCAAGAAAAGGAAACTACAGACCAATGTCTTTTATGAATACAGGTGCAAAAATCCGCAACAAAAATGTACCCAAGAACATTAAAAAAAAAATGCACACCATGATAAAATGGGAATCATCTCAGGAATGTCAGTTTCGTTCAACATATGAAAATCAATCAGTGTAATATACCATATTGATTAAATTAAGGACAAAACCACAGGATAGTCTCATAGACAAATAAAAAACATTTGATAAAATCTAATATTCTTTCATGATAAAATTAAACTATACCCTAGGAATACATGGAGATTTCCTCAAGCTGATAAAGGGACTCTAAGAAAAACCCACAGTTAACATACTTAATGGTGATAGGCCAAAAGCTTTCCCCTCATACCAGGAAGAAAACAAGTATTAATATTCTTGGTAATTTTATTCAACATTGTTATTGAAGTTATAGCCAAGACAGTTACACATGCAAAAGAAAGAAAAACCATCCAAGCTCGAAAGGAAGAAGTAAAACTGTTTCCACTTACAGATGATATATTTTATGTAGAAAAATCTAAGGAATCCATGAATGAATGATTAGAATTAATAACTAAATTCAGCAGTGTTGCAGAATATTAGATCAGTATACAAAAACTAATTATATTTCCATACACTAGCAATAAAAAATCTTAAAATGAAATTAAGAAAATTCCATTTATAATATCTTCAAAAATAATAAAATTCTTAGGAATAAACTTAACAAGTAAGTGCAAGACATAGACTCTGAAAATTCCAAAACCTCATAGAAAGACATTAATGACCTAAATAAATGAAAAGTCATCCTCTGTTTATGGATTGGAAGACTTATTGTTAATATGGTGATACTACAAAAAAACATCTACAGTCATGATGCAGTTCCTATCAAAATTCAGGAATATCTTTTGCAGAAATTAATCAGCTGACCCTAAAATTTATATGGAAATGCAAGCCTGAATAGCCAAAACAATGTGTAAAAGAACATAATTAGAAAATTGTTATTACAAAAGTATAGTTTTACTTATACTTACTAGCTATGAAACTGAAAAACTTACCTAGCCTCTCTGAGCTTCAATTTTAACATTTGTAAAGTGGTGATAATACTACCTCATGGTAAAGAGTAAATAAGACAAAAAATGTAATGAAATTTATAAATCATGAATCAGTTTAAAAGTTCAATAAATATTTATGAAGTACTTGATATAGGCCAGGCATTATTTGTCATACAAAGATGTATAAACAGCCCCTGACCTCAAAAAATATACAAAATTAATGAATCTTTACAAGTGGAGTGCAAATAGCACAGACACTGTAGTCAGAGACTATGTTTAAGTCTTATTAGCTCTGCTATTCCTCAGGCAAAGGATCTTATATAATTCCCCTAAATTCATTGCATTTTAGTTTCCTGATGTTAGGTAGAGATAATGATAAATTCCCTACATTGTGAAACTGATTTTTTGAAGGTAAGTTGATATAAACTATAATAATAAAACCACTTTTATTATGAAAGTTAAGTAGCATATTCTGAGTTCATCTACAGCACACTAAACTGTCACTATGTCTTTACATACATAAAAGCAATAGGTGTAGTAGATGTTGGTGTGGGAACTATATTCAACCTCCTTTTTTAAAAGAGTTTTATTGAGATACAACCCATATACCATGCAATTCATTCACTCAAATTATTTAATTTAATGATTTTTGGTATATTCACTGATATGTGCAACCATCATCAGTAAAGTTTAGAACATTTTATCACCTCATAAAAAACCCCCAAGTGTTCATAGATTAGAATATTTAATATTGTTAAGACATCATTACTTCTCAAAGTGATCTACAGATTTAAGGCAACCCCTATTAAAATTCCAATGGCATTTCTTGCAGAAAAAGAAAAATCCACCCTAAAGTTCATAAGGAATCTCAAAGTACCCAGGATAGCCAAAACAATCTTGACAAAGAAGAACAAAGTTGGAGGTCTCACACTTCCTGATTTCAAAACTTATTACAAAGTTATACAATAAAAACAGTGTGGCACTGGGATAAAGGCAGACATATAGGCCAATGGAATACAACATACAGCCCAGAAATAAACCCTCACATATACAGTCAAACTATTTTCTACAAGGGTGCCAAGTCCATTGAATGGGATAAAAGACAGTCTTTTCATCAAATGGTATTGGAGAAACTGGATAGCTACATAAAAAATAATGAACTTGAACCCTTACCAAATAACATACAAAAAATTAGCTCAAAATGGACCTAAATGTAAAAGCTAAAACTATAAAATTCTTAGAATAAATTATATAGGAAAAGTTTCATGATATTGGATTTGTCAATAATTTCTTTGATATGACACCAAAGAATAGGCGTCAAAAGTAAAAATAAATATATTGGACTCTATCAAACTTAAAAACTTCTGAGCATCGAAGTACACAATCAACAGAGTGAAAAAAGAAACCTATGGAATGGAAGAAAATATTTGTAAAATACATATCTGAAAGGGGATTAATAGCCAGAATGTATAAAGAATTCCTAAAACTCCACAAAAAAACTAAAAATGGACAAAAGATGTGAATAGACAATTTCCCATAGATAGAGACATGGCCAATAAGCACAAAAAAGATGCTCAACATCACTAATCATTAGGGAAATGAAAATTAAAACCACAATGAGATACCACCTCACACTCACTAGGGTGGTTATTATCAAAATACACACACAAACACACACACACACACAGAAAATAATAAGTGTTGACAAGGATGTGGAGAAATTCTAAGTCTGTACACTGTTTCAGGAAATGTAAAATGGTGCAGCCACCATGGAAAACAGTATGCAGCCTTCTCAAAAAATAAAAAAAAAAGAATTATCATACGATCTAGCAATTCCACTTCTGGGTATATACACCAATGAATTTAAAGCAGGCTCTCAAAGACATATTTGTACACCCATGTTCATTGCAGCATACTCACAATACCCAAAAGGTGGAAGCAACCAAATTCTCCATCAGTGGATGAATGGATAAGCAAATTGTGGTATACACATATAATGGAATATTCAGCCTTAAAAGGGAAGGAAATTCTGACACCTGCTACAACATGGATGAACCTTGAGGACATTATGCTAAATGAAACAAGCCAGTCACAAAAAGACAAATACTTCATAATTCCACCTATATAAGATATCTATAATAGACAAATTCAGAAACAGGAAGTAGAATTGTGGTTGCCAGGGACTGTGGGAAGGGAGAAAAGGGGATTTGTTGTTCAATGGATTTAGAGTTTCAGTTTTGCAGGATTAACAGCTTCTAGAGATCTACTGCACAACAATATGTTTATAGGTACTAGTAGTGTACTGTACATATAAAAATGGGTTACATGGTAAATTTTATGTTATGTGGTTTTTACCAGAAACAAATATTTAAATAAAATTTTAAAATTCCAATGCACATGGCTTGTTATGACAGAATGAGAAAGAGACAGTCTATTTAAATTTTAAAAAATGGTTAAGATGGTAAAATGTATGTAATGTGCTTTTAACCACAAGTAAAAATAAAAAATATATATATACACTGAAACCTTTAGCTTTCACACACCTATTCCCACATCCTCACTCCAAACCCTAAATATCCACTAATAAATTTTCTATAGATTTTCCTGTTCTGACTCTCATATGAAAAAAATCATGTAATATCTATTCTTTTGTAACTGGCTTCTTTCACTTAGTGTAATGTTTTCAAGATTCATCCATGCTATAGCATGCATCAGTACATAATCTTTTTTATGGTTGAATATGTGTGGATATTCATATTTTATTGTCTGGATGTAACACATTTTGCTTATCCATTCATCTACTGATGGACATGGGTTGTTATCATCTTTTGGCTACTGAAAATGATGCTGCTATAAATATTCACATACAAGTGACTGTGTGAACACATTTTTTCATTTCTCTTGGGTATAAATGCATGAATGGAGTTTCAGCGTCTTATGGTAATTCTATGTTTAATAGAATGCATAACTGCCATACTGTCTTCCAAAGGGGCAGCACCATTTAACATTCCCACCAGCAATGTAGGAGGCTTCTGATTCCTCCACATCTTTGTCAACATTTGTTGTTACCTGATTAAAAAAAAATCTAGCCATCCTTGTGGGTGCAAAGTAGTATCTCATTGTGGTTTTGAATTGCATTTCCCTGATGATGCCAAGCATCTTTTCATATGCTTATTGGCCATTTGTATATCTTGAGAAATGTCTATTCAGATTCATTGCCCATTTAAAAATTGGGTTGTCTTTTTTATTAAGTTGTAAGTGTTCTTTAAATGCTTGGAATAAATCCCAATTAATCATAATATATAATTCTTTTAAAAATGTTTCTGGATTTTGTTTGCTAGTATTTTGTTGAGGATTTTTGTGCCCATATTCATAAGATATATTGGCCTGTAGTTTTCTTGTGATGTCTTTGTCTGCTTTTCATATGGGGAATGATATTGGCCTCATAAAATGATTGTAAAGTGTTCCCTTCTCTTCTATTTTTTTGGAAGTGTGTGAAGAATTGGTATTAATTCTTCTTTGAGTGTTTGATAAATTTAGCCAAGAAGCCATCTGGGTCTGGGTTTTTCTTCATGCATAGTTATTATTATGATGATATTTGATATTGTTATTATTATTATTGCTGATGAAATCTCTTCATTTGTTAAATGTCTATTTAGATGGTCTTTTTTTTGAGCCAGTTTCGGTAGTTTGTGCCTTTCTAGGAATTTTCCCATTTAATCTAAGTCCTCTAATTTCTTTAAATACAATTGTCATAGGATTCCTTTATAATACATTTTTATTTCTGTAAAGTTGACAGCAACATTCCTTCTTTCATCTTTGATTCTAGTAATCTGAGTATTTCTTGGTCAAACTAGACAAAGGGTTGTTAATTTTGTTGAACCAGCTTTTGGTCTCATTGATTTTCTCTATTGTTATTCTATTCTTTATTTCATTAATTTCCACTACAATCTTTATTATTTCATTTCTTCCTCCTGCATTTCATTTAGTTTGCTGTTTTTTCTCCAGTGTCTTAGATTTTTCCTTTTTTTCACTATGGACATTTATGGCTATAATTTCCCCTCTGAACACTGTTTTAGCTGCATCCCATAGCCTTTGGCATTTTGTGTCTTCCTTTTCATTCACCTCAAAGCACTTTCTGATTTCCCTTTTTATTTCTTCTTTGACTCATTGGTTGTTTTAAGAGTGTGCTGTTTAATTTCCACATATTTGTGAGTTTCCTAATTTTTTCTTGTTGTTGGTTTTTAATTTTATTCTTTTGTGTTCAGAGAACATATTTTTTATTATTATTTATGGCCACAAATATAGTCTATCCTGAAGAATGTTCCATACGCAGTTAAGAGAATGTACATTATATTGTTGTTGGGTGAAGTGGTCTATAAATGTCTGCTACGTCTAGTTCATTTTTTATGTTGATCAAGTCTTCGATTTCCTTAGTGATCTTCATCTTCTGTCTAGTTATTCTAACCTTGCTGAATGTAATGTAGATTTTCTATTTCTTCTTTCATTTCTGTTTATGCTTTATGTATATTCATGTTCTCTTGTTAGATGCATATGTTTATAATTGTTATATCTTCCTGATGGATTGATCCTTTCATCATTATAAAATGTCCCTCTTTACCTCTAGTAACCTTCTTTTAAAAGTCTATATTCTATATTATTATAGCTACTCGTTTCCCTGTGATGCTCTGTACATGAAATATTTTTTTCAACTTTTTACTTTCAAACTATTTGTGTCTTTGAATTTAAAGTGTATTTCCTAAAAAAAGAAAGAAAGAAACCCACAGCAAACCTTTCCTGACTGTCAAAACTCTCCTAATCCTACAGTAACTTGTAAGTCATGTTACGTGAGGTAAGTCTTGGAAGCACTACAGCAGCCTGTGCCCTTTGTTCTATAACAGGATAACTGGCTCTAGAGCTTCTGGACAGCAGAACTTATTGCTGTTTTTTTTTAATCGTTAAGCCATCTCATCTAAGGTTTTTGGTTTGTTTGAGAAGTGAACTTGTTTTATAGATTATATCTATCTATCTATCTATCTATCTATCTATCTATCTATATATATATATACATACATATGCAGTGTTTGTATAAAGCAGAATGCCTGTCCTTCCTGATTATTTTTGTACCATATTGTAAATTATATTATTTATTCTTTACCCATTTTAGGAATAAAGGGAGTTTGGTTATTTAATATAATAAACAAAAGCTGTTAAACTTCTTATGTTTCAATTTCCAGTTCAACTTGTAAATCTGTTTTTATTATTGTGCATAAATACATACTAATACTTGATCTAAAAAAATAAAGTATATTTCCTGTTGTCAATAAATAGTTGGAGCATGTATTTTTATCTAGTCTGACCATCTCTGCCTTTTGATAGAATTGCTTAATTCATACACCTGTAATGCTTACTGATATAGTTGTATTTACATTTGCCATTTTACTTTTTGTTTTCTATGTCTCACCTCTTTTTCCTTCTCTATTCCTCCCTTACTGCTTTCTTTTGCATTTATTGAATATTTTTATATGTAACATTTAAATATCATTAAAGATTTTCTGTGGAAAATGCCATTGGTAATTTGATAAGGATTATATTGAATCTGTAGATTAATTTGGGTAATTCAGTCATTTTCACAATATTGATTTTTCCAATCCAGGAACATGGTATATCTCTCCATCTGTTTGTGTTCTTTGATTGTCTTTGATTTCTTTCATCAGTGTCTTATTGTTTTCTGCATACAGGTTTTTGCCTCCTTAGATAGGTTTATTCCTACGTATTTTATTCTTTTTGTTGCAATGGTAAATGGGAGTGTTTCCATAGTTTCTCTTTCTGATCTTTCATTGTTAGTGTATAGGAATGTGAGATTTCTGTGTATTAATTTTGTATCCTGCAACATTACTAAATTCGTTGATTAGTTCCAGTAGTTTTCTGGTGGCATCTTTAGGATATTCTATGTACAATATCATGTCATCTGCAAGCAGTGACAGTTTTACTTCTTTCCCAATTTGGATTCCTTTTATTTCTTTTTCTTCTCTGATTGTGTTGGCTAGGAGTTCCAAAACTATGTTGAATAATAGTAGTGAATGAACACCCTTGTCTAGTTCCTGATCTTAGGGGAAACGCTTTCAATTTTTCACCATTGAGAATGATGTTTCCTGTCGGTTAGTCATACATGGTCTTTAATTTTTGAGGTAGGTTCTCTCTATGCCCACATTCTGGAGGGTTTTTATCATAAATTGGTGTTGAATTTTTTCAAAACCTTTTTATGCATCTATTGAGATGATCATATGATTTTTATTTTTCAGTTTGTTAATATGGTGTATCACATTGATTGATTTGTGTATATTGAAGAATCCTTGCATTGCTGGGATAAATCACACCTGATCAGGGTATATGATCCTTTTAATGTGTTGTTGGATTCTGTTTGCTAGTGTGTTGTTGAGATTTTTATGTCTATGTTCATCAGTGATATTGGTTGGTAATTTTCTTTTTTTCTCTTATCTTTGTCTGGTTTTTGTATCAGGGAGATTGTGGCCTCATGGAACGAATTTGGGAGTGTTCCTTGCTCTTCAATTTTTTGGAAGAGATTGAGAAGAAAAGGTGTTAGGTCTTCTCTAAATGTTTCATAGAATACGCCTGTGAAGCCATCAGGTCCTGGACTTTTGTTTTTTGGAATTTTTAAAATCACAGTTTCAGCTTCATTACTTGTGATTTGTCTGTTCATATTTTCTATTTCTTCCTGGATCAGTCTTGGAAGGTTGTACTTTTCTAAGAATTTGTCCATTTCTTCCAGGTTGTCCTTTTTATTGGCATATAATTGCTTGTAGTAGTCTCTTATGATCCTTTGTATTTCTGTGGTGTCGGCTGTAACTTTTCCTTTTTCATTTTTAATTTTATTGATTTGCGTCTTCTCCCTTTTTTTCTTAGTGAGTCTGGTTATAGATTTATCAATTTTTTTATCTCCTCAAAGAACCAGCTTTGAGTTTCATTGATGTTTGCTATTGTTTTCTTCATTTCTATTTCATTTATTTCTGCTCTGATCTTTATGATTTCTTTCCTTCTGCTAACTTTGGTATTTTGTTTTCTTTCTTTCTCTATTTGCTTTAGGTGTAGTTTAGGTTGTTTATTTGAGATTTTCCTTGTTTCTCTAGGTAGGATTGTATTGTTATAAACTTCCCTCTTAGAACTTCTTTGCTGCATCCCATAGGTTTGGGGTCATTGTGTTTTCATTATCATTTGATTCTAAGTTTTTCTTTGTTTGATTTTCTTTTTGATTTCTGCAGTGATCTCTTGGTTATTTAGTAGCATATTGTTTAGCCTCTATCTGTTTGTGTTTTTTACAGATATTTTCCCTGTAATTGATTTCTAGTCTCACAGTGTTGTGGTTGGAGAAGGTGCTTGATACTATTTCAGATTTCCTAAATTTAGTTAGGCTTGATTTGTGGCCCATGAAGTGATCTATCCTGGAGAATGTTCCATGTGCACTTGAGAAGAATGTGTATTCTGATGCTTTTGGATGGAATGTCCTATAAATATCAACTATGTCTATCTGGTCAACTTTGTCATTTAAGGCACTTGTTTCTTTATTAATTTTCTGTCTGGATGATCTATCCATTGATATAAGTGTGATGTTAAAGTCCCCCACTCTTACTGTGTTACTGTTGATTTCCCCTTTTATGGCTGTTAGCATTTGCCTTATATATTGAGGTGTTCCTATGTTGGGTGCAGAAATGTTTACAATTGTTATATCATCTTCTTGGATTGATCCCTTATTCATTATGCAGTGTCCTTCCTTGTCTCTTGTAATAGTCTTTATTTTAAAGTCTATTTTATTTGATATGAGTATTGCTACTCCAGCTTTCTTTTGATTTCCATTTGCACAGAATATCTTTTTCCATCCCCTTGCTTTCCGTCTGTATGTGTCCCTAGGTCTGAAGTGGGTCTCTTGTAGACAGCATATATCCAGGTCTTGTTTTTGTATCCATTCAGCCAGTCTGTGTCTTTTAGTTGGAGCATATAATCCTTTTACATTTAAGGTTATTATCAATACGTATGTTCTTATTACTATCTTCTTAATTATTTTGGGTTTGGTTTTGTAGGTCTGTTTCTTCTCTTGTGTTTCCCACCTAGAGAAGTTCCTTTAGCATTTGTTGTAAAGCTGATTTGGTGGTGTTGAATTCTCTTAGCTTTTGCTTGTTTGTAAAGCTTTTGATTTCTCTGTTGAATCTGATTGAGATCTTTGCTGGGTAGAGTAATCTTGGTTGTACTTTTTTCCTTTCATCACTTTAAAAATATGCTGCTACTCCCTTCTGGCCTGAAGAGTTTCTGCTGAAAAATCAGCTGATAACCTCACAGGGATTCCCTTGTATTTTATTGGTTGCTTTTCCCTTGTTGCTTTTAATATTTTTTCTTTGTATTTAATTTTTGTTAGTTTTATTTATATGTGTCTCAGCATGTTTTTCCTTTGGTTTATTCTGTATGGGACTCTCAGTGCTTCCTCGACTTGTGTGACTATTTCCTTTCCCATGTTAGGGAAGTTTTTGACTATAATCTCTTCAAATATTTTCTCAGACTGTTCCTCTTTCTCTTCTTCTCTACAACCCCTACAATTCAAATGTTGTTTCACTTAATGTTGTCCCAGAGGTCTCTGAGAATGTCTTCTTTTCTTTTGATTCTTTTTTCTTTATTCTTCTCCACAGCAGTTATTTCCATCATTCTAGCTTCCAGCTCACTTATTCATTTTCTGCCTCAGTTACTCTGCTATTGATTCCTTTTAGTGTATTTTACATTTCAGTTATTGTGTTGTTCATCACTGATTTTTCTTTAGTTCTTCTAGGTCCTTGTTAACCATTTCTTGTACCTTCTCGATCTGTACCACTATTCTATTTCTGAGATCTTGGATCATCTTTGCTATCATTACTTTGGATTCTTTTTCAGGTATATTGCCTATTTCATCTTCTTTTATTTGGTCTTGTGGGTTTTTACCTTGCTCTTTCATCTGCAGCATATTTCTCTGTCATCTCATTTTGCCTAACTTACTGCATTTATGGTCTTTCTTCAGGCTGCAGTGTTGTAGTTCCTTTTGCTTCTGTTTTCTGCCCCTTGGTGGGTGAGGTTGGTCCAGGGGCTTGTGTAGGCTTCCTTGTGGGAGGGACTGGTGCTTGCACTCTGATACGTGGAGTTGAATCTTTTCCCTCTGATGGGCAGGGATGCATCAGGGGGTGTCTTTTGGGGTATCTGTGAGATTAGTATGACTTTTGGCAGCCTGTCTGCTGGTGGGTGGGGCTATTTTCCTGTCTTGCTGGTTGTTTGACATGACATTTTCAGCACTGGAACCTTCAAGCAGTTGGGTGGAGCCAGATCTTGGTGTTGAGATTTATACCTTCTTGGGGAGCACATGGTGGTTAATATTCCCTGGGCCTGGAAATACTCTGGTGGTCCAGCCTCCTAGACTTGGCACTCCCACTCTGGATGTCCAGACCCGACCCCTGGCCAGGGAACTGACAGCCTGCAAGCTGTGAAGTGCAGCCAGAGGAAATAGAAAAAGAAAAGAAAGAAAACATACAAAGAAAACACAAGACAAATATGAAAAACAAAAGCAAAGAGCAGCAACAACACAAAAAAAGAAGAAAGATAACAGACAAACCAAATGCAGGATAAATAATAAAAACAAAACGAACAAACAGAAACCAATAAAAAAGAAAGGCAACAAAAAACAAGAGAACAAACAAAAAAACAAGAGAACTCAAAAATGAAAACAGGCAATAAAAATTGAACTAAGAAAAACAAAAAAATAAAAATGTAAACAAAAATAGAAAGCAAACTAAAAAAGCAAACATAAAACAAACCCACAAAAATGATTTAAAAAAACCCCAAAGAACAAAAACAAGAAAGACCCAAAACAACAACAAAGTAAAAATAAAAAAATAAAAATGTATAGTAAATTTTTTAAAATAAAAAAGTAATAGGGGCTTCCCTGGTGGCGCAGTGGTTGAGAGTCCGCCTGCTGATGTAGGGGACACTGGTTTGTGCCCTGGTCTGGTAAGATCCCACATGCTGCAGAGCGGCTGGGCCTGTGAGCCATGGCTGCTAAGCCTGCGCGTCCGGAGCCTGTGCTCCGCAACGGGAGAGGCCACAACAGTGAGAAGCCCATGTACTGCAAAAAATAAATAAATAAATAAATAAATAAATAAATAAAAATATAAAAGTGACAACAACAACCACTGAACAAAACAAAACAAACAAAAAATAATAATAAGAATATTTTCCTGGTGCCTCTGCTTTCAGTTTTCTTCCTGCCACAGTGAGCCACAGCCAACCCTCACCTCTCCAGGAGGCCCTCCTATACCTCTAAGTATGTCTCTGGACCTGCTGTGGGCACTGTGGGGGCAGCTCAGTCTCTGATCTGGCCCAACTCCTGCGTGTACTTGCCCCCAAAGTCCATTGCTGCTATAGCTAGACCAGTCTCAGTTGTGGGAACTCTCATTGTCTATTCAGATATTGCACAGTTGCAGGGATTACCAAGCCAATGTGAGGGAGTTAATCCACTGCTTGTGCCACTGCACAGAGATATTTCTATTCCTCTTCCTTATTTGCACCACCTTTGGGACTCAGCTTTGGTTTTAGCCCCAACTCTGCATGTGTACCATCCTCAGGTGTCTTTTCCCCACCCAGGCTAGAGGGAGCAAAAAGAAGCGGCTGATTGGGGCACACTTATGCACTCAGGCTGGGGTGGGGTACGGCAGCCATTACAGGGATGTGCACACAGTTCCTGTGGCAGTGGAGACCAGTAGGCAGTTGCAACAGACTGGGGTGTGCTCACTATGGTGGGAGTCCCTCTCAGTGCCCACAGAAGCAGGAGCTGGCATGTGGTGGTGGTGGCAGTCCTGCCCCTTGCACACCACTCAACAATCTCACCTCATTTCCTAAGCAGACCACGCTTCCTCTAGGGGCATTCCTTGCCATGGAGTCCCTCACTCCTGTTCCCTCAGGTTGTCTCTGCACAGCCAACATCTCTCCTCTTCTTGGATCCACTATCTTAACCCCATGCTTTAGCACTCAGCCACACCACTTTGGCAGATTCCTGTCTCAGGCAGGGATGCCCAGTGCTGATTCCCAAGAAGGCTTTGGCATGGATGGTGCTCAAGACCCCAGAGCCTACAGGGACAGAGGAGGCCTTGGCTTGAGTGGGGGGCAAGGCTGCTCAGATGGGTGCCCCTCCCAGTGCCCATGGAGGCTGAAGGGGGTTGCAATGGTGTCCTTGCCCCTTGTGTGCCACTCAGCAATGATACCTTGCTTCTATGTTTTCCTGGGTTTCTTCTGCAAACCTTCCCAGTTGTGGAGCTCCTTACTCCTGTCCCTTCAGGCTGTCTTTTCACAGCCAACAGCTGTCCCCTCCCTGGGTCTGCACTCTGAACTCACTTTCCAGCACCCAGCCCCCTTCCACAACAGGAGACTCAAGACTCAAGCTGGGGTGTGCAGGGCTGTGGCACAGACCATGTGTTCAGTTCTTACTTTGTCCTGCCTTCCACAGACTGTCCACTGTGTTCCCCTTCAATCCCCCAAAGTTCCCTTTATGTCCTAGCTGATTTCCCAACCATGAGGGGGTTTTTCTGAGTGTGGTAACCTCTCTTCAACTTCAGCTTCCCACCAGGGTTGCTGGTCCTTTTTTTGATTACTCTTTTCTTTTTTTTTTTCTTTCATCTTACCCTGTTGTGATGAGATTTTTCTTGTCTTTTTAAGTGTACAAAGTCTTCCTCTAATATTCATCAGGCTCTCTGTGAGAATTGTCCCATTTGTAGGTGTTTCTTGATGTACTTGTGAGGAGAGACAAATTCTTTGTCCTCCTATTCCACCATCTTGACTCCTCCCCCATCGTGTCTTTTATAATAACACAGTTACCTTTATTGGTGCTGTTTGTTCATGTAGATTCCAGTTACCTCCTGGGATCACTTGCTTTCATTCTGAAGAAACTGTCTTTAGTATTTCTTGTAAAGTTGTCTTGCTAACAACAAATTATCTCAGTTTTTGTTTATCTGAGAAAGTTTGTTATTTCTTCTTCATTTTGGAATGATAGTTTTGTTAGATATAATATTCTTGGTTGACTGCTTTTTATTTGATCAATTTAAATATGTGATAATACTGCCTCCCAGCCTCTCCTGCTGAGAAGTCAGCCATAAATCGTATTGGGTTTCTTATGTTCTGACCTGTCATTTTTCTGTTGATGCTTTCAACATTTTCTGCTTTGACATTCAGAAATTTTCATATGATATGTTAATTTATAGGTCTTTTTGTGTTTATCCTTCTAGGAACTTATTAAGCTTCTTGGATTTATAGGTTATCATCTTTCAATAAATTTGGAAAATTTTCAGCCAGTATTTCTTTGAATATTTTTTCTTCTCCTTTCCATTCTTCCTCCACTCTTTCAGTACCCCCATTGTGTTTATATGGTGTGCTTAATGGTATTCCACATTTCTTTCAAGGTCTGTCCATTTTTCTTCATTATTTTTGTTCTTTGTTTTTGGCTTGCATAATCTCTACTGATCAATTTTCAAGTTTGCTAATTTTTTTCTTCTGCCAGTTCAAATCTGTTGTGCTCCTTTAGTGATTGTTTTCATTACTTTTATTTTTTTTAACTCCATAGTTTCTATTTATCCTTTTTAAAAAATAATTTCTATCTTTATTGATATTCTCTGAGGCATTATACCTTCCTTTATTTCTTTAATCATGATTTCCTTTATTTCTGTGAACATATTTATAAAGATGTCTTAGTTTCCTGTGGTTTCTGTAACAAAGTACAATAAACAGAGTCACTTAAAAAAAGGAAATTTATAGTCTACAATTATAGAGTCTAGAAGTCTGAGATTAACGTGTTGGCAGGACCATGCTTTCTCTGAAGGTGCTATGAATGTTCCTGTTCCAGACCTCTCTCCTAGCTTCTGGTAGTTCCTTGGTTTGTGGCAGCATAACTCCAGTCTTCATATGGAATTCTCCTATAATGCCTTGTCTCTGTCCAAGTTTCCCATTTTTATAAGGACATGAGTCATATTGGATTTGGGACCCACCCTACTTTAGTATGATCTCATCTTAACTAATTTCACCTTTAATGGCCCTATTTCCAAATAGTCACATTATGAGGTACTGAGGATTAGGACTTCAACATATGAATTTTGGGGAATGCAATTCATCTCATAACAAAAGCTACTTTGAAATATTTTTCTTTTGACTCCAACATCTGATTGCTCTCACTGACAGCTTCTGTTTCTTGATTTTTTTTTTTTTGTATATGGGTCATACTTTTCTGTTTCTTTGTATGCTTCATAATTTTTGTTGGCAACTGGACATTTTAGATAATATGTTGTAGCAAATCTGGATAATGGTCCCCTCTCCAGGGGCTTTTATTGTTATTTCCTTGTTTATTTGTTTATTGAGTGACTGGATTATTTTAGTGAAGTCTATACCTCCACTCCCAATGTCAAGCCTCTGATATTATTCCTCAGGTAGGCACAGCTTTTGGTACATCCATAGTCACCCTGGGATGCCAGTGGTACTGGCAGGGTTCTCTTCTCTTTCCCTGACCACATACCGAGTGGTTAGACTCCACTAATTGCTCGCTGATTGCCTTATTGTTTTTAATAGTGCCCTGGGGCATAAGTTACTTTACAAATAAATCCAATCAAATTATAGCTCCTTTGATGAAATAGGGTCTGAGGTCAATGTTTGACACTTGTTCTCACACTAGCAGGCCTCTTTTTAGCTGTCTTACTCCCTGTTTTCCTCTTGTGAGCTTGTTGGCCTACAGTCTAGCCTGTATTTTCATTAGATCTACATTTCTTTCCAATTGTCCTTCACCAACCTCCACTGTTGTTGAGATTACCCTCAGGATTAAACTTCTCCTCACTTTGCTGCAAATGAAGTTAGCTCCTTTAGGAAAAGATTCAAGCTATCTGTTTTATGGCAAAATCTCTGTGCCAGGGCTGTGGAGCTGGAGGTGGGGAAAAATAGCAAACTTCTTTCTGAATGACATTCTCACTGTAGTAGCCTAGTAGTGGTGGGGCAGGAGACTGAGGTCCTTTTGGCTTGCTTCTCCTCCTGTGTAAACACTGACTCATGAGCTGTGGAATGGCTATCAGAGCCCCAATATAATTACTGCACTATGTCCGAGGTAAAGCTCTGTTCCATGAGTGGGGTGGGACAGAAGAAAGGAGCCCACCTCTTTTTTATTGTACTTGCTTAGGACTTAGCCACAACAATGTGTAGCTGAGGGCAGGATGGAAAATATTGAGGTCTGGCTTTTCCCAGAATGAAAGCCCTCTGGCTGGAAACTGGGGAGAGGTAGCCCTGTGTTCTTGGTTGCAGCAGTCTGGAGTAGTCTCTGCTTCATTGAGCTATGAGGGGAAAGGAAGAGAGCAGTCTTGGATCAAATACCACAGAATCTCTCACCTTTCTTAATATATTTTTTATAGATTTTCTTGAATAGATGTTTCTTGATTTGCTGCTTGCTCTTAAGACACTTTCCAGAGGCTTTAAAAGGTTGTTTTCAAAAAAGTTTTCACCAGTTTTACTGAGAAGGTCAGCAGAGCTCCTCATGCTATTATGCTGGAAGCTTATTTCCTTAATATTCAATCTTGGTTCACATTTATTAAAGTAGTTATTTTCTTACATTTATTGAGACTATAATGAAGTGTCTAGGAGAACTCCTGCACCATCTATTCTTTTATACCTTAACAACAAATTATATCCAGTGAACTTGTCTCATAATGAAAAATTATATTTTTCCCTGGTGGTCTAGTGGTTAGGATTCGACACTTTCACTGCCATGGCCTGGGTTCAATCTGAGATCCCACAAGCCACGTGGTGCAGCCAAAATAAAAATTTTAAAATATATATATATATATATATATATATATATATATATATATATATATATTTCAAGCAGTAGAAGATAACCCTTGAAGCTAATACATTGGACTTCTGATTGATTTCTTTTCTTTTCTTTTTTTTTTTGGTGAGTGTTAGGATCTGTCCTCCTTTTGATAACAAAAAGTGTCAAAAGAATAGTAAAAAACTTTAAAGCAGGCTTAGCCCTCAAGGATTATCTAGTTAGGGGCAGAAGTAGAAGATTAGAATCCAAGTGCCTGGATGCTCAGCCTTGTGCCCTTTGTAGGTGAACATAATGGATGTCAAACAATGAACAAATTGAGCACACTTCAGAATTTATTAAACATTTGTATCTATCTATGTTATGTGATCTTCACAAAAACCCAGGAAGGGGGTCTGGGCAGTATACTATTATTTTCATTTCACAGATGAGAAAACTGTAATTCAAATCTCCAATACAGAGGTGAAATGAGTTACATGGTTATCTGACTCAAATATCCTGTTCTTTCCATTATACCAGGCTTCAAATGAGGTGCCCAAGTTGGAGCACAAGCCCTCAACCTTGAGACTAAGAGTCTCACATTTCTACTAATAATATTAATGTTAACTCAGAGGCATAAACTGAACTAGGAAACTTCACACTTGGGCAAGATTTTTTAACCATGTTCTCACCAAGACCCTGCCACTTACCACCTGATGCTTGCCTCTTCTTTCCTCCCATCCCTCCTCCAATTGATATTCCATATTTTTTCTATGTCTCCTTTGTTATATAAAAGTAGAGTCGTTGAGGCAGTTGTGGCAGTAGGAAATCAGTATCAAGTCAGAAAGCATGCTCTGAGCTTCTTGATGATCCCTACAGGAGCTACCTCACTGGTGCCCAAGCCCTTTGTCTACCTGGAAAACCAAAATATTAAATTATACTGTAGTCAGCAAAAAAGTCTTGGGACTCAGAATATTTTCTTTGAAAAGTCAGACAAAAACAGCTGTATAAATATACTATGAAGGAAGAAAGCAACTTGAACCTAATCTGTTAAGTATATTTCTTACTCTTATCACACCTTGCCATACAAGCAAATGTTAATATACAGTTTATGAAATGCTTTAAAAAAACAGCTACAAATGGCTGAATAAAAAATAATTTAGCTTGTCACATACACATTAATTCTTTTCTTTCCCTAACTCAATATTTGAATTATTTTGAATCATATAGACCCTGCTTCAAATTTTGAACCTGCAACTTGCTACTTGTGTGATCTGTAGCTTTAGGCTCCTCATCTGCAAATGGGAATAATAAAACTTACATCAAAGTATTCTTATGAGAAGACAATGAGGTAATGTATATGAAGGAGCTAGCACATTGACTAGAACACTGTAGATATTCAGTAGATGTTCTTTTTCTTCCTTTTCTTTTATAATCACAGTGAAGAAATTAGTAACCATGAAACTCTCAGAGAACAAGTCAGTCTATTTCATTGTATTAAATTATACATAGGGAAACATTCAGAAAAGACAGATCAGGGCTTCTCTGGTGGTGCAGTGGTTAAGAATCCGCCTGCCAATGCAGGGGACACAGGTTCAAGCCCTTGTCTGGGAAGATACCACATGTCGCAAAGCAATTAAGCCCGTGTGCCACAACTACTGAGCCTGTGCTCTAGAGCCCGAGAACCACAACTGCTGAACCTGCATGCCTAGAGCCCGTGCTCCACAACCACCCACAAGAGAAGCCACCACAATGAGAAGCCCGTGCACTGCAATGAAGAGTAGCCCCCGCTTGTCGCAACTAGAGGAAGTCTGTATGCAGCAATGAAGACCCAATGCAGCCAAAAATAAATAAATAAAATAAATAAATTGATTAAAAAAAAAGGAAAGACAGATCAGTGAGAGGATTACAATGATCAGGGAAGTTTTCCTGAAGAAAGTGGGATTTGAGTTTCACGTTAGTGGATATTCCAGTGTATCTCAAAATCCTCTATTAGAGCACTGGGATTTTGAACAATGGGCCAGGGTGCCCCACTATTTAGCTAAAGAACTAGTAATCACTTCTCAATATTCAAAACAATTATGATAATGTTCTCTTAATTTGAAATTTCCCCTCCACAGATTTCTTTAATTCTTTGACACTTGCTACAGCTTTTCTAAATTAAAACACAGAATACGATAATAATGAATTTAGCACAATCACATAGTTAGCTATTTTATGTTTAATAAAGTTATTTTGTGATATTCTACAGAGTGAATTATGACTTTGGGTGCTCTGCTGTCAGAACACATTTGAGACTCACAGGGATGGGTGAAAAAGATGAAGCAGATGAGGAATAGCATAAAGATAGCATAAGAAAAATTGTTCGATCGTACAGTGAACAGATCCACCTGGAGTGGACAGTATATGTTATGGATTAATAGAAAATAATGGCTAAGTAATAATAAGATATAGTACTATCCTGAGTATAGTAATTTATAATTTGCAAAGAGTTTACACATATCTGAGCTCATCCTCATAAAAATTTTGTGAAATAAAGAGGGCAGGTAATAAAGTTACCATCAATAATGACAGATTCTAATGACTAAGCACTTACTATGTACCAGACATCATTGCTAGATGCTTCACTTATATTATCTCTAGTGCTTACAACAACCCTGTGATATAGCTGTTATTATCCTATTTTCACAGTTTAGTAAACTAAGGCTCAGAAAGTTTAAGTAATCTGCCCAAGTCCATATACTTAGAAAAGAGCAGATGCTTAAATTTGAATCTCAGGTCTGTCTGATTCCAGATCCACTACACTATAATAACAGCATGTAAATAAGAGAGGGAAGGAGTAAAAACGGAGAGTGTAGTAACAAGTGCATGACATTATAGCTTATGTACAACAGCCTTAAGGTTGGATTGTCCAGAAAATAAACTAAAATAATTTTTGAAGTCCATTTCATAAAAATAGCTTCAACTCCATCAATCCTGAAAATCAATAGACTCTATTTTGGAAGGCACAATTGCCATACTGAGATATTTGGGGGGTACTAGTTTCACTTTAGAGCTCATGATTTGGAGTCATTTATCCAACTCCAAATGGGAGAAATAAAAAGATTTCTAGGTTAACATCCTTTACCTTGCTTTTCCTCCTTGTGGGGATGCCAGCAACCTACACAAGCTCCCTAGGACATGGTGGGTGGTGGGGAAGGGGAAACTAGGTTGAAGTGAAAGACTAGCATTGACATATATACACTACCAAATGTAAAATAGATAGCTAGTGGGAAGCAGCTGCACAGCACCGGGAGATCACCTAGGTGCTTTGTGACCACTTAGAGGGGTGGGATATGGAGGGTGGGAGGGAGGCTCAAGAGGGACGGGATATGGGGATATATGTATACGAATAGCTGATTCACTTTGTTATACAGCAGAAACTAACACAGCATTGTAAAGCAATTATACTCCAATAAAGATGTAAAAAAAATAAAAATAAAGTAATCCACAAGGTGACACATAAGGAGTTTCCATGACTGGTTCCCTGTTAAGGCATTTCATTTACATAAGGAGAAGTCCAGAGATTGCCCAAACCAGGGGTCAGCATGAAGGCCTTCCTCAGAGGCTCATTCCCTCTTGAAAGGATGAAACATTCAGGATGCTCATTCAGAGGGAACAAATGGTTTCACCTGTGGGAAAAGCCGTGGTTTATCAATCAATACCCTTCAGGGAGGAGACAAATGCTGACACTAGAGCTTAGACTAGAGAAAGGACAGCATCTATTTTAGCTCCAAAGAGAAAGATGTGATCTGTCACAGAATTTTGACCTTCATGATAGGGAAGCTTTGCCACCCCTTTTCTACTGGAGGTATACTTAAAACATAGAAGGACAGAATAAAAGCCCTCTGAAAAGCCTGAAAAGATGACACTGAGTCTAGAAACTCAAGCTCATAGAACTTTATTCAATGGAGAGTTCCTCCATTCTGTATTTAAAGCCAACCAACTCATATTGTATGATTAAAACAAATCATTTTTTAAATTTAGGAATATGCACCATTGAAAAATATTTTATTTTAAAGAAAATGATATTTTTTGCAAAAACAAGGAAGACATATTATTTTTGTTTATAGAAAAATTCGAGTTAAAAAGCATTCAAAAACAAAGTAAAATAAAAACTCTTATAAATCACCTACTAGATAAGGTTCTAGGATCTTACTGCTCAAACGTGGCCCACCGGCTAACAGTATAGGTTTCACCTGGGAGACCATTAAAATGCTGAACCCCAGACCTATTAAATCAGAATATGCATTTTAACAAAGTCCCTAAGTAAGCTTAAGAAGCACTGGTTTAGGCTTGGGAAATGTTTGCCTAAGTGTGTCTTTATTTTCATCAGAATAATCCAGGTTATTGGTTAAAAAATTAAGGCTCTTGGGCCCTACCACAGACCTACTAAATCACATCTCTCATAGTGGGACCTGGGAGTGTGCATTATTAACAAGTGTAGTAGGGCAGTAAATCTCAAACTTGAGCATGCATCAGAATTACTTGGAGGGCCTATTAAAACACAGACCGCTGGGATCTACCCCAGAGTTCTGTGATTCAATAAGTCTGGGGTGGGTCTGGAGAGTTTGCATTTCTAACATGTTTCTTGGTGATGTTGATGCTAGTGGTCCAAAGACCACAATGAAAGAACCACTGCTTGGACATAATTTTAACAAGTTTAGTTATCTGGTTGTCCAATCTAGACTAGCAGGAACAATTAGAAGGGGAGTAGTCAGAGGCATTATACTGATAGCAGCAAGAAGCAGCATCTGATAGGCTGAGAATGAGGGGGAAAACAGTAACTATAAAAAGAGACATAGAGGGCTTCCCTGGTGGCGCAGTGGTTGAGAGTCCACCTGCTGATTCAGGGGACACGGGTTTGTGACCCGGTCTGGGAAGATCCCACATGCCGCGGAGCGGCTGGGCCCGTGAGCCATGGATGCTGAGCCTTCACGTCCGGAGCCTGTGCTCCTCAACGGGAGAGGCCACAACAGTGAGAGGCCCGCGTACACCAAAAAAAAAAAAAAAAAAAAAAAAAGAGAGAGAGAGACATAGAAATAAACATATTTTTTTGAGTGCAAGTGCCAAAAACCTTGTGTCTCACTCTCATCCCACTCCCACGACTACCAGTCTCCTAGTTCTTGAGGGTTATCATTGTATCTTATATGACAGCAATGTGAGATGTTCATTAATAATGACCCCCCAGCCATCGAGAAGATGCTTAATTCTGTTTAGTTTACTGTTTAAGCAGGTATAGAATTGTATAATATATTTTAGAAATATTTCCATCGAGGGTCAACTTTTAAACACTAACGCTTAAGTTGTCTGATAAATTCACTTTTGAAAACCACTCTAAAATGATGCAGGATAAATGAGTATTATCTAACACTGGAGTTCAGGCAATCCAAAGGTGATAATGACAATATCTAACATTTATAAACCAAATTCATTTTTTCATGTAATACAATAATACTTTGAGACACATTATCACCATTTCTTAGAGGATGGCTATGTAAACTAAGATTCAGGAAAGTGAATCAAATTGTTGAGATCACATAGGTAGTTAAATGGTAGTGAGACTAAATTTCAACTTAGGCCTATATGACTCTATTTCTCTATATTATTCTGCTTTCTTTATAGGGGAAAAAAGGCTCAGGCTGAGAAACTGGATATGTAGACAGTTCTCTTGGGTTTCTGCAGGCCATACTTCTTGTAGAGCTTCCTGTAAGACAGACATCCAAACTTTATTAGCCTTCCCAGTTTCTTTCACTTACAGAAACCACAAGAACTCCCTTAATGCTTCTGTGTGCCATAACTTACAATATTCCCTTTCTTTCTCATTTACCACTTTGGATTTCACTGTTACCTGGAGTCACTCCTACCTCTTCCTACACCTAATCTTTCTTGCCCCAGGTTCCAATTTTTCAATGAAATCACAGAGGGGCTAGTGGGGATAGGAGAGGCAATCAGAGACAAGGAGAGAGAAAGCCTTTAAGGCCTGTGTAGCTGTTTCTCCTCTCCCATTCCCCTATGGGGAATTCAAATTCCTCACAGCCTCATCACACTCCTATGATAAGGGCCTCAAACACTGAGGCTGGTGGTCCACTGGAATACAAATGCTTCTTTATTTCTCCAAGAACTCAGGCCCCACCATTCACACATATGCACACATTCAGTTGTTCTGAGAGAGCTAAGTAAACGGAATGCTTTAGAGTAGGAACTCTTTTATTTGCTGTTTCTTGTAGTTGTTGGTGGTTGGTATTTTTCAAAACCTCCAAAAGAGAAGTGTAGTTGCTTCATTCAGGATGGGCAACTTAGAAAAAAGATTTATTTTCTTCCGTAGTGATTATCAAAAGAAAGAAACTGGAAAAAAATAAAAGGAGCAGAGATTTTATATGCAGCAGACCTAGACAACATTCCTACCACTGCCAATTACAGATGATGGCATAGAACATCATTTCTTGTATCTGATTTATAAAATGGAGTAATAATCCCTATCATTTTTACCTCAAAGAATGGTTATGACAGTCTGAAGGGGTAATAAATATGAAATTTCTCTGGAAAATATAAAGCAGTGTATGGGTATAAATTTTGCTTGCTAATACAATATTCTGCATCCCTGGCATTTCACATGTTACTATGTAATTGCTGTTATTACTAATAGTTAGATTTTATAGTACTATTCATTTATTCAAAATGCTTTTCTTGAGCACTTGCTTTATTACAGGCATTATACTAGGAATTGGAAGTACAAAAATATACCAGACACAATTATTTTCCTGGGGGTGTGAATCTATTGAGGTATATTTATAGGTTTATTAGGTTTTGGTGGTGGAAGAGTGGTGACTGGACTGGGAATTCAACCACCATTTTTTTGCCAGTAATTTGGAAATTATTATGCTATTTATGTATGGAGTCGTATCAGTAAAATTGGTGAAGTAGGCAGCTCCAAACTCCTATCCCCCTATAGAAACATTGAAAAATAAGTAGAAACAGTCAGAACTAACTTTGTCAGAACTGTGGAAAATAGTCAAATGTCTATAGTAACCAAGCAAATGGGGAATCAAGAAAAAGCCAACTTAAAAATTGTGGAAAAGCTTTATAGTGTTTTTATTCACCTTGCCTCACCCACCCCCAGATCAGCTGTAGTCTTGAAGATGGAAGCCCCTATTCCCAGTGTGAGACCCTGGTCCCTGTTTGCAGAGGGAGCAGACAAAATCTCATTTGCAAATTATTGTGTTAGTCTCTTCTAACCTGCCTGAAGACTACCTGAAAGAGTGATGCAAAGTGTTCGTATCTGTTTCGCCTAACTTGCAACTCAGAGTGGAAAAGCAGCAGGCATAATTTGAAAACATTGTAAGTGTGGATGAAAAATATGCAGTCGTCAAGGTCAAAAAATTACAGGCCAGCTCGCCCAGCGTCCACAGCCGACGCCGCTATAGGAGTGCAGGTGGAGACCATCTCTCCCGGAGATGGGCTTACCTTCCCGAAGTGCGGCCAGGCCTGCGTGGTGCACTATAAGGGGATGCTTGAAGATGGAAAGAAATTCTATTCGTCCCTGGACAGAAACAAGTCCAGTAAGTGTGTGCTGGGCAAGCAGGAGGTGATCCGAGGCTGGGAAGAAGGGGTTGACCAGATGAGCGTGGGTCAGAGAGCCAAGCTATCTCCCCAGACTATGCCTATGATGCCACTGGGCACCCAAGCATCCTCCCACCAAATGCCACTCTCTTCTTTGGTGTGGAGCTTCTAAAACTGGAATGACAAGAATGGCCTCCTCCCTGAGCTCCCCACTCTTGGATGTGCCATGGAAGGATCTGGCGCCTCCAGATGCACACAGTGAGTCCATACGGAGCTTTTCCTGATGTTCCAGTACACTGTATAAACATCTTCCCTGACAATGTGTTCTGTCACCAGCTTTGCTTTTCCCCTTTATCTTCATATGTGTGTTGACCTGAACTATATGCCATAAACCTCAAGTTACTCATTTTAGTTTGTTTTTGTTTTGAGGTGAAATTGAGTTTCAGTCCTTTGGATCTAGATTTCCAGTTAAGTATTAGTCAAGTATTACCAGCACAAGTCATGGGTTAACTTTAGAATAGGAATTGGTATGGGGGGTGTGCAAGAATCTTTATTTTATTTTATTTTGGATGAAAGTTTTATCTACTATATATTAAATATTATTGCTGCTGTGCTGCAAAGCCATAGCAGATATGAGGCGCTTTTGAGGGCCGAATTATTCTCCAAGTTGAGAGATGTCCTTGTGTTGAATTAAAAGCCCTACTCAAAACTAAAGTGGGAAGGGGGAGAACCTTTGTCTCCACTGCCCCACTTCCACCCTCCCCTTAAACCCTCTGCCTTCTGAAAGGAGATCATTTTCACTGAGATGTTGGACTCTACAGGTGTCTATCCCCAGGCCAGCAGGGACCTCTGAAGACTTCTTCATGGCCTGGCTTTTTCCATCCTGTGGTTTTTCTAATGGATATTCAGGATTTTTGTAACCTCATAGCTATCCAAGCTCCACTTCCTAAATTTTAAGAACTTTAATCGAAAGTTAAATTGGCGGTGCTGTTCTTAGACAGTTAACACCCATGAAAGCCCAGCCATCATGACAAATCCTTGAGTGTTTTCTTAAGAAAATGATGTTGGTCAGCACAGCTTCAGCATCTCCTGTTTTTTGTTGCTTAGCTTCCCCTGCTGATCTCACAGTTTCCTGGCTTCTTCTCCTTCCCCCTTCTCACCCCTTTGCTGTCCTTTGTAGTGATTTGGTGAAATAAATTGCTGCCTACTCCCCCTCTCCGCCTGCACTACATATGAATTTCAAGTTTTATTATTTCAATAAAAGTGCTTTATGCTGGCTTTTCTCAAAAGAAAAAGGTCAAAAGATTACAGTTGAAGGTTCCAATTCAAGATGGAGATGTAGGAAAATCCTGAACTCACCATCTCACAGAGACACACTGAATTACAGCTATATATAGAACAATTTCCTCAGGAAAAAAATTAAAGGCTGGCAACGTGACCCCTTCACGTTGGGAAAATGAGAAAACAAACACACACACACACACAGTGAAACAGATAGGAAAGGCTGAGAAACAATCTTACTGTAAACCCCACCCCTGGTGGGGCAACGTTCAATCAGGAGGGAACTCAAAACCCAGAACTTCACCCTGAGGGGCATAGGGTTCATATCCCACATTGGGCACCACATCTTTTAAGACCCAGCTCCTGAGAGATGAGCCCTCAAAACATCTAACTTTGAAAACTCATGCCCATGAGACATGTTGCTGTGGCGAACTGAGAAATGGCTCTTAAAGGGCTTGTGCACAGATTCACCTACCTTAGGGTCCAGCAGCCTTTTGAAAAGTGCCCAGGTGTATGTTAAGGAGACTCATTTGCTAATTTTAAAGTATTGGTCTGAGAAGCAGGAGCATGCTGGGGTACTCTCTGGAAATGGAGGCTGATGAGCATCATCTTTCTGTTCTCTTTTTGCCTTACTAAATCCAGCAGGCATAATCTTTTTATTTTCCTTTCCAATGAGTGCCATCTGTATGCTCCAGCTGGTGGACACTATCTTCCATGTTCTCCCCCTGCTTTGCTAAAGCTGGCAGGTGTCATATAATTCTTTTTATTTCCTTTTTCTTTCTTTTTCTTTTTCCCCTTTCTTTTCTTTTATTGGTAGGTGCCACCTTGGCACTCCCCTTCTGCCTTATTCCAGCCAGTGGGCACCATCTCCACACTCTCCCTCTACTCTGCTCCAGAGCACAAGTATCTCTCAGAGGAGAGCTTCTACAGGCATCTGGTGCCCTTGTTTTTACATCTGGTAACCTGGTTTTTGAAGCTGCCACCCAGAGGACACCCCTTGATTGCCTGGCTATGAAGGCCAGGGGAACATGTGTTCCTGGGTTCCATGGGACTGTAAAAATTGGAAAGACAGTTCTAGGCAGGGTACCACCCCCAGGGTACTATACAGACAGCAGACTAAAACTTATACTCTAAGCCTTTCTGTGAAAGAGGTCTATTTACATGTTCAGGAGCTATGGCCTTAGGGGCAGGCTTCTGGTTTGTTACACTTATAAGGGCCTGTAGAGGTGCTCTTAGAGAATGGAAGCTGGTGGATATAATCTTTGTGCTTCCCTCTGCCTCACTTGCTGGTACCTTCCAGAAAGGAGCTTATACCCTAGTTTGGTGTCCTGATTTTTGTGGCTGCTGCCAGGGGATACCTCTACATCGCCTGGCTCTGGTGTTTATAAGGCATATAACTGTGGGTCTCACAGGACTGTAGCCAGTTGCAAAAGTATTCTTAAACAGCTATGACCCCAGGGCACAGCAAGAGGTAACAGCTCCAGGAGCTCAGTCTTATTGTGAAAGAAGCCTATTTGTTTACTGTCATAGCTGCAGCCCAAGGGTCATTTTTCTAATTAAGCACACATGTAAGGATTGATTGTAAACCTTTCCTGATACTTTGAAGGGGGGAACTATCTTCATGCTCTCCCTCTGTCTTACTCCAGATGACCAGTATGTCTCAGAGGGGAGCACTTATATATGTCTGGTGCCCTGGTTTTTGTGACTTCTGCCCAAGGGATAACTGTTGATCACCTGGCACTGGTGGCCATGGGGACTTGGTTTCTTGGGTCCCACAGGACTGTAACAATCAAAGATACAGTTATTGGCAGGCTACCACACCCCAGCAACTGCACAGACAGCAGATTGAAACCCCCAAAGCCTTTCTGTGAAAGAAGCTTGTCCTGGAGCTTCAGCCTTAGGAGCAGGCATCAGGTTTGGTACATACCTCGACTATGAGGGTGTTCTTAGGGAACGTAGGCCAGGGGACACCATCTATGCACTCACATTTAGCCTCACTATAGCTCATTGGTATCTTTCAGAAAGGAGCATATACACATGCCTGGAGCCCCAATTTTTGTGACTGATACTCAGGGGACATCTCTTGATTGCCTGGCTCTGGTGGCTAGTGAAGCTTAGGCTTGCAGTCCCAAAGAACTCTATGTATATGAATGTTTAAAAGCTGCTGCTTGAGGATCTGGTTTCCAGCCAGCCTGAATCTAGGTATGGACTGAGATCCTCCCCATTGACAGGTCTTGACATAGCCTCAACTACTGAAAATCACTAAAAATAAAATACACTGCTTGGAAAATCACAAAGGCTTGAGAGACTAACAAGACCTAGGGCAAGGATGAGTGATATTTCATCTCCAATACAAGGCCAATCATTCAAGTCTGGGAGAGGTGGTTGTTTCATCAAATGCATAAACCAACACAGAGAATCAAGCAAAATGAAGAAGCAGAGGCATATACTCCAAATGAAAGAGCAAGATAAAACCTAAGAAAACCTTAAAGAAAGGAGATGAGTAATTTACCTGATAAAGAGTTCAAACTAATGGTCATAAAAGTGCTCACCAACCTCAGGAGAAGAATAGATGAACACAGTGAGAACTTCAAAAAAGAGATAAAATATATAAGAAAGTACCAAACAGAAGTCACAGAGATGAAGAATACAATAATTGAACTGAAAAATACACTACAGTAGTTCAATAGCAGACAGATGAAACAGAAAAAAGGTTCAGTGAACTGGAAGACTGGGCAGTGGAAGTCAGCAGAAAAAAAAAGAATGAAAAAGAGTAAAGATAGCTTAAGGGACTAATGGGACAACATCAAGTGGACCAACATTCACATGATAGGAGTCCCAGAAGAAGGAGAGAGAGAGAAAGGGGCAGAAAACATACTTGAAGAAATAATGGCTGTAAACTTCCCTAACCTGGGGAATGAAACAGGCATACGGATCCAGGAATCCCAGAAAGTTCCAAATAAGATGGACCCCCAAAACACATACCAAGACATACTATGATTAAAATGTCAAAAGTTAAAGACAAGGAGAGAATTTTAAAAGCACCAAGAGTGGGAAAAATCTTATTACATAACAGAACCCCCACAAGAATATTATCAGATTTTTTAGCAGAAACTGCAGGTCAGAAAGAAGTGGCATGATATATTCAAAGTGCTTAAAGATAAAATCTTCAAATCAAGAATACTCTCCCCAACAAAGTTATCATTCAGAAATGAAAAAAATATAGAGTTTTTCAGATAAGCAAAAGCTAAAGAAATTCATTACCACTAAAATGGCCTTCCAAGACACTTTAAAAGGGATTTCTTTAAGCTAAAAAGAAAAGGTGCAATTTAGTAACAAGAAAATATATGAAAGTCTAAATCTCACTGGTAAAAGTTAATATATAGAAAAGGTAGTAAATTAATCACTTATAAAGCTAGTATGAAAGTTAAAAGACAAAAATAGTAAAATAACTGTAGTTACAATAATTAGTTAAGGAATACACAAGAAAAAATGCTGTAAAATGTGACATCAAAATATAAAACTTGACTCACTCCCCACTGGGGTTGGAGGGGCTAGAGCATCAGTGTTAGTAGCTGTGAGCAGCTGAGGCTGCAGCAGTGCAATATTGCAGCTGCACCATCTGTCAGAAGCAGAGCCAGCAGGGAGGGGGCTGCTGTGAGCAAAGAAGAGGGGTTGCTGTGAACTAAAGGCAGCTGAGACCCACCCACTGGCCAGCCATGGAAGCAGAGGTGATGCTGCCCTCAGAGCTGTGTGTCCACTGTGCATGTGGGGGGTAAAATGTAGAAATTTAGAATGCATTTATACTTAGTTGTGATCAATTTAAAATAGTCTGTTACAAATAGTTGTTATATGTAAATCTCATAGTAACCACAAAACAAAACCTATAGTAGATACATGAAAGATATAAAGGATCTGAGCATATCACTAAATAAAGTCATCAAACCAAAAAAGAAGAGGGCAAGAGAAAAGAAAGGAATGCAGGAACTACAAAACAGCCAGAAAAAAATGGTAATAAGCATATCCCTATCAATAATTGCATTAAATATAAATGGACTAAATTCTCCAATTCAAAGACATAGAGTAGCTAAATGGAGACCCATCCATATGCTGCCTGCAAGAGAGTCACCTCAGAGGTACAGATACTTACAGACTGAAATTGAAGGGATGGAAAATATATTCAGCACAAATGGAAATTAAAAGTATGCTGGGACAGCTATATTTATATCAGACAAAATAGACTTTAAAACAAAGTGTATAATAAGACAAAGAAGGGCACTGCATAATGATAAAGAGGTCAATCTAACAAGAGGATATAACATCTGGAAATATTTATGCACCAAACATAAGAGCACCTAAATATATAAAGCAAATATTAACAGAGTGAAAGAAAGTAATAGACAGCAATAAAATAACATTAGGGGACTTAAATGCCCAACTTACATCAATGAATAGATCATTCACACAGAAAGCCATTAAGAAAACATTAACCTTAAATGACACATTAGATGAGATGAACTTAACAGATATACACAAAGCATTCCATTCAACAGCAGCAGAATATACATTCTTTTCAATTCCACATGAAGCATTCTCCAGCATAGGTCATATGTTAGGCCACAAAACAGACCTTAAAGTATTTAAGAATACTGAAATATATAAAGTGTCTTTTCAAACAACAGTGGGTTGAAACTAGAAGTCAATTACAATAATAAAACTGGAAAATTCACAAATATATGGATATTAATCAACATGCTACTGAACAACCAATGGGTCAACAAGAAATCAAATGAGAAATCACAAGATACCTTGAGACAAATAAGAATGTAAATACAACTTATGGGATGCATCAAAAAAGTTCCAAGAGTCAGGTCCATAATAATAAATGCCTGTCTTAAGAAATTTTAAAAATCTCAAATAAACAACCTAAGTTAGTACCTTAAAGAACTTGGAAAAAGAACAGATTGAACCCAAAGTTAATAGAAAGAAGGAAATAACAAAGATCAGAGCAGAAATAAATGAAATAAAACTAAAAAGACAATAGGAAAAAAATCAATGAAACCATGGTTTGTTCTTTGAAAAGATAAAAGATATTCAAAACTTTAACTACATCACCAAGAAAAGGGGGAAAATGTACTCAAAAATAAAATCAGAAATGAAAGAGGAGACATTACAATTGATTCCACAGAAATAAAAAGGATCATAATGGACTGACATGAAAAATTATAAGCAACAAAATTGGACAACCTGAGGAAAATGGATAAACTCCTAGAGACTTACAAATCACAAAGACTGAATTATGAAGAAACAGAAGATCTGAATAGACTGATTACTAGTAAGAGGATGGAATCAGTAATAAAAAACCTCCCCCCAAATGAAAGTCTACAACCAGATTGCCTCACTGATGAGTTCTACCAAACAATCAAAGAAGGATTAAACAAAACCTTCTCAAAATCTCCCAAAAAGTATAGAGGAGGGAACTCTGCCAAACTCATTTTATGATGCCAACATCACCCTGAAACAAAACCAGACAATGATACCACAGAAAATAAAATTACAGGCCAATATCCCTGATGAACATAGATTAAAAAAATCCTCAAAAAAATATTAGCAAGCTGATTTCACCAATACATTAAAAGTATGATACACCACGATCAAGTAAGATTTATCTCAGGAATGCTAGGATGGTTCAACATCTGCAAATCAAACAGAGTGATACACCACATTAACAAACTGAAGAAGAAAAAGCATATGACCATCTCAACGGATGCAGAGAAAACTTCTGACAAAATTTAACATCCATTTATGAGAAAAAAACAAAACTTTCAACAAAGTGGGTATAGAGGGATGTACTTCAACATAATAAAGGCCATATATGAAAAGCCCACAGCTCACATCATACGCAATGCTGAAAAGCTGAAAGCTTTTCCTCTAAGATTAGAAACATGACAAAGATGCCAATATTGCCACTTTCATTCAACATAGCATTTGAAGTCCTAGTGAGGGCAATTAGGCAAGAAAAGATATAAAAGGTATACAAATTGGAAATCAAGGAGTAAAATTATCAGTACTTATAGATAACATGATAATATTTGTATATAGAAAACACTAAAGATGCCACAAAAAACCCACTAGAATTGATACAGGAATTCAGTAAAGTTTCAGGATAAAAAATCAATATTCAAAAATCTGTTATGTTTCTATACATTTATAAAAAAACTATCAGAAACAAGTTAGATAACTCCATTTATAATTACACCAAAAAGAATAAAGTACCTAGGAATAAATTTAACCAAGGAGTTGAGAAACCTGCACACTGAAAACTTTAAGATATTGATAAAAGAAATTGAACAAGATGTAAATAAATGGAAGAGTAAATATGCTGTGGATTGGAAGAATTAATGTTGCTAAAATGTCCATATTACCCAAAACAATCCACAGATTCAACACAATTCATACCAAAATTCCAAAATTCTACTTCATAGAAGTAGATCAAGCAATCTTAAAATTTCTGTGGAACCACAGAAGACCCTAAATAGCCAAAGTAATTTTGAGAAAGAAGAACAAAGCTGGAGGCATCACATTTATTGATTTCAAATTATTTTACAAAGTTATAGTAATCAAAATAGTATGGTATTAGCATTAAAACAAACACATAGATAAGTGGAACATAATAGAGAGCCCAGAAAGAAACCCACACACATATGGTCAATTAATCTATGACAAAGGAACCAAGAATATACAATGGGGAATGACAGTTTCTTCAGTAAAAGTTGCTGGGGAAAGTGGACAGCCTTATGCAAAAGAATGAAATTGGATCACTGTCTTACACCATTCATGAAAATTAACTGAAAACAGGTTAAAGACGTGAATGTAAGACCTGAAGCCATAAAAATTCTAGGCGAAAACATAGGCTGCAAACTCCTTGAAATCAGTCTTGGGAATGATCTTTTGGGTTTGACATCAAAAACAAAGGCAATAAAAACAAAAATAAACAAGTGGGACAAAACCAAACTAAAACTTTTTGGCACAACAAAGGAAATCATCAACAAAATTAAAAAACAACCTACTAAATAGGAGAAAATATTTGCAAATCATATATCTGATAAGGGGCTAATACAAATAAATATCAAAACACACAAAAAAATAAAAACCCAAATGATCTGATTAAAAAATGGGCAGAGGACCTGACTAGACATTTTTTTTCCAAAGAAGACATACAAAAGGCCAACAGGTACATGAGAAGATGTTAAATATTACTTATCATCAGAGGAATGCAAGTCAAAACCACACTGATACATCACCACACACCTGTTGGAATGGCTATTGTTTAAATGACAACACAGAAAAGTTGGTGGAAAAAACAGAAATATAGATCAAAGGAACAGGATAGAAATCCCAGAGATAAACACACACACATATAGACACCTTATTTTTGATAAAGTAGGCAAGAATATACAATGGAGAAAAGACAACCTCTTCAATAAGTGGTGCAGGGAAAACTGGACAGCTACGTGTAAAAGAATGAAATTAGAACACTCCCTAACACCATACACAAAAATAAACTCAAAATGGATTAAAGCCATAAAAGTAAGACTAGACACTATCAAACTCTTAGAGGAAAACATGGGCAGAACACTTTATGACATAAGTCACTGCAATATCCTTTTTGACCCACCTCCTAGAGAAATGGAAATAAAAACAAAAATAAACAAATGGGACCTAATGAAACTTAAAAGTTTTGGAACAGCAAAGGAAACCATAAACAGGATGAAAAGCCAACCCTCAGAATGGGAGAAAATATTTGCAAATGAAGCAACTGACAAGGGATTAATCTCCAAAATTTACAAGCAGCTCATGGAGCTCGATATCAAAAAAAAAAAATCCAAAAATGGGCAGAAGACCTAAACAGACATTTCTCCAAAGAAGATATACAGATTACCAATAATCATATGAAATAATGCTCAACATCACTAATCATTAGAGAAATGCAAATCAAAACTACAATATGGTATCACCTCACACCAGTCAAAATGGCCATGATCAAAAAATCTACAAACAATAAATGCTGGAGAGGGTGTGGAGAAAAGGGAGCCCTCTTGCACTGTTGGTGGGAATGTAAATTGATACAGCCACTATGGAGAACAGTATGAAAGTTCCATAAAAAACTAAAAATAGAACTACCATATGACCCAGCAATCCCACTACTGGGTATATACCCTGAGAACACCATAATTCCAAAAGAGTCATGTGCCCCAATGTTCTTTGAAGCACTATTTCCAATAGTGAGGACACGGAAGCAACCTAAGTAAGTGCCCATCGACAGAGGAATGGAGAAAGAAGATATGGTACCTATATACAATGGAATATTATTCAGTCATAAAAAGAAAGGAAATTGGGTCATTTGTAGAGATGTGGATGAATCTAGAGACTGTCATACAGAGTGAAGTAATCAAAAAGAGAAAAACAAATATTGTATATTAACACATATATGTGGAACCTAGAAAAATGGTGCAGATGAACTGGTTGGCAGGGCAGAAATTGAGAGACAGATGTAGAGAACAAAAGTATGGACACCAAGGGGGGACAATGGCAGGGGGAGGTGTGATTGTGTGATGGATTGGGAGATTGGGGTTGACATATATACACTAGTATGTATAAAATGGATAACTAATAAGAACCTGCTGTATAAAAAAATAAATAAAATTCAAAAATAAAAATAAAAAAATAAATATATTTTTAAAACAGAAAAATAAAATAGAAATGTAAATCAAAACTACAATGAAGGGGTTTCCCTGGTGCGGCAGTGGTTGAGAGTTCGCCTGCCGATGCAGGGGACATGGATTTGTGCCCCAGTCTGAGAAGATCCCACAGGCCATGTAGTGGCTTGTCCCATGAGCCATGGCTGCTGAGCCTGCACGTCCAGAGCCTGTGCTCTGCAATGGGAGAAGCCACAACAGTGAGAGGCCCACATACTGCAAAAAAAAAAAAAAAAAAAATCTATAATGAGATATCACCTCACACCAGTCAGAATGGCCATCATTAAAAAAATCTACAAACAATAAATGCTGGAGAGGGTGTGGAGTAAAGAGAAACCTCTTGCACTGTTGGTGGGAAGTAAATTGATACAGCCACTATGGAGAACTGTAGGGAGGTTCCTTAAAAAAACTAAAAAAAAGAACTACCATACAGCACAGAAATCCCACTACTGGGCATATACACTGTGAAAACCATAATTCAAAAAGAGTCATGTGCCCCAATGTTTTTTGCAGCTCTATTTAAAATAGCCAGGACATGGAATCAACCTAAGTGTCCATTGACAGGTGAATGGATAAAAAGGATGTGGCACACATATATGATGGAATATTAGCCATAAAAAGAAATGAAATTGAGTTATTTATAGTGAGGTGGATGTACCTAGCGTCTGTCATACAGAGTGAAGTAAGTCAGAAAGAGAAAAACAAATACCGTATGCTAACACATATATATGGAATTTAAGAAAAAAAATGGTTCTGGAGAACCTAGGAGCAGGACAGGAATAAAGATGATGATGTAGAGAATGGACTTGAGGACATGGGGAGGGGGAAGGGTAAGCTGAGATAAAGTGAGAGAGTGGCATGGACTTATATATACTACAAAATGTAAAACAGATAGCTAGTGGGAAGAAGCTGCATAGCACATGGAGATCAGCTTGGTGCTTTGAGACCACCTAGAAAGGTGGGATGGGGAGGTTGGGAGGGAGACTCAAGAGGGAGGAGATATGGGGATATATATATATATCTGATATATATATATATAGCTATATGTATATGTACATATATATGTATAGCTGTTCACTTTGTTATAAAGCAGAAACTAACAGACCATTGTAAAGCAATTATACTCAAATAAAGATGTTAAAAAAAAGTGTTGGTGAAGAAGGAATAAAAAGGAACTCTTGTTCATTGTTGGTGGAAATGTAAATTGGTGCAGCCACTATGAAAGGAATCATGGAGTGTTCTCAGAATTAAAAATAGAACTATCATGTGAACAAGCAATTCTATGTCTGGGTATTTATTAAAAGGAAACAAAACCCTAACTTGAAAACATATATGCACCATCATGTTCATTGCAGCACCATTTATAGTAGTCAAGATATGGAAATAACCTAAGTGTCCATTGATAGATGAATGGATAAAGAAGATGTGATAGAGACAGATATAGCTATAAATATGGATTATGAAATATTCAGCCATAAAAGAATGAAATCTTGCCATTTGCAACAACATGAATGGACCTTTTGGGCATCACACTAAGTAAAATAAGTCACATAGAAAAGGACAAATACCATATGATCTCACTTATATGTGGAATCTAAAATTTAAAAAAACAACAACAAAAAAACAAAACAAAAGAAAACAAGCTTATGGATAAAGAGAAAAGATTGGTTGTTGCCAGAGGTGTGCACTGGCTGAAATGGGTGGATGAAGGGTGTCTAGAGGAAGAAACTTCCAGTTATAACGTAAGTAAATCATGAGATGCAATGTGCAGCATGGTAGCTATAGTTAATAACACTGTTCTGCTGTTTGAAAGTTGCTAAGAGAGTAAATATTAAAAGTTCTAAACACAGTAAAAACATCTGTAACTGTATGGTGATGGATATTATAAGACACATTGTGATCATTTTGCAACATATACAGATATGAAATCATTATGTCATATACCTGAAATGAATATATTATTGTTTGTCAATTATACCTCAAATTAAAAGAATAGTATTGCTGAAACATATTATAGACTGCCTAAAGCCTTGGAGGAGAACCTGGGGAAAGCATTTCTTTGGGAAATTTAGGCCACTGAAACTGTCTCTGTACTAGGGGGAATTTTCAAATCCTCATGAATGCCCAGGGCAGAATACATGCTCAGAACCGACCTGAGAAGACCCAAAGCCTTCACCTCCAGTTGATCTCTGGGCTCAGTGCAAGGAGAAAGGATAGGTCAGGCAGTTGCATACAGCCTAGGAACTGCTAAAGGAGTGCCCAGTACAGAGGCAATTTGCAAAGACTGAGAGAAGTGTTTTACTTTTTATTTTTAGTTCTTGGAGTTCAAGGAAATCTGTGAAAAATCGAGCGAAACATAAGGTAAAGTAACAGAGACCTGAATGACCTTGCATAACATGGAATATAGTCTTTGTAAAAAAAAAATTGCTTGGAAAATTTACTAAACAGACAATAGCAGCATTCAACAATTGAAAACAGCAAACACTGGGTAAAGGGGAAAATTCGTATTTCCAGCTAGCAGATAATAATATGAAATTAAAAAGGAAACTACAGTATATTCACTGGGAAAAATGACCAGAAACCATCCTTAATGAAGTCCAGAGATAGAATTTACTAGACAAAAGTTTTAAATCAACTGTCTTAAATATGCTCAAAGAGCTAAACAGCAACTATGAACAAAGAACTAAAAGGAACAGAGAGTTATGTATGGAAAAAAGAAAAATTTAAAAAATGACATAGAAACTGTTTAAAAAAGAACAAATTTCCAGAGATGAAGAATACAACTAAAAGGAAAAAAAAATCACTGGAGATGTTCATCAGCACATTTCAGGAGGCAGAAGAAAGAATCAGATAACTTGAAGATAAATTTATTGATACTGAGAACCAGAAAGAATGAAGAAAGCTAAACAGAATTTAAGGGACCTGTGTGACTCTATCAAGCATACCAATGAACACATTATGGGAATCCTAGATGAAGAAGAGAAAGAGAGTGGCAGAAAGAATATGTGTACAAGTGATGGCTGAAATTTACCAGCACTTGATGAAAGACATGAAGCTACACATCCAAGAATTTCAACACACTTTAAGAATGATGAACTCAAAGCAATCCACACTGAGGCAAATTATAATCAAACTGTTGAAAAACAAAGAGAAAAAGAATCTTGGAAGCAACAAGAGATATGCAACATATCAGATACAGGGTTCTTAGTAAGATTAGCAACTAATATCTTATCAGAAACCAAAGAGGTAGGGACTTCCCTGGTGGTGCAGTGGATAAGAATCCGCCTGCCAGTGCAGCAGACATGGGTTCAATCCCTGGTCTGGGAAGATCCCACATGCTGCAGAGCACAAAAGCCCGTGCACTGCAACTACTGAGCCTGCACTCTAGAGCCTGTGTGCCACAACTACGGAAGCCCACATCCCTAGAGCCCATGCTCCACAGCAAGAGAAGCCACTTCAAGGAGAAGCCTGTGCACCACAACAAAGAGTAGACTCCACTCGCTGCCACTAGAGAAAGCCCGCACACAGCAATGGAGACCCAACACAGCCAAAAAAAAAAAAAAAAAAAAAAAAAAAAAAAAAAACCAAAGAGGTAGAAGATAGTGAGATGACACATTTAAAGTGATGATGAAAGAAAAAAAAAGCTGTCAACAAATAATTCTACATCAGGCAAAACTATCCTTCAAAAATGAAGGAGAAATTACAACATTCCAGATAAAGAAAATCTAAAGGAGTTTGTTTCCAAGAGACTGCCCTACAAGAAATGATAGAGTTTTCAAGGTTGAAATAAAAGGACAGATAATAGTAAACCATATGAAGAAATAATGATATTCAGTAAAGGTACTAAAATAGGTAAATGTAAAATCCAGTATTATTTCAATTTTGGCTTGTAACTGCGCTTTTTATTTCCTACATATTTAAAAGAAAAATGCATAAAAATAATTATAAACCTGTCATTGGGCACACAATGTATAAAGACATAACTTGTGTCAACAACAATATGAAGAGGGGCATAGCTGTATAGAAGTAGAATTTTTGTATGCTATTAGAGCTAACCAGACATCAACTGTTATAGATTTAAAATATTAGTTGTAATGTCTGTGGCAACCACTAACAACATACGTAAAAAAAAAGAGGAAGTGAGAAGTGAACCATAGTGATACAATACAAAAACTCAATTAAACAAAAAGAAGGCAGTAATGGAGGAAATGCAGGACAAGAAGGTATAAGATACACAGAAAGAAAAAAAGCTAAATGACAAAAGTACTTCCTTAATAATTACTTTTAAATGCAAATGGACTAAACTATCTAATCAAAGGTCACAAACTAACATAATGGATAGAAAGTCATGATCTAGCTGTATGTTTACTACAAGAGATTCACTTTATATCCCAAGACAAGAATAGGTTGAAAGTGAATTAATGGAATAAGTTTTATGTAAATAATAACTAAAATATAGCTGGAAAGGCTAAAGTAGTATAAAACAAAATAGACTTTAAGTGAAAATATATTGCAAAAGACAAAGAACATTATATACAGATAAAGGCCTCAATTCTCCAAGAAAATATAACAATTATAAACATATATGTACCAATAAAGAGCTCCACAATATATGAAGTAACCATAAACAGAATGAAAAGACAACCTACAGAATGGGAGAAAAAAATTGCAAATGATGCAACTGATAAGGGATTAATCTCCAAAATACACAAAAAGCTCATACAGCTCAATATCAAACAAACAAACAAACAACCCAATCCACAAATGGGCAAAAGATCTCAATAGACACTTCTACAAAGAAAATATACAAACGGCCAAAAAGCACATGAAAAGATGCTCAACAGTGCTAATTATTAGAGAAATGCAAATCAAAATTACTATGATGTATCATCTCACACCAGTCAGAATGGCCATCATCAAAAAGTCTACAAACACTAAATTCTGGGGAAGTTGTGGAAAAAAGGGGACCCTTCTACACTGTTGGTGGGAATGTAAATTGGTACAATCACTACGGAGAACAGTGTGATGTTCCTTAAAATACTAAAAATAGAGCTACCATATGATCCAATAATCCCACTCCTGGGCATATATCCAGAGAAAAACATGGTTCAGAAGTATACATGCTCCCCAATGTTCATCACAGTGCTGTTTACAATAGCCAAGACATGGAAGTAACCTAAATGTCCATCTACAGATAAATACATAAAGATGTGGTATATATATACAATGGAATATTACTCAGCCATATAAAAGAATGAAATAATGCCATTTTCAGCAACATGGATAGACGTACTAAGTGAGGTAATCCAGACAGAGAAAGGCAAACATCATATGAAATCGTGTGTATGTAGAATCTAAAGAAAATTATACAAAGGAACTAATTTACAAACAGAAAGAGACTCACAGACCTAGAAAACAAACTTAAGGCTACAAAAGGGGAAATGATGGTAGTGGGAGGGATAAATTAAGATGTTGAGATTAACATATACACACTACTATTTATAAAATAGATAACCAAGAGGTGCCTACTATATAGCACAGGGAACTATATTCAGTATTTTGTAGTAACCTATAATAGGAAAGAATTTGAAAAGGAATGTGTATATGAATATATATATATATATATATCACTGAAACACTGTGTTGTATACCTGAAACTAACGTGATATTGTAAATCAACTATACTTCAATAAAAAACATATTTAAATACTACAGATATCACCTCACACCAGTCAGAATTGCCATCATCAAAAAGTCTACAAACAGGGCTTCTCTGGTGGTGCAGTGTTTGAGAGTCCTCCTGCCGATGCAGGGGACCTGGATTCATGTCCTGGTCTGGGAAGATCCCACATGCTGAGGAGCAGCTAGGCCCATGAGCCATGGCCACTGGGCCTGCGCGTCCAGAGTCTGTGCTCCGCAATGGGAGATTCCACAACAGTGAGAGGCCCGCATACCGCAAAAAAAAAAAAAAGAAAAAAAAGTCTACAAACTATAAATGCTGGAGAGGGTGTGGAGAAAAGGGAACCCTCCTAACACTGTTGGTGGGAATGTAAATTGGTACAGCCACTATGGAGAACAGTATGGAAGTTCCTTAAAAAACTAAAAATAGAGCTACCATATGATCCAGCAATCCCACTCCTGGGCATATATCCAGAGAAAAACACAGTTCAGAAGTATACATGTTCTGCAATGTTCATCAAAGTGCTGTTTACAATAGCCAAGACATGGAAGCAACCTAAATGTCCATCAACAGATGAATGGATACAGAAGATGTGGTACATATATACAATGGAATATTATTCAGCCATAAAAAAGAATGAAATAATGCCATTTGCAGCAAAATGGATGGACCTTGAGATGATCATACTAAGTGAAGTGAGACAAAGAAAGACAAATATCATATGATATCACTTATATGAGGAATCTAAAAAATGATACAAATTGAACTTATTTACAAAACAGAAACAGACTCGCAGACTTAGAGAAGGAACTTATGGTTGCCAGGGGGGAAGTATGGGGGAAGGGATAGATTAGGAGTTTTTTATTGACAAGTACACACTTCCATATTTAAAATAGATAACCAACTAAGACCTACTGTATAGCACAGGGAACTCTGCTCAATATTCTGTAATAATCTAAATGGGAAAATAATTTGAAAAAGAATAGATATATGTATATGTGTAACTGAATCACTTTGCTGTACACCTGAAAGTAACACAGTATTGTTAATCAATGATATTCCAATATAAAATAAAAATTAAAATAAATAAAAAATAAAAATTAAAAATAGGAGAAAAACAACAAAAAAAGACACAAACAAACAAAATATATGAAGAAAACCTTTACAGAATTGAATGGAGAAATAGACACTTCTACAGTAATAGTTGGGGAATTCAGTACTCCACTTTCAATAATGGATACAGCAAGCAGAGAGAGGATCATTAAGGAAATAGAGTACTTGAACAACACTTTAAACTAAATCAATCTAACAGACATATATAATAGAACATGCTCAACAAAGAAAAGTTCAGGACCAGATGACTTCAACTGGTGACATGTACACAAACATTCAAAAAATAATTAATACCAGCATTTCTCAAGCTCTTCAGAAAAATAGAAGAGGGAACACTTATTAATATACTCTATGAGGCCAATATTATCCTGACACCAAAGCCTGATGAAACATTACAAGAAAAGATTACACACCAATATTACTTATCCATATAGATGCAAAAATCCTTAACAAAATGCTAGCAAATCAATCCAACAACATAATAAAATAATTATATGACAGCAATGAACAGTTTGCAAAAGTAAATTAATAAAGCAATTACATTTGCAATCCAAATGAATAAAATACCTAGGAGTAAATTTAACAAAGAGGTGAAATACTTGTACGCTGAACACTACAAAACATTGCTGAAAGCAATTGAAGAAGCCCTAAATAAGTGGAACAACTTCCTGAATTCATAGTATGGAAAACAATAATGTTAAGATGGCAATACTGCTCAAAGTGATCAACAGATTCAAAAGAATGTCTATCAAAATTCCAAACATCATTTTTGCAGATATGAAAAAGCTGATCCTCAAATTCTTATGGAAATGCAAGCGTCCCTCAATAATCACAATATTCTGAAAACTGAACATAAGTCCACAAACAGATGAATGGATAAAGACAATGTGGTATATACAAACCTTGGAATATTAGTCATCCTTCAAAAAAAGGGAAATTCTTTCATTTCCAAATGAATGAACCTGGAAGTCATTATGCTAAGTGAAATAAGCCAGTCACAGAAGGACAAATACTGAATGATTCCACTTATATGAGGTATGTAAAATAGTCAATCTCATAGAAACAGAGAATACAGTAGTAGCTGGTGGGAGAGGGGAAATTGGTTTTCAATGGGTATAAAGTGTGTGTCATGCAAAATGAGTAAGTTCTAGAGATGTACTGTACAACATAGTACAGTAGGATAGATCTCATGCAAGGTGTTCTCACCAACAAACAAACAAATCCCCATCAACCCACAAAAAACATAAGGAAATTTTTTGGAGGTGACTGATAACGTTTGGTACCTTAAGGTATAGTGATGATATGCTTATGTCCAAACTCATCAGGATACATACACTAAATGTGTTAAAATTTTTGCATATCAATTATACCTAAATAAGCTAAGGAAAAATAAAGACACACAAAAAACTCACACTTCCTGATTTCAAACCTTAATACAAAGACACGGTTATCAAAGTAGTGTGGCAGGGGCATATGGCTAAACATATTTCTCAATGGAATAGAAACGAGAAACCAGAGACAAACCCATACCTCAATAGCCAATTGATTTTTGACAAGGTTGCCAAGACTATTCAATGCGGGAAAATAGTCTGTTTAACAAATGCTGCTGTGACAACTGTATAGCAACATGCAAAAGAATGAAGGTTGACCCATACTTCATACCTTATACAAAAATTAACCAAAAAATGATTCCTTGACCTAAATATAAAAGCCATAAAACCTTTGGATGAAAACATAGTGTAAATCTTCATAATTTGGATTTGGCAACAAAGTCTTAGATATGACACCAAAAGCACAAGCAACAACAAAAAAATTGATTCACTGGACTTCATGAAAATTAAAACATTTTGTGCATCAATGGACATGATAAAGAAAGTGAAAATACAACCTACAGAATGAGACAAAATATTTGCAAATCATATATCTGATAATAATGTAGCATCCAGAATATATAAAGCAGGTTTACAACTTAAAAACAGAGAGACAAACAACCCAATTTTTTTTAAATGGGAAAAAGATGTGAATAGATATTTCTTCAAAAAAGGTATACAGAGGCCAAACAAGCACTTGAAAACGTGCTCAACATCATTAGTCATCAGGAAAATGCAAATCAAAACCACAATAAGGTCTTTTTTTACTGAAAAATCTCATTTAATTTTATTTTAAAGTGTAATGCATTTGCATAAAAATGTACTAATTCTAACTTGAACACTGAATTTTGTACCAATCCTAGTAGACATGGCTCCCAATTCCAGGAATAACCACTTAGCATCTTTTCTATGCTGGAGAAGAGAGATGATATCAGCAGAAAATGAAGTAGAAACAACAGAAGCTTCATAATACAGGTTATGATTTCCTTGGTTAAATAGTTGTTCACATTTCTCCAGGTTCTTAATGGTTTTAGAAACCTCAGACTTCACTCAGGATGGTACAGTGACTTCCCTCTGTGTCCATGCATCCTGTGCTTATTTCAGCTATGACATTTATACCTACAGAAAATTCCATGTTTATATGTGCATCTCTTCCACTAGCAGGTGAATTCCTTGAAAGTTAAGACTTTCTTTTTCTTTTTTTAAAAGTTGAAGCATAGATAATTTACTATATTACATTATTTTCGGGTTTACAACACAGTGATTCAATATCTTTATAGATTATGCGATAGATTATACTACGTTTAATGTTACTGCAAAATAATGGTTATTATTTTGTGCTGTACAGTATATACTTGTAGTGTATTTATTTTATACATAGTAGTTTGTCCTTAATCCCATACCTCTATCTTGCCCCTCCTCCCTTCCCTCTCCCGACTAGTAACCGTAACCACTAGTTTGCTTTCTATATCTGTGAGTCTGTTTCTGTTTTGTTATATACATTCATTTTATTTTTATATTCCACATATAAGTGATAACAGGGTATTTGGCTTTCTCTGTCTGACTTACTTTACTAAGCCTAATACGCTCTATGTCCATCCATGTTGTTACAAATGGCAGAATTTCATTCTTTCTATGGCTGTGTGATATTCCATTGTGTGTGTGTGTGTGTGTGTGTGTCACATCTTCTTTATCCATTCATATGTTAATGGACATTTAGGTTGCTTCCATGTACTGGCTATTGTAAATAATGCTGCTATGAAAATGATGGTGCATGTATCTTTTCAAATTACTATTTTCAATTCCTTTGGATATACAGCCAGCAGTGGAAATACTGGATCATATGGTAGTTCTATTTTTAGTATTTTGGAGAACCTCCATACTTTTTCTCACAGTGGCTGCACCAACTGACAATCCCACCAACAGTGTACTAGTGTTCCCTTTTCTCCACATTCTCACCAACATTTGTAACTTGTGGGCTTTGATGATAGCCATTCTGAAAAGTGTGAGGTGATATCTCTTTGTGGTTTTGATTTGCATTTCTCTGATGATTAGTGATGTTGAACATTTTTTCATGTGCCTGTTGGCCATCTGTATATCATCTTTGGAAAAGTGTCTACTCAGTTCTTCTGCCCATTTTTATTGGGTTGTTGTTTTTTTGATATTGAGTTGTAAGAGCTTTTCACATATTTTTATATTAACCCTTTGTCAGTCATATCATCTGCAAATATATTCTCCAATTCAATAGTTTGTCTTTTCATCCTGTTGATAGTTTCCTTTGCTTTGAAAAAGCTTTTAAGTTTAATTAGGACCCATTTGCTTATTTTTACTTTTATTATTATTATTATTATTATTATTATTATTATTATTATTATTATTATTTTTGCCTTAGTAAACAGAGCAAAAGCTATATTGCTATGGTTTATGACAAACAGTGTTCTGCCTAAGTCCTCTTCTAGGAGTCTGATGGTTTCAGGTCTTACATTTAGTCCTTTTATCCATTTTGAGTTTATTTTTATATATGATATGAAGAAGTGTTCTAATCTCATTCTTCTACATGTAGCTGTCCTGTTTATCCAGCACCCGTTACTGAAGAGATTGTCTTTTCTCCATTGTATATTCTTGCCTCCTTTTTCTTACGTTAATTGACCATAAGTGTGTGGGTTTTTCTTGGGGTTATCTATTTTGTTCCATTGATCTATATGTCTGTTTTTGTGCTATTATCGCACGTTTTTGTTTACTGTAGCTTTGTACTATAGTCTGAACTCAGGGAGCATTATACCCCAGTTTTTTTTTCTTAAGATCACTTTGGATATTAATCTCCTGTAAGCAGCATACAGATGGGTCATTTTTTAAAATCCAATCAACCACCCTATGCATTTCTATATTTTTTTGCTTGAAAATTATTTTATTTTATTTTTTCACTTTTATTGAAATATAATTAACAAACAGCACTGTATATGTTCAAGGGTTACAGCATAATGACTTGACACATATACTGAAAATGATTACCACAAGAAGTTTGGCTAACACTCATCACCTCATATAGTTATAAAAAAAATGTTTTCTCCTTGTGAGAACTTTTACTATTTGCTCTCTTCGCAATTATCAAATATACCACACAGCAATATTACCTATAGTCATCTATAGTCATCATGTTTTATATTACACCCCCAATACTTACTTATTTTATAACTGTACATGTATACCTTTTAACCATTTTCATCCAATTCCCCCAATCCAATCCCTTGCCTCAAGTAACCAGAAATCGGATCTCTTTTTCCATGAATTTGGTTTTATTTATTTTAGCTTCCACATATAAGTGAGATTATTTCTCTGTCTGACTTATTTCACTTAGCACAAAGCCTTCAAGATCCATCTGTATTGTCACAAATAACAGGGTTTCCTTCTTTTTTATGGCTAAGTAATATTCATTATAGATATGTACCACATTTTCTTTATCCATTCATCTATCTGTTCACACTTAGGTTGTTTTCATCTCTTAGCAATTGTAAATAAGGCTGCTAGGGTTAGGAGTGTAGCTATTTATTCAAGTTAGTGTTTTTGTATTCTTTTTTTTAACATCTTAATGGAGTAAGATTGCTCTACAATGTTGTCTTAGTTTCTGCTGTATAACAAAGTGAATCAGATATATGTACACATATATTACATATGCCCTCTATCTTGTGTCTCCCTCCCACCCTCCCTATCCCACACCTGTAAGTGGTTACAAAGCACCAAGCTGATCTCCCTGTGCTATGCAGTAGCTTCCCACTAGCAATCTATTTTACATTTGGTAGTGTATATATGTCAGTGCTACTCTCTCACTTCGTCCCAGATTACCCTTCACCCACCACAAGTCCTCAACTCCATTCACTATGTCTGCGTCTTTATTCCTGTCCTGTCCCTAGGTTCTTTTTTTTTAACATCTTTATTGGAGCATAATTGCTTTACAATGCTGTGTTGGTTTCTGCTTTATAACAAAGTGAATGAGTTATACATATACATATATTCCCATATCCCTTCTTGCATCTCCCTCCCTCCCACATTCCCTGTCCCACCACTCTATGTGGTCACAAAGCACCGAGCTGATCACCGTGTGCTATTCAGCTGCTTCCCACTAGCTAAATATTTTACGTTTGGTAGTGTATATATGTCCATGCCACTCTCTCACTTTGTCACAGCTTACCCTTACCCATCCACATATCCTCAAGTCCATTCTCTAGTAGGTCTGTGTCTTTATTCCTGTCTTACCACTGGGTTCTTCATGACATTTTTTCCTTTAAATTCCATATGTATGTGTTAGCATACGGTATTTGTCTTTCTCTTTCTGACATACTTCACTCTGTATGACAAACTCTAGGTCCATCCACCTCATTACAAATAGCTCAATTTTATATCTTCTTATGGCTGAGTAATATACCATTGTATATATGTGCCACATCTTCTTTATCCATTCATCTGATAATGGACACTTAGGTTGTTTCCATCTCCTGGCTATTGTAAATAGAGCTCAAATGAACATTTTGGTACATGACTCCTTTTTTTTTTTTTTTTTAGTTTTTTAATTCTTCTCAAAATATTCTGAGCATTATTTTTTATTAGTTTCTGCTTTATAACAAAGTGAATCAGTCATACATATACATCTGTTCCCAAATCCCTTCCCTCATGCATCTCCCTCCCTCCCACCCTCCCCATCCCACCCCTCCAGGCGGTCACAAAGCACCAAGCTGATCTCCCTGTGCTCTGCGGCTGCTTCCCACTATCTACCTACCTTACATTTGGTAGTGTACATATGTCCATGCCTCTCTTTCGCTTTGTCATAGCTTACCCTTCCCCCTCCCCATATCCTCAAGTCCATTCTCAAGTAGGTCTGTGTCTTTATTCCCGTTTTACCCCTAGGTTCTTCATGACATTTTTTTTTTAATTCCATATATATGTGTTAGCATACGGTATTTGTCTTTCTCTTTCTGACTTACTTCACTCTGTATGACAGACTCTAGGTCTATCCACCTCATTACAAATAGCTCAGTTTTGTTTCTTCTTATGGCTGAGTAATATTCCATTGTATATATGTGCCACATCTTCTTTATCCATTCATCTGATAATGGACACTTAGGTTGTTTCCATCTCCTGGCTATTGTAAATAGAGCTCAAATGAACATTTTGGTACATGTCTCTTTTTGAATTATGGTTTTCTCAGGGTATATGCCCAGTAGTGGGATTGCTGGGCCATATAGTAGTTCTATTTGTACTTTTTTAAGGAACCTCCACACTGTTCTCCATAGTGGCTGTACCAATTCACATTCCCACCAGCAGTGCAAGAGTGTTCCCTTTTCTCCACACCCTCTCCAGTATTTATTGTTTTTAGATTTTTTGATTATGGCGATTCTGACTGGTGTGAGAATATATCTCATTGTAGTTTTGATTTGCATTTCCCTAATGATTAATAATGTTGAGCATTCTTTCATGTGTTTGTTGGCAGTAGGTATATCTTCTTTGGAGATATGTCTATTTAGGTCTTCTGTGCATTTTAGGATTGGGTTGTTTTTGTTTTTTTGTTATTGAGCTGCATGAGCTGCTTGTAAATTTTGGAGATTAATCCTTTGTCAGTTGTTTCATTTACAAATATTTTCTCCCATTCTGAGGGTTGTCTTTTGCTCTTGTTTATGGCTTCCTTTGCTGTGCAAAGGCTTTGAAGTTTCATTAGGTCCCATCTGTTTATTTTTGTTTTTATTTCCATTTCTCTAGGAGGTGAGTCAAAAAGGATCTTTCTGTGATTTATGTCAGAGTGTTCTGCCTATGTTTCCTCTAAGAGTTTGATAGTTTCTGGCCTTACATTTACGACTTTAATCCATTTTGATCTTATTTTTGTGTATGGTGTTAGGGAGTGATGATCTAACCTCATACTTTTACATGTCCCTGTCCAGTTTTCCTGGCACCAATTATTGAAGAGGCTGTCCTTTCTCCACTGTACATTCCTTCCTCCTTTATCAAAGATAAGTTGACCATATGTGCACGGGTTTATCTCTGGGTTTTCTATCCTGTTCCATTGATCTATATTTTTGTTTTTGTGCCAGTACCATATTGTCTTGATTCCTGTAGCTTTGTAGTATAGTCTAAAGTCAGGGAGCCTGATTACTCCAGCTCCGTTTTCTGTTTTCAAGATTGCTTTGGCTATTCGGGGTCTTTGGTGTTTCCATACAAATTGTGAAATTTTTCACTCTAGTTCTGTGAAAAATGCCAGTGGTATTTTGATAGGGATTGCATTGAATCTGTAGATTGCTTTGGGTAGTAGAGTCATTTTCACAATGTTGATTCTTCCAATCCAGGAACATGGTATATCTCTCCATCTATTTGTATCATCTTTAATTTCTTTCATCAGTGTCTTATAATTTTCTGCATACAGGTCTTTTGTCTCCTTAGGTATGTTTATTCCTAGATATTTTATTCTTTTTTTTTTTGCAGTGGTAAATGGGTGTTTTCTTGATTTCACTTTCAGATTTTTCATCATTAGTGTATGGGATTGGCAGTGATTTCTGTGCATTAATTTTGTATCCTGATACTTTACCAAATTCATTGATTATTTCTAGTAGTTTTCTGGCAGCATCTTTAGGATTCTCTATGTATAGTATCATGTCATCTGCAAACAGTGAGAGATTTACTTCTTCTTTTCTGATTTGGATTCTTTTATTTCCATTTCTTCTCTGATTCCTGTGGCTAAAATTTCCAAAACTATGTTAAATAAGAGTGCTGAGAGTGGGCAAACTTGTCTTGTTCCTTATCTTAGTGGAAATGCTTTCAGATTTTCACCATTGAGGATGATGTTATCTCTCGGTTTGTCATATATGGACTTTATTATGTTGAGGAAATTTCCCTCTATGCCTACTTTCTGCAGGATTATTATCATAAATGGGTGCTGAATTTTGTCAAAAGATTTCTCTGCATCTATTGAGATGACCATATGGTTTTCTCCTTCAATTTGTTAATATGGTGTATCACATTGATTGATTCGTGTATATTAAAGAATCCTTGCATTTCTGGAATTAACCCTATTTGATCATGGTGTATGATCCTTTTAATGTGCTGTTGGATTCTGTTTGCTAGTATTTTGTTGAGAATTTTTGCATCAATGTTCGTCAGTGATATTGGCCTGTAGTTTTCTTTCTTTGTGATATCCTTGTCTGGTTTTGGTATCAGGGTGATGGTGGCCTCATAGAATGAGTTTGGGAGTGTTCCTCCCTCTACTATATTTTGCAAGAGTTTGAGAAGGATAGGGTTAGCTCTTCTCTAAATGTTTGTTAGAATTTGCCTGTAAAGCCATCTGGTCCTGGGCTTTTGTTTGTTGGAAGATTTTTAATCACAGTTTCAATTTCAGTGCTTGTGATTGGTCTGTTCATCTTTTCTATTTCTTCTTGATTCAGTTTTGGCAGGTTGTGTATTTCTAAGAATTTGTCCATTTCTTCCAGGTTGTCCATTTTATTGGCATAGAGTTGCTTGTAGTAATCTCTCAAGATCTTTTGTATTTCTGCAGTGTCAGTTGTTACTTCTCCTTTTTCATTTCTAATTCTATTGATTTGAGTCTTCTCCCTTTTTTCTTGATGAGTCTGGCTAATGGTTTATCAATTTTGTTTATCTTCTCAAAGAACCAGCTTTTAGTTTTATTGATCTTTGCTATCGTTTCCTTCATTTCTTTTTAATTTATTTCTGATCTGATCTTTATGATTTCTTTTCTTCTGTTAACTTTGGGTTTTTTTGTTCTTCGTTCTCTAATTGCTGTAGGTGCAAGATTAGGTTGTTTATTCGAGATGTTTCCTGTTTCTTAACGTAGGACTGTATTGTTATAAACTTCCCTCTTAGAACTGCTTTTGCTGCCTCCCATAGGTTTTGGGTCGTCGTATCTCCACTGTCATTTGTTTCTAGGTATTTTTTGATTTCCTCTTTGATTTCTTAAGTGATCACTTGGTTATTAAGTAGTGTGTTGTTTAGCCTCCATGTGTTTGTATTTTTTACAGTTTTTTCCCTGTAATTGATATCTGGTATCATAGTGTTGTTGCCACAAAAAATACTTGATACAATTTCAATTTTCTTAAATTTACCAAGGCTTGATTTGTGACCCAAGATATGATCTATCCTGGAGAATGTTCCATGAGCATGTGAGAAAAATGTGTATTCTGTTGTTTTTGGATGCAATGTCCTATAAATATCAATTAAGTCCATCTTGCTTAATGTATCATTTAAAGCTTGTGTTTCCTTATTTATTTTCATTTTGGATGATCTGTCCATCGGTGAAAGTGGGGTGTTATAGTCCCCTACTATGAATGTGTTACTGTCGATTTCCCCTTTTATGTCTGTTAGTATTTGCCTTATGTATTGAGGTGCTCATATGTTGGTTGCATAAATATTTCAATTTTTATATATTCTTCTTGGATCAATCCCTTGATCATTATGTATTGTCCTTCTTTCTGTCTTCTAATAGTCTTTATTTTAAAGTGTATTTTTTTCTGATATGAGAATTGCTACTCCAGCTTTCTTTTGATTTCCACTTGCATGGAATATCTTTTTCCATCCACTCACTTTCAGTCTGTATTTATCTCTAGGTCTGAAGTGGGTCTCTTGTAGACAGAATATATATGGGTCTTGTTTTTGTATCCATTCAGCCTGTCTGTATCTTTTGGTGGGAGCATTTAATCCATTTACATTTAAGGTAATTTTCGATATGTATGTTCCTATTCCCATTTTCTTAATTGTTTTTGGTTTGTTATTATAGGTCTTTTCCTTCTCTTGTCACTAGGTTCTTCAAAACCCTTTTATTTTCGTAGATTCTATATATATATGTGTTAGCATAGCATATTTATTTTTCTCTTTCTGACTTACTTCACTCTGTAAGACAGACTCTGTGTCCTTCCACCTCACTACAAATAACTCAATTTCGTTTCCTTTTATGGGTGAGCAATGTTCCATTGAATATATGTGCCACATCTTCTTTATCCATTCATGTTCGATGGACACTTAGGTTGCTTCCGTGTCCTGGCTATTTTAAATAGTGCTTCAATGAACATTATGGAACATTACTATTTTTGAATTACGGTTTTACCAGGTAGATGTCCATTAGTGGCTTTCCTGGGTCATATGTTAGTTCTATTTTTAGATTTTTAAGGAATTTCCATAACATTTTAAATAGTGGCTGTATCAATTTAAATTCCCACCAACAGTACAAGAGAGTACCCTGTTCTAAACACCCTCTCCAGCATTTATTGTTTGTAGATTTTTTGATGATGGCCATTCTTTCCGGTTTGAGTTGATATCTCATTGTAGTTTTCCTTTGCATTTCTCTAATGATTAGTCATGTTGAGCATCCTTTCATATGTTTGTTGGCCATCTGTATTTCTTGTTTGGAGAAATGTCTACTTAGGTCTTCTGCCCAATTTCGGGTTGGGTTGTTTGCCATTGCAAGAAAAAGAATAAAATATGTCAGAATAAACCTACCTAAGGAGACAAAATACCTGTATGCAAAAAACTATAACACTCTGATGAATGAAATTAAAGATGATAGAAATAGATGGAGAGATATACCATGTTCTGGATTGGAAGAATCAACATTGTGAAAATGAATATACTACCCAAAGCAATCTACAGATTCAATGCAATACCTATCAATCTAGCAATGTAATTTTTCACAACACTAGAACAAAAATAAATCACAATTTGTTTGGAAACACTAAAGACCTTGAAGAGGCAAAGCAATCTTGAGAAAGAAAAATGGAGCTAGGAAGAATCAGGCTACCTTACTTCAGACTATATTACAAAGCTACAGTAATGAAGACAGTATGGTACTGGCACAAAAACAGACATATACATCAATGGAACAGAGAAAAACCGATGCACATATGGTTATCTTATCTTTGATAAAGGAGGCAAGAATATACAATTGAGAAAAGATAGTCTCTTCAATAAGTGGTACTGGGGAACTGGACAGCTACATGTAAAATAATTAAATTAGAACACTTCCTAACACCATACAGAAAAATAAACTTAGAATGGATTAAAGAGTAAAATGTCAGGTCAAACACTATAAAACTCTTAGAGGAAAACATAGGAAGAACACTTTTTGCATAAGCACACCAATATCCTTTTTGACCCACCTCCTAGAGAAATGGAAACAAAAACAAAAATAAACAAATGGGACCTATTCAAACTTAAATCCTTTGCACAGGAAATGAAACCATAAACAAGATGAAAAAAAATACCCCTCAGAATGGGAGAAAATATTTGCAAACGAAGTACCTGACAAAGGATTAATCTCCAAGATAGATATACAAGCAGCCCATGCATCTCAATATCACACTATGGCTTTTATTTTTCTTAATTTGTTTTTTTATTTTTTAAAAATTCTGCTCTTTTTTAAAAAAAATATTAAACACCTTTATTGGACTATAATTATTTTACAATGGTGTGTTAGTTTCTGCTTTATAACAAAGTGAATCAGCTATACATATACAATATCCACATATTTCCTCCTCTGGCGTCTCCATTCCACAAGCCCTATCCCACCCCTCTAGGTGGTCACAAAGCACTGAGCTGATCTTCATTTGCTATGCGGCTGCTTCTCACTAACTAACTATTTTACATTTGGTAGTATATATAAGTCCATGACACTCTCACTTCCTCCCAACTTACCCTTCCCCCCTCCCTGTCCTCAAGTCCATTCTCTAGGTCTGCATCTTTATTTCTGTCCTGCCCATAGGTTCTTCAGAACGATTTTCTTTTTTATTTTTTGATTCCATATATATGTGTTAGCATACAGTATTTATTTTTCTCTTTCTGACATACTTCACTCTGTCTTACAGTCTCTAGGTCCATCCACCTCACCACAAATAACTCAATTCTGTTTCATTTTATGGCTGAGTAATATTCCATTGTATATATGTGCCACATCTTCTTTATCCATTCATCTGTTGATGGACACTTAGGTTGCTTCCATGTCCTGGGTATTGTAAATAGAGCTGCAATGAACATTGTGGTACATGACTCCTTTTGAATTATGGTTTTCTCAGGGTATATGCCCACTAGTGGGATTGCTGGGTCCTATGGGAGTTCTGTTTTTAATTTTTAAGGAACCTCCATACTGTTCTTCATAGTGCCTGTATCAATTTACATTTCCAACACGAGTGCACGAGGGTTCCCTGTTCTCCACACCCTCTCCAGCATTTATTTTTGTAGATTTTTTGATGATGGTCATTTTGACTGGTGTGAGTCAATACCTCGTTGTAGTGTTGATTTGCATTTCTCTAATGATTAGTGATGTTGAGCAGCCTTTCATGTTTGTGGGCAATCTGTATGTCTTCCTCGGAGAAATGTGTTATCAGTTTTCTGGCCATTTTTGGATTGGGTTGTTTGTTTTTGTGATATTGAGCTGCATTAGCTGCTTGTAAATTTTGGAGATTAATCCTTTGTCAGTTGCTTCATTTGAAAATATTTTCTTCCTATCTGAGGGTTTTTTTGTTTGTTTTGGGGTTTTTTTGGTCTTGTTTGTGGTTTCCTTTGCTGTGAAAAAGCTTTTAAGTTTCATTATGTCCCATCTGTGTATTTTTGCTTTTATTTCCATTTCCAAATCACCTTGCTGTGATTTATGTCATAGAGTGTTCTGCCTATGTTTTCCTTTAAGAATTTTATAGTGTCTGGACTTACATTTAGGTCTTTAATCCATTTTGAGTTTGGTTTTGTGTATGGTGTTAAGGAGTATTCTAATTTCATTCGTTTACATGTAGCTGTCCAATTTTCCAAACACCACTTATTGAAGAGGATGTCTTTTTTCCATTGTATATTCTTGCCTACTTTATCAAAAATAAGGTGATCATATGTGCGTGGATTTATATATGGATTTTCTATCCTGTCCCTTTGATCTATATTTCTTTTTTTGTGCAAGTACCATACTGTCTTGATTACTGTACTTTGTAGTACAGTCTGAAGTCCAGGAGCCTGATTCCTCCAGTTCCTTTTTTCATTCTCAAGATTTCTTTGACTCTTCAGGTTCATTTGTGTTTCCATACAAATTGTCAAATTTTTTGTTCTACTTCTGTGAAAAATGCCATTGGTAGTTTGATAGGGATTGCATTTATCTGTAGATTGCTTTAAGTAGTATAATCATTTTCAAAATTTTGATTTTTCCAACCCAGAACATGGTATATCTCTCCATCTGTTTGTATAATCTTTAATTACCTTCATCAGTGTCTCATAGTTTTCTGCATACAGATCTTTTGTCTCCTTAGGTAGGTTTATTCCTAGCTGTTTTATTCTTTTATTTGCAATGGTCAACAGGAGTGTTTCCTTAATTTCTGTTTCAGAATTTTCCTCACTATTGTATAGGAATGCAAGAGATTTCGCCGTATGTATTTTGTATCCTGCTACCTTACCAAATTCTTTGATTAGCTCTAGTAGTTTCCTGGTAGCATCTTTAGCATTCTCTATGTATAATATCATGTCATCTGCAAACAGTGAGAGCTTTACTTCCTCTTTTTCGACTTGGATTTATTTATTTCTTCTTCTTCTCTGATTCCTGTGGATAACACTTCCAAAACTATGTTGAATAATAGTGGTGAGGTGAATAACTTTTATTGTTCCTTATCTAAGAGGAAATGCTTTTATTAGTGTTTCACCATTGAGAATGGTGTTGTCTGTGGGTTTTTCATATATGACCTTTACTGTGTTAAGTTCCCTCTATGCATACTTTCTGGAGCATTTTTTATTTGTTTGTTTGTTTGTTTCTCTTTTTTCATTTTTACCATAAATGGGTGTTGAATTTTGCCCAAAGTTATTTCTTCATGCATTGAGATGATCGTATGCCTTTTCTCCTTCCATGTGTTAATATGGTTTATCACATTGATTGATTTGCATGTATTGAAGAATCCTTGCAATCCTAGGATAAACCCCACTTGATCATGGTGTATGATCCTTTTAATGTGCTGTTGGATTCTTTTTGCTTGTATTTTGTTGAGGATTTTTGCATATGTGTTCATCAGTGATATTGGCCTATAGTTTTCTTTCTCTGTGACATATTTGGTTTTGGTATCAGCGTTATGGTGGTCTCATAGAATGAGATTAGGAATGTACTCCCCTCTGTTTTATTTTGGAAGATTTTGAGAAGTGTAGGTGTTAGCTCTTCTCTAAATGTTTGGTAGAATTCCCCTGTGAAGCCATCAGGTCCTTGGCTTTTTTTTTGTTGGATGATTTTTAATCACAATCTCAATTTCAGTGCTTCTGACTGGGCTGTTTATATTTTCTATTTCTTCCTGATTCAGTCTTGGAAGGTTGTGCTTTTCTAATAATTTGTTCATTTTTTCCAGGTTGTCCATTTTGTTGGCATATTGTTGCTTGTAGTAATCTCTCATGATCCTTTGTATTTCTGCGGTATCAGTTGTTACTTCTTCCTTATCATTTCTAATTCTATTGTTTTTTTTCCACATCTTTATTGGAGTATAATTGCTTTACAATGGTGTGTTAATTTCTGCTTTATAACAAAGTGAATCAGTTATACATATACATATGTTCCCATATCTCTTCCCTCTTGCATCTCCTTCCCTACCACCCTCCCTATCCCACCCCTCTAGGTGGTCACAAAGCATTGAGCTGATCTCCCTGTGCTATGCAGCTGCTTCCCACTAGCTATCTATTTTACGTTTGGTAGTGTATATATGTCCATGACACTCTCTCACTTTGTCACAGCTTACCCTTCCCCCTCCCCATATCCTCAAGTCCATTCTCTAGTAGGTCTGTGTCTGTATTCCTGTATTACCCCTAGATTCTTCATAACATTTTTTCTTAGATTCCATATATATGTGTTATCATACGGTATTTGTCTTTCTCTTTCTGACTTACTTCACTCTGTATGACAGACTCTAGGTCCATCCACCTCACTACAGTCTAATTCTATTGATTTGAGTCTTTTCCCTTTTTTTCTTATGAGTCTGGCTAATAGCTTATCCATTTTGTTTATCTTCTCAAAGAACTAGCTTTTACTTTTATTGATCTTTACCATTGTTTCCTTCATTTCTTTTTCTTTTGTTTCTGATCTGATCTTTTAGATTTCTTTCCTTTTGCTAACTTTGGGTATTTTTTGTTCTTCTTTCTCTAATTGCTTTAGGTTCAAGGTTAGGTTATTTATTTGAGATATTTCTTGAGGTAGGATTGTATTGCTATAGACTTCCCTCTTAGAACTGCTTTTGCTGCATCCCAGAGGATTTGGGTCATTGGGTTTTCATTGACATTTGTTTCTAGGTATTTTTTGATTTCCTCTCTGACTTCTTCAGTGATATCTTGGTTATTAAGTAGTGCACTGTTTAGCCTCCATGGGTTTCTATTTTTTACAGATTTTCCCCTGTAATTGATATCTAGTCTCATAGCATTGTTGTCAGAAAATACACTTTATATGATTTCTATTTTCTGAAATTTAACAGGCTTGATTTGTGACCCAAGATATGATCTATGCTGGACAATGTTCCATGAGCACTTGAGGAGAAAGTGTATTCTGTTGTTTTTTGATGGAATGTCCTATAGATATCAATTAAGCCCATCTAGTTTAATATATCATTTAAAGCTTGTTTTTCCTTATTTATTTTCATTTTTGATGATCTGTCCATTGGTGAAAGTGGGGTATTAAAGTCCCCTACTATGGTTGTGTTACTGTCAATTTCCCCTTTTATGTTTGTTAGCATTTGCCTTATGTATTGAGGTGCTCCTATGTTGGGTGCTTAAATATTTACAATTTAAAATTTTTAAATTAAAATTTTCAATATCTTCTTCTTGGATTGATTCTTTGGCTATTTTATAGTGTCCTTCTTTGTCTTGTGTCATAGCCTTTATTTTAAAGTCTATTTTGTTTGGTATGAGAATTGCTAGTCCAGCTCCTTTTGATTTCCATTTGCATGGAATAGCTTTTTCCATCTCCTCACTTTCAGTCTGTATGTGTCCCTAGGTCTGATGGGGGTCTTTTTTAGACAGCATATATATGTGTATTGTTTTTGTGTCCATTCAGCCAGTCTATGCCTTTTGGTGTAGCATTTAATCGATTTGTATTTAAGGTAATTATCAATATGTATGTTCGTATTACCAGTTTCTTAATTGTTTTGGGTTTGTTATTGTAAGTCTTTTCCTTCTCTTGTGTTTACTGCCTAGGGAAGTTCCTTTAGCATTTGTTGTAAAGCTGGTTTGGTGGTGCTGAATTCTCTTGGCTTTTGCTTGTCTGTAAAGGTTTTAATTTATCCGTTGAATCTGAATGAGATCCTTGCTGCGTGGAGTAATTTTGGCTGTAGTTTTTTTCCCTTTCATCACTTTAAATATGTCTTGCCAGTCCCTTCTGTCTTACAGAGTTCCTGCTGAAAGATCAGCTGTTAACCTTATGGGGATTCTCTTGTATGTTATTTGTTGTTTTTCCCTTTATGCTTTTTATATTTTTTCTTCGTATTTAATTTTTGATTGTTTGATTAATATGTGTGGTGGCGTTTTTCTCCTTGGATTTCTCCTGTATGGTACGCTCTGCATTTCCTGGAATTTCTTGACTATTTCCTTTCTCATATTAGGGAAGTTTTCAACTATTATCTCTTCAAATATTTTCTTAGTCCCTTCCTTTTTCTCTTCTTCTTCTGGGACCCCTATAATTAGAACATTGGTATGTTTAATGTTGTCCCAGTGTTCTCTAAGACTGTCCTCAATTCTTTTCATTCTTTTTTCTTTATTCTGCTCTGCAGTAGTTATTTTCACTATTTTTTCTTCCAGGTCACTTATCTGTTCTTCTGCCTCTGTTATTCTGTTATTGATTACTTCTAGAGAATATTTAGTTTCATTTATTGTGTTGTTCATAATTGTTTCTTTGATCTTTAGTTCTTCTAGGTCCTTGTTAAACGTTTCTTGTATTTTCTCCATTCTATTTCCAAGATTTTGGATCATCTTTACTATGATTATTCTAAATTCTTTTTCAGGTAGACTGCCTATTTCTTCTTAATTTTTTTGTCTGGTGGGTTTTTACCTTGCTTCTACATCTGCTGTGTGATTCTCTGTCTTCTCATTTTGCTTAACTTACTGTGTTTGGGGTCTCTTTTTTGAAGGCTGCAGGTTCATAGTTCCCAGGGGTTTTTTTTTTGTTTGTTTGTTTGTTTTTAGTGTCTTCCCCCAGTGGTTAAGGTTAATTCAGTGGGCTGTGTGTGCTTCCTGGTGGTGGGACTAGTGCCTGTGTTCTGGTGGATGAGGCTGGATCTTGTCTTTCTGGTGGGCAGGTCCACATCCGCTCATGTGTTTTGGGGTGTCTGTGACTTTATTATGATTTTAGGCAGCCTCTCTGCTAATGGGTTGTGTTGTGTTCCTCTCTTTCTAGTTGTTTGGCATAGGGTGTCTAGCACTGTACCTTCCTGGTTGTTCAGTGGAGCTAAGTCTTAGCATTGAGATGGGGATCTCTGGTAGAACTTTCGTCATTTGATAGTGCATGGAGCGGGGAGGTGTCTGGTGCACCAATGTCCTGAACTCGGCTCTCCCACTTCAGAAGCACAGTCCTGACACCCTGCCGGAAAACCAAGTTTCTATCAGCCACACAGCCAAGTACGTGGGGTGTTTCTTGCCTTTTGGGAAGTCTGAGGTCTTCTGCCAACATTCAATAGGTATTCTGTAGGTGTTGTTCCACATGTAGATGTATTTCTGATGTATTTGTGGGGAGGAAGGTGGTCTCCACGTCTTAATCCTCTGCCACCTTGAAGGTCTCCACCATATGTGTTTTAATTGGAGCATTTAGTTCATTGCAACTTCTTTTTTTTTTTTCACTTTGTTGTGTCTTCATCACTGCACACGGGTTTTCTCTAATTGTGGCAAGCATGGGCTACTCTTTGTTCCGGTGCGTGGGCTTCTCATTATGATGGTTTATTTTGTTGCAGAGCACAGCCTCTAGGCATGTGGATTTCAGAAGTTGCCATGTGTGGGCTCAGTAGTTGCGGTGCATGGTCTCTAGGTCATGTGGGTTTCAGTGGTTACAGCTCATTGGCTCTAAAGGGAAGGCTCAGTAGTTGGGGCTCATGGATGTAGTTGCTGTGTGGCATGTGGGGTCTTTCTGAACCAGGGATTGAACCCATGTCCCCTGCATTGGCAGGTGGATTCTTAACTATTGCACCAGCAGGGAAGTCCCAGTTCTTTGACATTTATTTATGTATTTATTTATGTATTTATTTATGTATTTATTTATGTATTTATTTATTTTGGGTTGTGTTGGGTCTTAGTTTCTGTGCAAGGGCTTTCTCTAGTTGTGGCAAGCAGGGGGCACTCTTCATTGTGGTGCACGGGCCTCTCAGTATTGTGGTCTCTCTTGTTGTGGAGCACAGGCTCCAGATGAGCAGGCTCAGTAGTTGTGGCTCATGGGCCTAGTTGCTCTGCAGCATGTGCGGTCTTCCCAGACCAGGGCTCAAACCTGTGTCCCCTGCATTAGTAGGCAGATTCTCAACAACTGTGCCACCAGGGAAGCCTCTTCTTTGACATTTAAAAGTAATTATTGATAGATATGTACTTATTGCAATTTTGTTAACTTTTTTGTTTGTTTGTTTTTGTAGTTCTTCTCTTTTCTTTTCTTCATCTTTTAGTTTCTTCCCTGTGGTTTGATGATTTTCTTTAGTGGTATGCTTGTTTTCCTTTATCTCTCTACTTTTTGTGTATTTATTGTACGTTTTTGATTTGTGGTTACCATGGGGTTCATATATGTTGACCTATAACTATATCTGCTTGTTTTAAAAATGTAGTCCTTTAACTTCAAACACATTCTAAAGTATCTACCTCTTTTTTACTCCCTTCCACCACATCCTGTGTTTTTAATGTCATATTTTACATCTTCATGTTTATTCCTTAACTGATTACTGTTGTTATAGTGGATTTTAAATTTTTAGGTCCTTTAACCTTTGTACTAGCTTATTTAAGTGGATGGTCCTCAGCTTTTACTATATATTTGTCTTTGATAGTGGGAGTTTTCCTTTAACATTTCTTTTAGGGTAGGTTTATTATTGATGTACTCTGGCCTGTCTGGGAGGTTCTTTATTTCTCCTTCAATTCTCAAATATAATTTTGCTTGGTACATATCCGAGGTTGCAGGATTCTCCTTCAGCACTTTGAGGATATCATGCCACTCCCTTCTGGCCTGCAAATGTTCTGAAGAAAAATCAGCTGATATTCTTTTGGTGGTTCCATTTTATATGAGTCTGTTTTTCTCTTGCTGCCTTTAGAATTCTCATTTATCTTTAACTTTTGCCATTTTAATTATGGTATGTCTTGGCGAGGGTTTCTTTTCATTCATCTTGATTGGGACCCTCTGTGATCCTGTATTTGGATATCTGTTTCCTTCTTCAGGTTTGGGAAGTTTTCAGCCATAATTCCATCAAATACATTTTAGACCCCTTTTCTCTCTTATCCTTCTCATACCCCATATAATGTGAATACTGATATGCTTGATGTTGTTACAGAGGTCCCTTAAACTGTTCTCATTTTTTAACATTTGGTTTTCTTTTTGCTGTTCTGATTGGTTGATTTCCATTATTCTACCTTCCTGGTCACTTATGTGTTCTTTTTTAAAATATTTTATTTATTTATTTATTTTTATAGTAGGTCCTTGTTGGTTATCAATCTTGAATATGACAGTGTGTATATGTCAATCCTAAACTCCCAATGTACTCTTCCCCTCCAGCCATACACCCTGGTAACCATAAGTTTGTTCTTTAAGTCTGTGAGTCTGTTCCTGTTTTGTGAATAAGTTCATATGTATTTTATTATTTTATTCTTAAAAAAAGCAATATCATATGATATTTCTCTTTGTCTGTCTGAATTACTTCACACAGTGTGACAATCTCTAGGTCCACCCATGTTGCTGCAAATGGCATTACTTCATTCTTTTTAATGGCTGAATAATATTCCATTGTATATATGTACAACATGTTCTTCATCCATTCATCTGTTAATGTACATTCAGGTTGCTTTCATGTCTTGGTTTTTGTAAACAATGCTGCAATGAATATTGGGGTGCATATATCTTTTCAAACCATGTTTTTCTCCAGATATGTGTCCAGGACTGGGAGTGCTGGATCATATGATAGCTCTATTTTTAGTTATTTTTTTTTTAGTTTTTTATTTTATATTGGAGTATAGTTGATTAACAATGTTTTGTTAGTTTCAGGTGTACATCAAAGAGATACTGTTATATATATATATAATTTTTGAAATTGTTTTTCCATTTATGTTGTTACCTAATATTGAGCAGAGTTCCCTGTGCTATACAGTAGGTCCTTGTTGATTATCCATTGTAAATATAGCAGTGTGTACATGTAAGTCCAAACTCCCTAACTATCCCTTCCCACCACTCTTCCCCCTTTGTAATAACCATAAGTTTGTTCTCTAAGCCTGTGAGTCTGTTTCTGTTTTGTAAATAAAATTCATTTGTATCATTTCTTTTTAGATTCCTCAAAAAGCAATATCCTATGATACTTCTCATTCTCTTTCTGACTTACTTCACTCAGTATGACAATCTCTAGGTCCACCCATGTTGCTGCAAATGGCATTACTTCATTCTTTTTAATGGCAGTTCCCTCATATGTTATTTGTCATTTTCCCCTTGTTGCTTTCAATAATTTTTCTTTGCCTTTAGTTTTTGTCAATTTGATTACTATGTGTCTTAGGATGTTCCTCCTTGGGTTTATCCTGCCTGGACTCTCTGTGCTTCCTTGACTTGGGTGACTGTTGCCTTTCCATGTTAGGGAAGTTTTCAGCTATTATCTCTTCAAATATTTTCTCAGGTCCTTTCTATTTCTCTTCTCCTTCTGGTACCCCTAAAATGTGAATATTGGTGCGTTTAATGTTGTCCCAGAGGTCTCTTGGACTCTCTGCATTTCTTTTCATTCTTTTTTTTTTAAAAAAATTCTGTTCTGTGGTAGTGATTTCCACCATTCTGTCTTCCAGATCACTTATCCGTTCTTCTGCCTCAGTTATTCTGCTATTGATTCCTTCTAGTGTATTTTTTATTTCAGTTAGTGTATTATTCAACTCTGTTAGTTTTTTACTTCTTCTAGGTCTTTCTTAAATATTTCTTGCATCTTCCTTATCTTTGCCTCCATTCTTTTTCTGAGATCCTGGATCATTTTCACTATCATTATTCTGAATTCTTTCTCCAGAAGGTTGCCTGTCACCACTTCACTCAGTTGTTTTTCTGGGGTTTTATCTTGTTCCTTCATCTGGGACATTTTTCTCTGCTGTTTCATTTTGTCTGACTTTCTGTGATTGTGGTTTCCATTCCACAGGCTGCAGGATTGTGGTCTTTCTGCTTCTGCTTTCTGCCTTCTTGTGGATGAGGCTATCTAAGAGGCTTGTGCAAGCTTCCTGATTAGAGGGACTGGTGGTGGGTAGAGCTGGGTTTTTTCTCTCTGGTGGACAGGGTTTTGCTCAGTAAAACTTTAATTGGCTTCTCTGCTAATAGGTGGGGCTTGTTCCCTCCCTGTTGGTTGTTTGGCCTGAAACAACCCAACACTGTAGCCTACAAGCTGTTTGGTGGGGTTGATGGTGCCCTCCAGGAGGATTCACACCAATGAGTTCTTCCCAGAACTTCTGCTGCCAGTGTATTTATCCCTGCAGTGAGCCACAGCTACCTCCTGCTTCTGCAGGAAAACCTCCTCCAATACTAGCAGGTAGGTCTCGCTCAGCCTCTTCTGGGGTCACTGCTTTTTTCCTTTGGGTCCTGGTGTGCACAAGACTTTGTGTGTGCCCTCCAAGAGTGGAGTCCCTGTTTCCCCCAGTCCTGTGGAAGTCCTGCAATCAAATCCTACTGACCTTCAAAGCCTGATTCTCTGGGGACTCCTCCACCCATTGCCAGAACCCCAGGCTGGGAAGCCTGACAAGGGGCTCAGAACTTTCACTCCAGTGGGACAGCTTCCGTGGTATAATTGCTTTCCAGTTTGTGGGTCACCCAGTCTTCGGGTGTGTGATTTGATTTTATTGCAATTGTGCCCCTCCTACCATCTTGTGACTTCTTCTTTGCCTATGGATGTTGGATATCTTTTCTGTTAAGTTCCAGTGTTTTTTCTTGATGGTTGTTCAGCAGTTAGTTGTGATTCATGTGTTCTCATAAGAACGGGTGTGTGCACGTCCTTTTATTCCACCATCTTGAGCTTAGCTTATTTTTTTATTTTTTTTATTTTTATTTTTATTTTTTTGCAGTATGCGGGCCTCTCACTGCCATGGTCTCTCCCATTGCGGAGCACAGGCTCTGGACATGCAGGCCCAGTGTCCATGGCTCATGAGCCCAGCCACTCCGTGGCATGTGGGACCCTCCTGGACCGGGGCATGAACCCGTGTCCCCTGCATCAGCAGGCAGACTCCCAACCACTGTGCCACCAGGGAAGCCCTCGGCTTATTTTTATTTTTTTTTCTTTTTTTAAAGGAACCTCCATACTTTTCTGCATAGTGTCTGTACCAATTTACACTCCCAACAACAGCATAGGAAGGTTCGCTTTTCTCCATACCCTCTCCAGCATTTATTGTTTGTAGACTTTGCTGATGGCCATTCTGACTAGTGTGAGGTGATATCTCATTGTAGTTTTGATTTGGATTTCTCTAATAAACAGCAAAGTTGAGAGTCTTTTCATGTACCCCTTGGCCATCTGTATGTCTTCTTTAGAGAAATGTCTATTTAGGTCTTCTGCCCATTTTTGTGTGTGTGTGTGGTATGTGGGCCTCTCACTGTTGTGGCCTCTCACGTTGAGGAGCACCGGCTCTGGATGCGGAAGCTCAGCGGCCATGGCTCACGGGCCCAGCCACTCCACAGCATGTGGGATCTTCCCAGACCGGGGCACGAACTTGTGTCCCCTGCATTGGAAGGCAGACTCTCAACCACTGCACCACCAGGGAAGCCCTTCTGCCCATTTTTGATTTTTTTTTGTTTTGTTTTTTGGATATTGAGCCACATGAGCTGTCTGTAAATTTTGGAGACTAATCCCTTGTCGGTTGCATCATTTCCAAACCTTTTCTCCCATTCTGTGGGTTATCTTTTCATTTTATTTGTGGTTTCCTTTGCTGTGCAAAAGCTTTTGAATTTAATTAGGTCCCATTTGTTTCCTTTTGTTTTTATTTGCATTATTCTGAGAGATAGATCAAAAAAGTTATTTCTGTGATTTATATCAAAGAGTGTTCTGCCTGTATTTTCCTGTAAGAATTTTATAGTATCCAGTCTTAAATTTAGGTCTTTAATCCATTTTGAGTCTATTTTTGTGTATGGTGTTAAAGAATGTTCTAATTTCATTTTTTTACATGTACCTGTCTAGTTTTCTCAGCACCATTTATTGAAGAGACTGTCTTTTTTTCCATTGTATAGTCTTGCCTCCATTGTTGTAGATTAATTGACCATAGGTCTTGGGCCTATTTCTTGGCTTTGTATCCTGTTCCTTTGATATATATTTCTGTTTTTGTGCCAGTACCATACTGTTTTGATGGCTGTAGCTTTGTCTGAAATCAGGGAGCCTGATCCCTCCAGCTCGTTTTTCTTTTTCAAGACTGCTTTTTCTATTTGAGACCTTTTAAGTTTTGATACAAATTTTCAGATTTTTTCTCCAATTCTGTGAAAAATGCCATTGGTAGTTTGATAAGAATTGCACTGAATCTGTAGATTGCCTTGGGTAGTATAGTCATTTTAACAGAATTGATTCTTTCAATCCAAGAACATGGTATATCTTTCTATCTGTTTGTGTTGTCTTTGATTTCTTTCATCAGCATCTTATAGTTTTCAGAGCACAGGTCTTTTGTCTCCTTAGGTATTTTTATTCCTAGGTATTTTCCTCTTTTTGATGTGATGGTAAATGTGATTGTTTCTTGAATTTCTCTTTCTGCTCTTTTGTCATTAGTGTATAGGAATGCAACAAATTTCTGTTTATTAATTTTGTATCCTGTGACTTCACCAAATTCATTGATGAGCTCTAGTACTTTTCTGGGAGCATCTTTAGGATTTTCTATGTATTGTATCATGTCACCTGCAAACAGTGACAGTTTTACTTCTTCTTTTCCTATTTGGATAACTTTTATTTCCTTTTCTTGTCTGACTGCCGTGGTTACGAATATGTTGTGTAAGAGTGACAAAAGTGGACATCCTTGTCTTTTTCCTGATCTTAGAGGTAATGCTTTCACGATTTCACCATTGAGTATGATTTTAGCTGTAGGTTTGTCATAGATGACCTTTATTATGTTGAGGTATGTCTCCTCTATGCCCACTTTCTGGAGAGATTTTATCAGAAACTCGTGTTGGATTTTGTCAAAAGCTTTTTCTGCATCTATTGATATGATCACATGGTTTTATTCTTCAGTTTGTTGATGTGGTGTATTATGCTGACTGATTTGCAGATATTGAAAAATCCTTGCATCCCTGGGATAACATCCACTTGATCATAGGGTATGATCCTTTTAATGTATTGCTGGATTCAGATTGCTAGATTTCTGTTGAGGATTTTTGCATCTATGTTCATCAGTGATATTGGCCTGTAATTTTCTTTTTTTTTTTTTGAAGTGTCTTTGTCTGGCTTTGGTATCAGGGTGATTGTTTCCTCATAGAATGAGCTTAGGAGTATTCCTTCCTCTGCAATTTTTTTGGAACAGTTTCATTAGAATAAGTCTTAATTCTTCTCTAAATGTTTGGTAGATTTCGCCTGTGAAGCCATCTCGTTCTGGCCTTTTGTTTGTTGGGAGTTTTTAAATCACAGTTTCCATTTCAGTACTTGTGATTGGTCTATTTATATTTTCTATTTCTTCTTTGTTCAGTCTTGGGAGATTGCAATTTTCCAAGAATTTGTCCATTTCTTCCAGGTTCTTCATTTTATTGGCATATAGTTGCTTGTAGTAGTCTCTTATGAGCCTTTGTATTCCTGTGCTGTCCATTGTAGCTACTGCCTTTTCATTTCTAATTTTATTGAATTGAGCCCTCTCCCTTTTTCTTGATGAGTTTTGCTAAAAGTTTATCAATTTTGTTTATCTTTTCAAAGTAGCAGCTTTTAGTTTCATTGATCTTTTCTATTGTTTTCTTGGTCTCTATGCCATTTATCTGCTCTAATCTTTATTTCTTTCCTTCTGCTAACTTTGTGTTTCATTTGTTTTCTTTCTCTAGTTGCTTTAGAAAGGATAGGTTATTTATTTTAGATTTTTCTTGTTCCCTGAAGTAAGATTGTATTGATATGAACCTCCCTCTTACAACTGGTGTTGCTTAATCCCTTAGGTTTTGAATCAATGTGTTTTCATTTTCATTTGTCTCTAGGAATTTTTTTGATTTCCATTTTGATTTCTTCTATGATCCATTGGTTGTTTAGTGCCATATTGTTTAGCCTCCACATGTTTGTGCTTTTACACTTTGTGTGTGTGTGTGTGTATGTGTGTGTGTAGTTGATTTCTAATCTCATAGCATTGTGGTCAGAAAAGATGCTTGGTATGATTTCAATTTCTTTATATTTACCGAGTCTTGCTTTGTGGGCCAACATGTGATCAATCCTGGAGAATGTTTCATGTGTACTTGAGAAGAATGTGTATTCTGCTGCTTTTGGATATAATAAATATCAGTTTAGTCCATCTGGTCTAATGTGTAATTTCAAGCCTGTGTTTCTTCATTGATTTTCTGTCTGGATGATTTGTCCCTTGATGAAACTGGGGTGTTAAAGTCCTCCACTATTATTGTGTTACTGTCGATTTCTCCCTTTATGGCTGTTAGTATTTGACTTATATATTGAGGTGCTCCTAAGTTGGGTGCATATATATATATATATATATATATATATATATATATATATATATATATACAACTGTTATATTTCCTCCTTGGATTGTTTCCTTGATCATTGTGCAGTGTCCTTCTTTGTCTGTTGTAGCATTCTTTATTTTAAAGTATATTTTGTCTGATATGAGTATTTCTACTCCAGCTTTCTTTTGATTTCCTTTTGCATGGAATAACTTCTTCCATCCCCTCACTTTCAGTCTGTATGTGTCACTAGATCTGAAGTGGGTCTCTTGTAGACAGTATATATATGGGTCTTGTTTTTGTATTCATTCAGTCAATGTCTTGTGGTTGAAATATTTAATCCGTTTATGTTTAAGGTAATTATTGATATGTATGGTCATATTGCCATTTTGTTAATTGTTTTCAATTTGTTATTGTAGGTATTTTTCTTCCCTTCTGCTTTTGTTCTCTTCTCTTTTGATTTGATGACTAATTTTAGTGTTATGTTTGGATTCTTTTTTCTTTTTTGTGTGTGTATTTATTGTATATTTTTGTTTTGTGGTTATCTTGAGGTTTTGATATAGCAGTCTATACATAAAGAAGATTGTTTTAAGTTGCTGGTTTCTTACTTTCAAATGAATTGCCAATATCCTGCATTTGTTTTCTTATGATTAGTGGTTTTGATATCATATTTGTGTGCAGACAATTTCCTACATTTACTGTATATTTGCCTTTTCTGGTGAGCTTTCCATTTATAATTTTCCTCTTTCTAATTGTGGGTTTTTCTTTTTCGCTTAAAGAAGTTCCTTTAGTATTTGTTGCAAAGCTGGTCTGGTGCTGTTGAATTCTCTTAGCTTTTGCTTGTCTGTAAAGCTTTTGATTTCTCCATTGAATCTGAATGAGAGCTTTGCAGGATGCAGTGTTCTTGGTGTAGGCTTTTCCCTTTCATCACTTTAAATATATCATGCCATTACCTTCTGACCTGCAGATTTTCTGCTGAGAAATCAGCTTATAACCTTATGGGAGTTCCTTTGTATGTTATTTGTTGCTTTTTCCTTGTTGGTTTTAGAAATTTTTCTTTGTCTTTAAATTTTGTCAGTTTGATTACTATGTGTTTTGGTGTGTTCATCCTTGGGTTTATCCTGCCTGGGACTCTCTGCACTTCTTGGACTTGGATGACTGTGTCCTTTCCCATGTTAGGGACGTTTTCAGCTATTATCTCTTCAAATATTTTCACAGGTCCTTTGTCTTTCTCTTCTTCTTCTGGGACCCTTCTAATGTGAATGTTGGTGTGTTTAATGTTGTCCCAGAAGTATCTTAGAGTGTCTTCGTTTCTTTTCATTCTTTTCTTTATTCTGTTCCATGGCAGTGATTTCCACCATTTTGTCTTCCTGGTTACTTATTCATTATTCTGCCTCAGTTGCTCTGCTATTGATTCCTTCTAGTGCATTTTTTATTTCAGTTATTGTATCGTTCAACTCTTGTTTTTTCTTCTGGGTCTTTGTTAAGAATTTCTTGCATCTTGTCGATCCTTACCTCTATTCTTTTTCTGAGATCCTGGATCATCTTAACTATCAGTATTCTGAATTCTTTTTCCAGAAGGTTGTCTATTTCAACTTCATTTAGTTGTTCTTCTGGGGTTTTATCTTGTTCCTTCATTTGAGACATATTCCTCTGCCATCTCATTCTGTCTACCTTTCTGTGATTATGGTTTCCATTCTGCAGGTTGCAGGATTGTAGTTCTTCTTGCATCAGCTCTCTGCCCTCTGGTGGATGAGGCTGTCTATGAGGCTTTTGCAAGCTTCCTGATGTGTGGGACTCCACTGATGTAAGGATCTGTGTCTTGTCCCTCTGGTGAGCAGGGCTGTGCTCAAGAAAATTTTAAGCAGCCTGTCTGCTGATAGGTAGGGCTGTGTTCCCACTCTGTTGGTTGTTTGGCCTGAAGTATCCCAACACTGAGCCTGTTGGGTGGTGGGTTTTGGTTGCCTCATGCCAATGAGTACTTCCAGAACTGCTGCTGTCGGTGTCTTTGTCTTCACCGTGAGGCACATTTGCCCCCCACCTCCACAGGAGACCCTCCCAAATTAGCACTTAGTTTTGGCTCTGTCTCTTATGAGATCACTGCTTTTTTTCTCCTGGGTTCCTGGGTGCACAGAACCTTGTGTGTGCCCTCCAAGAGTGGAGTTTCTGTTTCCCCTGGTCCTGTGGATTTCCTGTCATCAAACCCCACTGGTTTTCAAAACCATATTCTCTAGGGGCTCCTCCTCCTGTTGCCAGTTCACCAGGTTGGGAAAACTGACGTGGGCCTCAGGACTTTTACTCCTGTGGGTCAGTTGCTCTCCAGTCCATGGGTTGTCCACCCAGCAGTTATCAGATTTGATCTTATCTCTATTATGCCCCTCCTACCATCTCATGGCTTCTTCTTTGTCTTTGGCTGTAGGGTATCTTTTTTGGTAGGTTCCAGCATTTTTCTGTCAATGACTGTTCAGCAGTTAGTTGTGATTTTGGTGTTTCCATAAGAAGGGGTGAGCCCACATCCTTCTACTCTGTCATCTTGATCTCGAGTCCTATGTGTTCTTCTGTATCACCTAGTCTGCTGTTATTCTTTCTAGTGCATTTTTCATTTCAGTTATTGTATTCTTCAATTCTGACTGGTTCTTTTCATATTTTCTCATTCCTTGTTAATTTTCTCACTGTGTTCATCTATTCTTTTCCCAAATTCAGTTGGCATTCTTATTACTAATACTTTGCATTCTTTGTGTGGTAAATTGTTTATTTCTGGTTCAATAGTTGTATGTTCAGGGATTTTCTCTTGCTCTTTCAATTGAGACAATTTCCTCTTTCTTCTCATTTTGCTTATCTTCCTCAGTCTCTATGAAATTGGGTGAAACAGTTACCTACTGTGGTCTTGAAAGAGTGTCCTTATGTGGAAACATCCTTACATAGTCTATGTTTGCCCAATGGCTTTGATGGGAGAGATGAGCTTGAAATGGACACAGTTCATGTCTTTCCTCAGGATGTGCAGTTAGTTAGCTATCACCTTGGTAGGAGGTGGGGCTGGAGATGAAGTTGCTAAGGCCAGAGCCAGGTGTGATCTGGGGCTTTCCCTCTGTTCACTGGCTGTCTCTGCTCTATTGTGGTTGGGGTCAAGTCCCAAGTGGCTGGAGCAGAAGCCCTATGGGTCAGGTCCAACCTAGGTTTCTTCTCTTAAGTCTGTGTCCCCCCCCCCACGACTGCTACCCTCACACCAGAGGGGAGCAGTACTGGAACAAGAGGGGCTGGTGTGAACACTCTGTGTGGGTCATGGTGCTAGCTGTGGTGGTTCTTTCACAAACAGAGATTGATACTGCTTCTGATTTACTGCTTGTGTAAGCACCAGCAATGGCTGCCACTGTCCTGCTAGATCCCACTTTAGCTCTGAGCCTCCTTTGTCCCTTGCAACTGATCTCTCCCCTAGACCTCTTCTGCCCTCACTTTGGTATGGAGTTGGGACATAGAGCAGGTGGGCCTTCTGTGTGCTCTCCACATGGGGTGGGGCAGGGACTGTGGTGGTCCAGCCATAGACAGAGATAGGGGCTGCATCTGATGCACTGCCTTGGTAAGGACCAGTAATGCCTGCACCCATCCTACTCAAAGGCCACTTTGAGTCTGAACCACCTGTCTGACTCACAGTGAAGCTCTCTCCTCAGCCATGTCAACACTTGCCCCAGTGTAGAGCTGTGTTAGAAAGCAAGTGGGGCTGGAGTGTTCTCTTGGCTCAAACTGGGGTGTGGGCCAGGGTGCTCACAGCCAGCCACTTGTGCAGTCTCAATCCACCCCCTCTGCCCTCCTTCATGATCAAGCAAGCATGTGTGCACTCCTCAAGAGTGGAGTCCAGGCTTCCCACAGCTCTCCTGTTAGTCCCACTGGCTTATCTTCTCTGTGTGGTACCCCATGGCTGGGGTGTCCAATATTTGCCTCAAACCACTCACTCCCCAGGGTGGATCTCCACTTATGTAATCCCTTTTCCTCTGGGAACCTTCCTAGGGGCACAAGTCAGAATCTGATGGCATCTCATCCCTTCTTACCTGATTCCATGTGAATCTTTCTTACAGCTTTGATTGTACAGGAGTCTTTGTCTCAGACTCCAATTAGTTTTCTGTGAGAATTTTTCTCACATGTAGATGTATTTTTGTTTGTTTGTTTGTTTTTTTGTGGTACATGGGCCTCTCACCACTGTGACCTCTCCCGTTGTGGAGCACAGGTTCTGGAGGCGCAGGCTCAGTGGCCATGGCTCACGGGCCCTGCTGCTCCGTGGCATGTGGGATCTTCCCAGACTGGGGCACAGACCCGTGTCCCCTGCATCGGCAGGTGGACTCTCAACCACTGTGCCACCAGGGAAGTGCATAGATGTATTTTTGATGTGTTTGTGTGTAGGGGATGAGTTCCATGTACTCTTACTCTGCCATCTTCATCTCCTCCTTGCCACACTGAAGTATTACTTCATATTCACCAGGATGACGATAATAATAATAATTTAAAAATAAGTGTTGGCGAGGATGTGGAGAAATTGGGACCCTCAATACTTTGCTGTTGAGACATAAAACAGCCCAAACACTTTGGAAAACAATTTGACAGTTTCTAAAACAGTTAAATATAGATCTATTAATTAATTAAAACTATAACCTTGTAGTTTCCATCATAGGTATATAATCAAAAGAACTGAACACAGATACTCAAACAAGTGCATTTAACACATATTGTTGCAACATTATTCACAATAACCAAAAGGTGAAAACAACCAAAATGTTCATCAAAGGATGAATGAATAAACCAATGAATATTATTCAGCCCTAAAAAGAATGAAATATTAATATATGTTACAATATGGATGAAACTCAAAACATTATGTTACGTGATAGAAGCCAGATACATTCTGTTACACTATGTAAATAAAACATTCAGAATATACAGGAGATATTCAGTATAGATAAATCCATAGAAACAGAACACAGGTTGGTATTTATTAGGGGCTAAGGGCAGAGGGGAACTGGAGAAACCACTGAATGGGTAAGGGGTTTTACCTTGGAGGGATGAAAATGTCTTTCAACTAGATAGAAGTGGTTGTGCAATGTTGTTAGGACCCTAAATGCCACTGAATTTTTTAACTTTAAAATGGTTTCAGAGAGTGATCAAGATGTCTGAGGAGTAGGATGTGGGGCTCACCTCCCACAAATATGTCAATAACACATCTAAATGTGGAATGATTCTCACAGAACATTTTCTGAAGGCTGGCAGAAGACCTCAGATTTCTGAAAGGGCAAGAAAATCTGCATGTAATCTGGTAGGACAAAAGAAAAAAAGAAAAAAAAGTAGAAAGGAAACAGGATGGGACATGCACCCCTGGGAGGGAGCTGTGAAAGAAGAAAGGTTTCTAAACATTGGGAAATCCCCTCACTGGTGGGGAGATAAGTCAGAACAGCGGGGGAGCCTCAGAGCCTCAGAGCCTCAGAGGACAGTGTAACAATTGGTTTGTAAGAGGCAAAAGGAAGAGAGACCTACATAGATGGTCAGTACCACCACCCTGTGCTCCTCAGCCTGAGATGCCACCTCTGCTGGTGTGGGCGGGGTCTGGGTGCTGAAGCTCAGGCTTCAGAGGTCAGACCCAGGGAAAGAACTGGGCTTGGCTGCACAGAGACAGCCTGAAGGGGTTGGAGTGTGGTGCAGCTGCAACCGAGTGTGTATGTGGAAGAAGCCTAGGCCCAACAGAGGGACAAGGTACAATTGTCAGACGGAGTGAAGGAGAAGGGTGGGACCTACATAGGAGCTTACTTCTGAACATTCACATACTCTGAGGTAACAGGACACCACTTACATGAGCTCTGGGGATGGGCACGAGGTGCTGTCATCACAGGCTCCAAAAGTGTGCACGGACCACTTCAGAGGTGTGTTGAGAGACCCAACAAGCAGAAGACAATCACTGCCCCCATTGGCACAGGCCTTGGGAGTGTGTGAAGGCCTCTGCATCTACACACTCCCTATCAAAGGGATAACAGTCAGTACACGCTGAGGAATGAGGTAGCAGGCATCCAAACTAAAAGCAGCCCTTGAGCCAAAAATATTAAACCCACACAAGTTATGCAGGGATTCTCCTGCATGTAAATAGTCTTCCAAGACTCCAGTAGATAAATCTTTCTCCTAAACTCACATAGTAAGAGAAATACAAGTTAAATGAAGAAGCAGAGGAGCCACTCCCAGTTAAAAGACCAAAAGAATTCCCCTGAAGGAAAAACAATGAAACAGACCTCTTTAGTCTGATAGACACCACGTTCAAAAAGAAGGTATTGAAAATACCAAAGTAACTAAGAAAGATTATTGACAGAAGTGCGGATTACTATAAAAAGTAACTAGAAACTATACGGAGGAGCCAGGAAGAATTAGAAAATTCATTTGCTGAGATGAAAGCTGAGCTAAAGGCAATGATCAGCAGAATGAATAATGAAGAAGACTGAATGAGTAATCTGGAAGATAGAATAAGGGAAATCACCCAGTCAGAAGAGCAGAAAGAAAGCCAAATGAAAAAGAAAATGAAAGCAGAATAAGAGAACTGTCGGGTAATATTAAGCTTGCCAATCTACACATAATAGGGATTACAGAAGGAAAAGAAAGAAAAGGAGATAAAAATGTACTTGAAGAAATTATGGCTGAAAACTTCCCAAACCTCAAGAAGAAAACAGATATGCAGGTACAGGAACTACAGAAGCTCCCAAACAAGATGAACCCAAACAGACCTACACCAATACATATTATAATAAAAATGGCAAAATTTACAGATAAAAAGAGAATTGTAAAGGAAGCAAGAGAAAAAAAAACAAAGAGTTAATTACAAGGGAATCCCCATAAGGCTATCAGCTGATTTCTCTACAGAAATGTTGCAGACCAGAAGGGAGTGGCAAAATACATTCAAAGTCCTGAAAAGGAATAATCTGCAACTTAGAATACTCTACCCAGCATGATTATCATTTAGAATACAAGGAGAGGTAAAGAATTTTTAAATTATTTTTTTATTAAGGTATAGATGTTTTACAATGTTGTGTTAGTTTCTACTGCACAGCAAAGTGGAGTTCCCTGTGCTATACAGCAGGTTCTCATTAGTTATCTATTTTATACATATTAGTGTATATATGTCAATCCCAATCTCCCAATTCATCCCACCTTTTCTCTTCCCCTTTGGTGTCCATATGTTTGTTCTCTAAGTCTGTGTTCCAGAATTTTTCAGACAAGCAAAAACTAAAAGAATAAAGCAATACTAAACCTATCCTTAAGGAAACATTGAAAGTTCTTCTCTAAATAGAAAAGAAGCAAGAATCTATAGGAAAGAGAAAATCACAATTGGATAGTAAATCACTTAAATAAGCCAGTACACAGATTAAAAATATTCTGTAAATACTATGAAAGTGATGGTAACCACAATGAACAGCAAAAGCATGAACACGAAGATATAAAAGAGAACATCAGAATCATAAAATGTGGGGGAGGAGAGGAAGAAAATGTATATTTCTTTCCCTAGAATGTGTTTGAGCCTATATGACTACCAGTCTAAGGCAAGTAGATATAGGAAGGGGTTAACATACTTGATAAACAGGATAACCACGAATCAAAAACATACAATAGATACACAAATACCAAAAAGAAGAGAACATAAGCATAAGTCAAAATAAAATCATCAAACCACAAAAAAAAAGAAAAAGAAAGGGACAAAGAATAAATATAAAATCAATGGGAAAGCAAGGTTTACAATGACAATAAATACATATATATCAGTAATTACCTTAAATGGCAATGGACTAAATGCTCCAATCAAAAGACACAGAGTGCCAGATTGGATAAACAAACAAGAGCCTACAGTAAGCTGCCTACAACAGATCCACTTTAGGACAAATGAGAGACATAGATCGAAAGTGAGGGAATGAAAAAAGATATTTCATGCTAATGGAAATCATAAGAAAGCAAGGGTCACAATACTCATATCAGACAAAATAGACTTTAAAACAAAGGCAATAAAGAAGGACATATACAGTGATTAAAGGATCACTACAAGAAGAGGATTTTCAACTCATCAACATATATGTACCAAATATAGGAGCACCCAAATACATAAAACAAATACTAGCAAACATAAAGAGAGAAACTGACAGGAACAAAATAATAGTAGGAGACTGTAACAGCCCACTCACCTCAGTGGACAGATCTTCTAGATAGAAAATCAGTAATAAAGCAACAGAGATCCTAAATGATACTATAGGACAGTTAGACAATTGAAATTTCAGGACATTACATTTAAAAAAAAACGAATACACATTCTTTTCAACTGCACATGGAACATTCTCTAGGATTGACCACATATTAAGGCACAGAACAAGTCTCAACAAATTTAAGAGTATAGGAATTATTTCAAGCATATTCTCTGACCACAATAGCATGAAACTTGAAATCAACCACAGAAAAAGAAATGAAAAAAAACCCCAAATGATTACATGAAGACTAGAAAACATGCCACTAAAAAAAAAAAAAAAAAAATGGGTCAATGAGGAAATCAAAAAGGAAATTAAAAAATACCTTGAGACAAATGACAATGAAAACATAACCATACAAAATCTATGGGATGTAGCAAAAGCAGTTATTAGAGGGAAAGTCATAGTGATATAGTCCTTCCACAAAAAAAAAGAAAAGAAAAATCTCAAATAAACAACCTATCCTACCACCTAAAAGACCTAGAAAAAAAAAAAGAACAAACAAAACCTAAAGTCAACAGATTGAAGGAAATAATAAAGATCAGAGAGGAAATAAAATAGAGACTAAAAAGTAAAAAGAAAAAAAACAATAAAACCAAGAGCTGGTTCTTTGAAAGTGTAAACAATATAAATAAACCTTTGGCTAGGCTCCCCAAGAAGAAAAGAGAGAGAACCCAAGTAAACAAAATAAAGAATGAAAGAGTAGAAATCTCAACTGATACTGCAGAAATACAAAAAAAAAAAAAACATAAGAGAATGTTATGAACAGTAATATGGCAACAAATTCAACAACCTAGAAGAAATGGACAAGTTTCTAGAAACATATGGTCCATCAAAACTGAATCAAGAAGAAATAGATAATTTAAACATACTGATCACTAGGAATGAAATAGAATATGAAGTTAAAAAAAAATCCTACAAACAGAAGTCCAGGACCAGATGACTTCACAGGCAAATTCTAGCAAACATACAAAGAACTTTTACTGATCCTTCTCAAAATCTTACAAAAGACTGAAGAGAAGGGAACACTCCCAAAGGCATTGTATTAAGCCACCATCACTCTGATACGAAAACCAAAGATACCACCAAAAAAGAAAATTGCATGTCAATATCTTTGATACACATAGATGCATAAATGCTCAACAAAATATTAGCAAACCAAATCCAAGATCACATTAAAAAGATCATACACCATGACCAGTTAGGATTCATCCCTAGTTCACAAAGAGAGTTCAACATATGCAAATTAGGCTTCCCTGGTGGCACAGCGGTTGAGAGTCCACCTGCTGATGCAGGGGACATGGGTTCATGTGCTGGTCCGGGAAGATCCCACATGCCACGGAGTGGCTAAATCCGTGAGCCATGGCCACTGAGCCTGCGTGTCCGGATCCTGTGCTCCACACTGGGAGAGGCCACAACAGTGAGAGGCCTGTGTAACACACACACACACACACACACACACAAAATGCAAATTGATGTGATATAGCACATCAGTAAAAAAAGAGACAAAAACCATATGATCATCTCAATAGATGCAGAAAAAGCATTTGACAAAATTCAACCTCCATTCATGATAAAAACTCTCACCAAGTGGGTATAGAGGGAACATATCTCAACATAATAAAAGCTATATATGACAAACCCACAGCCAATATAGTATTCAATGGGGAAAAGTTGAAAGCCTTCCTGCTAAAATCTGGAAAAAGACAAGGATGACCACTACCACCACTTCTATTCAGCATAGTATTGGAAGTCCTAGCCACAGCAATCAGACAATAAAAAGGAATAAAAAGTATCCAAATTGGAAGGGCACAGGTAAAATTGTCATCATATGGAGATGACATGATACTATATATAGAAAACCCTAAAGACACCACACATAAACTACTGGAACTGGTAAATGAATTCAGCAAGGTAGCAGGATATAAGATTAACATACAGAAATTGGTTGCATTTCCTTACACTAACAATGAAATAATAGAAAGGAAATGTAAAAAAACAATACCTTTTAAAATTACACCAAAGAAGGGGCTTCCCTGGTGGTGCAGTGGTTGAGAGTCTGCCTGCCAATGCAGGGGACACGGGTTCGTGCCCTGGTCCGGGAAGATCCCACATGCCGCAGAGCGGCTGGGCCTGTGAGCCATGGATGCTGAGCCTGCGCGTCTGGAGCCTGTGCTCCGCAACAGGAGAGGGCACAAGAGTGAGAGGTCCGCATACCGCAAAAAAAAAAAAAAAAAAAAAAAAAAAATTAAACCAAAGAAAAATAAATAAAATACTTAGGAATAAACCTGACCAAAGAGGTGAAAGACTTATATGCTGACAACTATAAAACATTAATAAAAGCAATTAAAATGATTCAAGGAAATGGAAAAATATCCCACACTCTTGCACTGGAAGAATTAATATTGTCAAAATGGCCATACTACCCAAAGCAATACACAGATTTAACACAATCCTTATCAAATTACCCATGTTTTTTTTCACAGAACTATAACAACTAATCCTAAAATTTATATGGAACCACAGAAGACCCAGAATTGCCATAGCAATCCTGAGGAAAAAAGAACAAAGCAGGAGGCATAACCATCCCAGACTTCAGACAATACTACAAAGCTATAGTAGTCAAAACAATGTGGTATTTGCACAAAAACAGACATATGGATCAATGGAAAAGAATAGAGAGCCCAGAAATAAACTCACACACCTATGGTCAATTAATCTTCAACAAAGGAGGCAAGAATATAAAATGAGACAAAGACAGTCTCTTCAGCAAGTGGTTCTGCGAAAGTAGGACAGCTGCATGTAAATCAGTGAAGTTAGAACACACCCTCACACTATGCACAAAAATAAGCTCAAAATGGCTTAGAGACATAAATATAAGACAAAACCCCATAAAACTCCCAGAAGAGAACATAGGCTAAACATTCTCTGACATAAATCTTACCAATATTTTCTTAGGTCAGTCTCCCAAGGCAATAGAAATAAAAGCAAAAATAAACTAATGGGACCTAATCAAACATACAAGCTAGAAATGCAAATCAAAACTACAATGAGGTACCACCTCACACCATTCAGAAAGCCCATCATTAAAAATCTACAAATAACAAATACTGGATAGGGTGTGGAGAAAAGGGAATCCTCCTACACTGTTGGTGGGACTGTAAGTTGGTGTAACCACTATGGGGAACAGTATGGAATTTCCTCAGAAAACTAAAAATAGAATTATCATATGATCCAGCAATCCCACTCCTAGGCATATATCCAGACAAAACTACAATTCAAAATGATAGATGCACCCCTATGTTCATAGCAGCACTATTCACAATAGCCAAGTCATGGAAACGAATGAAATAACCATCAACAGATGAGTGGAAAAAGAAACTGTGGTACATATATACAATGGAATAGTACTCAGCCATAAAAAAGAATGAAATAATGCCATTTGTAGCAACATGGATGCAACTAGAGATTATCATACTAAGTGAAGTAAGTCAGAAAGACAAATACCATATGATATCACTTATATGTGGAATCTAAAATATGACACAGATGAACCTATCTATGAAGCAGAACCAGACTCATAGACATAGAGAACAGACTTGTGGTTGCCATGGGGGAGGAAGATAGGAGGAGATGGAGTAGGAGTTTGGGGTTAGTAGATGCAAGCTATTACAGAATGGATGGACACCAAGGTCCTACTGTATAGCACAGGGAACTACATTCAATGTCCTGGGATAAAACATAATGGAAAAGAATATAAAAAAGAATGTATATATATGTATAACTGTATCACTTTGCTGTACAGTAGAAATTAACACAGCCTTGTAAATCAGCTATACTTCAATTTTAAAAAAGTAATCTTAATAATTTAGGGAAGCACTCAGAAACAGAAATTATCAAGATTAATTATATTTACTATCCATATTCACCCAATAAAAGTTAATCCTCATATACTATTAACTTTAAAATGGAAAATGAAAAGAAAATATATGGTATGTCACCTCCTGTGATAAAAAATGTGAAATGAGAAAAAATGGTTTTTATTATGTGAATTTTACCTCAATAAATCATTAAAAAATATACATATAATGTATGCTTGTTACAGAAAAATTTGGAAACAGAAAAGCATATAAAGAAGAAAATAAATGTCACATGCTTTCCCCATCTAAAGATAATTACTTTTAATGTTTTGTTTAACTACCATTATAATGTTTCCTTGGAAACTAGGTTTAGAGTTACAAAAAAAATGACTAACATTACCTTAGTAATTAACACATGTATCTTGAAGACTGCCTTGAAAGAATTACCTACTATAAAACCCAACCTGATTTAAATTAGTGGTAGGGTCTTTCCTGAGATGAATTAGCATTCAGGTAGAGATTCACATCCAGATTAAGTGAGCTGAAAGATGAAGCTGTGGGTTCTTCTCTCCCTTTTCTGTGCTTTGGGCTAGAACATCTCCCCAAAGAAATCACGGTTTTTTAATTTATGAAAGCAAAGACCCTGGACTCTGCTTTTAGGAGCACAATTCAGAAACAGTGAATAAAACTAAACAGACTGCCTTCCTATCTTCCAGTTTCCATATTTTTGGAAGATGGCAATTAGAAAAACAAGGAAGAGTCTGCATTGAAATAAATACAACATTTTTACTGCAATCAACATTATTAAAATCTTTGGGACTTTCCTAGTGATCCTGGGGTTAAGACTCCATGCTCACAATGCAGGGGGCCCAGGTTTAATCCCTGGTCAGGGAACTAGAAACTACATGCTGCAACTAAGAGCCTGCATGACACAACTAAAAGAGCCCACAACTAAAAATCCCCCATGCCACAACGAAAATCCTGTGTGCTCCAACTAAGACCCAGTGCAGCCAAAATAAATAAACAAACAAACAAACAAATAAATTAAATTATTAAAATCTTTAAAATAAAAGAAAAAAGGTGAATTCAAGTAAACATAATATTGATGAAAAAATCTGCAACACTATTGTTTAAAATTAACAGAATTTGGGAGGAAAATGACTATACTAAGATACAGATAAGTTCCCTTAAGAGATACCAGATATTTTTCTTTTCCACGTTTCTTTTTAACAAACACAGGAGTTAGATCTGATGACCTTTGAAGTCCCTCCTTACCCCAAGATTTTATAATTCTCTGAGTTGGTAGTGGGAGAGTTGTCCACCCTTAAAACAGTGTCCTCACTGTCAGCTCTATATACACACATCACATACATTTACACTTTCACACTTTAGCAAGTAATAGTAACAGTTTACATTGCTTAATGCTTTGTAATTTACTAAATGCTCTTCATGTGCTATCTTATTCAACCCTAGCAATGGTACTATGGGGTGGATGGCATCATCCCTGTTTTACAAATGAAGAAATAGAGAGAGAGAGAGATATTCATTCTGTTTTCTCTAATTAGACAATCTACAAGCCCCATCTTTGGTATATATCTTCTGCACAGAAAACATGGACTGATTAAGATCCAAGTTGAATTCAGATCATAATTCTCTAAATTCCTATTGCACTTAAAGTATGTTCTATACATTTTGCTACTATAGTGTTATTTGTTCTTTGTCTCGTCCTTTGTGTTGTACAAATAAATGTATAAATTTTGCAACCAATGGGCTTGAATACTTACCTTGCCACACACTAGTTGTGTGACTTTGAGCAAATTGCCTAAGTACTCTGAATCTGAGTCCCTCTATCTGTAAAATAAGGAAAACAATCCTTACCTCACAAGCTAGTTTTGCTTAACAAATAAGATAATGGGTGTAAAGTATCTTTCCATGTCCCCTATCAGGCTATAAGCCCCAGAACAGCAGTGCTTATATCTTAAATCTCTGTTACTTCCCCAACAGAATTAGGTTAATAGTAAATATCTAAAACCTACCTTCCCATGGACTAGAAAGTTTTGGAATGCATGTTTGCAGAACAGTAGTCTACTTCATAACACATATAGGCTCATTTTCCAGTGTCTTTGACTCTAATATACCTAAATCTCTTTTGCTGGATCTGATTAAAACTTTAATATGCTAATTAGCAGGATAATGGCTTCCACATTTACAAACCATTTACTCATCAGATAAATGGAGTATTTTTAATTTTAATGCATAGGATCTAGAGAAACTTCACATTTTCTTAAATCATTATTAATAATGATTTTAGACACTGAACAGGAGCAGAATACATGACCCCAAATTATGCCAGGTTGGCATGTGGATTATTTTGAGCTGAAGGCAATCAAGACCCATCTGACTTAAGAAAAATTTTTACCTCTTCCTTAACTACCTAAAATAATTTAGATAGGGGGCTGGGCTCAGAGAAACAACTGTTACCAGAGGTAACTTTTATCTGAATGACCTATCTGTACATCAGGGCAAGTATCTAATAACCAAACATCTGCTCTTCTTACTGTCCTGTGACTTACCCTCCTCCCCTTTGAAGCACAAGGTCCCTGTCCCATTCCTTAGCTCTGGATGGTGTATAAGCTTCAACTGCCAGACTTGCCCTTCAGTCCTATATTTTTATGGGACTCCCATACATATTTAATTAAATTTATTTTTCTCCTGTTAATCTGTCATATCAATTAAATTACTAGACAAGTAAAGAGAACTTAGAAGTTTACAGGAAATATTTTTCCTCCCAACAACATAAACTGTCTATTGGTGGCTTTTGTTGTTGCTATGACACCAATAATAAGCAGCCACTCTATTCATTGACAAAGATAACTCACTTTAAACTCCCTAAAGCCTGCAATTATATTTATTGAGGAGGGGCTAATGGAAGAAGCATGGGAAAGTAAAAGTAGGGAGTACAGTAGTTGCCACAAAGGTTTATAATAACACAGTGAATGTGATAGGTGATCCCTAAATAAATGGATATCTTCTTATATACCATTCTTTATTCTTTCTCACTCTGTTGCACACGTGAGGATGAGAGCTCCAAATATTATGTTTAAATAGACGTTTTCTTCCAATGATCATAAAGTGCTTGAATGTGGTTAGCAGCTTCAGTCTCAAATGTGAATATTTAAAAAAATATTTTAAATTTTTATTCTTTATTTTTACTGTATATAAAACTGTAACTATTTCTTTAAATTCATTTTCTAGATGAGTTCCACTTATTCAAAGCCTAGGTAAAATCACCCATGCAGCTTGGTGTAGTAGAAAAAAACATTAGGCTTAGAGACAGACCAGAATTGGATTTCTGGCTCTATCATATAATGGCTATGTGACTTTATGCAAACCTTTGAGTCTCAGTTTCTAAATTTATTATGTGAGGATAATTGATGAAATGACATTATTCTGAGGCTCAAATAAGATGCTAGATCTTAAAATACTTTAAAAATGTAAAGGTTTACATTAATTATACCCCAATAAAGCTACTAATGTAATTGAATGTTTATTATAACACAGTGAAGAAATAATTTGTGTAATTGTTCTTTTCCTTTTGAGGTGTAAAATGCCATCCTAAAATGTATACAGTTTGAATATTTTTATAATAATTAAAAATAGGATCACAGAATGCCAGTGTTGAAATAGACCTTGGAGCTAATCCATCTCACTTCACTGTATGGAGGGGAGCTTTGAGGCCAAGGGGGAAAAGGGACTTGTGTTATGCAATTAGTCAGTAGTGAAACCAAGATTGGAAATCTGGTCTCCTTTCTTCCGGCCCAGTGCCTTTCCTACTCTACTAAAATGCCTCACTGGATTGGTCTTTTTAGGTTTTGTTATGAAACTACTGTCCATCCCCAAATTTCTCTTTATTGCCCTGAATCAAGATACTGATATGCATTGTTAAGCAGAATTCTCCTTGAGGAAAGATCACTTTACATGAAGAAAATAACTTAGCAGTCAATTCTTCCATACATTTTTAAATCTTCCTGCCAGTATGTTGGCAACTACTGCATAGATCCTGGATCAATAAGTAGGAAAGTCAAGAAATGTGATCCAACTGGGAGGCATGCTACTCTTTCTCAGGGATATGCAGGTCTTGGCCTTTCTGGGAGCAACAAAGAGAAAAAAGTTACCAACTAGCACAGTGGTAAGTGTTCCATTAGTGTTCATTTGATTCCCTTTCCCCTGACATTGTGATAGAATTTTATTATCTGCAAAGTATGTTTACATTTATTACCTCAAATTATTCTCACAACTGCATGAGATAGGGATTATTATCCCCATATTACAGATGAGAAAATTGAAGTTCACATAGATTAAATGAATTATCCAAGTTTACATGGTAAATAAGAGGCAGAACTGAAATTTCAATTCAGATTGTCTGTCTTCAAATCACAGGATCTTGCCCATAAACCACAGTTGCTGTAATTTTGGCATACTTAATAAATTCTGAAAAATATTATTAAGGATGTAATTAAAAGTTAATGAATACCATGCAGAAGAAGTTCTAAAGGCTGTAACTTAAAATAGACAAATATTTCCACCTTCTTTTGAAACTACATGAACATTTCTAAATTATAAAAATAAAAGAGGCTTAAATTCATTAGACTAATCAAGTGTACAAAAGTATGTGACATGAGTCTAGAACCAGTCAGAACAAACTGCAGGAGACTGGGTCAAGATGGCAGAGTAGGAGGACATGCTCTCTCTCCCTCTTGTGAGAACACTGGAATCACAACTAACTGTTGAACAATCATCAACAGGAAGACACTGAAACTCACCAAAAAATATACCCCACATCCAAAGACAAAGGAGGAGCCACAATGAGGTGGTAGGAGGGGTGCAATCATCATAAAATCAAATCTCATAACCACTGGGTGGGTGACTCACAAACTGGAGAACAATTATACCACAGAAGTCCACGCACTGGAGTGAAGATTCTGATCCCCACGTCAGGCTTCCCAAGCTGGGGTCTGGCAATGGGAGGAGGAATTCCCAGAGAATCAGAATGTGAAGGCCAATGGGATTTGACTGCAGGAAATTGACAGAACTGGGGAAAACAGAGACTCCATTCTTGAAGGGCACACACAAAGTAGTGTGCACATCAGGACCCAGGGGGAAGGAGCAGTGACTCAATAGAAGACTGAACCAGACTTATCTGCTAATGTTGGAGGGTCTTCTGCAGAGATGTGGGGTGGCTGTGCTTTACCACGGGGACAAGGACAATGGCAGCAGAAGTTCGGGGAAGTACTCCTTGGTGTGAGCCTTCCCAGAGTCTGCCATTAGCCCCCCAAAGAGCCTAGAGACCCCAGTTCTGGGAAGGCTCAGGTTAAGCAAGCAACAGGGAGAGAACTCAGCCCCTCCCATCAGCAGACAAGGAGATTAAAGTTTTACTGAGCTTGGTCAACCAGAGCAACACCCAGCTCTACCCACCACCAGTCCCTCCCATCAGGAAGCTTGCACAGCCCTCTTAGATAGCCTCATCCAACAGAGAGCAGACAGCAGAAACAAGAAGAACTACAATCCTGCAGGCAGTGGAATGAAAACCACATTCACAGAAAGATAGACAAAATGAAAAGGCAGAGGACTATGTATGAGATGAAAGAACAAGATAAAACTCCAGAAAAAACAACTAAACAAAGTGGAGATATGTAACCTTCTAGAAAAATAATTCAGAATAATGATAGTGAAGATGGTCCAGGACATTGGAAAAAGAATGGAGGCAAAGATCGAGAAGATGCAAGAAATGTTTAACAAAGACCTAGAAGAATTAAAGAAAAAACACATGGAAGAATTAAAGAACAAAAAACCAGAGATGAATAATACCATAATGGAAATGAAAAATACACTAGAAGAAATCAATAGCAGAATAACTGAGGCAGAAGAATGGCTAAGTTACCTGGAAGACAGAATGGTGGAATTAATTCCATGGAAAGGAATAAAGAAAAAAACAATGAAAAGAAATGAAGACAACTAAGAGACCTCTGGGACAACATTAAATGCACCAACATTCACATTATAGGGCTCCCAGAACAAGAGAGAGAGAAAGGAGACAAGAAAATATTTGAAGAGATTAGAGTCGAAAACTTCCCTAACATGGGAAAGGAAATAGCTACCCAAGTTCAGGAAGGGCAGAGAGTCCCAGGCAGGATAAACCTAAGGAGAAACAAGCTGAGTCACATAGTAATCAAACTGACAAATGTTAAAGACAAAGAAAAATTATTAAAAGCAACAAGGGAAAAATGACAAATAACATACAAGGGAACTCCCATAAGGTTAACAGCTGATTTGCCAGCAGAAACTCTAGAAGCCAGAAGGGAGAGGCACGATATATTTAAAGTGATGAAAGGGAAGAACCTACAACCAAGATTACTGTATCCAGTAGGGATCTCATTCAGATTTGATGGAGAAATCAAAAGCTTTACAGACAAGCAAAAACTAAGTGAATTCAGCACCACCAAACAAGCTCTACAACAAATGCTAAAAGGACTTCTCTAAGTGGGAAACACAAGAGAAGAAAAGGACATACAAAAAACAACCCAAAACAATTAAGAAAATGGTAATAGGAACATACATATCAACAATAACCTTTAATGTGAATGGATTAAATGCTCCAACCAAAAGACAGAGGCTCACTGAACGGATAGAAAAACAAGACCCATATACATGCTGTCTACAAGAGACCCACATCAGCCCAGGGACACATACAGACTGAAAATGAGGGGATGGAGAAAGATATTCCATGAAAGTGGAGATCAAAAGAAAGCTGGAGTAGCAATACTCATATCAGATATAATAGACTTTAAAATAAAAAATGTTAGAAGAGACAAGGAAGGACACTACATAATGATCACGGGATCACTCCAAGAAGAATATATAACCATTATAAATATACACACACCCAACGTAAGAGCACCTCAATACATAAGTCAGATGTTAACAGCTATAAAAGAGGAAATTGAGAGTAACACGATAATTGTAGGGGATTTTAACACCTCACATATAACAATGGATACATCATCCAGACAGACAATTAATAAGGAAACACAAGCTTTAAATGACACAATAGACCAGACAGATTTAATTGAATTATAGGGCATTCCATCCGAAAACAATGGATTACACTTTCTTCTCAAGTGCACATGAAACATTCTCCAGGATAGACCACATCTTGGGTCACAAATCAAGCTTTGGTAAATTTAAGAAAATTGAAATCATATCAAGCATCTTTTCCGAACACAGTTTTCTCAGATTGGAAATAAATTACAGAAAAAAATACTTAAAACACAGAGGCTAAACAATATATTACTAAATATCCAAGAGATCACTGAAGAAATCAAGAGGAAATCAAAAAACACCTAGAGACAAATGAGAATGAAAGCAAAATGATCCAAAACCTATGGGATACAGCAAAATCACTTCTAAGAGGGAACTTTATAACTTTACAAGCCTACCTCAAGAAACAAGAAAAATCTCAAACAATCTAAAGGTACACCTAAAGGAGCTAGAGGAAGAAGAACAAACAAAGCCCAAAGTTAGTAGAAGGAAAGAAATCATAAAGATCAGAGAAGAAATAAATGTAATAAAAACAAAGAAAATAATAGCAAATATCAATAAAACTAAAAGCTGGTTCTTTGAGAAGATAAAAAAAATTGATAAACCTTCAGCTAGACTCATCCAGAAAAAGGGGGAGCAGACTCAAGTCAAAACAATTAGAAATGAAAAAGAAGAAGCTACATTGGACATCACAGAAATACAAAGCATCCTAAAAGAATAATACAAGCAACTCTATCCTAATAAAATGGACAACCTGGAAAAAATGGACAAATTCATAGAAAGGTATAAACTTCTGAGACTGTACCAGGAAGAAATAGAAAATATGAACAGAACAGTCACAAGTAATGAAGTTGAAACTGTGATTAAAACTCTTCCAACAAGCAAAAATCCAGGATCGGGGGCTTCACAGGTGAATTCTATCAAACATTTAGAAAAGAGCTAACACCCACCCTTCTCAAAATCTTCTGAAAAACTACAGAGGAAGGAACACTCCCAAACTCATTCTAGGAGGTAACCATCACCCTGATACCAAAACCAGACAAAGATACTACAAAAAGAGAAAAATTAGAGACCAGTATCACTGAAAAATATAGATGCAAAAATCCTCAACAAAATATTAGCAAACAGAATCCAACAACACATTAAAAGGATCATATATTATGATCAATTGGGATTTATCCCAGGGATGCAAGGATTCATCAATATATGTAAATCAAACAATGTGACACCCCATATTAAAAATTGAAGATAAAAAAAAGATCACCTCAATATATGCATAAAAAGATTTTGACAAAATTCAACACCAATTTATGATAAAAACTCTCCAGAAAGTGGGCAGAGGGGGAACCTACCTCAACATAATAAAGGCCATATTTGACAAACCCACAGCAAACATCTTTCTCAATGGTGAAAAACAAAGGAGGCAAGGATATACAATGGAGAAAAGACAGTCTTTTCAATAAGTGATGCTGGGAAAACTGGACAGCTACATGTAAAAGAATGAAATTAGAACACTCCCTAACACCATACAGAAAAATAAACTCAAAATGGATTAGAGACCTAAATGTAAGACCGGACACTATAAAACTCTTAGAGGAAAACATAGGAAGAACACTTTTGACATAAATCACAGTCAGATCTTTTTTGATCCACCTCCTAGAGTAATGGAAATAAAACCAAAAATAAACAAATGGGACCTAATGAAACTTCAAAGCTTTTGCACAGTAAAGGAAACCATAAACAAGATGAAAAGACAACCCTTAGAATGGGAGAAAAAAATATTTTCAAACGAATCAATGGTAAAAGGATTAATCTGCAAAATATATAAACAGCTCATGCAGCTCAATATTAAAGAAACAGACAACCTGATCCAAAAATGGGCAGAAGACCTAAATAGGCATTTCTCCAAAGAAGACATACAGATGGCCAAGAAGCACATGAGAAGCTGCTCATCATCACTGATTATCAGAGTAATGCAAATCAAAAATCCAATGAGGTATCACCTCACACCAGTTAGAATGGGCATCATCAGAAAATCTGCAAACAACAAATGTTGAAGAGGGTGTGGAGAAAAGGGAACTCTCTTGTACTGTTGGTGGGAATGTAAATTGATACAGCCACTATGGAGAACAATATGGAGGTTCCTTAAAAAACTGAAAATAAAATTGTCATATGATCCAGCAATCCCACTACTGGGCAAATACCCAGAAAAAAACATAATTCAAAAGACGCATGCACACCAATATTCATTACCGCACTATTTACAATAGCCAGGTCATGGAAGCAACCTAAATGCACATAGAAAGACGAAAGGATAAAGAACTTTTGGTACATATATACAATGGAATATTACACAGCCATAAAAAGGAACGAAATTGGGTCATTTGTTGAGACACGGATGGAGCTAGAGACTGTCATACAGAGTGAAGTAAGTCAGAAAGAGAAAAACAAATATCGTAAATTATTGCATGTATGTGGAACCTAGAAAAATAGTACAGATGAACCGGTTTGCAGGGCAGAAGTTGAGACACAGATGTAGAGAACAAACGTATGGATACCAAGGGGGGAAAGCCATGGAGGTGTGGTGATGGTGGTGTGATGAACTGTGCGATTGGGATTGACATGTGTACACTGATGTGTGTAAAATTAATGACTAAAAAGAACCTCCTGTATACAAATATAAAGTAAAATTCAAAAATTAAAAAAAAACCTAATACTAAACTGTCTTTGGGTTAGTTGTATGGAAATATGTTAATATAAGTGTTTTAGATATTACATGAAATTCCTAAAAATCTTGTATGTTGTTGTATAAGGTTATAAGTCATAACTCTAGTTATTATTTTAAAATGTATATCTCAGAAATAACTAAATTTCCTTGTCAATTGCATTATTATGAACTTTCATCAAATCTTTAACTGTGGTCATTTTTAAGTCTTTTGTCATTTACAGACAGATCTGGGTGTACTCTGATGCTTTTCAAAAAATGTTCCAGTAAAAAGTTTTCATCTTCAAGGAATTCATGGAAAAGACTGTGACAAGCACAGGTTTCTGTTAACTGACTATACTGCTGAACTGAATGAATAAGCATTTTCAGAACTCTAATGGAAAACTGATGAATTCATAAAAGTACTAACAAAAGATCAAGATGAAAAAATAATTAATTACATGGGACTGAGTGAACTGATGAGGATGATTATAATTTTTGGAACTTTCTTTTTGAATAATAATTTAAAAAGTAACACCACAATGAATATACATATACATTAAAAAATGTGCATTCAGAAAAAAAAGAAAAGAAAAGAAGAAGTAAATATGTCACTGTTTGCAGATGGCATGATACCATACATAGATAATCCTAAAGATACCCACAGAAAACTACTAGAGCTAATCAAAGAATTTGGTAAAGTTTCAGGATACAAAATTAAAGCACAGAAATCACTTGCATTTGTATACACTAACAGTGATATATCAGAAAGAGAAATTAAAGAAACAATCCCTTTTACCATTGCAACAAAAAGAATAAAATACCTGCAAATAAACATACCTAAGGAGGTAAAATGCCTGTACTCAGAAAATTAAAAGCACTGATGAAAGAAATTAAAGATGATACAAACAGATGGAGAGATATACCATGTTCCTGGATTGGAAGAATCAATGTTGTGAAAATGACTGTACTACCCAAAGCAATCTACAGATTCAATGCAATCACTGTAAAATTACCAATGGCATTTCTTACAGAACTAGAACAAAAATATCTTAAAATTTGTATGGAGACTCAGAAGACCCAAATATCCAAAGCAATCTTGAGAGTAAAATTGGAGCTGGAGGAATCAGACTCTCTGACTTCACACTATACTACAAAGCTACAGTAAACAGGACAGTATCATACTGGCACAAAAACAGAAATATAGATCAACAGAACAGGATAGAAAACCCAGAGATAAACCCATGCACCTATGGTCAACTAATCTTTGACAAAGGAGGCCAGTATATACAATGGAGAAAAGACAGTCTCTTCAGTAAGTGGTGCTGGGAAAACTGGACAGCTACATGTAAAAGAATGAAATTAGAACACTTCCAAACACCATACACAAAAATAAACTCAAAATGGATTAAAGACCTAAATGTAAGGCCAGACACTATCAAACTCTTAGAGGAAAATATAGGAAGAACACTCTTTGACATAAATCACAGCAAGATCTTATTTTTTAAAAAATATCTTTATTGGAGTATAACTGCTTTACAATGGTGTGTTAGTTTCTGCTTTATAACAAAGTGAATCAGCTATATATATACATATATCCTCATATCTCCTCCCTCTTGCATCTCACTCCCACCCTCCCTATCCCATTCGTCTACGTGGTCACAAAGCACTGAGCTGATCTCCCTGTGCTATGTGGCTGCTTCCCACTATCTACTTATTTTATATATGGTAGTATATTTAAGTCCATGCCACTCTCTCACTTCATCCCATCTTACCCTTCCCCCTCCCCATGTCCTCAAGTCCATTCTCTATGTGTGCATCTTTATTCCTGTCCTGCCCCTAGGTTCTTTGGAACTTTTTTTTTTTTTTAGATTGCATATATATGTGTTAGCATATGGTATTTGTTTTTCTCTTTCTGACTTACTTCACTCTGTATGATAATCTCTGGGTCCATCCACCTCACTACAAATAACTCAAGTTCGTTTCTTTTTATGGCTGAGTAATATTCCATTGTATATATGTGCCACATCTTCTTTATCCATTTGTCTGTCGATGGACACTTAGGTTGCTTCCATTTCCTGGCTATTGTAAATAGTGCTGCAATGAACATTGTCTTATATGACTCTTTTTGAATTATTGTTTTCTCAGGTTATATGCCCAGCAGTGGGATTACTGGGTCGTATTGGAGTTCTATTTTTAGTTTTTTGAGGAACCTCCATACTGTTCTCCATAGTGACTGTATCAATTTACATTCCCGCCAACAGTGCAAGAGGGTTCCTTTTTCACCACATCCTCTCCAGCACTTATTGTTTGTATATTTTTTGATGCTGTCCATTCTGAGTGGTGTGAGGTGATACCTCATTGTAGTTTTGATTTGCATTTCTCTAATTATTAGTAGTGTTGAGCATCCTTTCATCTGTTTGTTGGCATTCTGTATATCTTCTTTGGAGAAATGTCTATTTCTGTCTTCTGCCCATTTTTGGATTGGGTTGTTTGTTCTTTTGATATTGAGCTGCATGAACTGCTTGTAAATTTTGGAGATTAATCCCTTGTCAGTTGCTTCATTTGCAAACGTATTCTCCCATTCTGAGGGTTGTCTTTTCGTCCTGTTTATGGTTTCCTTTGCTGTGTAAATCTTTTAAGTTTCATTAAGTCCCATTTGTTTACTTTTTTAAAATTTCCATTTCTCTAGCAGGTGGTCAAAAAGGATCTTGCAGTGGTGTATGTCATAGAGTGTTCTGCCTATGTTTTCCTCTAAGAGTTTTATTGTGTCTGGCCTTACATTTAGGACTTTAATGCATTTTGAGTTTATTTTTGTGTATGGTATTAGGGAGTGTTCTAATTTCATTCTTTTACATGTATCTGTCCTGTTTTCCCAGCACTACTTATTGAAAAGACTGTCTTTTGTCCATTGTATAATCTTGACTCATTTATCAAAAATGAGGTGACCATATGTGCATGGGTTTATCTCTGGGCAGGATGATCTTTTTTACCCACCTCCTAAAGTAATGGATATAAAAACAAAAATATACAAATGGGACCTAATGAAACTGAAAATCTTTTGCGCAGCAAAGGAAACTATAAGCAAGATGAAAAGACAACCTTCAGAATGGGAGAATATATTTGCAAAAGAATCAACAGACAAAGTATTAATCTCCAAAATACATAAACAGTTCATGCAGCTCAATATTAAACAAACAAACAATGCAAACAAAAATGGGCAGTAGACCTAAGTAGACATTTCTCCAAAGAAGACATACAGATGGCCAAGATGCACGTGAAAAGCTGTTCAACATCACTAGTTATTTTCAAAATGCAAATCAAAACTACAGTGAGGTTTCACCTCACAGTATTTACAATTGGCATCATCAGAAAATGTACAAACTGCAAATGCTGGAGAAGGTCTGGAGAAAGGGAAACCCTCTTTCAGTGGTGAGAATGTAAATTGATAGAGCCACTATGGAGAACAGTATGGAAGTTCCTTAAAAAAACTAAGAATAGAATTACCATATGACCCAGCAACCCCCCTACTGGGCATATACCCAGAGAAAACCATAATTCAAAAAGACACATGCTCCCTGTATTCATTGCAGCACTATTTACGATAGCCAGGTGATGGAAGCAACGTAAATACCCATCGACAGATGAATGGATAAAGAAGATGTGTTACATATATGCAATGGAATATTACTCAGACATAAAAAGGAATTAAATTGGGTTATTTGTTGAGATGTGGATGGACATAGAGACTGTCATATAGAGTGAAGTAAGTCAGAAAGAGAAAAATATTGTGTATTAATGCATATATGTGGAATCTAGAAAAATGTTACAGATGAACTGGTTTCAAGGCAGAAATAGAGACACAGATGTAGAGAACAAGCATATGGACACCAAGGAGGGAAAGTGGAGGTGGTGGTGGTGGTGGAATGAATTGGGATATTGGGTTTGATATATATACGCTAATATGTGTAAAATAGGTAACTAATAAGAACCAGTTGTATAAAAAGTAAATAAATAAAAAAGTTCAGAACAAACTGCATTGTTGCTTTAGCTAAATAAATTAAACAGATCTCAAAATGGAAGGCTTGATTTCTCCAGATACAAAGGATATACCTGCTCTGGAAAACATGTTTTTTTTTTTTTTTTTTTTGCGGCACACGGGCCTCTCACTGTTGTGGCCCCTCCCATTGCGGAGCACAGGCTCCAGACGCGCAGGCTCAGCAGCCAAGGCTCACGGGCCTAGCCGCTCCGCGGCATGTGGGATCCTCCCAGACCGGGGCACGAACCTGTGTCCCCTGCATCGGCAGGCGGACCCTCAACCACTGCGCCACCAGGGAAGCCCGGAAAATATGTTTTTTATTTACATAATATATGGAAATAATGCAGAAGAAAATAGGAAAATAATCACAATCAGATCTGTTCCATTAATGAGCATGGTTGCTTCTTTCAGTAGTGCTGGTTTTTCTTCAGTTGCATATACTGGGGTTGCTGAAGCATTTTCTGAATATTCTATGTGAAAAACTTTCCTTGGAAAACTAAATTTAAGTAGAGGTACAATTCTTCATGAGAAAACCATGAAATGATATAGGGATAGTTTCCTCTTAGACATTTATTCCTCTCTAAATACAGTATTAGAAGTCAGAGAGACCTGGTCTAAACACAACCCTGAGCTTAATAGATATACGACCTTAGGAAAGTCAAATAATCTGTTCAAGACTGTTTTTTATGTGTAAAATAGAGATGGTAACAGTATGTACATCATAGGATTGTTATGAGGATTAAATGGGGTAACACATGTAAACCTCTTTGTACTTGATTAGTAAAGATCAATAAATGATAGTTTCTTTACTCTCACTCCCTCATATGGTGATTTCCCATTACAAAAGCTTACGTTTTTTTTCAACCTGAAAAGATAATCTTATTAGCTGTGTTCTTCAGATTTTCACTACTGCTTTGATAGCTCAACATTTCTGAAAGAAAGCTTAACTTTCTTAAAAAGGTAGGCTCAGGGCTTCCCTGGTGGCACAGTGGTTGAGAGTCTGCCTGCCGATGCAGGGGACATGGGTTTGTGCCCCGGTCCGGGAAGATCTCACATGCCATGGAGTGGCTGGGCCCATGAGCCATGGCCGCTGAGCCTGTGCGTCCGGAGCCTGTGCTCCGCAATGGGAGAGGCCCCAACAGTGAGAGGACCACATACCGCAAAAAAAAAAAAAAAAAGTAGCCTCAGAGTTTTATACTATACAGATCATGATAATATTCTCACTATAGTTTTTCCAACACACACAAACACACAAACACACACTCACCTCAACAACAATAACCACAAAAGCACTCACCTCTTAACACCTTATACATTTCCAATATCTGACAGAGATCTTCAGCAAGCTCAATTCTTCTTTGGAAGCATGTAGTCCACATCTCTATTTCCTACTTGTGTGGCTTATCCATTACAACATGGCTTTTGTCCTCTGTTGCTGAAGCAGGAATGTCGAGTCCAAAGCCTTAGGAAAGGGAGATTCCGATAGAATTGCATGAGCAGAAGGCAAACCTATGGTGAGAACTCAATAAGTTATCCTCTGAAACACATTTCACCCACTTAAAGTTCAGGAATATAGTCAGGGCAGCAAGAGATTTGGATCTTAAAGGTTGATAGTTCTTTTCAATAATTGTGCTAATCTGAGGTATAGCACTATTTTACTCTCTTATATATATTGACACTCAGAATCTTCCACAGGCCTAAGAGAACTTATGTTATGACTGTGGATAAGACTCAGTCTTAAAAAAAAAAAAAACAGTAGCTGAATTATGTGCACACACACACATATATTTAAAAAAAGAAAAACACAGATGAACAGTGATTTTAAAAAACTACTTTATCTAGACTTTTCATTGAGTAGCAGAATGTTTCCAGATAGAGCCTATGTACAATATGCAGATACAGTATGACTATTTCCTCTTGTTAATATTCCCTGCAAAACAAAATAAGATCATAAATCTTAAAGGACCACAATTTAGAATAAACATTAATTTCCTAATGACTTGAAGTGTATCAAATTTCTACCTTGAGGAGATTTTCTATCTTTCAGTTGGCTCACAGTCCAATTAACTAAAAAGTCATACATGCAGCTAATCAAGTTGACAGAAACAAGAAAAACACTTGGATAAGACTAGCTTTGAACCTTCTACCCATTTCCTTCTACCTCACTCCAAAAGAAATGAATGAATTATCTTTTTGGAAAATTTAAAATGCTAAATCATTCCACTAATAACCAATTACCAACTTCTAATTTTAAGTAGTTCCAAACAGGCTCCCCATCTAGAAGTTAGAGCATTAAACCATGGTCCAGGAACAAAGTATAGTCTAACAAAGGTTTGTGGAGATTCTTATCATTATCCTCACTTCCTAGCTTTGGGTATTTTCCCATTTCCTGAATATTAATAGTGTGGTGACTATATTTTTCAAACTCCAAATCAGGCTATAAGATCTGATAAATGAGGATTTTGTATTCCTTCTTGGTTCCAGATGCAATCCAGGTGATGTAACTTTAATGTTGAAAAATTGGGACTTCTGGGACACTGTCATGGTTTGGAAGGATACTAGGAAATAATGTTTGAATTTAGAATGTCTTGGAAATTTTGTTTACTGCATGAATAATCATGCAGTCATTAGTCATTGACTCAGTCACCTGAGTCAATGACACTGGATAGGCGAAAAAAATCAGTTTAAATTCAAGACAGGAGAAACTGGTAATATTTAACCTGAAATCGTTAGAGAATATATCCCACAGTTCATTTAGACATATATGAACTTCAAGAAAATGGCATGTAGATTTATGCAAATAAATCCAGGACCTTCTAGAAGATGTGAAATATGTTCAAGAGTAAGGTGCTGTTCTAGAGTTGATACCCCACGTATATAATATCAGGATCGCAGGGTTACTGCTCAACCTGACACCACCAATTTGTGGGAAAATATATTCTCATGAGGCACTGGCATCTGAGCTGGCCATACCAGCAAATATGTTGTTAGGTGTAGCTCCTTGTTGCCACAGCTACCATGATGAAAGGGTCAAACTTGTTTACCCACATCTGCTCGAGAGAACCCCTTCTAATTTTACAGTTTTAGTGATTTAGAGATTCAAAAATACTACATTTGTGGGCAGCCAAGAAAAGGCTCACAATCTGCCTCTGGAGTCCAGAAGGACACTAAGAAGGATGTTCTCAGTAGCTTACATTCTGCTATGCTAATCTTCTTGAGGACAGGGTGATTCTTATTCATTCCTAAATCCCCTGTTCTGAGCCTCACATATAATAGATGCTCCATAAATATATGCTAAATAGCTTATAAAATCCTCAAGGAAGGAAGCATTTTCCCCACCTTCCAAGCTTTTCTGTTTCTCTTCATCACTGAATAGCAGTTATTTCCTTGAGTTGACTGTCATCTTATAGGCAAGCAAGATAGGATGCAATGTCTTGAGGCAGCAAATAATTATTATTCACACAATAATGCAAATGTGGATATGTGTCTTAGAGGAGCTGTTACTCATCTACCTTCCTGTGTGCCCAGGATGAAGGAGATATGTGGCACATTTCTAAGTTCCACCTTTGAAACTCACGGTCCTTAAAAGGAGCAGTAGTATATTGCAACTTGGCTGTTTAAGCTGCTTCCTTGTAGTGGGGTAAGAAGAAGCACAGTTGGTGAGTATTAACTATATAGCCCCCTCAGAGTGAAATCGCGCTAGAGTACAGAAGGCGGTGAAGAGAGTTAAGAAAGTGTGTCAGTCTTTGCTAGCTTCCCAGAAATCTAATCTACACAATGGTCTGACTGAAGGTGTGGGGAGGCATTGGGAGGGAGACAGAAAGAAAAATCAAACCAAAATAAATATGATCTAAAAATAGCAAAGAACAAATACATACACAACAGAATCACAAGAATTTTCTAAATTTCATGAGCAAGTAAAAGGGCCACATATTAGGACAGATGACCACCGTAAGAAAGAAACAAGTCTCTATTAGAAAAAGCAGTCAAATCAGTAAACTTGCTTCCTATTTCTGCCATTTGGAAAGAAGAATCATTCACATTTGTACAGCTGATAAATCAGAAACCATTTTTTCCCCTGATGAGAAAAAATGCCCTTTCCCTTGTTTGAATATATATTCTTACATATGTATATACATACATATCTAATGTATATATACAATTCAGTATATACCAAGGAATATATCATTGCAATAGACAGTCCATATATAGTAAATCATTAATTTAGGTTAAGCCAATAACAGCCAATCAGATCCAAATTAAGACTACAAAGTAGTCCAATGATTGACTTACTTTTGCATATTTTCTTTAATGCAATTAGATTTGTACAGTTTGTTTTGTTTTACACAAATATTGCTAAACAAAACAGAGACAAGAAATCTGCAAAATTTTGGAGCCCAAACTGCATGTATAAGTGGCAATCACGTTTTCTCATTAAAAAGATATGCTCCAATCAGAAGAACTTATTTGAGTTTGGCTGTGCAAGAGTAACAGATGGACTGGATATTTTAGTGCCCCAAATCTCTTATTTGAGTCCAGAATCCAAGCAATAGAATTCAAAGACTGAGCATGAATATTTTTTATGTGCTAAAAAGTAAACCATTGTGATGATATAATTACCACCTCTTATCAAACACAAATAAATTTTCCTAGAATGTAAAATTACAATTATTACTTAGCACTTAAGGGAACACTCAGGCTATAGCATTCTTTAATATGTAAAACATTAGAAGAAAAAAATGAAAATTTCAGAAAATATATTTTCATATATTCAATCACAAAAAGAAGTTAAAGGTGAATAAAAATGTCATACAAAAATTCCATATATTTATCTCATTTGAGTTTTAGAACCAATATATTAAGTAAAAAAGGTAAATATTATTTCTCCCATTACCTAATGAGGAAACTGAGGCCCTGAAATGTTATATGACTTATTCCATCTCATAAATCTCCACACTGGTAGAGCTAGACCTGGAATACAGGTCTTCTGACACCTACTACATTTTTTCTTCTGCCTTCTAGACCACTGCTGAGTACTATTCTAATATATGGATATACTAGAATTTATTCATATACCTGTTGATGAACCTTTGGGCTTTTTCCAGTTTTGCAAATAAAACTGCTATGAATATTTGTATATAAATCTTTGTGTGGACATGTTTTCCATTTCTCTTGGTTAAATAACTAAGAGTGGAATGACTGGTTTTTATGGTACTTCTATGTTTAAGAAGCCACCAAACTGTTTCCCAAAGTAGTTATATCAATTTATATTATCACCAGCAGTGTCTGAATGACTTCTAGTTTCACTGCATCCTTGCTAACATTTGGCAAGTTTAGGTTTTCTTTTCTTTCTTTCCTTATTTTTTCTTTAATTTTTAGTCATTCTAATAGGTATGTAGTAGTATTTCATTGTGGTTTTAATTTGAATTTCGCTCATGATTAATGATATTGAACATATATTTCTGTGCTTATTTGCAACTACTGTTTCTTTTATGGTGAAGTGTCTTTTCATATATTTTGCCCCTTCTTTAAAGTAGGCAATTATTTTATTAGTGAGCTTTTATTTCTATTTATTTTTTAAGGGCAAGAGTAAATCATATGTTAGTTCAAAGATTTTACAAACCAGTGAAAAAAACTATGAATGTAAAACTATTACTATAGATAATGGGAACTATGCATTAACATCTTAATTTATACATGATGAAATCAAATGATAATAATAACAGTAAAAGCAAACCAAAAATCGTCCAAAAATATGTGAGCAAAACAGCATTTAGTTTGTTTACAAAAATAGATATGTTCAAAAAGGTATTCACAGGTATTAGTCAGGATAAAGGGCCAAGTTTGAAATAATTGGAGTTTGCTTATAAATATATCCTTGCTATTACACAATCAGTATAGAATCTAAAAGAGCTTATTTTTGCTACTGGAGAAAATAAACACAGAAATACATTCTTGACTCAACAATGAAAAGACTAACATGATTTTTCTTAAGATAACACATACTAAAAAAATTAAATATTACTTTGCTTTCATTTATGATTAACTTGTCTCTATTTTACATAGTATTTAGTTTATATTTGAATAGTAATATATTTTACTTTTTAATTTTTTTTTGAAAATCCAGCATTTACTGAGTAGAAAGTACTCTATTAGACACCCCTACACATTATTTCATTCAAAATTCCCAACACTCCTGTGAACTATTCAGTCATTTTAAATTTAATTACATTTAAAAACTCTTTTTGGTTTGTCTTGTTTTGGTTTCATTTTAATTTTTAATTTTTTATATAATTTTAAGGGTTATATACCATTTACAGTTATTATAAAACATTGGCTATATTCCCCATTTTGAATAGTACCATGTTTTCATTAAAAGTATATGCTGATGATTTATATCAGGCTGCTAAATGTATTTAAAATTTATATCATATAAATTTATATTTATTTACATTCAATATGATGAAACACTCATATTTGAACTTTATCCAATATTTAGTTTCATAGAGTTTTAAAAAATGATGATTTATTAACAATAAGAAAATGCTGTTATATAAAATAAATGAATGTGAAATATTGAAATACAGAGGGTTTTTTTTTTGTGTGTGTGTGGTATACGGGCCTCTCACTGTTGTGGCCTCTCCCACTGCGGAGCACAGGCTCCAGATGTGCAGGCCCAGCGGCCATGGCTCACGGGCCTAGCCACTCCACAGCATGTGGTACCTTCCTGGACCAGGGCATGAACCCGCGTCCCCTGCATAGGCAGGCGGACTCTCAACCACTGTGCTACCAGGGAAGCACTAGTTTGTTTTGTTGTTGTTGTTTTGCATATAGATGTTCAGTTACTCCAACAGCTTGTGTTGAGAGATTATTCTTTTTTCCCTTAAATAGACTTTGCATTTTTATAAAAAAATCAATTGACTATAAATCAATTGACTATATATATATATGTATATATATGTATGTATGTATATATATATATATATATATATATATATATATATATATATATGTCTATTTCTGTACTCTCTAATCTGTCCCATTGACTCACTTTCACCATTGATTTACTTTCACTGGACTGCTTAATTAAACTTTATAGTAAGCCTTGAAATCAAGTAGTGAGTCCTCCAGGCTTTTTAAAAAAGTATTCTTTAGCTTTTTATTTATTTATTTGTATTTTAATTTTTTTCTTTATTGCTGGTGAGATTTTTTCACATTATATTGAAGTATAACTGAGTTACAATATTATGTAAATTTGAGGTGTACAACATAGTGATTCTATATTTTTTACATTATAAAATAATCACCGTCTGTCTAGTTACCATCTGTCATACAAATTATTACAATATTATTGACTATATTCTCTATGCTGTACATTACATCCCTGTGACATTTATTTTATAACTGGAAGTTGGCACCTCTTAATCTCCCTAACTTTTTCCCTCACCCTCCCACTTCTATTCCTTCTGGAAATCACCAGTTTTTCTCTGTATCTATGAGTCTGTTTCTGTTTTGTTATGTTTTTTCATTTGCTTTGTTTCTTAGATTTCACCTATAAGTGCAATCATATGGTATATATCTTTCTCTGACATTTCACTAGGCATAATAACTTTCAGGTCCATCATTGTAGTAAAAAAAAGCACAATTTTATTTTATTTTTTTTAGGAATATCTGTATGGCTTTTATTATTTATTTATGTATTTATTTATTTATGGCTGCATTGGGGCTTCATTGCCGTGCGTGGGCTTTCTCTAGTTTCAGCAAGCAGGAGCTACTCTTCGTTGTGGTGCACAGGCTTCTCATTTCAGTGGCTTCTCTTGTTGCTGAGCATGGGTTCTAGGCATGTGGCCTTCAGTACTTGCAGCACACAGGCTCAGTAGTTGTAGCTCGTGGGCTCTAGAGTGCAGGCTCAGTAGTTGTGGCACCTGGGGTTAGTTGCTCCATGGCATGTGGGATCTTCCCAGACCAGGGATCGAACCCATGTCCCCTGCAATGGCAGGTGGATTCTTAACCACTGGGCCACCAGGGAAGTCTTAGATTTTATTCTTTTTTTGGCTGAGTACTATTCCACTGTGTATGTGGATATGTTTATATATGTATATATGTGTATATATGTATGCATGTATACATATACACACACAAATATATACACTTGTATATTTATACATATATGTATGTATAAATATGTATATTTGTATGTATATATGTATATATGTGTACATATATACCCACATACCACATCTTTTTATCTATTCATCTACTAACGGACACTTAGGTTGCTTCCATATGATGGCTATTGTAAATAATGCTGCAATGAACATAAGAATGCATGTATTTTGTTGAATATGAGTTTTTTTGAGTAAATACTCAGAAGTGAAATTGCTGGATGGTATGGTAGCTCTATTTTTCATTTATTGAGAAACCCCCATAATGTTTTCCTGCACAAATTTTCATTCCCACCAATAGTACCCCAGCTTTCATTTCTACATGCATGGAATACCTTTTTGCATTCCCTCACTTTGCCTGTGTATGTCTCTAGATCTGAAGTGAGTCTTTTGTAGGTAACTTATATATTCGTCTGTTTTTAATTTATTCAGCTTTTCTATGTCTTTTGAATGCAGTATTTAGTCCATTTATATTTAAATTAATTATTGATAGGTATTACTTATTGCAATTTTCTTAATTCTGCACTGGTTGTTTTTGTTCTTCTCTGTCCTTTTCTTTTTCTTTTAGTTTTCTCTTGTGTTTTGATAATTTTCTTTTTTTTATTGAAGTATAGTTAATTTACAATGTTGTGTTAGTTTCAAGTGTACAGCAAAGTTATTCAGTTATATTGTTTTCAGATTCCATTATAGGTTATTACAAGATATTGAGCACAGTTTCCTATGCTATACAGTAGGTCCTATTTTATACTATATTGTAGTGTGTACATATTAATCCCAAACTCCCAATTTATCCCCCTCCACTTTCCCCTTTGGTAACCTTAAGCTTGTTTTCTATGTCTTTGAGTCTGTTTCTGTCTAGTAAATAAGTTCTTTTGTATCATTTATTTAGATTCCATGTATAAGTGATATCATAATATTTGTCTTTCTCTGTCTGACTTACCTCATTCAGTATGATGATCTCTAGATCCATCCTTGTTGCTGCAAATGGCATTATTTCATTCTTTATATGGCTGAGTAATATTCCATTGTATATATATACCAACTCTTCTTTATCCATTCATCTGCTGATGGATATTTAGGTTATTTCCATGTAATGGCTATCATAAATAGTGCTGCTATGAATATTGGGGTGCATGTATCTTTTCTACTTATGGTTTTCTCTGGATATATGCTCAGGCGTGGGATTTCAGGTCATATGGTAGCTCTATTTTTAGTTTTTGAAGGAGATTCCATACTGTTCTCCATAGTGGATTCAGAGATTTACATTCCCACCAACAGTGTGGGAGGGTTCCTTTTTCTTCACACCCTCTCCAGCATTTATTATTTGTAGACATTTTAATGATGGCCATTCTGACTGGTGTGAGGTGATACCTCATTGTACTTTTGATTTGCATTTCTCTAATAATTAGTGATGTTGAGCATAGTTTCACAGGTCTGTTGGCCATCTGTATATCTTCTTGTAGAAATATCTGTTTAGGTCTTCTGCCCATTTTGTGATTGGGTTGTGCTTGTTTGTTTATTTTTTATATTGAGCTGTATAAGTTGTTTGTATATTTTGGAAATTAACCCCTTGTTGGTCGCATCATTTGCAAATATTTTCTTCCACGCTATATAGGTTTTCTTTTCATTTTGTTTATGGTTTCCTTTTCTGTGCAAAATTTTGTAAGTTTGATTAGGCCACATTTGTTTATTTTTGTTTTTATTTCTTTTGAATTGGGAGACTGATCTAAGAAAATAGTGCTATGATTTATGTCAGAGAATGTTTTGCCTGTCTCCTCTTCTAGAAGTTTTATGGTGTTGACTTATATTTAAGTCATTAGTTTTTAGGTTTTTAGATTTTTTAGCAGCATGTTGTTTAGTCTCCTTGTAACATTTTCTTTCTCATTTTTCTTTCTGTGGTTGATTTCTAGCTTCATACTGTTGTAGTCAGAAAAGATGCTTGAAATAATTTCTATCACCTTAAATTTGTTAAGGCTTTTTGTGTGTGTGTCCTAGTATGTGGTCTCTCCTAAAGAATGTTCCATGTGAGCTTGAAAAAAATGCATATTCTGGGTTTTTTTGATGTAGTGTCTTGTAGATATCAATTAAGTCCAACCTGTTCTATTGTTTCATTCAAGATCTCTGTTTCCTTAGTGATTTTCTGCCTGCAAGATCTGTTCATTGGTCAGTTGGGTGCTAACTCTCCTAGTACTATTGTATTCCTGTCAATTTCTCCCTTTATGTTTGTTAGTATTTGTTTTATGAACTTAGGTGCTCTTATATTGGGTGCATATATGTTAAGGAGCATAATATCTTCTTCTTGTATTAACCCCTTTATCTTTATATAGTGTCCTTCATTGTATTTCTTTATGGACTTTGTTTTGAAGTCTATTTTGTCTGATATAAGTATTGCCACACCAACTTTCTTGTTGTTTCTCTTTGCATGAAGTGTCTTTTTCCATCCTCTCACTTTTAATCTATGTGGGTCTTTCACACTAAAGTGCATCTCTTGTAGGCAACATACTATAGGTTCTTTTTTCTATATCCAATCTGCCACTATACATCTTCTGATGGAGCATTTATTCCATTGATATTTAAAATAATTATTGATTAATATGTATTTATTGCAATTTTAAACTTTGTTTTTCAGTTGATTTTGTAGTTCTTCTTTGATCTTTTCTTCTTCTTTTTGTTTTTCCTTTTGTAGTTTGATGGTTTTCTTTTGTATTATGCTTGAGTTCTTTTCTGTTTTTTTGTGAATCTATGTATGTTTTTAATCTGTGGTTATCCTGGTCTTCAAATATGTTAACCCATAACTATATCTACTTTTTTTTAGACTGATAGTCATATAAGTTCAGACACATTCTAAAAGATCTATATTATTTTACTCACCTCCTCCACATTTTGTGATTTTGATATTCTATTTTACATCTTCATATTTATATTTTTGCTATTAATTGTAGTTATGATCACTTTTACAAAATTAAAAAAAAATAATCTATGTACTGGCTTGAGTGATCTTCAATCCTTTTATATATTTGTCTTTCCTATTGTGTTTTTCCCTGTCCTATAGATTCTTTTTTTTTTTTTGTAATTTTATTTTATTTTATTTTTTTGCTTTATAACAAATTTAATCAGTTATACATATACATATGTTTCCATATCCCCTCCCTTTTGCGTCTCCCTCCCACCCTCCCTATCCCACCCCTCCAGGCGGTCACAAAGTACCGAGCTGATCTCCCTGTGCTATGCGGCTGCTTCCCACCAGCTATCTACCTCACGTTTGGTAGTGTATATATGTCCATGCCACTCTTTCACTTTGTCACAGCTTACCCTTCCCCCTCCCCATATCCTCAAGTCCATTCTCTAGTAGGTCTGTGTCTTTATTCCTGTCTTACCCCTATGTTCTTCATGACATTTTTTTTTCTTAAATTCCATACATATGTGTTAGCATACAGTATTTGTCTTTCTCTTTCTGAATTACTTCACTCTGTATGACAGACTCTAGGTCTATCCACCTCATTACAAATAGCTCAACTTCATTTCTTTTTATGGCTGAGTAATATTCCATTGTATATATGTGCCACATCTTCTTTATCCATTCATCCGATGATGGACACTTAGGTTGTTTCCATCTCCGGGCTATTGTAAATAGGGCTGCTATGAACATTTTGGTACATGTCTCTTTTTGAACTATGGTTTTCTCAGGGTATATGCCCAGTAGTGGGATTGCTGGGTCATATGGTAGTTCTATTTGTAGTTTTTTAAGGAACCTCCATACCGTTCTCCATAGTGGCTGTACCAATTCACATTCCCACCAGCAGTGCAAGAGTGTTCCCTTTTTTCCACACCCTCTCCAGCATTTATTGTTTCTAGATTTTTTGATGATGGCCATTCTGACTGGTGTGAGATGTTATCTCATTGTAGTTTTGATTTGCATTTCTCTAATGAGAAAAGATGTTGAGCATCCTTTCATGTGTTTGTTGGCAGTCTGTATATCTTCTGTGGAGAAATGTCTATTTAGGTCTTCTGCCCATTTTTGGATTGGGTTGTTTGTTTTTTTGTTATTGAGCTGAATGAGCTGCTTATAAATTTTGGAGATTAATCCTTTGTCAGTTGCTTCATTTGCAAATATTTTCTCCCATTCTGAGGGTTGTCTTTTGGTCTTGTTTATGGTTTCCTTTGCTGTGCAAAAGCTTTTAAGTTTCATTAGGTCCCATGTGTTTATTTTTGTCTTTATTTCCATTTCTCTAGGAGGTGGGTCAAAAAGGATCTTGCTGTGATTTATGTCATAGAGTGTTCTGCCTATGTTTTCCTCTAAGAGTTTGATAGTGTCTGGCCTTACATTTAGGTCTTTAATCCATTTTGAGCTTATTTTTGTGTATGGTGTTAGGGAGTGATCTAATCTCATACTTTTACATGTCCCTATCCAGTTTTCCCAGCACCACTTATTGAAGAGACTGTCCTTTCTCCACTGTACATTCCTGCCTCCTTTATCAAAGATAAGGTGACCATTTGTCCGTGGGTTTAACTCTGGGCTTTCTATCCTGTTCCATTGATCCATCTTTCTGTTTTTGTGCCAGTACCATACTGTCTTGATTACTGTAGCTTTGTAGTATAGTCTGAAGTCAGGGAGCCTGATTCCTCCAGCTCCATTTTTCGTTCTCAAGATTGCTTTGGCTATTCGGGGTCTTTTGTTTCTCCATACAAATTTTGAAATTTTTTGTTCTAGTTCTGTGAAAAATGCCAGTGGTAGTTTGATAGGGATTGCACTGAACCTGTAGATTGCTTTGGGTAGTAGAGTCATTTTCACAATGTTGATTCTTCCAATCCAAGAACATGGTACATCTCTCCATCTATTTGTATCATCTTTAATTTCTTTCATCAGTGTCTTATAATTTTCTGCATATAGGTCTTTTGTCTCCTTAGGTAGGTTTATTCCTAGATATTTTATTCTTTTTGTTGCAATGGTAAATGGGAGTGTTTCCTTGATTTCACTTTCAGATATTTCATCATCAGTATATAGGAATGCCAGAGATTTCTGTGCATTAATTTTGTATCCTGCAACTTTACCAAATTCATTGATTAACTCTAGTAGTTTTCTGGTAGCATCTTTAGGATTCTCTATGTATAGTATCATGTCATCTGCAAACAGTGACAGCTTTACTTCTTCTTTTCCAATTTGGATTCCTTTTATTTCCTTTTCTTCTCTGATTGCTGTGGCTAAAACTTCCAAAACTAGGTTGAATAAGAGTGGTGAAAGTGGGCAACCTTGTCTAGTTCCTGATCTTAGTGGAAATGGTTTCAGTTTTTCACCATTGAGGACGATGCTGGCTGTGGGTTTGTCATATATGGCCTTTATTATGTTGAGGAAAGTTCCCTCTATGCCTACTTTCTGCAGGGTTTTTATCATAAATGGGTGTTGAATTTTGTCAAAAGCTTTCTCTGCATCTATTGAGATGATCATATGTTTTTTCTCCTTCAATTTGTTAATATGGTGTATCACGTTGATTGATTTGCGTATATTGAAGAATCCTTGCATTCCTGGAATAAACCCCACTTGATCATGGTGTATGATCCTTTTAATGTGCTGTTGGATTCTGTTTGCTAGTATTTTGTTGAGGATTTTTGCATCTATGTTCATCAGTGATATTGGCCTGTAGTTTTCTTTCTTTGTGACATCCTTGTCTGGTTTGGGTATCAAGGTGATGGTGGCCTCATAGAAAGAGTTTGGGAGTGTTCCTCCCTCTGCTATATTTTGGAAGAGTTTCAGAAGGATAGGTGTTAGCTCTTCTCTAAATGCTTGATAGAATACGCCTGTGAAGCCATCTGGTCCTGGGCTTTTGTTTGTTGGAAGATTTTTTATCACAGTTTCAATTTCAGTGCTTGTGATTGGTCTGTTCATATTTTCTATTTCTTCCTGATTCAGTCTTGGCAGGTTGTGCATTTCTAAGAATTTGTCCATTTCTTCCAGGTTGTCCATTTTATTGGCATAGAGTTGCTTATAGTAATCTCTCATGATCTTTTGTATTTCTGCAGTGTCAGTTGTTACTTCTCCTTTTTCATTTCTAATTCTATTGATTTGAGTCTTCTCCCTTTTTTTCTTGATGAGTCTGGCTAATGGTTTATCAATTTTGTTTATCTTCTCAAAGAACCAGCTTTTAGTTTTATTGATCTTTGCTATCGTTTCCTTCATTTCTTTTTCATTTATTTCTGATCTGATTTTTATGATTTCTTTCCTTCTGCTAACTTTGGGATGTTTTTGTTCTTCTTTCTCTAATTGCTTTAGGTGCAAGGTTAGGTTGTTTATTCGAGATGTTTCCTGTTTCTTAAGGTGGGATTGTATTGCTATAAACTTCCCCCTTAGAACTGCTTTTGCTGCATCCCATAGGTTTTGGGTCGTCGTGTCTCCATTGTCATTTGTTTCTAGGTATTTTTTAATTTCCTCTTTGATTTCTTCAGTGATCACTTCGTTATGAAGTAGTGTATTGTTTAGCCTCCATGTGTTTGTATTTTTTACAGCTCTTTTCCTGTAATTGATATCTAGTCTCATAGCATTGTGGTCGGAAAAGATACTTGATACAATTTCAATTTTCTTAAATTTACCAAGGCTTGATTTGTGACCCAAGATATGATCTATCCTGGAGAATGTTCCATGAGCACTTGAGAAAAATGTGTATTCTGTTGTTTTTGGATGGAATGTCCTATAAATATCAATTAAGTCCATCTTGTTTAATGTATCATTTAAAGCTTGTGTTTCCTTATTTATTTTCATTTTGGATGATCTGTCCATTGGTGAAAGTGGGGTGTTAAAGTCCCCTACTATGAGTGTGTTACTGTCGATTTCTCCTTTTATGGCTGTTAGTATTTGCCTTATGTATTGAGGTGCTCCTATGTTGGGTGCATAAATATTTACAATTGTTATATCTTCTTCTTGGATCGATCCCTTGATCATTATGTAGTGTCCTTCTTTGTCTCTTCTAGTAGTCTTTATTTTAAGGTCTATTTTGTCTGATATGAGAATTGCTACTCCAGCTTTCTTTTGGTTTCCATTTGCATGGAATATCTTTTTCCATCCCCTTACTTTCAGTCTGTATGTGTCTCTAGGTCTGAAGTGGGTCTCTTGTAGACAGCATATATATGGGTCTTGTTTTTGTATCCATTCAGCCACTCTGTGTCTTTTGGTGGGAGCATTTAGTCCATTTACATTTAAGGTAATTATCGATATGTATGTTCCTATTCCCATTTTCTTAATTGTTTTGGGTTCGTTATTGTAGGTCTTTTACTTCTGTTGTGTTTCTTGCCTAGAGAAGTTCCTTTAGCATTTGTTGTAAAGCTGGTTTGGTGGTGCTGAATTCTCTCAGCTTTTGCTTGTCTGTAAACGTTTTAATTTCTCCATCAAATCTGAATGAGATCCTTGCTGGGTAGAGTAATCTTGGTTGCAGATTTTTCTCCTTCATCACTTTAATTATGTCCTGCCACTCCCTTCTGGCTTGTAGAGTCTCTGCTGAGAGATCAGCTGCCATCCCGATGGGGATTCCCCTGTGTGCCATTTGTTGTTTTTGCCTTGCTGCTTTCAATATGATTTCCCCGCGTTCAATTTTTGACAGCTTGATTAATATGTGTCTTGGCGTATTTCTCCCTGGATTCACTCTGCATGGGACTCTCCGTGCCTCCCGGACTCGACCAACCATTTCCTTTCCCATATTAGGGAAGTTTTCAACTATAATCTCTTCAAATATTTTCTCAGTCCCCTTCATTTTCTCTTCTTCTTCTGGAACCCCTATAATTCGAATGTTGGCGCGCCCAATGTTGTCCCAGAGGTCTCTGAGACTGTCCTCCGCTCTTTTCATTCTTTTTTCTTTATTTTGCTCTGCAGCAGTTATTTCCACTATTTTATCTTCCACCTCACTTATCCGTTCTTCTGCCTCAGTTATTCTGCTATTGATCCCATCTAGAGTATTTTTTATTTCATTTATTGTATTTTTAATCAATGCTTGATTCATCTTTAGTTCTTCTAGGTCCTTGTTAACCGTTTCCTGCATTCTGTCCATTCTATTTCCAAGATTTTGGATCTGGGAAATAGAATCTTTGATCATCTTTACCATCATTATTCTGAATTCTTTTTCAGGTAGACTGCCTATTACCTCCTCACCTGTTAGATCTGGTGGGTTTTTATCTTGCTCCTTCTCCTGCTGTGTGTTTTTCTGTCTTCTCACCCTGCTTATGTTACTGTGTTTGTGGTCTCCCCCTTGCAGGCTGCAGGCTTGTAGTTCCCGTTGCTCTTGGTGTCTGTCCCCAGTGGCCAAGGTTGGTCCAGTGGGCCGTGCAGGCTTCCTGGTGGAGGGGACCAGCGCCCGTGTTCTGGTGGATGAGGCTGGATCCTGTCCCTCTGGTGGGCAGGCCCACGTCTGGTGGTGTGCCCTGGGGTGTCTGTGGACTTTTCACGACCCTAGGCCACCTCTCTGCCAATGGGTGGCGCCGCGCCCCCGTCTCACCAGCCGTCCGGCACAGGGTGTCCAGCACCGTAGCCTGCCGGTCGCCGAGCGAAGCTGGGCGCCGGTGCCGAGATAGAGACCTCCGGAAGATCTTCGCCACCTGACACTATGTGGAGCTGGGAGGTCTCCCGTGGACCAGTGTCCCGAAGCCGGCTCTCCCACCCCAGAGGCACAGCACTGACTCCGGGCTCCTCAATTTGGGATGAGGTGCTGTCCACCCATGTATTCCACAGATGCAGGGCACATCAAGTTGATTGTGGAGCTCCAATCCGCTGCTTCTGAGGCTGCTGGGAGAGGCCCCCCCACTCCCCGTTCTCACAGCTCCCGGGTCTCAGCCTTGGACCTGGCCCCGCCTCTGCGTGCAGGCCACCGGAGGGCGTCTGCTCCTCGCTCAGACAGGACAGGGCCAAAGGAGCAGCCTCCTCAGGGACTCTGGCCCACCCAGGCCGGGCGGGAGGGAGGGGCACGGAGTGCGGGGCGAGCCCGCAGCGGCAGAGGTCGGCGTGATGTTGCACCAGCCCGAGGCGCACCGCGCGCTCCCCCAGGGAAGCCGCCCCTGGATCCCGGGACCCCGGCAGTGGCGGGCTGCACAGGCTCCCAGAAGGGGTGTGTGGGCAGCGACCTGCGCTCGCACACAGGCCCTCCGGCGGCGGCAGCAGCAGCCCCAGCGTCCCATGCCTGCCACCGGGCTCCGCGCTATAGATTCTTGCTTCTTTTTATTTAGAGAAAACCTTTCAGTATTTCTTAGATTAGGTTTAGTATTGGTGTATTCTTTTAGTTTTTGCATGTCTGAGGAATAATTTTTCTCTCCTTCTATTTTAAATGATAATCTTACTGGGTAGATTTTCCTAAGTTGTTGGTTTTCCCTTTCAAGACTTCGAATATATCATTCCATTGGTTTCTGGCCAGCAAAGTCTGCAGAGAAATCAGCTGATACCCTTATGGGGAGTCCCTTGTAACTGATTCAGTATTTCTCTTATTGCCTTTAGAATTTTCTCTTTAACTTTACCATTTTAATTATATGTCTTGGTGTGGGTCTGTTTGGATTCATCTTGTTTGGCACCCTCTGTGATTCCTGTACCTGATATATCTGTTTCCTTCTTCAGGTCTGGGAAATTTTCAGCCATAATCTCTATCTGGAATTCCTATTATATGTAGGTTGGCACACTTTATATTATCCAATAGATCTTGTATATTGCTTTCTTTTTTTTTCATTTGTGTTTCTGTCTTCGGTTTTAATTGGGTGATTTCCATTATTCTATCTTTTGGATCACTTATTCATTCTTCTGCATTATTTTCTGCTATTCATTGCCTTTATTTTCTTTTTATCTCAGCAATTGAGCTGTCTAATTTTGACTGCTTCCTCTTTATTGTTTCTACTTTCTTGTTACAGTGATCTGCATTTCTATTAATAATCTTTCTTAATTCCTTTAGCATTTTTATTATCTCCTTTTTGAACCTGGGGTCTGGTAGACTGGAGAGGTGTGAGTCATTGTTTTTCTCTGGGAATTTCTCTTGTTCTTTTATTTGGGAGCTGTTCCTGTGATTTTTTTTATTTTACTTAACTTTCTCTATGAATTTAGGAGAAACAGTTATTTACAACTGTTTTGAAGGGATGCTGTTATGTGGGAGCATTTACTGTATGTTTGCATTTACCAATGAGATATTTCCTTTTATAATTTTAATATTTTCAGTTATGATCTTTTCTTTTTTGCTTAGGGATGTCCCTTTAACATTTCTTGTAAACCTGGTTTAGTGGTGCTGAACTGTTTTAGTTTTACTTGTCTGTAAAACTCTTCTTATTTCTCCTTCAAATCTGAATGGTAGTCTTGATTGGTAGGGAATTCTCTAGAGGTTTTATCCTTTCATCACTTTTAATATATCATGACACTCCCTCTGGCCTGCAATGTTTCTGCTGAACTGTCAGCTGCTGGTCTTACAGGAATTCCCTTTTATGTATCTTGTTGCTTTTCTCTTGCTGTTTTTAAGATTCTCTCTTTATCTTCATTTTGCCATTTAATTATAATGTGTTGGTTTGGACCTCTTTGCAATCATCTTGTTTGGGACTCTGTGCTTCCTGGACCTGGATGTCTGTTTTCTTTCCCAAGTTAGGGAATTTTTCAGCTATTATTTCTTCAAATAATTTCTCTGCATTTTTCTCTGTCTCTTCTCATTCCTGGATCCCTATCATTCAAATGTTAGTACATTTGATGCTTTCCCAGAGGTATCTTAAATTGTTCCCATTTTAAAAGATTATTTTTCCTTTTTTCTGTTCAGCTTGAGTGATTTCCACTATTCTGTTGATCCATTCCTCTGTATTCTCTAGTGTTGCTTTTCTTATAGTGTGTTTTTTATTTTAGTTATTCTATTCTTCACCCGTTTGCTTTTTTATATATTTTCTAACTCTTTGTTAAAATTCTCAATGTGTTCCTCCATTCTTCCCCTGAGTTTATTGAGCATGTTTATGATCATGACTTTGATTTCTTTTTTGAGTAGATTTGTTTATCTTCACTTGGTTTAATTTTTCTTCTAGTGTTTTATCTTATTCAATAGTTTGGAATATATTTCTCTGCCTCCTCATTTTACCTAGTTTTCCATGTTTATTTCTATGTATTAGGTAGGCTGTCTATGTTTCCTGATCTTGGAGAAGTGACCTCATGAAGTATAAGTTCAATGGGGTCAAGCAGTATATTCCCCTCTGGTCACCAGAGCTATATGCTCTAAGATTGCCCCCCATGTCAGATGTATGAGTCCTCTGTTATGGCTGGGCTGACTACTTTGTGAACCTTGGTGGCAGTGCTGACCCCCAGCCTGATTGATGGTTTATGCAGTGGCTGCCAGCCCCTTGGTGGATGGGGCCATGTCCTGATGTGCCTGGCTTCATGGCCTAAGAGGGGATCAGGGTCAGTCCTGGCCTGCTGGTGGGCAGGGCCTCCAGCTTTTTAATATATATATATTTTTAAATCTATCCATTTTGATATATGTAGATCTATTTTGTTCTTCCATCTTTGCATATAGTATATTTTGTTTAACCATTATTTTCTACAGATTGATCTATAGTTATCCTTGCTGTGCTTTTAAATATGAGCTCAAGAACACAACTAAATTAAACTATCCCAATGAGGGAATGAACCTCATGATAAGGGTTTTTGTATTGTTTATTTTTCAGTTTTGCAGCCCCAAATTACTCACTAAAATGTTAAACATAAATAGTCATTTACTTAACAATTCTTGAATGAATAGATAAATAAAATAAAAATTAAAGAGACATATAAGGTGGAACTTAGCTTAGTGCCATGGGAGTAAATACACAGAAGCATATCTGGGGCATCTTTTACCTTATACTGAAGAACAACTCTAGTGTACTGGAGAAAGTCCAGGACTTATTTTCCAAAAAAACAATTAATTCAGTTTTTTTTAATTGGAGTATACTTTCTTTACAATGTTGTGTTAGTTTCTGTTGTACAGCAAAGTGAATCAGTTATATGTATATATATATATGCCCTCCTTTCGTATTTCCTTCCCTTTAGGTCACCACAGAGAATTGAGTAGATTTCCCTGTGCTATACAATAGGTACTTATTAGTTATCTATTTTATACATATTAGTGTATATATGTCAATCCCAATCTCCCAACTCATCCCACCCTCCCTTCTCCCTTAGTATCCATACATTTGTTCTCTACGCCTGTGTCTCTATTTCTGCTTTGCAAATAGGTTTCTTTGTACCATTTTTTTAGATTCCACATATATGAATTAATACGGGATATTTGTTTTTCTCTGACTTACTTCACTCTGTATGACAGTCTCTAGGTCCATCCATGTCTCTGCAAATGGCATAATTTCATTCCTTCTTATGGCTGAGTAATATTCCATTGTATATATGTACCACATCTTCTTTATCCATTCCTCTGTTGGCAGATATTTAGGTTGATTCCATGTCCTGGCTATTGTAAATAGTGCTGTAACGAACATTGGGGTACATGTATCGTTTTGAATTATGGTTTTCTCTGGGTATATGCTCAGTAGTGGGATTGCTGGGTCATATGGTAGTTCTATTTTTAGTTTTTAAAGCAATCTCCATACTGTTCCCTATAGTGGCTGTATCAATTTATATTCCCACCAACAGTGCAAGAGGGCTCCCTTTTCTCCACATTCCCTCCAGTACTTATTGTTTGTAGTTTTTTTGATGATGGCCATTCTGAGTGGTGTGAAGTGATACCTCATTGTAGTTTTGATTTGCATTTCTATAATAATTAGAAATGTTGCACATCTTTTCATCTGCTTCTTGGCCATCTGTATATCTTCTTTGGAGAAATGTCTATTTAGGTCATCTGCTCATTTTTTGTTTTTCTGGTATTGAGCTGCCTGAGCTATTTGTATATTCTGCAGATTAATCCCTTGTCCGTTGCTTCATTTGCAAATATTTTCACCTATTTTGAGTGTTGTCTTTTTGTCTTGTTATAGTTTCCTTTGTTGTGCAAAAGCTTTTAAGTTGAATTAAGTCCTATTTGCTTAGCTTTGATTTTATTTTCATTACTCTAGGAGGTGGGTCAAAAAAAGGTCTTGCTGTGATTTATGTCAAAGTGTGTTCTGGGAGGGGGGCAGATGGTGGAAGAGTAAGATGCGGAGATCACTTTCCTCCACACAGATACATTAGAAATACAACTACACGTGGAACGACTCCTACAGAACACCTACTGAATGCTAGCAGAAGACCTCAGACCTCCCAAAATGCAAGAAACTCCCCACGTACCTGGGTAAGGCAAAAGTAAAAAGAATAAACAAAGACAAAAGAATAGGGATGGGACCTGTACCAGTGGGAGGGAGACATGAAGGAGGAAAGGTTTCCACACACTAGAAGCCCTTTTTCAGGCAGACACTGTGGGTGGCAGAGTGGGGGAGCTTCGGAGACACAGAGGAGAGTACAGCAACAAGGGTGTAGAGGGAAAAGTGGAGAGATTTCTGCACAGAGAATCGGTGCCGACCAGCACTCACTAGCACGAGAGGCTGGTCTGATCACCCACCGGGGCAGGGGGGGCTGGGGGCTGAGGCTCCGGGTTCGGTCGGAGAGCAGGAAGAGGAATTGTGGCATTAACACAGCCTGAAGGGGTTAGTGCACCACGGCTAGCCGGGAGGGAGTCCAGGAGAAAGTCTGGACCTGCCAAAGGGTCAAGAGACTTTTCCTTCCCTCTTTGTTTCCTGGTGTATGAGGAGAGGGGATTAAGAGTGCTGCTTAAAGGAGATCCAGAGATGGGAGTGAGCTGCGGCTAACAGCGTGGACCTCAGAGACGAGCATGAGATGCTAAGGCTGCTGCAGCCGCCACCAAGAAGCTTGTGTACAAGCACAGGTCACTCTACACATCTCCCTTCCAGGGAGCCTGTGCAGCCCACCACTGCCAGGGTCCCGGGATCCAGGGACAACTTCCCCGGGAGAATGCATGGCATGCCTCAGGCTTGTGCAATGTCATGCCGGCCTCTGCCGCCACAGGATTGCCCCACACCCTGTACCCATCCCTCTCCCTGGCCTGAGTGAGCCAGATCCCCCGAATCAGTGGCTCCTTTAACCCTGTCCTGTCTGAGTGAAGAACAGACGCCCGCTGGCTACCTACATGCAGAGGTGGGGCCAAATCCAAAGCTGAACCCTGGGAGCTGTGCGAACAAAGAAGAGAAAGGACAATCTCTCCCAGCAGCCTCAGGAGCAGTGGATTAAATTGCCACAATCAACTTGATGTACCCTGCACCTGTGGAATACCTGAATAGACAATGAATCATCCCAAATTGAGGAGGTGGACTTTGAGAGCAAGATTTATGATTTTTTCCACTTTTCCTCTTTTTGTGAGTGCGTATGTGTATTCTTCTATGTGAGATTTTGTCTGTATAGCTTTGCTTTCATCATTTGTCCTAGGGTTCTATCTGCCCATTTTTTTCTGTTTGTTTTTGTTTTCAGTTAAAAATTTTTTTAATAATTATTTATTTACTTTAATAACTTTATTTTATTTTACCTTACTTTATTTTATTTTCTTTTATCCTCTCTCTTTCTTTCTTTCTTTGTTTCCTTCTTCGTTTCTTTGTTTCTGTCTCTCTACTTTTTCTCCTTTAATCTGAGCTGTGTGGATGAAAGGCTCTTGGTGCTGCAGCCAGGAGTCAGTGCTGTGCTTCTGAGATGGGAGAGCCAACTTCAGGACACTGGTCCACAGGAGACCTCCCAGCTCGACATAATATCAAATGGTGAAAATCTCCCAGAGATCTCCAACTCAGCACCAAGACCCAGATTCACTCAACGACCAGCAAGCTACAGTGCTGGACACCCTATACCAAACAACTAGCAGGACAGGAACACAATCTCACCCATTAGCAGAGAGGCTGCCTAAAATCATAATAAGTCCACAGACACCCCAAACACACAACAAGTCGGGGACCTTCCAACCAGAAGGACAAGTTCCAGGCTCATCCACAGGCAATAGTCCCCTCTACCAGGAAGCCTACACAACCTACTGAAACAACTTTAGCCCATGGGGACAGACACCAAAAACAACGGGAACTAAGAATGTGCAGCCTTCAAAAAGGAGACCACAAACACCGAAGGGTAAGCAAAATGAGAAGACAGAATAACACACAGCAGATGAAGAAGAAAGATAAAAATCCACCAGACCTAAAAAATGAAGAGGAAATAGGCAGTCTATCTGAAAAAGAATTCAGAATAATGATAGTAAAGATGATCCAAAATTTGGAAATAGAATAGACAAAATGCAAGAAACATTTAACAAGGACCTAGAAGAAATAAGATGAAAAAAGGAATGATGAGCAACACAATAAATGAAATGAAAAATACTCTAAAGGGATCAATAGCAGAATAACTGAGGCAGAAGAACGGATAAGTGACCTGGAAGATAAAATAGTGGAAATAACTACTGCAGAGAAGAATAAAGAAAAAAATGTAAAGAACTAAGGACAGTCTCGGAGACCTCTGGGACAACATTAAACACACCAACATTCAAATTATAGGGGTTCCAGAAGAAGAAGAGAAAAATAAAGAGACTGAGAAAATATTTGAAGGGATTATAGTTGAAAACTTCCCTAATATGGGAAAGGAAATAGTTAATCAAGTCCAGGAAGCACAGATAGTCCAATACAGGATAAATCCAAGGAGAAACACTCCAAGACACATATTAACCAAACAGTCAAAAATTAAATAAAAAGAAAATATATTAAAAGCAGCAGGGGAAAACAACAAATAACACACAAGGGAATCTCCATAAGGTTAACAGCTGATCTTTCTGCAGAAACTCTGCAAGCCAGAAGGGACTGGCAGGACACATTTAAAGTGATGAAGGAGAAAAATCTGAAACCAAGATTACTCTACCCAGCAAGGATCTCATTCAGATTTGATGGAGAAATTAAAACCTTTACAGACAAGTGAAAGCTGAGAGAATTCAGCACCACCAAACCAGCTTTATAACAAATGCTAAAGAAACTTCTCTAGGTAAGAAACACAAGATAAGGAAAAGACCTACAATAACAAACCCAAAACAATTTAGAAAATGGGAATAGGAACACACATATCTATAATTACCTTAAATGTAAATGGATTAAATGCTCCCACCAAAAGACACAGACTGGCTGAATGGGTATAAAAACAAAACCCGTATATATGCTGTCTACAAGAGACCCACTGCAGATCTAGGGACACATACAGACTAAAATTGAGGGATGGAAAATGATATTCCATGCAAATGGAAATCAACAGAAAGCTGGAGTAGCAATTCTCATATCAGACAAAATAGACTTTAAAATAAAAACTATTACAAGAACAAAGAAGGACACTACATAATGGTCAAGGGATCGAACCAAGAAGAAGATATAACACTTGTAAATATTTATGCACCCAACATAGGAGCACCTCAATACATAAGGCAACTAATAACAGCTATAAAATGGGAAATTGACAGTAACACAATCATACTAGGGGTCTGTAACACCCCACTTTCACCAATGGACAGATCATCCAAAATGAAAATAAATAAGGAAACACAAGCTTTCAATGATACATTAAACAATATTGTCTTAATTGATATTTATAGGACATTCCATCCAAAAACAACAGGATACACATTTTTCTCAAGTGCTCATGGAACATTCTACAAGATAGATCATATCTTGGGTCACAAATCAAGCTTTGGTAAATTTAAGAAAATTTAAATCATATCAAGTATCTTTTCCAACCACAACACTATGAGACTAGATATCAGTTACAGGAAAAGAGCTGTAAAAAATACAAACACATGGAGGCTAAACAATACACTACTTAATAACCAAGAGATCACTGAAGAAATCAAAGTGGAAAGCAAAAAATTCCTAGAAACAAATGACTATGAAAACACGATGACCCAAAACATATGGAATGCAGCAAATGTACTTCTAAGGGGGAAGTTTATAGCAATACAATCCTACCTTAAGAAACAGGATACATCTCAAATGAACAACCTAACCTTGCACCTAAAGCAATTAGAGAAAGAACAAAAACACCCCATAGTTACCAGAAGGAAAGAAATCATAAAGATCACATCAGAAATAAATGAAAAAGAAATAAAGGAAATGATAGTGAAGATCAATAAAGCTAAAAGCTGGTTTTTGGAGAAGATAAACAAAATTGATAACCCATTAGCCAGACTCATCAAGAAAAAAAAAGTAGAAGACTCAATCAATAGAATTAGAAATGAAAAAGGAGAAGTAACAACTGACACTGTAGAAACACAAAAGATCATGAGAGATTACTACAAGCAACTCTATGACAATAAAATGGACAACCTGGAAGAAATGGACAAATTCTTAGAAATGCACTACCTGCCGAGACTGATCCAGGAAGAAAAGAAAATATGAAGAGACAAATCACAAGCACTGAAATTGAAACTGTGATTAAAAATCTTCCTAAAAACAAAAGCTTAGGACCAGATGGCTTCACAGGCGAATTCTATTAACATTTAGAGAAGAGCTAACTCCTATGTTTCTCAAACTCTTCCATAATATAGCAGAGGGAGGAACACTCCCAAACTCATTCTACGAGTTATTTGTAGTGAGGTGGATAGACCTAGAGTCTGTCATACAGAGTGAAGTAAGTCAGAAAGTGAAAGACAAGTACCGTATGCTAACACATATATATGGAATTTAAGGAAAAATATGTCATGAAGAACCTAGGGGTGGGATGGTAATAAAGACACAGACCTACTGGAAAGTGGAGTTGAGGATATGGGGAGGGGGAGGGGTAGGCTGTGACAGAGTGAGAGAGTGGCATGGACATATATACACTACCAAACGTAAAATAGATTGCTAGTGGGAAGCAGCTGCATAGCACTGGGAGATCAGCTCGGTGCTTTGTGACCACCTAGAGGGGTGGGATAGGGAGGGTGGGAGGGAGAGAGATGCAAGAGGGAAGGGATATGCGAACATATGTATATGTATAACTGATTCACTTTGTTATAAATCAGGAACTAACACACCATTGTAAAGCAATTATACTCCAATAAATATATAAAAAATGTGTGTTCTGCCTATGTTTTCCTCTAAATTTTTATAGTGTCCAGCCTTACATTTAGGTCTTTAATCTATTTTGGTTTATTTTTGTGTATGGTGTTAGGGAGTGTTCTATATTCATTCTTTTACATGTAACTGTCCAGTTTTTCCATCACTACTTATTGAAGAGGCTGTCTTTTATCCATTGTATATTCTTGCATCGTTTGTCATAGATTAGGTGACCATAATTGCATGTGTTTAGCCACAGCAATCAGAGAAGAAAAATAAATAAAAGGAATCCAAACTGGAAAAGAAGAAATAAAACTGTCACTGTTTGCAGATGACATGACACTATACATAGAGAATCCTACATATGCCGCTGGAAAACTATTAGAGCAAATCAATGAATTTGGTAAAGTTGCAGGATACAAAATTAGTACACAGAAATCTGTTGCATTCTTATAAACTAAAAGTGAAATATCAGAAAGAGAGATTAAGGAAACAATCCCATTTACCATTGCAACAAAAAGAATAAAATACCTAGGAATAAACTTACCTAAGTTGGAAAAAGCCTGTACTCAGAAAACTATAAGATACTGATGAAAGAAATCAAAGATGATGCAAAGAGATGAAGAGATATACCATTTTCTTGGATTGGAAGAATCAACATTGTGAAAATGACTATACTACCCAAAGCAATCTACAGATTCAGTGCAATCCCTATCAAATTACTAATGGCATATTTCACAGAATTAGAACAAAAATTTTTACAATTTGTACTGAAACACAAAAGACCACGAAGAGCAAAAGCAATATTGAGAAAGAAAAACGGAGCTGGAGGAATCAGGCTCCCTGACTTCAGAGTATGCTACAAAGTTACAGTAATCAAGACAGTATGGTACTTGCACAAAAACAGAAATATATATCAATGGAACAAGTTAATTTAATTAATTTAGTTATGTAGCAAGGACAAGTTATTTAACCTTATGAGACTCAGCCTTTTTATCTGTGAAATCAGAGAATTAATTATGATTAATTGTTTGGACTAGTTAGTTGGTTATATGGTGTACAAGCATAAGTGATTCAAAATCGCTAGAAATATAATGAGGCAGAAACTATTACATTGTCAGAATTCTCTTCACAGAGAGAGTATTACCTGAGAGGTTGGAAAGAATAGTTTAATAAGTTACTTGATGGTGGTGGTGGGTCACAAATGACACGGTTGCATGGTTAATAAACTGTCTTCTGAGGAGAGGGGAGTTCTGTTGGTTTTAGGGCCAGATCTGAAATGCCTGTAACATTAAAAGTACAATCATTTCTTGTAATATATGGGGGACAGGGTCGCTGAACCCCAATACATTAAAAAAAATCAGTATCTAACATTAGCTGACCCACCATTTCCTTGGTTCCACGTCTGTAGATTCAACCATGGATCATTTAATTCTGTATTATGCATTTTTGAAAAAAATGAGTATAAGTATACCCACGTAGTTCAAATCCATGTTGTTCAAGCATCAACTGTAATTGAGTTCTAGAATTTATTCTATGTATTTTCCAGAAAGACAGGGACTGTATTTAAAACAGTACTTGGTCCACAGTAGGTACTCAATATCTATTTAAATAAATAAATAAGTACATGCTGCCAGCAGTTCTTTTCTTTCCCCATAGAGCTTTCAGTCTCACCTATAAGTAAGCATTGAACAAGTATTTACAAGTCAATTTGAAGACATGCCTTATTATTAGCCTACTTAAAATACTCATATATCTTCATCTAAAATGGAAGCTTAAAATACTTATCTCAAAGAACTCTTGAGAAGATAAAAGATAAAATATGTAAGAAAGTAGCTGGCTCAGTGCCCAATACATCGTAGGCACTCAATAAATATTAGTTGCCTTCCATCATGTACTAGAAAAAAAAATCTGTTCAGTTCTGCAGTGAGGGCTCACATTTCCCCACTTTGGTTCTTGGTTGATAGTATACATGCACCCTCATCCCAATCCCTAGAAAATCTTGCAAGAATAAGAAGAGAATAACATTTTGTCACATCTTTCCATCTTTAAATCAGGGAGAATAATTTTGGGGGTCTTTCTGAACTATTCCCCACTCCAGCTCTCAATCTCCTGGAGCCAGGGAAATTGCACAGATTTGTACGAATTTTAAAACAGGTTTTGGTTAGTTCTGTAGATTATTTTTTTCCATGTTATCATTAATGTATGTATAGGGATTAGCAAGAGTATGAGTCCCATTTTTTTCATTAGTTATTACTATTTAGTTGTTCCAGTCCTAATAACAAGACTCTTTTCCAGAACCATTAACTCCTGATAGTCAGCAACAAATTACAAATAACCTTGAACTTAACTTACTCAGAATGAACACAGGCCAGGAAAAACTGCATAATCTCCTAACTCTTTATGGAAAGTGCCACTAGAATTAACTTTCACTTGCAAAACCCATTGGAAAAGAGCAGGAAACATCATGAACTCAAACCATCTTCAAATGACTGTATCCCTAGCTCATTAAATATAAAGTATAAACTCAATTCCCAGCTGCCTGGAAAGTACTTACAAAGCCTTTCATGTTAACCACACAGAATCTGGGCTTTTGTTTGAAAATAAGCAGCTTGCAGAACTATAAACAACAGCTGATATGAATGATTAAGAAGACTACATTTTAGGGTTAGACTACTTATTTTACAAAATGGAAACTTTAAAACCAGAATGTTTTATGAAATAATAAAGGAACTTGCCCTATGTTTAAATATAGAAGTGTCTGTGATTTTTAAAAATTGCTTTTGAGAAGCTTAAATAACTTTTAGTTGGCTAGTAAGTGAATTCTGGACAATGTGGAGACTTATTTGAAAAAACAGACTAAACCCGATTGGCTATTCCTCCTGTAATAACCATGTCTACATTTTCTCTTTAGTGGGAAAGGACTTATTAACTTACTAAGAGATATACTTTATTGCATATTTATCATAAGATCTTCCACAAGTTTTATATACTTGTACACAATTGCTGTGCTGAGCTAAGAAAGCATTTTAGACTAAGATTAGTGACATAAAACTAGATTTGCTGTGGTACATGGTGCTTATTTCCATGTATTCCTTGTTGCAGTGATAAGCTGCAGGTGAAACAGAAAATATCAAAAGTGTTATAAATACACTAAAAATTTCATTAGATTAGGCCTTACATACAAGCAGTATTGATAAAATGCAATAGGGTTTTGCTGTAATTATTAATTGGGGGAGAGAAAGAAGCTCTTTTAATAGAAAAAAAAAAGAAAAAAAAAAAAGAAACACTGCATTCACCAAGGGAGGACAATTCATTTGTTGGTTAACTGTTGATTAGAAAAGTGGTTTCCAAAGTGGGGTATAAAAGGCTATCCAGGACTTCCCTGGTAGCACAGTGGTTAAGAATCTGCCTGCCAATGAAGGGGACACAGGTTTGATCCCTGGTCCGGGAAGATCCCACATGCAGCAGAGCAACTAAGGCTATGCACCACAACTACAGAGCCTTCACTCTAGAGCCTGCGAGCCACAACTACTGAGCCCACATGTCACAAATACTGAATCCTGTAGGCCTAGAGCCTATGTTTCACAACAAGAGAAGTCACTGCAATGAGAAGCCCGCACACCGCAATGAAGAATAACCCCTGCTTGCAGCAACTAGAGAAAGCCCCCATACAGCAATGAAGACCCAACACAGCCATAAATAAATAAATAAATAAATAAATAAATAAATAAATAAATAAATAAAATAAAAAGGCAATCCACCAGGATATGGAAAAATTTAAAATAGAACTTTTTATATTTTTATTTTATCTCATTCTTTGAACATCTCTATTTTGCATATGTTTTATAATAACAGTGATATACTAGTATGGTAGTGCATGTCTATAACTTACACATAAACATACATATGTTTTTTAATATGTAAATATGTATATTAATAAATGTGCATTATTATTTATAAATATATAGGTAAAATTAGGGCACATGTTAAACATTTTTTCTAGAATTTTAATTTTATTTTAACAACTTTATTAAAATTTATTTGATACATAAAATTGTTTATATTTGCCCCACTATTTGTGACAACATGGATGTATCTGGACAACATTATTCTAAGTGAAATAATCCAGACACAGAAAGACAAATACTGCATGATCTCAGTTATATGTGTCCATCTGTCCAACATTCTCCATTTAGAAAACTGCACATTCTTCAGTCCCAGTTTAATTTTTCTTTCTCTGTCACTCTTTTCTCAATTCTATCCAGAGTTAGTAACTCCTTCCTGTTTTCTCACAGTATTTTTTTTTTTTTTTTTTTTTTTTTTTTTTTTTTGCGGTATGCGGGCCTCTCACTGTTGTGGCCTCTCCCATTGTGGAGCACAGGCTCCGGATGCGCAGGCTCAGTGGCCACGGCTCACAGGCCCAGCCACTCCACAGCATGTGGGATCTTCCCACACCAGTGCACGAATCTGTGTCCCCTGCATTGGCAGGCAGACTCTCAAACACTGCACCACCAGGGAAGCCCTCTCACAGTATTTTTTACCTGCCTCTCCTAGACCGCATACTATGTTGGGCTGAATCATCTAGTTGGGCTAAGTGAATTCAGATATAAAAAGTGGAAGAGAACACTGACCCCACAGAGCCTGGACCTTTCCTTTATGGCCCTGGTATTAGCAGTGTTTCCTTGCAAGACAATGAGGGAGGACTCAGTAGCAGTTGTGCTCAGGAACAGGGACTTTGGTTTTTCCCACTCTGTAATGGCCCTACATTCTGGTTAATAATGATCCTGATTATTTGAGGACTCTGTATTGGTGAATTTGCCTACTCACTGACATTTATTTGTAACCCCAACAGCAATACTTGCAGTTATTTTCAGACATGTGCTTAGCAGCAAAAATTTTGAGAAGCCTGATGTGCATGTTCCCAGCTAAAGCTGAACAAGGCAACACTCTGCCTTCTTGATTCAGTTCCCATACTCTAAGTAAACATGATCTAGTTAGTGGCACGTTTTGCACATTTTTGTGCTTTTTGGGGGTGATTTTCCTATCAAAGTTGTCCATCAAGTATAGTGTTGAAATGTTTTTTATTGTTCCTCATTGCAAGAAGGTTTTAATATACCTTGTGTAGAAAATATGTATGTCAGATGAGCTTCCTTCAGGCGTGCATTATAGTGCTGTTGGCTGTGAATTTAATGTTGATGAACAAACTATATATATATTAAATAATGTCTTAAAAAACATAAAAGAAGATTAGGTATTAATCAGTGGATGAAAAGGTTGTGACCAGAGGCTTGCAGAAACCCAACCAATTATTTCTTCTAGGAGCAATGCTTTAGTATTCACTAATTTGGTGTTCACACTGGCTTCATAGAATATAACTGCTGCAAGTAATGAATATTGGCCATCCTTCTCTGTTCTTGAAAGGAAACAATCAGGTAGAATAAATCCAGCCAGCTTGGCTAGACAATGATTTCTAAAATTAAAAGTCCAGGTTGTGAATGCATTTTGTTGCAATTTCTTTTTAAAGCATAATTTTTCAATGAACAATCATGCATTTTTTATTTGTTTTACAATGTTTTTCATTGAGGTATAGATGATTTACAATATTATATTATTTTCAGGTGTACAACATAGTGTTTCAAAAATTTTGTACATTATATTTTATTTAAAGTTGCTATAAAATATTGGCTATAATCACTGTGCTGTACAATATAACCTTGTAACATTTATTTTATACATAGGAGTTTGTAACTCTTAATTCCGTAGTTCTTCTACCTTGCTCCTCCCCACTTTTCTCTTTCCACTGGTAACCACTAGTTTGTTCTCTATATCTGTGAGTCTATTTTTGTTTGTTATATTCATTCCTTATTTTTATTTTTTAGATTCCACATATAAGCGATACCATATAGTATATGTCTTTCCCTGTCTGACTTATTTTTACTAAGCATAGTATCATCTAGATCCATCAAAGTTCTTGGAAACGGCAGAATTTAATGCTTTTATGGCTGAATAATATTTCATTGTGTGTGAGTATATACATATATATATCACATATTCTCTATCCATTAACATGTTGATGAAAACTGGAAAGGACTGCAGAAGAGTAGGTGCCCAGACATCATTTTTAGGGCTGGTAGACTTCCTACTGAAGTTATTTGCAAGGCTACATTGTATTACCTAAAAGCACGACTTCAGAAGGGTGTTGTGAGATCAAAATAGACCCTTTTGTTTTGTTTTGTTTTGGGTTTTTTTTGCAGTACACGGGCCTCTCACTGCTGTGGCCTCTCCCGTTGTGGAGCACAGGCTCCGGACATGCAGGCTCAGTGGCCATGGCTCATGGGCCCAGCCGCTCCACGGCATGTGGGATCTTCCTGGACCAGGGCACGAACCCGCGTCTCCTGCATTGGCAGGTGGACTCCCAACAACTGCGCCACCAGGGAAGCGCTGTCATTTCATTTTTTCAATGGTTTCCTTTGCTGTGCAAAGCTCTTAAGTTTCAGTAGGAATGATTTGTTTATTTTTGCTTTTGTTTCCTTTGTCTAAACAGACTGATCCAAAAACCAGTGCTACAATTTGTATTAAATAGTGTTTGGCCTAGGTTCTCTTCAAGGAGAACCAGTCTTACATTTAGGTCTTTAAAGCATTTGTGACATAGTCTGAAGTAAGGGAGCATGATACCTCCAGCTTTATTCTTTTTTCTCAAGATTGCTTTGGCTATTTGGGGGTCTTTTGTGGTTCCATAAATTTTAAAAGCTGTTCTAGTTCTGTGAAAAATGTCATGGGTATTTTGATAGGTATTTCATTAAATTTGTAGACTGTTATGGGCAGTATGGCAATTTTAACAATATTAATTCTTCCAATCTATGAACATGGAATATCTTTCCATTTATTTGTATCATCTTCAATTTCCTTCATCAATGTCATAATTTACAAGGTATAGGTCTTTCACCTCCTTGGTTAACTTTATTCTTAGGTATTTTAATCTCTTTGATGCAATTGTAAATGACATGGTTTTCTTGAATTCTCTTTATGATAGTTCATTATTAGTTTATAGAAATGCAACAGATTTCTGTATATTAATCTTATAACCTGAAAATTTACTGAATACATTTGTTACTTTTAAAACATCTTTATTGGAGTATAATTGCTTTACAGTGGTGTGTTAGTTTCTGCTTTATAACAACGTGAATCAGTTATACATATACATATGTTCCCATATCTCTTCCTTCTTGTGTCCCCCTCCCTCCCACTCTCCCTATCCCGCCCCTCGAGGTGGTCACAAACCACCAAGCTGATCTCCCTGTGTTATGTGGCTGCTTCCCACTAGCTATCTATTTTATGTTTGGTAGTGTATATATGTCCATGCCACTCTCTCACTTTGTCACAGCTTACCCTTCCCCCTCCCCACAGAGTCTGTCATACAGAATGAAGTAAGTCAGGAAGAGAAAAACAAATACTGTATGCTAACATATATATATGGAATCTAAACAAGAAAAAAAAAGGTCATGAAGAACCTAGGAGTAAGACGGGAATAAAGACAGACCGACTAGAGAATGGACTTCAGCATTTGTTACTTTTAATAGGTTTTTTTTTGGTGGAGACTTTAAGGTTTTCTATATATAGTATCATGTCATCTGCAGAGAGAGAGACAGTTTCACTTCTTCCCTTGCAATTTGGATGCATTTTATGTCTTTTTCTTTTCTGATTGCTGTGACTGGGACTTTCTATATTATGTTACATAGAAGTGCTGAGAGTGGGCATCCTTGACTTTTTATGATTTTGGAGGAACAGTTTTCAGCTTTTCACTGTTGAGTATGAAGTTAGCTGTGGGTTTGTCATAAATAACCTTAATTAGGTTGAGATATGTTCCCTCAATACCAACTTTGATCATACTTTTTATCATGAATGGATGCTGAATTTTGTCAAATACTTTTTCTGGGTGTATAGAGATAATCATGTGATATTTATATTTCCTTGTTAATGAGGTGCATGATATTGCCTGGTTTATGATATTAAACCATCCTTGCATCCCTGGAATAAATCCGCACAATTAACTTGTCATTCTACCAATGCCTGCATGCTTTTGTGCAGCTCTCTATCATTATCTATCTCAAAGCATTTTCCCAAACATCTATTTTATTTTTATCCGTTGTTGTAGAGCTGCAGACTGGAGAGGCTAACATTAGTTCAGAAACAAAAAATGGTCAAATATTGCTTAGTGTGTTCCGTAATTAAATACGTTTACAAGGACATAGGACTCCATTTTCATTCTGTTGCCACCAAAAATCTACCTTTTGTTTTGTTTTTGTTTTTAACTTTTTATTTTATATTGGAGTATAGTTGATTAACAACGTTGTGGTAGTTTCAGGTGTACAGTAAAGTGATTCAGTTATACATGTACCTATATCTATTCTTTTGCAAATTCTTTTCCCATTTAGGTTGTTACATAATATTGAGCAGAGTTTCCTGTGTTATACAGTAGGTCCCTGTTGGTTACCCATTTTAAATACAGCAGTGTGTACATGTTAGTTCCAAACTCCCAATCTATCACTCCCCCCCCCAACTTTTCCCCTTGTAACCATAAGTTCATTATCTAAGTCTGTGAGTCTGTTTCTCTTTTGTAAATAAGTTCATTTGTATCATTATTTTTAGATTCTGCATTTAAATGATATACAATATTTCTCTTTCTCTGTCTGACTTACTTCCCTCACTGTGACAATCTCTAGGTCCATCCATGTTGCTGCAAATGACTATTTCATTCATTTTTATGGCTGAATAATATTCCATTGTCTATATGTACCACATCTTCTTATTTTTTTAACTGAGAAAAATCAAAACTTTATTAAAAAACAGAGAAAATTTACATAAATAGAGAAATAATATCATGTTCATAAATGGGTCACTTCAATATTCTAAGGATGGCAATTCTCTCTAAATAAATCTTTAAACTTTAAGGCAATTCAAATCAAAATCCTAACATAGCATTTCGTTCAAAAAGCAAGAAGAATTGGTCAATACAGAAATTATGTGGCATCCTTTTGTATTTTATAATAATATTAATGGAGAAATTCTAACCAGGGCCTATAATAATTTCATTTCAAAATTACAAATTAGCAATATAACAAGCTAATAAAATGTATCCAAACTGAAATATAGATTAGAGAAATCAATGACAGACATATGCATTCTCTTAGGTTCTCTTTATAATGTACTGGTTTCCACTTTTATAATAGTTTAGTGATGAAGCATCTCTCCCTTGCCTGAGGGAAGGGATGTGGGAACAGATGTATATGTATGACTGATTCACTTTGTTATAAAGCGGAAACTAATAAAAAAAATAAAAATAAATAAATAAATAAAAAGAAATAGAAGAATTACGTGGAAAGAGCATAACAAAATTTAAGTTCATAAATGTCAAAACAGAAATGTGATCCAAGGCAAGGGAGAGATGCTTCACCACATCTTCTTTATCCATTCTTCTGTTGATGGACATTTAGGTTGCTTCCATGTCTTGTCTATTGTAAACAGCACTGCAATGAGCACTGGGCTGCAAGTGTCTTTTCAAATTATGATTTTCTCCAGATATGTGCCCAGGAGTGGGATTGAAGGGTCATATGTAGCTCTATTTTTAGTTTTTTAAGGAACCACCATACAGTTTTCCACAGTGGCTGTACCAATTTACATTCCTATCAGTAGTGTAGGAGGGTTACCTTTTCTCCACACCCTCTCCAGGATTTATTGTTTGTAGACATTTTGATGATAGCCTTTCTGACTAGTGAGAGGTGATATCTCATTTTAGCTTTGATTTATGTTTCTCTAATTAGTGATTTCGAATATATTTTCATGTGCCTCTTGGCCATCTGTAGGTCTTCTTTGGGAAACTGTCTATTTAGGTCTTCTGCCCATTTTTTTTATTGGGTTGTTTGTTTTGATGATATTAAGCTGCATGAGCTGTTTGTAAATTTTGGAGACTAATCCCTTGTTGGTCATATCATTTGCAAATATTTTCTCCCATTCTGTGGGTTGTCTTTTCATTTTGTTTATGGTTTCCTTTGCTCTGTGTAAGCTTTTGAGTTTAAATAGGTCCCATTTGTTTATTTTTGTTTTTATTTCCATTACTCTGTGAGACAGATTGAAAAAGATATTGCTGTGATTTATGTCAGTGAGTGTTCTGCCTATGCTTTCCTCTAAGAGATTTGTAGTGTCTGGTCTCACATTGAGGTCTTTAATCCACTTTGAGTTTATTTTTGTGTATGTTGTTAGGGAGTGCTCTAATTTCATTCTTTAACATATAGTTGTCCAGTTTTCCCAGCACCACTTATTGAAGAGGCTGTTTTTTCTCCATTGTATATTATTGCCTCATCTGTCATAGATTAATTAACCACAGGTGTGTGGGTTTATTTCTGGGCTTTATATCTTGTTCCATTGATCTATATTTTTGTTTTTGTGCCAGTACCATACCGTTTGGATGACTATATCCTTGTAGTATAGTCTGAAGTCAGGAAGCCTGATTTCTTCAGCTCCGTGTTTCTTTCTCAAGATTTCTTTACTATCCAAGGTCTTTTGTGTTTCCATACAAATTGTAAAATTTTTGTTCTAGTTCTGTGAAAAATGCCATTGGTAACTTGAAAGGGATTGCATTGAATCTGTAGACTGCCTTGGGAAGTATAGTCATTTTCACATTGTTGATTCTTCTAATCCAAGAACATGGTATATCTTTCCATCTCTGTGTTATCTTCAATTTCTTTCATCAGTGTCTTATAGTTTTCAGGGTACAGGTCTTTTGTCTCCTTAGGTAGGTTTATTCCTAGGTATTTTATTCTTTATGATGTGAAGGTAAAAGGGATTGCTTTTCGAATTTCTCTTTCTGATCTTTTGCTGTTAGTGCATAGAAATGAAACAGAGTTCTGTGTATTAATTTTGTGACCTGCAACTTTACCAAATGCATTGATGAGCTCTAGTGCTTTTCTGGTAGCGTCGTTAGGATTTTCTATGTATAGTATCATGTCATCTGCAGGCAGTGATATTTTTACTTCTTCTTTTCCAGTTTGGATTCTCTTTATTTCTTTTCCTTTTCTGATTGCTGTGGCTAGGACTCCCAACTGTGTTGAATAAAACTGGCAAAAGTAGGCATCCTTGTCTTGCTCCTGATCTTAGAGGAAATGCTTTCAGCTTTTCACCATTGAGTATGATGTTAGCTGTTGGTTTGTCATATATGGCCTTTATTATGTTGAGGTAGGTTCCCTCTATCCCCACTTTCTGGAGAGTTTTTACCATAAATGGGTGTTGAGTTTTGTCAAAAGCTTTTTATGCATCTATTGAGATGATCATATGATTTTTAGTTTTCAATTTGTTGATGTGGTGTATCACACTGATTAATTTGCTGATATTGAAAAATCCTTGCATCCCTGGGATAAACCCCACTCAGTCATGGTGTATGATCCTTTTAATGTGTTTTTGGATTTGGTTTGCTAGTATTTTGTTGAGGATTTTTGTTTCTATGTTCATCATTGATATTGGCCTGTAATTTTTTTTTTTTGGTGTGATTTCTCTGTCATGTTTTGCTATCAGGGTGAAGGTGGTCTCATAGTATGAGCTTGGGAGTATTCCTTCCTCTCCAAATTTTTGGAAGAGTTTCAGAATGGTAGATGTTAACTCTTCTCTAATTGTTTAATAGAATTTGCCTGTGAAGCCATCTGGCTCTGGACTTTTGTTTGTTCGAAGTTTTAAAATCACACTTTAAATTTAAGTACCTATGATTTGTCTGTTCATATTTTCTATTTTTTTCTGGTTCAGTCTTGGGAGATTGTACCTTTCTAAGAATTTGTTCATTTCTTCCAGTTTGTCCATTTTCTTGGAATACAGTTGCTTGTAGTAGTCTCTTATAATCCTTTATATTTCTGTGGTGTCAGTTCTAACTTCTCCTTTTTCATTTCTAATTTTCTTGATTTGAATCCTGTCCCCTTTTTTTTTTTTTTGATGAGTCTAGCTTTCGGTTTATCAATTTTTTTCTTTTCAAAGAACCAGCTTTTAGTTTCATTGATCTTTGCTATCGTTTTCATTTCTATTTCATTTATTTCTGCTCTGATCTTCATGAGTTCTTTCCTTGTACTAACTTTGGGCTTTGTTTGTTCTTATTTCTCTAGTTCCTTTAGGTGTAAGGATAGGTTGTTTATTTGAGATTTTTCTTGTTTCTTGAGGTAGGTTTGTATTGTTATAAACTTCCCTCTTAAAACTGCTTTTGCTGCATCCTGTAGGTTTGGGAGAGCTGGGCTTTTGTTTTCATTTTTCTCTATGTATTTTTTAATTTCCTCTTTGATTTCTTCAGTAATCCATTGGTTGTTTAGTAGCATACTGTTTAGTCTCCACATTTTTGTGTTTTTTTGTTGTTGTTATAGCTGATTTCTAATCTCATAGCATTGTGGTTGGAAAAGACACTTGTTTATTTACTTATTTACTTTCTTTTTTCTTTTATGGCTGTGTCACGTCTTAGTTGCAGCATGCAGGATCTTCATTGTGGTGCACGGGCTTCTCTCTAGTTGTGGTATGTCGGTTTTCTCTCTCTAGCTGTAGCGTGTGGGCTCCAGGTGATGTGGGTTTTGTAGTTGTAGTGTGCAGGCTCCAGAGTGCATGGGATCTGTAGTTTGCAGCATGCAGTCTCTCTCGTTGGGGCATAGGAACTCAGTAGTTGTGGCTTGCAGGCTTAGTTGCCCTGCGGCATGTAGGATCTTAGTTCCCCAACCAGGAATTGAACTCATGTCCCCTGCATTGGAAGGTGGATTATTTACCACTGGACCACTGAGGAAGTCCCGATATTATTTCAATTTTGTTAAATTTACCAAAGCTCACTTTGTGGCCCAGCATGTGCTCAATCTTGGATGATGTTCCATGTGCACATGAGAAGAATGTGTATCCTGATGCTTTTGGATGGAATGTTCTATAAATATCAATTAAGTCCAACTGGTCTAATGTGTCATTTAAGGCCTGTGTTTCCCTGTTAATTTTCTGTCTGGATGATCTGTTCAATGACAAAAGTGGGGTGTTAAAGTCTCCCAGCATTACTGTGTCATTGTTGATTTCTCCCTTTATGTCTGTTAGTATGTGCCTTATATATTGAGGTTCTCCTATGTTGGGTGTGTATATATTTACAGTTGTTACATCTTCTTCTTGGATTGATCCATTCATCATTATGTAGTGCTCTTTGTCTCATGATAGTCTTTATTTTAAAGTCTATTTTGTCTGATATGAGTATTTCTACTCCACCTTTCTTTTCATCTCCATTTGCATGAAATACCTTCTTCCATCCTTTCACTTTCAGTATGTATATATCTCTAGGGCTGAGGTGGGTCTTCTGTAGACAACATATATATGGGTCTTGTTTTTGTATCCATTCAGTCAGTCTATATCTTTTGGGTGGTTCATTTAATCCATTTACATTTAAGGTAACTATCAATGTGTGTGTCCCTACTTTAATTTTCTTAATTGTCTTGAGTTTGATTTTGTGTAGGTCTTTTTTTCTTCCCTTCCTCTCTTGCTCTCTTTTCTTGTGGTTTTATGACCATCTTCACTGTTTTGCTTGGGTTGCTCTTTTTTGAGTGTGTGTTATCTATTGTAGTCTTTGGATTTGCTGTTCCCATGAGGTTTGGGTATAGCCATCTATATATATATGTACAAGGTTGTTTTAAGTTGCTGGTCTCTTTCCTACCTAGAGAAGTTCCTTTAGCATTTGTTGCAAAGCTGTCTGGTAGTGCTGAATTCTCTTAGTTTTTGCTTGTCTGTAAAGCTTTTGATTTATCCATCAAGTCTGAATGAGAGCATTGCTGGTTAGAGTATTTTTGGTTGTAGTTTCCTCCCTTTCATCACTTTAAATATATCATGTCTCCTTACTGGACTTCAGAGTTTCTGATGAGAAATCAGCTGATAACCTTGTGGAGATTCCCTTGTATATTATTTGTCATTTTTCCCTTGTTGTTTTTATTTTTCTCCTTTGTCTTTAATTTTTGTCAATTTGATTAGTTTTTGCCTTGACATGTTTCTTACTTGTGTTTATTCTGCCTGGGACTCTCTGTGCTTCCTGGACTTGGGTGATTGTTTCCTTTCCCATGTTAGGAAAATGTTCGACTATACTCTCTTCAAATATTTTCTCAGGTCCTTTCTCTCTCTCTTCTCCTTCTGGGACCCCTATACTTCGAATGTTGGTGTGTTTAATGTTTTCCCAGAAGAGGTCTCTTAGACTGCCTTCATTTCTTTTCATTCTTTTTTCTTTATTCTGTTCTGTGGCAGTGATTTCCACCATTCTGTATTCCAGGTCACTTATCCATTCTTCTGCCTCAGTTTTGCTACTGATTCCTTCTTGTGCATTTTTTTATTTCAGTTAGTGTATCTCTGTTTGTTTGTTCTTTAGTTCTTCTAGGTCTTTGTTAAACTTTTCTTGCATCTTCTCAATCCTTGTTTCCATTCTTTTTCCGAGATCCTGGATCATCTTCACTATCATTTTCTGAATTCTTTTTCCAGAAGGTTGCTTATCTGCACTTCACTTAGTTGTTTTTCTGGGGTTTTATCTTCTTTCTTCACCTGTGACATATTCCTCTGCCATTTCATTTTTTCTATCTTTCTGTGATTGTGGTTTCCATTCTGCAGGCTGTGGGATTGTAGCTCTTCTTGCTTCTGCTGTATGCCCTCTGGCAGATGAGGCTGTGTAAGATGCTGGTGCAAGCTTCCTTATGGGAGGGACTGGTGGTGGTTGGATCCATGTCTTGTCCCTCTGGTGGGCAGAGCTGTGTTCAGTAAAATTTTAATCTGCTTGTCTGTTGAAGTGTGGGCTGTGTTTCCACCCATTTAGTTGTTTATCCTGAGGTAACCGAGCACTGGAGCCTACAGGCTGTTTGCTGGGGCTCATGGTGGTCTCCAGGAGGGCTTATACAAATGAGTACTTCCCAGAACCCCTGCTTCCAATGTCTTAGGCCCCACAGTGAGCCACAGCCACACCCCACTTCTGCAGGAGACCCTCCAATGCTAGCAGGTAGGTTTGGCCCAGTCTCTCATGGGGCCCCACTGCTTCTTTCCCCTGGGTACTGGTGAACATGAGACTCTGTCTACACCCTCCCAGAGTGGAGTTTCTGCTTTCCCCCAGTACTGTGGAAGTCCTGTGATCACACACTTTTGGCTTTCAAAGCCAGATTCCCTGGGGACTCCTCATCCTACTGCTGGACCCCCAGGCTGGGAAAACTTATGCAGGCTGAGAACTCTGACTCTTGTGGGATAACATCTGTGGAACAATTGTTTTCCAGTTTGTGGGTCTCCCACCTGGTGGGTATGGGATTTGATTTTGTCATGATTGCACTCCTCCTACCATTTTGTTATGGTCTCTTCTTTTTCTTTGGATATATGGTATCATTTTTTGGTAGGTTCCAGCATTTTTTTGTCGATGGTTTTTCGGCAGTTAGTTGTGACTTTGGTGCTCTCACAATAAGGGGATGAGCTCACGTCCTTCTACTCCACCATGCTGAGCTAATCTTAGTGTGCTCTTGTAAAGAATGTCTATTCTGTAGTTTTTGCAAAGAATGTTTATAAATATCTATTATGTCCAACTGGTCTATTTTTGCATAAAGACTACTGTTGTATTATAAATTTTCTGTCTGGAAAGCATGTCCATTGATTCAGTGGGGTGTAAGTGTCCTCTACTATTATTGTACTGTCAATTTCTAACTTTATGTTGTTAATATTTGCTTTATATATTTAGGAGGTTCTATCATATGTGCATATATGTTAATGAATATAATATCTTCTTGTACTGATTCCTTTTTCATTATGTAATGTCCTTCTTTGTCTCTTGCTATAGACTTTTTTTAAAGTGTATTATGTATGATATGAGTATTGCTATCTGCACTTTCTTGTTATTTCCATTTGCATGACATATGTTTTCCCATCCCCTCACTTTCAGTCTGTGTGTGTCTTTGCCCTGAAATGAGTCTCTTGTAGATAGTATATTAAAGGGTCTTGTTTTATTTTTTATCCAATTAGCCACCCTATATCTTTTCATGGAGCATTTAGTCCATTGACACTTAAAATGATTACTGATAGGTATGTAATTCTTGCCATTTTGTCACTTGCTTTCTCATTGTTTTGTAGTTCTTCTCTATTCTTTTCTTCTGCTTTAATTTATTCTTTTGTGGTTTGTTGATTTTCTTGAGTGGTATGCTTGTGTTCCTTTCTCTCTTGTTTTTGTGTATCTAATATAGGCTTTTGGCTTGAGGTCACTATGTGGTTCATATATTTTGACCTATATCTATATCTATTTATTTTAAAATGGCATTCAACACATTCTAAAATATCTACAACTTATTACTAGCCCCCCTTAGCTTTTATGTTTTTAATGTCATACTTTTACATCTTCATGTTTAACCCTTCACTGTTTATTTTAGTTATAATTTATTTTATAATGTTTTTTTGTCTTTTAGTCTTCACACTAGCTTATTTAAGTGGTTGTTTCACAGCCTTTACCATATATTTTCCTTTACTAGTGGGATATTTCCTTTCCTATAGATTCTTACTTCTCATTAGAGTGTTTTCTTTTCCACTTAATGAAGACCCTTTAGCATTTCTTTTAGGGTAGTTTTTGTATTGATGAACTCTTTAAGGCTTTGCTCATCTGAGAAGATTTTTTTAAATCTCTCCTTCACTTCTAAATGATAATCTTGCTGGACATAGTATCCTGGGTATCAGATTTTTCACTATCAGCGCTTAATTGCATCACAGCACTCCCGCTTGTCTTGCAAAGTTTTTGCAGAAAAATCAGGTGATAGCCTTATGTGTATGCCTTGTATGTGACTCTTTTTCTTGTGCTCCTTTAGAATTCTCTCTTTATCTTTAACTTTTGCCATTTTAATTATGATATATCTTGGTGTGCATCTGTTTGTGTTCATCTTGTTTGGGAATCTTTGTGATAAAAGTTTCCTTTCTGGGGGTTCAATAAATTTCCTGCCATAATTTCATCAAATACATTTTTTGACACTTTTCTCTCTCTCACTTCTCCCTCTGCGACCCTATAATGCAATTTTTGTATGCTTTATTTTGCTCCAGATGTCCTTTATTCTGTTCTCATTTTAAAGGTTGTTTACCTTTTTAATGGTCTGAATGGGTGAATTCCATCACGCTATGCTCCATATCTCTTCAGCAGTCTTCTGTTTCACCTTACATGCACTTAATTCCTTCCAATTTGTTTTTTACTTCTGTTATTGTATTTTTTCTTTTATATATTTTCTAGTTTTTTGTTAAAATCCTCACTATGTTCTTCTATTATTTTCTCTAATTCAGTTAGCATTGTTACTATAAATGCTTTGAATTCTTTACCTGGTAAATTATTCATTTCTGTTTCATTAGTTGTTTTTCAAGGGTTTTCTCTTGCTCCTTCAACTGAGATAAATTTCTCCATCATCCCATTTCGCTTTACTTTCTCTGTCTCTATGGAGTTAGGTGAAATGATTACCTTTTGCAGTTTTGAAGGGGTGTCCTTTGAGGAGAACAAACATATACATTCTGTGTGTGCCCAGTGGCTTGGTGGTAGAGCTGGATCTGAGGTGAGCGTGAGAAACATCTCCCAGGGATCCTGACATGTATCACCTTGGTAGGAGATGGGTCTGGAGGTGTAGAAGCTAGGTCTACAGTCAAGTGTGAGCTGGGGCTTCTACTCTGCTTAGAGGCCAGAACTACCCTATCAGGGGCAGGGTTAGGTTCCAAGTTGCTGAAGGAGGAGACCTGAGGTTTGGGTCCCAGATAGCTCTGTTACTCCTGTTGTATTTGCTCCCCCTTCCCATAATGACAATTTTGGTGCCTCATCCCTGGGGTCCAACTCAGGGAATACAAATCCCCTTGGCTTGAAGAAAGGAGGGCTGTGGAAAGTGTGGATTCCACTTCTGTGGAGTGTTCACATACTTGCTTACTATCAAAACAGGGTGGAGAGAGTGGATTGAATCTGCACAAGATGCTGCCTCTTTTTCTGCAACTGCCCCAGCATATGCTTCAGCCTGAGCCAAGCACCTGCTTGCTTCACAACACAGTTCCACACTGGGGCCACTGGGCACATGTACACTGTATATGGACACTCCAAGCAAGTATACCCTTTCAAGACCACAATAGGTTACTGTTTCACTTAACTTATAGAGACAGAGAAAGTTAAGCAAAATGAGAAGATGGAGGGATTCATTTCAAATAAAAGAATAAGAGAAAACTCTTAAAAAACAACTGTTGAAACAGAAATGAATAGTTTACCAGATAAAGATTTCAAAGCATTTGTAATAAGATTGCTAACTGAATTAGGGAAATAATAAATGAACACAGTGAAAATTTTAACCAGGAACTAGAAAATATATTTAAAAACCCCATAAAATACAATAACTGAAGTGAGAAACAAATGGGGAGTAATTAACAGCAGACAAAGTGACACAGGACTGAAGAATGTGATAACTGAATGGCAAAATCATTGTAAGAGGTCAATAACAGACTAGATGAAGCAGAAGACAGTATCAGTAAATTCAAAGACTAAGCAATGGGGGCTTCCCGGGTGGCGCAGTGGTTGAGAGTCCACCTGCCGATGCAGGGGACGTGGGTTCATGCCCCGGTCCGGGAAGATCCCACATGCCACGGAGCAGCTGGGCCCGTGAACCATGGCTGCTGAGCCTGCGCATCCAGAGCCTGTGCTTCGCAACAGGAGAGGCCACAACAGTGAGAGGCCCATGTACCGCAAAAAAAAAAAAAAAAAAAAAAAAGACTAAGCAATGGAACTCACCCAGTCAGAGAACAACAACAACAACAACAACAACAAAGACTGATGATAGCATAAGGGACTCATGGACCAATATCAAGTGGACCAACATTCACATTACAAGAGTCTCAGAAGGAGATGAGAGAGAGAAGAGAGAGAAAACGTATTTGAAGAAACAATGGCTGAAAACCTCCCTAACCCGGGGAATGAAACAGACATAAAGATCCAGGAATCCCATGAAGTTCCAAATAAGATGAACTGAAAGAGACACACACAAACACACATTATAATTAAAGAGCCTACATTTAAATAAATGGAGATAATCTTGAAAGCAGCAAGTAAAAACAACTTGTTGCATAAATAGGAACCTCATAGAACAATTAGCAGATTTTTCAATAGAAACTTTGCAGGCCAGAAGGGAGGTGCAATACATATGCAAAGTGCTTAAAGAAAATCCTTTCCAACCAAGAATATTCTACCCAGCAAAATGTGTCCTCAAAATTGAAGGAAATGTAGAGTTTTCCAGACAACCAAAACCTAAAGGATTTATCAACACTAGACCAGTCTTGCAAGAAATGATAGAGTTCTTTAAGCAGAAACAAAAGAACATTAATTAGTAACAGGATAACATATGAAAATATAAACCTTAGTAGTAAGGATAAATATAGTGTAAAATTCAGAGTAACCTAACGTTTTAAAGGTGGTGGGTATTTTATTTATACAGTTAGGGTGAAGGTTAAAATAAAAATAGTAAAAGCAGCAATAGCTACAATAATTTCTTAATGCATATACAAGATAAAATGTAAATTATAACATAAAATGTAAAAATATGGGCTGGAGTGAAAATGTACAGCATTAGACTACATTCAAACTTAAAAGGTTTTATCAACTTAATATTTAATGTTATCAATATAAGCCTCATGTAAACAACAAATCAAAAACCTATAGTAGATATACAAAAGGTAAAGAGGGATCTTATCATACCACTACAAAAAAATCATCAAATCACAGATGAAGAGAGCAAGATAAGAAGAAAGGAATAAAGAGATTACAAGACGACCAGAAAACAAAACAAAAAAAAAGGTCATAATTGCAATACATACCTGTCAATAATTACTTTAAATGTACATGGATTAAATTCTCCAATTAAAAGTCATATAGTGGCTGGTGGATAAAATAACAAGACTCATCTATATGTTATCTATAAGGGATAAACTTCAGATGTAAGAACACACACACATAATGAAAGTTACAGAAAGAAACAAGACATTCCATACAAATAGAAATAAAAAGTAAGCTTGGGTAAATATACAGCAGAAAAATAGACTTTAAGACAACATCCATAGTATGAGTCAAAGAAGTTCATTATGTAATGATAAAGGGCTCAATCCAACAAGAGGATATAGCATTTGCAAATATTTATGCAGCCAACTTAGGAGCACCTAAATTCATAAAGCAAATATTAATACATGCATTTTAAATGTTAAAATATTAAGTATTTTAATATTTAATTCAAATATTAAAGGAAGAAATACACAGAAAAGCAATAACTGTATGGTTCTTAAATACCTTGCTTTCATCAATGGATAGATCAAACAGGGAGAAAAATCAATGAGGACATTGGCCATAAATGACATGTTAGATCAGATGGACTTAACAGATAATTACAGAACATTCTACTCAAAAGCAACAGAATATGCATTCTTCTCAAGAGCCCATGGAACATTTTTCAGGATTGATTACAGGTTAGTTCACAAAACAAGTCTTAATAATTTAAAAAGACTGAGATCGTATCAAGCATCTTTTCCAACCAAAATGGTAGAAAATACAAACCAATTACAAGAATAAAATTGGAAAATTCACAAGTATGTGCAAATTAAATAACATGCTACTGAACGACCACTGGGTCAACAAAGAAATTAAAATAGAAAGCAAAAATAAAAATAAAAATAAAAACCCTGAAGACAAGTAAGAATGAAAATACAACATACCAAAATCTATGGGATATAGCAAAAGCAGGTTTAAGAGGCAAGTTGTTAGTGAAAAAGTCCTAAATGAAGGAACAATAAAGATCTCAAATAAACAATGTAACTTTACAACTCAAAGAGCTAGAAAGAGAAAAACAAATAAACCCATAGTTAGTAGAAGGAAGCAAAAAACAAATGTCAGAGCATAAATTTAAAAAAAAAACAGACTAAACAGAAAACAGAAAAGCTCAATGAAAGTAAGAGACGTTTCTTTTAAAAGGTGACAGAATTGACACATCATTAGCTAGACTCATCAAGAAAACAAAAGAGCTTGGAGTTGGAAAATGCAGCCAAGTTGGAGTAAGAAATCAAACTCACCATCCTGAACTCGGAAAAACAATGGGCCAGTGCACACCCAGCATGGCTCAGTGCCACTTCTTCCCCCAGGAGAGGATGTGGAAGATACTGCCCATGTTAGCCATCAGTATTTCTGACGTGTGGGACCATTTGAATAAAGGTATACTGAAGAAAAGTGGAAAGAGTAATAAAGACAAGATGGCAGAGTAAAAGGACCTTGAGCTCACCTCTTCTCATAGGTACCCCCAAATCAACTGCTGGACAGCCATCAATAAAAGAAAGACTGGAATCTACCAAAAATGGATATTCTACATGCAAAGACATATAGAAGAAATCACAAGGCAGTAGGAGGGTTGTACTCATGACACAATCATATCCCATACCACCCAGGTAGGTGACCCACAAACTGGAGAATAATTATATCACAGAAATTCTCCCACAGGAGTGAGAGTTCTGAGTCTCACACCAGGCTCCTTAGCCTAGGAGTCCTGCATGGGGAGGAAGAGCCCCCAGAACATTTGGCTTTGAAGGCAAGTGGGGCCTGATTGCAGGAGCACCACAGGACTAGGGGAAACAGAGACTCCACTCTTGGAGTGTGCACACAAGGTCTCACACACACTGGGATCCAGAGAAAAAAATAATGACCCCGTAGGAGACAGGGTCAGACCTACCTGCTGGCCTTAAAAAGCCTCCTCAGAAGGTGGGGGGTGGCTGTGGCTCTCTCTGGGGTCATAAGAGCTGGTGGCAGATATAGCAAGGATCTACATGGACTCTGGATGTAGACAGACATTTTGGGTCCCTGGAACTGAGATCTGGACCCACTCAACAGCCTGTAAGCTCCAGTGCTGGGATGCCTCAGGCCAAACAACCAACAGGGCAGGAACACAGCCTGAGAGGCTGCCTAAAGACTTCCTGAGCCCACAGCCATCTCTAGACATGCCCCTTGAAACAGGTCTTGCCATGAGAGGGCCAAGACAGAGTTCCACCCACAAGTGGGCAGGCACTGGCCCCTCCCACCAGGAAGCCTGCACAAGTCTCTAGACTAGTCTCACCCACCAGAAGGCAGACACCAGAAACAAGAAAATTACAATCCTACAGCTTGCAGAACTGAGTCCACAAATAGGTCAGAACCTACCCTGGGACTAGCTGGATCCTGACCCTTGGGTGATGAGAGGGGGAGTGTACTGCTTGGAAACATAGGACATCCTTACAGAAGGACACTTCTCCAAGATCAAGAAATGTAACTAAGCTACGACATACATAAAAATACAAATAGAAATTTAAACAAAAGAATATCTTCTAGACCTAGGAACAAGAAAAAACTCAAGAGAACAACTAAGTGACATAGAGATAAGCAATCTACTTGAGAAAGAGTTCAGAGAAATGATTATAAATATGATCCAAGAACTTGGGAAAAGAATGGATGTACAGAGTGAGATTTATGAGAAGTTTTTAGCAAAGGGATAGAAAATATAAAGAACAACCAGAGTTGAAGAATACAATAACTAAAATGAAAAATACACTAGAAGGAATCAATAGCAGAAAAAAAATGAAGCAGAAGACGTAACCAATGAGTGGAAGACATAGTGGTGGGAATCACTGCCACAGAAAAAAATAAAGAAAAAAGAATGAAAAGAACTTCAAACAAAACCAACATTTGCATTATAGGGCTCCCAGAAGAAAGAGGAGAGAATGTGCCTGAGAAAATATTTGAAGAGATAATACCTGTAAACTTCCCTAACATGGGAAAGAAAACTTCCACTCAAGTCCAGGAAGTGCAGAGAATCCCATACAGGATTAAACCATGGAGGAACATGCCAAGACAGCTAGTAGTCACATTGACAAAAATTAAAGACAAAGAAAAAATGTTAAAAACACCAAGGGAAAAGCAACAAATAACATACAAGGGAACACACAGAAGACTACTGGCTGATTTTTCAGCAGAAACTCTTTAAGCCAGAAGGGAATGGAATGATATATTTAAAGTGAGGAAAGGGAAAAACCTACAACCAGGAATACTCTACCCAACAAGGCTCTTGTTCATATCTGATGGAAAAATTAAAAGCTTTACAGGCAAGCAAAAGCTAAGAGAATTCTGGACCATCAGACTAGCTCTACAACAAATGCTAAAGGAATTTCTCTAAGTGGAAAAGAAAGACCACACTAGAAACAAGCAAATTATGAAAGGGAAAAGTCACTGGTAAAGGCAAATATACAGTAAAAGTAGGAAATAAACCACACAAAAGTATGATATCAAAACCAGTTATCTTGAGAGGAGGAGAGTACAAATGTAGGATATTTTAAATGGATTTGAAATTAATTGATCAGCAACTTAAAAAAATTATGTACACATATAGACTGATATATAAAAAGCTCATGGCAACTACAAATGAAAAATATATAAGATATACACACAAAAACGTAAAAGGTATCCAAACACAATACAAAAGATAGACATCAAATCAAAAAAGAGGAGAACAAAAGAGGATAGGAAGAAAAAAGACCTACAAATACAAACTCAAAACAATTAACAAAATGGCAATTACAACATACATATCAATATACTAACCTTAAATGTAAGCAGTTTAAATGTTTCAACCAAAGACAGACTGACTGAATGGATACAAAAAGAAGACCCATATATGTGCTGTCTGCAAGAAACTCACTTCAGATCTAAAGACACATACAGAATGAAAGTGAAGGGATGGAAAAAGGTGTTCCATGCATATGGAACCAAAAGAAAGGTGGAGTAGCAATACTCATATCAGACAAAATAGACTTTAAGATAAAGACTGTTACAAGAGACAAGGAAGGACATTACATAATGATCAAGGGATCAATCAAAGAAGAAGAAAAAACAATTTAAAATATATATGCACCCAACACAGGAGCACCTCAATATAGAAGGCACGTGTTAACAGCCATAAAAGGAGAAGTTGAGAGTAACACAATAATAGTGGGAGACTTTTACTCCCCAATTTCATCAATGGACAGATCATCGAGACAGAAAATCAACAAGGAAACACAGGCCTTAAATAACACATTAGAGCAGTTGGACTTAATTGATATTGATAGAGCATTCCATCCAAAAGCAGCAGAATACACATTCTTCTCAAGTGCACATGGAACATTCTCCAGGATTGATCAAATATTGGGCCACAAAGGACCCTTGGTAAATTTAAGATAAGTGAAATCATATCAAGCATCTCTCCTGACCACAAAGCTATGATATTAGGAATAAACTACAAGGAAAAAATACAAACACGTGGAGTCTAAACAATATCCTACTAAACAACCAATGTATCACTGAAGAAATTAAAGAGGAAATGAATAAATACCTAGAAGCAAATGAAAACAAAAACATGACATTCCAAAACTTATGGTTTGCAGCAAAACCAGTTCTAAGAGGGAAGTTTATACTGATACAAGCTTAACTCAGGAAACAAGAAAAATCCCCAATAAACAACCTAACATCACACCAAAAGCAACTAGAGAAAGAAGAACAAAAACTAAAACTCAAAGTTAGTAGAAGGAAAGAAATCATAAATACTAGAGCAGAAATAAAAAAAGATAGAGACTAAGAAAACAATAGAAAAGATCAATGAAACTAAAAACTGCTTCTTTGAAAACATAAACAAATTTGGTAAAACTTTAGCCAGACTCATGAAGAAAAAGAAGGGAGAGGGCCCAAATCAATAAAATTAGAAAATAAAAAGTTACAACTGACACCACAGAAATATAAAGGACCAAAAGAGATTACTATAAGCAACTATGTGTCAATAAAATGGACAACCTATAGGAAATGGACGAATTCTTAGAAAGGTACAATCTCCCAAGACTGAAACAAGAAGAAACAGAAAATATGAACAAACCAATTACAAGTACTGAAATCAAATGTATAATTTAAAAATTACCAGCAAACAGAAGTCCAGGACCCAATGGCTTCACAGGTGAATTCTATCAAATATTTAGTGAAAAAATAACACATATCCTTGTGAATGTAATTCCAAAATATTGCAGAGGAAGAAACACTTTCGAACCCATTCTATGAGGCCATCATCATCCTGATACCAAAACCAAAGACACCACAAAAAGAGAAAATTACAGGCAAATATCACTGATGAACATAGAGGCAAAAATCCTCAACAAAACCCTAGCAAGCCAACTCCAACAATTCATTAAAAGGATCATACAGCATTATCAGGTGGGATTTATCCCAGGGATGCAAGAATTTTTTAGTATCTGCAAATCAGTCAGTGTGATACACTACATTAGCAAATTGAAGAATAAAAACCATAAGATTGTCTCAATAGATGCAGAAAAAGCTTCTGATAAAATCCAACATCTACCTATGATAAAAGTTCTCCAGAAAATGTGAATAGAGGGAATCTACCTCAACATAATAAAAGCATTATATGACAACCCCACAGCTAACATCATACTCAACGCTGAAAACTGGAAAGCATTTCCTCTAATATCAGGAATAAGACAAGGATGTCCATTCCCAACACTTTTATTCAACATAGTTTTGGAAGTCCTAGCCACAGCAGTCAGAGAAGAAAAAGAAATGAAATGGATCCAAATTGGAAAAGAAGTAAAACTGTCACGGCCTGCAGATGACATGATACTATATATAGAAAATCCTCAAGATGCTACTAGAAAACTACTAGAGCTCATCAACAAAGCTGGTAAAGTTGCAGGATATAAAATTAATACACAAAAATCTATTGCATTTCTATACACTAGCAACAAAAGAGCAGAAAGAAAAATTAAGGAAATAATCCCATTAACCATCACATCAAAAAAGAATAAAATACCTAAGAATAAATCTACCTAAGGAGGCAAAATACCTGTACTCTGAAAACTATAAGACACCGATGAAAGATGACACAAACAGGTGAAAAACTATACCATATTTTTAAATCGGAAAAATCAATATTGTCAAAATGACGATTCTACCTAAGGCAATCTACACACTCAATGAAATTCCTATCAAATTGACAATGGTATTTTTCACTGAACTAGAACAATACATTTTACAATTTGTATGGAAACACAAAAGATCCTGAATCGCCAAAGCAATCTTTTATTTTAAATTTTTATTGGAGTATAGTTGATTTACAATGTTGTGTTACTTTCAGGGGTACAGCAAAGTGACTCAGTTATACATATACATATATACACTCTTTTTTAAGATTCTTTTCTCATATAGGCCATTACAGATTATTGAGCAGAGTTTCCGGTGCTATACAGTAGGTCCTTATTAGTTATTTATTTTATATGTAGTAGTGTGTTTATGTCAATCCGGATCTCCCAATTTATCCCTCCCTGCCTTTTCCCCCTGGTTACCATAAGTTTGTTTTCTACCAAGGCAAACTTGAGAAAGAAAAACAGAGGAGGAGGAACCAGGCCCCCTGATTTCAGACTATGCTATAAATCTATAGTAATAACACAGTATGGTACTGGCACAAAAACAGAAATACACATCAGTGGAACAGGATATAAAGCCCAGAGATAAATTCACAAACCTGTGGTCAAGTAATCTATGACAAAGGAGGTAAGAATATACAATGGAGAAAAGACAGTCTCTTCAATAAGTGGTGCTGGGAAAACTGGGCAGCTACATGGAAAATAATGAAATTAGAACATTCTCTAACACCATACACAAAAATAAACTCAAAAGTATTTAAGACCTAAAAGTAAGACAGGATCCTATAAAATTCCTAGAGGAAAACATAGGCAGGACACTCTTTGACATAAATCACAGCAATATCTTTTTGGATCCACATTCTAGAGTAATGGAAATAAAACCAAAAATAAGCAAATGCAACCTAATGAAACTTAGAAGTTTTTTCACAGCAAAGGAAACCATGAAGTAAAGACAACCTACAGACTGGTAGTAAATATTTGCAAACCATACGACTGATGAGGTATTATCTCCAAAATATTCAAACAGCTCAACAGCTCAATATCAAAAGAAACAATAAACCCAATCAGAAAATGGACAGAATATCTAAATAGACATTTCTCCAAAGAAGACATACAGGTGGCCAAAATGCACATGAAAAATGCTGAATATCACTAATCATTAGAAAAATGAAAATCAAAACTACAGTGACATACCACTTCACACCAGTTAGAATGGCCATCACCAAAAAGTCTACAAATAAATGCTAGAGAGGGTGTGGAGAAAAAGGAACCCTACTACACTCTTGGTGAGAATGTTAATTGGTACAGCCTGTATGGAGAACATTATGGAGGCTCCTTAAAAAATAAAAATAGAGCTACCATATAATCCTGCAATCCCACTCCTAGGCATATATCAGGAATAAACCATACTCTGAAAAGATACATTCAGCCCAATGTTCACTGCAGCATTATTTATGATATCCAATACAAGGAAGTAACCTTGATGTTCATCAACAGATGAATGGATAAAGAAGATGTGGTATATATATATATATATATATATATATATATATATATATATACACACACACACACACACACACACACACACAATGAAATATTACTCACCCTTAAAAAGAAAGAATGAAATAATGCCATTTGCAGCAACATGGATGGGCCTAGAGATCATCATACTAACTGAAGTAAGCCAGACAGAGAAAGAAAAATATCATATGATATTGCTTATATGTGGAATCCAAAAAAAAAAAAAGATACAAATGAACTTATTTACAAAAGAGAGACTCATGGACTTAGGAAACAAACTCATGGTTACCAAAGGGGAAAGGGGGGTGGGGGGAGGGATAAATTAGGAGGTTGGGATCAACATATACAGATACTATATGTAAAATAGATAACCAACAAGGACCTACTGCATAGCACAGGGAACTATACTCAATATTTTGTAAAAACCTATAATGGAAGAGAATCTGAAGAAGTATGTGTGTGTGTGTGTGTATATATACACACACACACACACACACATATACGTGTGTGTATATACATGTATATAAATATATATGTATACATATACCTGAATCATTGTGCTGTATACCTGAAACTAATATGATACTGTAAATCAACTATACTTCAATAAAAAGTAATTAATAAAAGCTTTTAAGAAAGAAAAAAGAGATAAGACTTGAATAAATAAAATCAGAAATGAAAAAGAAGATGTTACCACTGATGTCACAGATAAAGATAGAACCTAAGGGACAATTATATGCTAACAAATTGGACAAATAAAAAATGGATCAATTCCTAGAAATGTACAACCTACAAAAACTGAATCATAAATAAAATTTGAACAAACTAAGAACTAGTAAGGAAATTGGATTAGTTATTGAAACACCTGCCGCCCCACAGCAAATCCGGGAACAGATGGTTTCAATGATGAATTCTACCAAACATTTATAGGTGAATTAACACCAATACTTCTAAAACTATCTAAAAAATTGAAGAGGCAGGAACATTTCTATACTCTTTGTAGAAGACCAGCATTACCTTGGTACCAAAAAACAGAAAAATACAATAAAAAGTAGGAAATTACAGGCCAAATCTCTGATGAAAAATGATTTAAAAATCCTCAACAAAATATTAGGAAAATGAACTTAACAATACATAAAAGGATCATACATCCTAATCAAGTGGACTTTATTCCATGGACGCAGGCATGGTTCAATATCAACAAATCAAGCAACTTGATACAACATATTAACAAAATGAAGGATAAAAATCACGTGATCATCTCTATACATGCAGAAAAATCATTTGACAAAATTCAATATACATTCCTGATAAAAGCTCTCAACAAAGTTGATAGAGTGTGAAACATACCTAAACATAATAAAGGCCATTTATGAAAAACCCACAGCTAACATCATGCTCAGTGGTCAAAAACTGAAAGCTTTTCCTCTAAGATCAAGAAAAAGACAAAAAGGCCCATTTTTGCCACTTCTACTTAACATAGTATTGGAAGCTATAGAAATCAGACAAGAAAAATAAATAAAAGGCATCTAAATTGGAAGAGAAGAAGTAAGACTGTCACTATTTTAAAGTGACATGACACTATATATAGAAACCCTAAGGATTCCACTAAAAAAAATTACAACTAAGAAATGAATTTATTAAAGTTGAAGGACACAAGACTAATATACAGAAAGTTGTTGAATTACTATACACTAATAATAAGGTGTCAGAAAGAAAAATTAGGAAAAGAATCCCATTTACAATTGATTCAAAAATAATAAAATACCTAGGAATAAATTTAACCAAGGAGATGAAAGACCAATATCTGTAAACTATAAGACCTTGATGAAGGAAGTTGAGGATGACATAAACAAATGAAAATACATTCCATAATCCTGGACTGGAAGAATTAATATTGTTAAAATGTCCTTTCTACTCAAAGCAATCTGCAGAATTATTGCAATCCTTATCAAAATACCCATGACATTTTTCACAGAAGTACAAAATATATTTATCAAACAAGAAAAGACCCTGAACAATAAAAGCAGTCTTGAGAAAAAACAAAAACAAAAAACAAAGCTGGAGGTATCATGCTCTCAGACTTCAGAATACATTACAAAGCTACATTAATTTTAACAGTATGGTATTGGTGCAAGAACAGACACATATATTAATGCAACAGAATAGAGAGCCCAGAAATAAACCAACATATATATGGTCAATTAATCTATGACAAAGGAGGCAAAAATATACAATGTAGAAAAAAAAGTCTCTTCAATAAATGATGCTGCAAAAACTGAACAACTGCATGTAAAAGAATGAAATTAGAACATTTTCTTACACCAAATACAAAAATAAACTCAAAATGGATTAGAGACCTAAATAAGACTGGAAACCATAAAACTCATAGATGAAAGCATAGGCAGTACTCTCTTTGACACAGATCTTAGCAATTTGTTGGACCTGTCTCCTCAGACAAGAGAATCAAAAGAAAAAATAGACAAATAGGACCCAATCAAACTCAGCAGCTTTTGCACAGTTAAGGAAAACACCAATAAAACAAAAAAGACAACCTATTGAATGGGAGAAGATATTTACAAGTGATATTTCCAATAAGGAGTTAATATCCAAAATATATAAAGAACTCATATAGCTCAATATTTAAAAGAAACAACTAAATTAAAAAATGTGCTGAGGACACGGATAAGTATTTTTTTCCAAAGAAGATATACAGATGACCAACAGACACATGAAAAGATGCTCAAATAACTAATTATCAGAGAAATGCAAATCAATACCACAATAAGAGATCACCTCACACATTACGGTTGCTATCATGAAAATGTCCAAAATTTACAAGTGTTAGTGAGAATATGGAGAAAAGGGACCCCTTGTGCCCTGCTAATGGGAATTTAAATTGGTAAAACCACTATGGAAAACTGTATGGAGGTTTCTACAATATGATGGACATGGAGGGTATTATGCTTAGTGAAACAAGTCTGACAGAGATACACAAATACTTCATGTTTTCACTTATATGTGGAATGTAAAAAATGCAACGAATGAAAGAATATAATAAACCACAAACAGACTCACAGATTCAGAGACCAAACTAGTCATTACCAGAGAGGAGATGTGTTAAGGGAGGGGCAAATTGGGTGAAGGGGATTAAGAGGTACAAATTACTAGGTATACCATAAATGGCTTATAAGGATGTAATGCACAGTATAGGGAATATAGTCAACATTTTGTAATAACTTTAAATGGAGTATATTTTATACATATAACAAATACTATGTTGTACACTTTAAACTAATATAATATTGTAGGTCAACTATACTACAATAAAAATAGAAATGCAAATTCAAAGTTACCAAAATAAATTTTTAACTTGAAAATTGATTGTGAATAGAAATTGTGCCCTTGTGTTAATTTCCCTTACAATTCAAATACCCACATTTTGGTGTTTATACCAGAATTTGCTGTTACTTAGTTTGGCTACATATTAAAAATCCTAATATCCTGATATTAATATCTATTTATTATTCTTTTAGACCATAACATCCTATCTCTCGCTACGAATATCCTCTGACTTTACAGAGGCCTCCAGTTTCTTGGTGCATTTCTCCAAGTAGACCTGGTTTAGCCATGCATTTTAAAAACTTAAGACCTTTTCTCATGATGTATGTTCTACCTAGAATGCCTTTTTGTGCCTATTCATCCTTTAAGTTCCAGCTAACATGTACTTTCTCAATGAGACTTTCACTATCCTTATGAGGTACAGTTAACCATTCTTCTGTGATCCCAAAGTAGTTTTAAAATATTTCCCGATCACAACTTTAATCACAATGTCTTATATAGGTGTCTGTTGCCTCTGTTAATCTATGAATTGTTTAGCAATAATTGCTAATAATACCTCCATTTATAAAGTGATTATTATCTGTCAAACACTGTACAAAACAGCCTCATACATATTTCATTTATTTTTAGGTTGACAAAATTATTATGAGAAAGAGTATTATACCCATTCTAAATATGAGAGAATAAAAGCTTAGCAAAGTTAACAAACTTGCCCAAAGTCACACAGCTTACCATTCAAAAATGGTACTCTTAACCACTATGCAATACTTCATCAAATATGTGGACCATGTTTAAATGTATTCCTTATTTCTTATTTTATTATGTATGCTAACTGAATAAAAAGAATGTATGTAATTAATAAATATAATAGACTCCCTAATGAGGGAATGATCCTACTTAACTAGCATTGTGACCTTGCACAAGTTATTTCAACTTGTGCATCTTCAACTCTAAAAAGACAACCAATATTTATCTTACAGTGTTGTTGTGAGGATTAGAAAATATAATGTAAAAAATACCACCCAAACTAGCAAGTTTTCCCCTTCATCCATTCTCTGCCTGTCACGGTAGTGGTATGGATATATATATATATATATATATATATATATATATATATATATATATATATATAACATCTTTATTGGAGTATAATTGCTTTACAATGTTGTGTTAGTTTCTGCTGTATCACAAAATGAATCATCTATACGTATAGATATATCTCCATATCCCCTCCCTCTTGCATCTCCCTCCCACCCTCTGTATCCCACCCTTCTAGGTGGTCATAAAGCACCGAGCTGATCTCCCTGTGCTATAGAGCTGCTTCCCACTATTTTTATAGCAGGGAGATAATAATATTTTTTTATCCATGTTACTAATAAACTATCAAGTAGTTACCACAAAATCACTCAAATTGACTAAAATAATCAAATTTCAAACACTATAGGGTCAAAAACTAGAGAATCACTGGGTCAGAATTAAGTCTTCCAGGGGCTGCTGCTGCCACAGGTTGCCTATTTATACTGGAACATGTCCTCAGAAGACAATATTACAATATTACATTCCTTTCAGATGGTTGCTGTTAAAAGGAATTTCCCTTTCAGCTTAGTCCATTAATATAGGTGCTAACTCTGTGTAAATGTGGACAAATGAATGACTCAGAAGACTGAGATGGCCTCTCAGTTATCAGAAAACCCTGGGTTTCAGAACAGTTAAGTAACTTGTTGATTATATTATTAGGTTATATTTGGCAAAGAGATAATGGGATGGCCCTTCCTTGCAAATAAGTGTACTTCCAACCAGAGAATTAATATGATTCTAAAAGGCCCTAAAAAAAGCCTATAATAAAAGAGAATGGCAGCAGAAACAAATCCCACAAAATTTACTAAGGCTACATGAACTCTTCAAAGACTTGACCAAGAGAGCAAAAAGTTGGAGTATAATAAATTATATTTAGGGTATCAAACCTAAGACATATGCTAACTATCTGTACCTTTGGGCACATTTTCCTTTAGATGAATGATTTCTACATGTTATTTCAAACCATCTTCACAAGTTTTGGTATATCTGGTAACTAACTGTATTATAATTTACTTTTCTTTAAAATGACTCACCTTTTTACTTAGCTGTTTCTTAAAGCAATACTTTAATGAAATTATGGGTTAGATAGTAGACATTATGGTAGGTAATTTTTTTCTAATAAATATTAAATACATAACTATTAAAATGAAAAAATATCCATCTAACCACCTCAACTCATCTTGGGTGGAATGGATGTATATCACACTGTGGGAAATATTGTCTTGATTAAGTGAGACCACTAAAAATCTACATACTTGGCCAATTAACTCACCCTCTTACAGAATCATCTTTAGAAAATGTTCAATAATGTTATGAATTTTACTTTACATGCTTTATTTTAAGTATTTGATATCAGTTTTATAAAGGAAAATGATGAAACGTAGAGGGAGAAAATAATATTTATTGAATGTTTATTATATAGCAAGTATTGTTTTGGGGCTTTACATTACTAATCTCATTTACTGCCTACAAATAATTGTAAAGTACATAGTATTTTATTAATTTTATACATGATAAATTTGAGATTCAGGTAATTTTCTAACTTGCTCAAGGTAAAATAGTTAATAAGTGGCACAGTTATAAATTGAGCCCAGTCTCTGAATTTCAACCTTATATTCTTTCTAGTATAACATACTAGCCTCTATCAAAAGAGATAGGACATCAAGTATATAACTAACAAAAGAAGAAGAAAATAATTTTATATTTATGTTGGAGACAAATTGGTTACAATAAATACTTTAGTTTCTTCCCTTAAAAACTCTAATTTCTTAATCAATTTACTAATTTATTGCTGCTCTATGTATATACCTGGTTTCTTATATAATCAAAAAAGAACAAGTTAAGGGCAAAGCAAATATCTTTCAGATGCTACTTAAATGTGTTTTCTCATGTAGTTTCAAGGTCTAATGAAATAATATTATTTCCCACTACATTCTTTTTTTAAATTATTCTTGAGGAAACTTACCATGTAAAGTTATATAACTAGCATATCCACAATACTTTTCTAAGCTCTTCTCCAAAACACATATAACTAATTCTACAGGGCATTTTGTTACATATAAAAATCACTGTATAATAATGAGAAAAAACAATAAAGCTTAGTACTATCTCTAATTAGAGCTATGTCAATGGCCAATTAAAAAATTGACTAGTATTAAATTGGGAGGCTATATGATGATATGACAAACTATAATCAGTACAAGTGCTGATTCAAGAAGCGGCTTGGAAGAATTCCCTATTCAGGTCTACTGGTTTCTTGCTGTTTGACCCTGAAGCAGTCCCTTAAGTTTTCTCTGCTTTAGCTTCTTCATCTGCAAAAAGGGGATAGTAATAGTACTTGCATCATAGAGTTGTTGTGAGAATTAAATTAGCTTATACATATAAAGTGCTTAGAACAGTGCCTGGCCCACAGTAAGAGCTACAGAAATGTTGGCTATTTTCATTATAGTAAATTAAATACAGCCTCATTGCATGCAGACTAAATCAAGACTCTCAAAAATATCTCAATTCCAAACCTTCATGAAATCTGACATTTTTCTGTATTTGGCTAAAATGAAGAAAAGCAGAAGAAACACTCTTCAGTACTGGTAGCACGATGTTTTGTTTATATTGTTTTAAAAATAGTAACATCTAATTATTTGGATTAAAACCTGGCAAGGTAAGAAAGTTTAACCTTTTATATAATTTAAGAAATTAAATCTAAATAAAAGAAAATAGTATAACTCCTCTGCTTCTTCCAGCTTATAACTTATTGTATGAGTAGCTAAGCTGCCTGATTTTCTAAAGATACACATGATATGTGAAATTCAACGTTATTATTTTCCAGCTTCAGTAATTCTATCATTGTTCTCCACAGAGGCAAATATGTTTCTTCTAGACACTAATGATCACAAAGTGAGTTCTGCAGTGTATTTATTGGCATTATACAGATACGTATAATGAGAGTAAAGAGAGATACATTCACTTATCCATTTAGGATTGGAATTAATTGAAAGTAAATTTTAAACTACAATGAGATATTATTACCTCATACCTGTTAGACTGGCTATCATTAAGAACATGAGATAACAAGCGTTCATGAGAATGTGGAGAAAAGGGAACCCTGTGCATTGTTGATGGGAGTGTAAATTGGTTTAGACACTATGGAAACAATATGGAGATTTCTCAAAAGTTAAAAATAGATCTATGATATAATCCAGCAATTCCTCTTCTAGGTATATACCTGCAGGTAATAAAAATAGGATATCAAAAAGATATATGGACTCCCATGTTTATTGTAGTATTATTCACAATATCGAAGATATGGAAACAACTTAAGTGCCCATCAATGAATGAATGGATAAAGAAGATGTGGTATATATACACAATTGAACATTATTCAGCCATGAGAAAAGATACTTTGCCATTTGCACACAACATGGATGGATTTTGAGCATATTAGGCTAAATGAGATAAGTCAGACAGAGAAGACAAGCACTGTGTGATATCACTTATATGTGGAATCTAAAAGCCAAACTTGTAAAAATAGAAAGTAAAATGGTGGTTACTACAGGATGGTGTGGGGTATAGACAGATGATGTTTAAGGGTACAAATTACAATGAATAGTAAATAAGTCCTAGAGATCTAATGTACAGTAGAGAGAATATAGACAGCAATACCATATTATAATCATCAAATTTGCTAAGAGACTACAACTTGATTCCAACTACTAAAAAGAAAAGATCATTATATAATGTGGTACACTTACTAATTATCACTACAATCACAATCATGTTACAATATATAAATGTATCAAATTAACATGTTGTATACCATAAGTTGGCACAATGTTACATATAAAATATATATTAATAAAAATACTTAACATTACCATCTACCAACTGTAAAGACTCTGTTGAAAAGAAATTTAGTAGCATCCAAGTGGTACACTAAATGAGAAAAACATCTAAATGGAAACACCTAAAAAGGTAAAAAAAATGAAAGCATAAATGATTGGTATTTTTGATTATTCCACATTTTTAACAGGGACTTTAAAAGTAAAGGCAATAATTAAGAACAATATAAAGTGGAAAAGACTGATTATTAATCTAAAAATCCAGGCAAAGAATAGAGTCCACTATACAGCCTTCTTTAACAAAGAGAGTAAAAGAAACTTAAGTTTAACTAAACAATCAAGAGGAAAAAAATGAAAATAAAAGCCTCTGCATGGATGTAGGAACAAAATTCTCAATAATATTTTCTGCAAAATTTAGGATTACTCTTGCTGGGAAAAACTTTTCTAGGACTGTGAGTCAACCAACAACAGGGTGCAATGTATCCAAGTGTTGTATTGGACCGTGTGGAAATGATAGGAACAAATAAATTTATTCATATTTGATAGTAAATGAACAACCTAAAACCACACACATGCAATGAGACAAAACTTAGTAAAATAAGCAGACACTTGGATAAATGATCACACCCAGATGGTCTGATCTTCTATCAAAGAATACTGTTGACCCATATGATTCCTATAGAATGCCAGGTGTGGAAAGAGATTTAGCCAATTACTTTCCTTCAGAATACTAAATGGCACAAATCACTAAATCAATTTGTATAGTTAAGTTACATCTAAGTGTCTTGGATTTACATTAACCTTGTTTTCATAGCAAAGATTTAAAGCTGAAGTGGTGCAAGTAGAACAGGATGCTAACCATAGAATTCTTTTGTGGAATTTTTACTGTTCTGATTAAGATAAAAATAAAATATATTTTATATTGAAAATAGTATACATTAATACTAATATTCTAATAATGTAGAAAAGGGTTGCTAACCTTTTCTAGAAAAAGGAATCAATTTGAATTTTTTTGAAAGATTATCAGAAAATTCAGAAGAGGTATGTTATAGAAGGGACATCTCTGGGTCCACAGTGAAATCAAGGCATCAGGAAGAGAAGTCCCCACTTCCAAATCCAAGCACACCAAGAGAAGATGTCATGGCATTGGCTCAAGGATTAATTAAAGAAAGATTTTAGATGTTCTTAAAAGGAACCTTGATTCACGTAATGGCAAGGATTTTTAAAATTTATTTATCCTTAATTTCTTTCAGGGTTGTAAATTATAGTCACTAGATCAATTTTGGTAACTGAATTTATTTTAATCTGGCAATGAGGTGTTGGAACAAAGTAATTAATTCTTTCTTGCATATGATATGCCAAGTCTACTACCACCCAGGCAAAATATTATCTAGAGTGTGATAAAGGTTGTATACTGTTTACAGAGTGATGGAAGAATGGCAGATAAACATGAAGAAAGTTAAACACTTATCTTCAGCCCTAAAGAAATTATTGGCATCACATTCCAATCCGTTCTAATTTTTTTTTTTTTTTTTTTTTTTTGCTGTACGCGGGCCTCTCACTGCTGTGGCCTCTCCCGTTGCGGAGCACAGGCTCCGGACACACAGGCTCCGCGGCCATGGCTCGCGGGCCCAGCCGCTCCGCGGCATGTGGGATCTTCCGGGATCAGGGCACGAACCCGTGTCCCCTACATCGGCAGGCGGACTCTCAACCACTGCGCCACCAGGGAAGCCCCGTTCTAATTTTAATTACTCATGACTTACACTTTATTCACTCAGACATCCAACTAGGCATTCATTAATTATATAGTTATAAATGACTTATTAATCTCAGGCAATCTTAACTTGGCTACAGAGTGTCAGTATTAATCCTCACTACAGCTTTGTCTTGTTTTACAAAACACAAGCTTAAAATAAGATGAATTAAGGAGAAATAACAAAATAAGTCTGTCACAACAGGATTCATCAAAGATCTCTAGTAAGTGGGATTTCTTACACTATATTCCAGTTTTTTAAAAGAATTTCTACTTTAAAAGGGAGGTAGAGAAACAGAGACAAAGTATCAGGAGAATATTTCCAACTAAAAATAAAACAAAATTGAAAGCAAAAGTTCTCTAAAATCATAAAGTAAGGAAAGACATAAATCAATTTATGTTTAATTTATAAGGCATACACCTACTTTACAAAAGCCATTTTACAACCAAATACTGGAGTCTAGATGCTTCAAAAGGATTACATAAAATAAATGAGTGTGAAAGGGGTTAAGTAAAAATTTTGGGGTGCCTACTATGTGCCAGATACTAAAGTAGAGGATTTACTTATATTATCTCATATAATCCCCACAGACTCCTTATTAAGTTAATCTTAAGAAGTACACTTTGTAGAAGAGGCTTAGAGACTCAGAAAGATTAGGGAACTTCTTTAAACTTTGGGGGATGAAAGATATGTTTATGGCATAGATTGTAGTGATGGTTTCACAGATGTATTATTATCTCCAAACTTATCAAGTTTATATACTAAATATGTACAGCTTTTTGTATGTCAAGCATACCTCAATAAAGTGGCTTTAAAAAAAAAAAACTTATAGTAAACTAAGAAGCAGAGCCAAGATTAGAATCTTGGTATGTTTAAACTTGCTTCTTCTATCAATTGTTCTAATTAATCCTAACCTCTCCTTTGTATTTAGTTCCTCAATATAGCATTATTCAACTACCTTTTCTTCAAAAGCTTAATGTGTCCTTCAGGTGTTCAAATGTATGTCTTCCATTTTGCTGTAAGCTTTCTTAAGGTAGACACTATTTATCCAATCTATCCATTTATAATTACACTGAAAAAAAAGAAGAAAACTTCTCAGTGGATCAGAATCTATGAGGTCCCTGAAAGAAAACAAAGAAGATCAAATTGAAGAAGGAAATCACAGTCTAATTCCTATAAACTAGCAAGAAAAATCCTGGCTTCTCAGGATTGGACAAATAATATGAATAGACAATTTACATAAAAGGAAGCCCCTAAAGTCAAATAAACATGAGGAGATGTTTGATATCATTGTTAATCAGAGAAACACAACTTTTAAAAATTTGATAAAACTGTATGCCCCCTGGACTGTCAAAAATATGAATCAAGTAATATAAGCAGTGATGAAGATGGGGGAAATGGGAACCCTCATGCAGCACTTGTGCAGTGTAATTAATACATCCATCTTGGTAAATAATTTGTCAGTCCTTAGTGAAAACAAGTATGGATATCTCATCTAACAGATCCACTCCTGGGTATATGCTCCAGGAATTATCTTGCATGTGTTCAAATATAGTCATTTTTGCTGCAGTATTGTGTATAACGGCAAAGACTTGGAAAAAACTAAAAAGTCAATTCGTAGGAGAGTGAGTAAATAAAATATGGTACATGTAAAGGACAGAAGAGCAAACTAGATTTACATAAATCAACATAGAGATATTTTAAAATACAATGTTAACAGAGAAAAGAAATTCTGTCTGTAAACAACAGGGTAATCAATATTACAGCCATCAGGGGAAATTTCCCCCCAAATTACTGAGGAATAATTGACAAATGTAATTGGATATATTTGAAGTGTATCATGTGATAATTTGATATACATACACATTGTGGAATGATAACCAAAATCAAGATAATTAACAAAGTCATCATCTCACATTCTCTTTTTTGTGTAAGAATGCATAAGATCTACTATCAGCAACTTTCATGTTTACAGTATCATATTATTAACTATAGTCACCATGCTGTATTCTAGACCCTTAGAACTTCTTATAACTGAAAGTGTGTACTCTTTGACTGACATCACTCTATTTCTCCCTCCCCCCCCAGCCACTGGCAACCACCATTTTATTCTCTATTTCTATAAAATTAGTTTTTCTTTTAAGAGTCACATATAAGTGATAGTACACAGTATTTGTCTTTCTCTTAGTAAATTATCTCACTTATCATAATTCCCTCAAGGTGCATCCATTTTGTCAAAAATGGCAAGGTTTTCTTCCTTCTCATGCCTGAATACTATTTCATTGTATATATATATACACACCACATTTTCTTTACCCACTTATCTGTCAGAGGAAATTTAGGTTGTTTTCATATCTTGGTTATTGGGAATAATATTGCAATGAACATGGGTGTGTAGATATATTTTTGAGATACAGATTTCATTTCCTTTGGATATACACCCAAAAGTGGGATAGCTGGGTCATATGGAAGTTTTTTGAGTTACCACCATACTGTTTTCCATAATGCTAGTACCAACTTACAGATCCAATAAGAGTGTATACGGGTTCCCTTTTCTCCACATCCTCATCAACATCTGTTATTGCTTGTCTTTTTTATAATAGCCATCCTAATAGGTGTGAGGTGATATCATTGTGGTTTTGATTTAATTTCCCTGATCATTAGTTATGTTGAGCACGTTTTTATATACCTTTTAGCCATCTGAACATCTTCTTTGAAAAAAATGTCTATTCAGGTCCTTTGTCCACCTTTAAATTAGATCATTTGCTTTTTGGTTGTTGAGTTGTATGAGTTATTTATATATTTTGTATATTGATCCCTTATCAGATATGGCTTTCAAAATTTTCTTCCATTTTGTGGGTTGCCCTTTCAACTTATTAATTTCTTCCTTTGCTGTGCTTTTGGTGTCTTATCCAAGAAGTCATTACCAAGACCAATGTCAAGGATCTCTTTACTGGCGTTTTCTTCTAGGGGTTTTATGCTTACAGGTCTTACTTTAAATCTTTGATTCATTTCAAGTTAATTTTTATAAGTGGTGTAGATGGGGGTCCAATTTTATTCTTCTGCATGCGGATATCCAGATTTCCCAGTGTCATTTATCAAAGAGACTATCCATTCCCATTTTATGTTCTTGGCACACTTATAAAATTAGTTGACTGTATATATGTGGGTTTATGTCTGATCTTTTTATTCTGACCCACTGGTATAAGTGTCTGGTTTTATGCCAGTACCATTCTGTTTTGATTACTAGCTTCATCATATAGCTTGAAATCAGAAAGTGTTATGTATACAGCTTTGCTCTTCTTTCTCAAGATTGTATTGGCTATCAGTGTATTTTCTGGTTCCATAAAATTTTAGGATAGTTTTTTATATTTCTGAGAGAAATGTCATTGGAATTTTGAGAGGAATTGCACTGAATCTGTAGATAACTTTAGGCAGTATGAACATATTTACTATATTAATTCATCTAATCAAAGAACACAAATATCTTTCCACTTATGCATGTCTTCTTTAATTTCTTTCATCAATGTCTTATAGTTTTTAGTGTACAGGTTTTTTTTTTTTTTCTGTACATGGGCCTCTCACTGTTGTGACCTCTCCCATTGCGGAGCACAGGCTCCGGACGCGCAGGCTCAGCGGCCATAGCTCATGGGGCCAGCCGCTCCACGGCATGTGGGATTCTCCCAGACCGGGGCACGAACCCATGTCCCCTGCATCGGCAGGCGGACTCCCAACCACTGCGCCACCAGGGAAGCCCTAGTGTACAGGTTTTTCACCTCCTTGGTTAAATTTATTTCTAAGTATTTTATTGTTTTTGATGCTATTATAAATGGGATTGAATTCTTAATTTCTCTTTTAGATAGTTCATTGTTAGTGTATATAAACCCAACTGATTTTTGTATACTGATATTGTATCCTACAATTTTACTAAATTAATTTATTCATTCTAACAGTTTTTTTGGTGGAGCCTTGGGATTTTCTATGTATAGTATCATATCATCCACAAACAGAGATAATTTTACTTTTTCCTTTCTAATTTGGATGCCTTTTATTTCTTTCTCTTGCCTAATTGCTATGGCTTAGAACTTCCAGCACTATGTTGAATAGATATAGCAATCTTAGAGCAAAGGCTTTTAACTTTTCACCACTGTGCATAATGCTAGTTGTAGTCTTGTCCTTTATTATGTTGCAGTACATTTCTGCTATATATAATTTGTTGAGGTTTTTTATTATGAAAAGATGTTGATTTTTAAAATATCTTTATTGGAGTATAATTGCTTTACAATGGTGTGTTAGTTTCTGCTTTATAACAAAGTGAATCAGCTAAAGATGTTGAAATTTGTCAAATGTTTTTTCTCCCTCTATTGAAATGAGTATGAGATTTTTTATTGTTCATTCCGTTACTGTAGTATATTACATTTATTGATTTGCATGTTGAAACATCCTTGCATCCCAGAGATGAACTCTCACTTGATCATGGTGCATGATCCATTTACTGCACTCCTGAGTTTGGTTTGCAAGTATTTTTGATGATGTGCATCTATTTTCATCAAGGGTATTGTTCTGTAAATTTTTTCTTATAGTGTCTGGCTTCAGTATCAGGTTAATGCTGGCCTAATAAAATGAATTTTGAAATGTTCCTTCCTCTTAAATATTTTGGAAGTTTGAGAAGGATTGGTATTAATTCTTCTTTAACTATTCAGTAGAATTTACCTGTGCAGCCAAGGACCTGAACCATAGGAGCCTTGCCCTCGGGGCTTGTCTTATCCACCATTTGATTAACTATTATCAGGTTCAACTTAACAAAAATATAAAATACAGCCTTACTTGGACAGACTGTAAGTTTAAAGTTAAGATTTTCCTAGATGATAGAAAGGGGATTTTGGTTTTCTTACACAATCACACACACCACCACTTTTAGTGGCTAGTGACTGTTTTCAGATACATATCACCCTTTTAGAGAAAGGGAACTGGGACCTAAATAGATCCTGGAACTATAATGATACCTGTTCCAGGGGAATGCACACAAAGATTAATCATTGGCCATAGAATCAATAGAGAAGCCTGAAGCCTTCAAGAAGGTCGCTTATCCTGTGTACCACAGAGAAAAGATGGGGATGCCTGTAGTCAGTCCTGATGGGAAATGCTCCTCCTTTTGGTAGGAGCTTGGTTCCCCTTGAAGGATCATGGATAAATTTCTTTACTCCCAGGGACATACCCTTTGGGTACATTCAGTCACCAAGGTCACTTTCTCTTATGCTATACTCTGGGCCCAGTTTAGGCTTTTTCCCACCTCGTGCTCCCTGGGGACCTTAACCATCAAGGGCTACATTTCAGAAATAGTTAAACTTTAAAGGCACCAAAACCCAGTGAGCTCATTAAGAACAGTACTTAGTTAACTTGGGACAAGACCAGACAGATGAATTCCTTCTCTGACCAGATGACTTTCATCTAGTATTAACTTGTAAAACTTTTTAGAAAATGCATTAACATAGACTCTTCCACCCCAAGAACTGGTCCCTACTGGGACAACATTTTTATCAGCTAGTCTGCCCCTGATATTACGTGAAAGCTCCAAAAGTTACAGTTGGGCCCTCAGATTCAAATCCTCAGTTTCCAGATGTGGCCTATGGGATATTCAATTACCGTGACAGGCAGAGGAAACACTAAGGGACTGGCATGAAGGGGAACAAATAAAGAAACAGACCTAACTGATAGTTTTTGCCATCAGCAGTGCCTTGCAACCTCAGTGACCATCTTAGAGATGAAGAGGAGATGTGACACCAGGGTAGTGAAATTCCAAAAAGGGGTCTATTTCAAATGTGGTAATGCAGGTCACTGGGCCCATTCCTGCCAAGGGCAAAAGGAAAACCCACCTGGCCCATGTCCAAACTGCAGAAAATCAAGCCACTGATGAGATCAGACAAAAGGGTTTCAAAACTCCAAATGGTGGCTGCAGATGACTGACAGGGTCCAGGGTCCTTGGGTCCCACAGAAAAACCCACCATCTCAGCAGAAGAGCTCTGGGTGATCCTTGATGTGTCAAGTAAGAAGGTCGATTCTTAAAATCAATATGAGAGCCACTTACTCTGTTCTAAACAATTACACTGGACTCTAAAGTGCTAAAAAATGCCTGGTGATGCACATGGATGGAAATCCCCAAAATCAGTATTTCACCAAGCCACTTATTTGCCAATTTGAGCAATATTTGGTCTCACATGCTTTCTCGGTAGGCCCTGAATGTCCCACTCCTTTAATGGGACAAGACCTTATAAAAGCCTTGGGGAACATTTCAGTGGCTAGGAACAGACCTTAATTTTTGACTGCTCCAGTTGAAACTGAGGGCATACCCAATATTCACCTAATGTCCTAACATCCATAAATTTTCAAGTCTGAGATGGAGCATCCCAGGAAGGGTCCCCCCATGCTAAACTGATTATTACTAGGTGCGGGTTACTAGTCTCTTGTCAGTTGCCCACAATACTCCCACTCTGCCTGTTATCGAACCCAATGGGGCCAAACAAGTACTTTGGGGACACCAAGAATAAATGCCAACTATTAGCCAAGTGGGGAACGTGTTTAGAATTAAATTTATCCTTCCCCCTGAGTTTTACAGGACACTGAGGACCTCTGAGGACTAGAAGAGTCCAAGCAGGTGAGTGAACCCCCTCCAAACCTGAAGTTCTTTTTCAAGGACAAAGAAACTTCACAAATCCAAGGCTAAGTACCCATAGCCTCTATTTTCCTTCTGCTTCCTGTTACCCCAGTCCACCCATAAACTAACTAATATGCTTTGGTGGATTTGGATTCTTATTATCCTCCTCATGTTCCTTCTTGCCCTTGTAATCTTTTGTGAGTGTTGCCTTGGTTCAGCACCTTTACCTGAGAGGGCTCTACTCTGCTCATGCTGGGTTTCAAAGGGCCTATTTATTTTTAGCTCACTGCTGCCATTATGAAATAATTATTTACACTAACCTTTCTCTCCCTCCTTTGGGTGTCTGCATTAGGGGAATGGGAATGTAATACAATAGTAAATCTCTTGAGAATTACTCATGTTTTAACTCCTTGGGTCTCACTTTTAGAAAAGGTCTGCTTACTCTGACAATACCCAAAGCTTCAAAGGCCGGCTTCTCTCTCTCTCTGGAATGCTCTTCCATTAATGGCTTTAAGTATAGAAGTTTTATTTAAAATCTTAGATTCCCAAGCTATATGGCAATTCCACTGCTATGAAGAACTCTTAGATGCACAAGAAAGGGGGATACCTCCAAGCACCAAAGGCAGACTCATTATTGGTCATGCGCTATATCAAAAAGATGGATAAAAAAAGAAAAGGGTATTCCTCCACCTGGCAAATGGGGATGAATATGTAGGGTCCAGGACCCTCTCTCCTTGGAGATGTCCAAGGTCTAGAAAGGTCACTGGAGGGGGACACCTCCAGGGCCTAGGAAGTTGGTAAGTGGTAGAAAGAGGTGGGCCAACTCCATATATGCTGCAATCAAAGGGGTATTACCAAACATAACCTAGCTTCTACCCCTGTTTGGACCTCTGGTTGGAATAATACTTTTGCTGATTATTGGCCCCTTTATTTTCAACTTGCTTTTTAAGTTTATTTCCTCCAGGTTGCAACAATTCCACATAAACATGATGGCCATGCAGGGACTCCAGCCATTGCCTACTGCTGAGGTCTCTATGGGATCCTTTGACTTGATAGGGAGAGATTTTCATTCCCGGGGTCAGGTAAGGATGACTACCCCTGGCCAACTTTAAGAAGTTACAGAAGAATGAGACTTTCAGCCCTCAACATCCCCAAGAGATTTTGGGAACAAATTTTTTCAGGGGAGAATTGAGGCAGGAAAGACAGGGCTGGACCCAAGGACAGCCTCCTCATACATAGACATTAGGCAAAAGGCAAAGCCACCTCCTTGTTTTGTACTTAATGAGACCATGAACCATGGAAGAATGGTGTCAGCAACAATAACATACATCAGACTTTGATTAAATTTTGTGACACCTGAATAGGGAACCCTGACCATAAAACCCATAGAGCATGGCCGAGCATGCACAATAAAAATGCACAGGCTGCCAGTGACCACTATGCGACCTTCTACACCTGACGCTTGACTAGTAAGAGAAAATCTAAGGAAAAATGGCTCTCAGAGCACATGTGCCATGGCTTCAGAAACCCGATGTGCAAGAGTGAAAGCTGATGTAACCAGCTTCACTCAAGAGCCCACCCTGATCTTCCCAACAATGAATATCCTGTCCCTAAACAAAGAAACCTCCATCCATTCAAGGAATTAAAATGAAATTAAAAGGAGGGTCAGAAAATCCATTGGTGGGCTCCTCACTCAGAAGGATGCCCACATTCTTCTCCAAGTGTGTACTTTCACATCTCAATAAACTGTTCCTTTGTTTCTCTCTACACTTCATCCTCTGTGTTTTTTTCTTTTCTTTGTGTTCCATGGTCAAATTCTTTTGGACAAGTAGAACAAGTACCTGGACCCTTAATTTAGCCTGTCTGGCATCAATGTCATCTGCTCTTGGGCTTTTATTTGTTGGGGATATTTTTTTTTAAGAATTGTTAAAAAATATGTTTATTTATTTTTGGCTGTGTTAGGTCTTCATTGCTGTTCTCTTTCTCTAGTTGTGGTGATTGGGGGCTACTCTGTGTTGGGGTGTGAGGGCTTCTCATTGTTGTGGCTTCTCGTTGTGGAGCATGGGTTCTAGGTGCACAGGCTTCAGTAGTTGCGGCACATGGGCTCAGTAGTTGTGGTTCAGTCTCTAGAGTGTAGGCTCAGTAGTTGTGGTGTACAGGCTTAGTTGCTCTGAGGCATGTAGGATCCTCCCAGACCAGGGCTCAAACCCGTGTACCATGCATTGGAAGGCGGATTCTTAATTTCTGCAACACCAGGGAAGCCCTGTTGGGGAGATTTTGATTACTGATTTAATCTCCATACTTGTTATTTGTCTGTTCAGATTTCCTATTATTCACAATTCAGTCTTGGTTAGTTTTATGTTTCTAGAGATTTTAAAATTTCTTCTACATTTTCTAATTTGTTGGCATATAATTGTTCATACTTGTCTCTTATGATCCTTTGTATTTCTGTGGTACCAGTTGTAAATTTTCTTTTTTGTTAAAATTTTATTAATTTGTATTATCTCTTTTTTTCTCAGTCTAGGTAAATGTAAATTTATTTTGTTTCTTTTAAAAAGACCAACTCTTAGTTTTGTTGATTTTTTTCTACTGTTTTTTTCAGTTATAACAGTCTATTTTAAGCATATAACAATTTAACTTCAATTGCATATAAAAATTCTACATATTTACTTGACCCTCCCATTTAATTTTGTTAGTATTCCACCTTACATCCTTTTATATTGTGTATACATTAAAAAATATTGTAGATATAGTTATTTTAAAAACACATTTTTACTATTACCCTATATGCTAGAGTTCAAAGTAGTTTACACATCATTTCTGTATTAAAAGTATTTTGCCTTTGACTATATATTTACCTTTACCAGTGAATTATACACTTTCATATATTTTTGTATTACTATTAGTGTCTTTTCATTTCAGCTTGAAGAACTCCCTTCAGGAATTATTGTAAGGTAGGTCTAGTAGTGATAAATTACCTCAGGTCTTGTTTGTTTGGGAAAGGTTTTATCTCTCCAGTTATGAAAGGTAACTTTTCTGGGTAAAGTATTCCTCGTTGGAAGATTTTTCTTTGAGCACTTTCTGTATATCATCCTAATTTCTCCCCACCTGTAAGGTTTTTCTTGTGAAATCAGCTGACAGTCTTATCAGGGTTCACTTTTTTTTTTTTTTGTGGTACGCGGGCCTCTCACTGCTGTGGCCTCTCCTGTCACGGAGCACAGGCTCCAGACGTGCAGGCCCAGCGGCCATGGCTCACAGGCCCAGCCACTCCGCGGCATGTGGGATCTTCCCAGACTGGGGCATGAACCCGTGTCCCCTGCATCAGCAGGCGGACTCTCAACCACTGTGCCACCAGGGAAACCCAGGGTTCACTTTTATGTGCTGAATCATTTCTCTTCTATTTCAAAATTCTCTCTTTGCATTTGGTATCTGAAAGCTTGATTATAACGTGTCTACACGAAGATCTCATGTCTAATGCGTTTGGGGATATATGGCCCTCGTGTATGTGTATAGCCATATGTCTCCCCAATTTTGGGATGTTTTAAATTATTATTTCTTTAAATAACCTTTTTCTCTCTTTCTCACTCTCTTCTCCTGCTAGGAATCCCATAACGTGAATAATATTTCATTTTATGAGGCCCAATATTTCAAGTAAGCTGTCTTCATCACGAATGGCATTTTTCAAGAACTAGAATAAAAAATCTTAAAATTTGTATAAAGACACAAAGGACCCCTGATAGCCAAAGCAATCTTGAGAAACAAAAATAGAGCAGGAGGAGAAAGCAGAAGCAAGAAGAACTACAATCCTGCAGCCTGTGGAACAAAACCACACTCACAGAAAGATAGACAAGATGAAAAGGCAGAGGGGTATGTACAAGGTGAAGGAACAAGATAAAACCCCAGAAAAACAACTAAATGCTGGAGATAAGCAACCTTCCAGAAAGATAATTCAGAATAATGATAGTGAAGATGATCCAGGACCTCGGAAAAAGAATGGAGGAAAAGATTGAGAAGATGCAAAAAATGTTTAATAAAGACCTAGAAGAATTAAAGAACAAACAATCAGAGATGAACAATACAATAACTGAAATGAAAACTACACTAGAAGGAATCAATAGCAGAACAACTGAGGCAGAAGAATGGATAAGTGAACTGGAAGACAGAAGGGTGGAATTCACTGCTGCAGAACAGAAAAAAGAAAAAAGAATGAAAAAAATGAAGACAGCCTAAGAGACTTCTGGGACAACATTAAACCCAGCAACATTCACATTTTAGGGGTCCAAGAAGGAAAAGAGAAAGAGAAAAGACCAGAGAAAATATTTGAATAGATTATAGTTGAAAACTTCCCTAACATGGAAAAGGAAATAGCCACCCAAGTCCAGGAACTGCAGCAAGTTGCCATACAGGATAAACCCAAGGAGAAACAGGCTGAGAAACATAGTAATCAAAACGGTAAAAATTAAAGACAAATAAAATTTATTGAAAGCAGCAAGGGAAAAACGACAAATAATATAAAGGGAACTCCCATAAGGATAACAGCTGAATTATCAGGAGAAAATCTACAAGCCAGAAGGGAGTGGCATGATATACTTAAAGTGATGAAAGGGAAGAACCTACAAACAAGATCACTCTACCCAGCAAGGATCTCATTCAGATTAGATGGAGAAATCAAAAGCTTTACAGACAAGCAAAAATTAACAGAATTCAGCACCACCAAACCAGCTCTAAAACAAAGGCAAAAGGAACTTCTCTAAGTGGGAAACACAAGAGAAGAAAAGGACCTAAAAAAAAAAACCCCAAAACAATTAAGAAAATGGTCATAGGAACATACATATTGATAATTATCTTAAACGTGAATGGATTAAAGGCACCAACCAAAAGACACAGGCTTGCTAAATGGACACAAAAACAAGATCCATATATATGCTGTCTACAAGAGACCCACTTCAGACCTAGGGACACATACAAACTGAAAGAGAGGGGATGGAAAAATATACTCCATGCAAATGGAAATCAAAAGAAAGCTAGAGTAGCAATACCCATATCAGATAAAATAGACTTTAAAATAAAGAACGTTACAATAGACAAGGAAGGACACTACATAATGATCAAGGGACCAATCCAACAAGAAGATATAACAATTTATATATATATATATATATATATATATATATATATATATATATATATATATATATATATATATGCACCCAACATAGGAGCACCTCAGTACATAAGGCAACTGCTAACAGCTATAAAAGAGGAAATTGACAGTAATACAATAATTGTGGGGGACTTTACCACCTCACTTACACCAATGGACGGATCACCCAAAATGAAAATAAATAAGGAAACAGAAGCTATAAATGAAAAAAATAGACCAGATAGATTTAATTGATATTTATAGGACATTTCATCCAAAAACAGCATATTACACTTTCTTCTCAAGTGCGTACAGAACATTCTCCAGGATAGATCATATCTTGGGTCACAAAGCAAGCCTCAGTAAATTTAAGAAAAGAGAAATCATATCAAGCATCTTTCCTGACCACAATGCTATGAAATTAGAAATGAATTACAGGGGAAAAAACGTAAAAAACACAAACACATGGAGGATAAACAATACGTAACTAAATAACCAAGAGATCACTGAAGAAATCAAAGAGGAAATAAAAAAAAATACGTAGAGGCAAATAACAATGAAAACACAATGATCCAAAATCTTTGGGATGCAGCAAAAGCAGTTCTAAGAGGGAAGTTTATAACTATACAAACTTACCTCAAGAAACAAGAAAAATCTCAAATAAACAATCTAACCTTACATTTAAAGGAACTATAGAAAGAAGAACAAACAAAACGCAAAGTTAGCAGAAGGAAAGAAATCATAAAGACCAGAGCAGAAATAAATGAAATAGAAACAACGAAAACAATAGCAAAGATCAATAAAACTAAATGTTGGTTCTTTGAAAAGATAAACAAAATTGATAGATGATCAGCCAGACTCATCAAGGAAAAGAGGGAGAGTACTCAAATCAATAAAATTAGAAATAAAAACAGAGAAGTTACAACAGACACCACAGAAATACAAAGCATCCTAACAGGATACTACAAAGCAACTCTATGCCAATAAAATGGGCAACCTGGGAGAAATGGACAAATTCTTAAAAAGGTATAACCTTCTAAGACTGAACCAGGAAGAAATATAAAATATTAACAGACTAATCAAAAGTAATGAAATTGAAACTGTGATTAAAATTTTTCCAACAAACAAAAGTCCAGGACCAGATGGCTTCACAGGTGAATTCTATCAAACATACAGAGAAGAGCTAACACCCATCCTTCTCAAACTCTTCCAAAAAATTGCAGAAGAAGGAACACTGGCAAACTCATTCTATGAGGCCACCATTACCCTGTTACCAAAACCAGACAAAGATATTACAAAAACAAAATTACAGACCAATATCAGTCATGAATATAGATGCAAAAATCCTCAACAAAATGCTAGCAAAGTGAATCCAGCAAGACATTAAAAGGATCATACACCATGATCAAGTGGGATTTATACCAGGGATGCAATAATTCTTCAATACATGCAAATCAATCAGTGTGATACACCATATTAACAAATTGAAGAATAAAAAACATATGATCATCTCAATAGATGCAGAAAAATATTTGACAAAACTCAACACCCTTTTAGGATAAAAACTCTCCAGAAAGTGGGCATAGAGGAAACGTACCTTAACATAATAAAAGCTATATATGACAAACCCACAGTAAACATCATTCTCAATGGTGAAAAACTGAAAGCATTTCCTCTAAGATCAGGAACAAGACAAGGATGTGCACTCTCACCACTAGTATTCAAAATAGTTTTGGAAGTCCTATCCATGGCAATCAGAGAAGAAAAAGAAAATAAAGGAATACAAATTGGAAAAGAAGAAGTAAAACTGTTACTGTTTGCAGATGACATGATACTATACATAAAGAATCCTAAAGATGCCACGAGGAAAGTATTAGAGCTAATCAATGAATTTGGTAAAGTTTCAGTATACAAAATTAATGCACAGAAATCTCTTGCATTCGTATACACTAATGATGAAAAATCTGAAAGAGAAATGAAGGAAACACTCCCATTTACCATTGCAACAAAAATAATAAAATACCTAGGAATAAACCAACCTACGGAGACAAAAGACCTGTATGCAGAAAACTAGAAGACACTGATGAAAGAAATTAAAGATGATACCAACAGATGGAGATATATACCATGTTCTTGGATTGGAAGAATCAATATTGTGAAAATGACTATACTACCCAAAGCAATCTACACATTCAATGTAATCCCTATCAACTTACCAATGGCATTTTTTACAGAACTAGAACAAAAAATCTTAAAATTTGTAAGGAGACACAAATGACCCTGAATAGCCAAAGCAGTCTTGAGGGTCAAAAACGGAGCTGGAGTTATCAGACTCCCTGATTTCAGACTATACTACAAAGCTACAATAATCAAGACAATATTGTACTGGCACAAAGACAGAAACATAGATCAATGGAAAAAGATAGAAATCCCAGAGATAAACCCACACATCCATGGTCAACTAATCAATGACAAAGGAGGCAAGGATATACAGTGGAGAAAAGACAGTCTCTTCAATAAGTGGTGCTGGGAAAACTGGACAGCTACATGTAAAAGAATGAAATTAGAACACTCCCTAACACCATACACAAAAATAAACTTGAAATGGATTTGAGACCTAAATGTAAGACCGGACACTATAAAACTCTTAGTGGAAAACATAGGAAGAACACTCTTTGACATAAATCACAGCAAGATCTTTTTTGATCCACTTCCTATAGTAATGGAAATAAAAACAAAAATAAACAAATGGGACCTAATGAAACTTCAAAGCTTTTGCCCAGCAAAGGAAATCATAAACAAGACAAAAAGACAACCCTCAGAATTGGAGAAAATATTTGCAAATGAATCAATGGACAAAGAATTAATGTCCAAAATATATAAATAGCTCATGCAGCTCAATATTAACAAAGCAAACAACACAATCCAAAAATAGACATTTCTCCAAAGAAGACATACAGATGGCCAAGAAGCACATGAAGAGCTGCTCAACATAACTAATTATTAGAGAAATGCAAATCAAAACTAAAAAGAGGTATCAACTCACACCAGTTAGAATGGGCATCATCAGAAAATATAAAAACAACAAATGCTGGAGAGGGTGTGGAGAAAAGGGAACTCTCTTGCTCTGTTGGTGGAATGTAATTTGATACAGCCACGATGGAGAACAGTGTGGCGGTTCCTTAAAAAACTAAAAATATATTACCGTATGATCCAGCAATCCCACTACTGGGCATATACCTAGAGAAAACCATAGTTCAAAAGACACATGCACCCGAATGTTCATTGAAGCACTATTTACAATAGCCAGGTCATGGAAGCAACCTAAATGCCCATCGACAAACGAATGGATAAAGAAGATGTGGTACATATATATAATGGCATATTACTCAGCTATAAAAAGGAACAGAATTGGGTCATTTGTTGAGACATGGATGGATCTAGAGACTGTCATACAGAGTGAAGTAAGTCAGAAAGAGAAAAACAAATATTGTATATTCACACATATATGTGGATCCTAGAAAAATGGTACAGAAGAACCGGTTTGCAGGATAAAAATTGAGACACAGATGTAGAGAACAAATGTATGGACACCGAAGGGGGGAAGCCGTGGGGATATGGGGGTGAGTGATGAATTGGGCGATTGGGATTGACAGGTACCCACTGATGTGTACAAAATTGATGATTAATAAGAACCTGCTGTTTAAAAAAATAAATAAATTTAAATTAAAAATTAGAGCAGGAGGAATCAGACTCCCTGACTTCAGACTATACTACAAAGCTACAGTAATCAAGTCAGTAGGATTTTGGCACAAAAACAGAAATACACATAAATGGTACAGGATAAAATGCCTAGAGGTAAACCCACGCACATATGGTCACCTAATTTATGACAAAGGAGGCAAGAACATATAATGGAGAAAAGAGAGCCTCTTCAATAAGTGATGCTGGGCTTCCCTGGTGGCACAGTGGTTGAGAGTCTGCCTGCTGATGCAGGGGACACGGGTTTGTGCCCCAGTCCCAGAAGATCCCACATGCCATGGAGTGGCTGGGCCCGTGAGCCATGGCCGCTGAGCCTGCACGTCCAGAGCCTGTGCTCCGCAATGGGATAGGCCACAACGGTGAGAGGCCCATGTACCACAAAAAAAAAAAAACAAAAAAACCCCAAAAAACTGGTGCTGTGAAAACTAGATAGTTAAATGTAAAAGAATGAAATTAGAACACTACCTAGCACCATACACAAAAATAAACTCAAAATGGATCACAGACCTAAATGTAAGACCAGACACTATAAAACTCTTAGAGGAAAACAGGAAATGCACTCTTTGACATAAGCCAAAGCAAGATCTTTTTGACACACCTCCTAGAGTAACTGAAATAAAACAAAAATAAACAAATGGGACTTAATTAAACTTAAAATCTTTTGCACAGCAAAGGAAACCATGAAGAAGACAAAAGACAACCTTCAGAATGGGAGAAAATATTTGCAAATGAAACAACAGGCAAAGGATTAATCTCCAAAATATACTATTGCTCATGGAGCTCAATATCAAAAAAACAAAAAATCCAATTAAAAAATGGGCAGAAGACCTAAATAGACATTTCACCAAGGAAGACATACAGATGACAAAGTGGCACATGAAAAGCTGCTCAACATCACTAATTATTAGAGAAATGCAAGTCAAAACTACAATGAGGTATCACCTCACACCCGTCAGAATGGCCATCATCAGAAAACCTAGAAACTATAAATGCTGGAAATGGTGTGGTGAAAAGGGAACCCTCTTGCACTGTTGATGGGAATGTAAACTGGTACAACCACTATGGAAAACAGTATGGAGGTTACTTTTTTTTTTTTTTTTTTTTTTTTTGCGGTACATGGGCCTCTCACTGTTGTGGCCTCTCCCATTGAGGAGCACAGGCTCTGGATGCGCAGGCTCAGCGGCCATGGATCACGGGCCCAGCCGCTCCACAGCATGTGGGATCTTCCCAGACCAGGGCACGAACCTGTGTCCCCTGCATCAGCAGGCGGACTCTCAACCACTGTGCCACCAGGGAAGCCCTGGAGGTTCCTTTTAAAACTAAAAATAAAACTACCATATGACCCAGCAATCCCACTCCTGGGCATATACCCTGATAAAACCAGAATTCTAAAAGATACACGTACCACAATGTTCATTGCAGCACTATTTACAATAGCCAGGACATGGAACCAACCTAAATGTGCATCAACAGATGAATGGATAATGAAGATGTGGCATGTATATAGAATGGAATATTACTGAGCCATAAAAAGAAACAAAAGTGAGTTATTTGTAATGAGGTGGATGGACCTAGAGTGTGTCATATAGAGTGAAGTCAGAAGGAGAAAAATAAATACCATATGCGAACACATATATATGGAATATAGAAAAAATTGGTACTGATGAACCTGGTTGCAGGGCAGGAATAAAGCTGTAGATATAGAGAATGGACTGAGGGCACGGGGTGGTAGGGGGAAGCTGGGGTGAAGTGAGAGTAGCATTGACATATATACACAGCCGAATGTAAAATAACTAGTGTGAAAGAGCAGCATAACACAGGGAGATCAACTTGGTGTTGTGCGATGACCTAGAGGGGTGGGATAGGGACGATGGGAGGGAGGCTCAAGAGAGAGGGGATATGGGGACATATGTATACATATGGCTGATTCACTTTGGTGTACAACAGGGACTAACAGTATTGTGAAGCAATTATACTCCAATAAAGACCTATTTAAAAAAATAAAAAATAAGTTTTTTGTCCCTTTCTCACTCTGTTCTCCTGCTAGGACTCCCATAATGTGAGTACTGTTTCATTTTATGAGGCCCAATACTTCAAGTAAGCTTTCTTCATTCTTTGTTATTCTTATTATTTTTTTTTATCCTCTGACTGTATAATACCAAGAGATCTACATTCAAATTAGCAGATATTTTATTCTGATTGATTGATACTGATGTTGAAGCACTGTCTTGCATTTTTTATTTTATTCATTGTATTCTTCAGCTACAAAATTCCTTTTTCATGATTTATATCTGTCTGTTGAAATTCCTGTTCTGTCTATATGTTGCTTTCCTCACTTCACTGAGGTGTCTATTTTTCTTCTGTTGAATCTTGCTGAGCTACCTTGAAATAATTATTTTGTGGTTTTTTAATTGAAGGATAATTAAATTACAATATTTCAGGTGTACAGAAAAGTGACTCAGTTATATATATATATATATATATATATATATACACACATATGTGTGTGTGTGTATATATATATATATATATATATATATATATATATATATCCTGTGTGGTACTTGGGTTTATCTTGTATGGGCCTCTCTACGCTTCCTGGACTTAAGTGTTAACTTTCCCATGTTAGGGAAATTTTGGCTATTACCTCTTCATATATTTTCTCAGGCCTTTTCTTTCTTATCTTTTACTGGTACCCCTATAATACGAATGTTGGTGCATTTAAAGTTGTCCCAGAGGTCTCTGAGACTGTCTTCATTTATTTTCATTCTTTTTTTTCTTTATTGTGATCCATGGCAGTGATTTCCACCAATCTGTGTTCTGGCTCACTTATTTGTTCTTCTGCTTCATTTATTCTGCTATTGATTCCTTCTAGCGTATATTTCATTTCAGTTATTGTGTTGTTCATATATGTTCTTTAAATCTTCTAGCTCTTTGTTAAACATTTCTTGTACCTTCTCAGTCTGTGCCTCCATTCTTTTTCTAAGATCTTGGATCATTTTTACTAGCATTGACCTGAATTCTTTGTTAGGTAGATTGCCTATCTGCACATTACTTAGTTGCTCTTCTGGGGTTTATTTTGTGCCTTTATCCAGAACATATTTCTATGCTGTCTCATTTTGTCTAAATTTCTGCGTTTGTTGTCTCCATTCTGCAGTCTGCAGCATCATAATTCTACTTCCTTCTGGTGTCTGCTCCTGGTGGGTGGGTGTCTAAGGGGCTTGTCCAGGCTTCCTGGTGGAAGGGACTGGTGTCTACCCATTGGTGGCTGGAACTCGGTCTTGTCCCTCTGGTGGGCAGGGCTACATCAAGGACTGTGTTTAGAGCAGGCTTTAGGCAGTCTGTCTGCTGGTGAGTGGGGTTGTGGTCCCACCCTGTTGGTTGTTTGGCCTGAGGCGTCCCAGCACTGAAGCCTGCAGGCTGTCAGGTAGGTCCAGGTCTCAGTGCCAAAATGGTGACCTCTGGAAGAATTCACACCAAAAATATTTCATGGGGCCTCTGACACCAGTGTCCTTGCCCCTACAGTGAGCCACAGGTAACCTTCACCTCCCCAGGAGATGCTCCAAGGCCTGCAGGTAGGTTTGGCCTGGGGCCCTATGGAGTCACTGCTTTGTCCTGGGTCCCAGTGCATGTGAAACCATGTGTGTACTCTCCAAGAGTGGAGTCTGTTTCCCCCAGTCCTGTTGAGCTCCTGCACTCAAGCCACACTGGCCTTCAAAGCCAAATGCTCTTGGGGATCCTCCTTCTGATGCTAGACCCTCAGGCTTGGGAGCCTGACATAGGGCTCAGAACTCTCCTGTGGGAGAAACTCTGAGATATAATTATTTTCCAGTTTGTGGGTTGCACACCTAGCAGGTATTGGACTTTATTATATCAGGAAAGTGCCCCTCCTACTGTCTCATTGTGGCTTCTTCTTTGTCTTTGTAGAATATATTTTTGGTAGGTTCCAGTCCTTTTTTGTTGCTGTTTGTTCAGCAGTTAGTTGTAATTTTGGTGTTTTCATGTGAGAAGGTGAGCTTGAGTCCTTCTACTCCACCATCTTGTCCCCTGCCAACTAAAGTTTTATCAATTTTGTTTATCTTTTCAAATAACATGCTTTTAGTTTCACTGATCTTGTCTATTGTTTTATTAGTCTCTATTTCACTTATTTCTGCCCTGATCTTTATGCTTTATTTCCTCCTACTAACTTTGGCTCTTTTTTTGTTGTTTTTTTTCTAGTTGCTTTGGGTTAGGTGTTTATTTATGATTTTTCTTGTTTCCTGAGGTAAGCTTGTATCTGTATAAACTGCCCTCTTAGAACTGCTTTTGCTGTGTCCCATCGGTTTTTGATCGTCATGTTTTCATTTTCATTTTTATCTAGGTATTTTTTGATTACCACTTTGATTTCTTCAGTGATCCATTGGTTGTTTAGTAGCACATTGTTTAGCCTCCACGTGTTTGTGTTTTTTGCAGTTTTTTTTCTTGTAGTTGATTTCTAATCTCATAACATTGTGGTCAGAAAAGATGTTTGATATGATTTCAATTTTCTTAAATTTACTGAAGCTTGCTTTGTGGCCCAGCATGTGTTCTATGCTGGAGAATGTTCCATGTGTGCTTGAAAAGAATGTGCATTCTGCTGGTTTCAGATGGATGTTCTATTAATAGGAATTAAATCCATTTGGTCTAGTGTGTCACATAGGCCTCTGTTTCCTTATTGATTTTCTATCTGAATGATCTGTCCATTGATATAATTGGGGTGTTAAAGTCGCCCACAATTATTGTGTTACTGTAGATTTCTCCTTTTATATCTACCATTTGCCTTATATATTGAGGTTCTCCTGTGTTGGGTCCATATATATTTGCAATTGCTTTATCTTCTTCTTGGACTGATCCCTTGATCATTATGTAGTGTTCTTCTCTGTCTCTTGTAACAGTCTTTACTTTAAAGTCTATTTTGTCTGATGAGCATTGGTACTCCAGCTTTCTTTTAATTTCTATATGCACGGAATATCATTTTCCATCCTCTTACTTTCAATTTGTATGTGTCTCTAGATCTGAAGAGGGTCCCTTGTAGACAGCATATAAATGGGTCTTGTTTTTGTATTCATTCAGCCAGTCTACATCTTTTGGTGGGAGCATTTAATCCATTTACATTTAAGGTAATTATCAATATGTATGTTCTTATTGCCATTTTTAAAATTGTTTTGGATTTGTTTTTGTAGGTCTTTTTTCTTCCTTTTCTGATTTGTTCTCTTCTTTTTTGATTTGATATCTTTCTTCAGTGCTGTGTTTGGATTACGTTTTCTTTTTGTGTGTATATCTGTTATAGATTTTCAGTTTGCAGTTCCATGAGGTTTTGTATATACATACATACATACATATATATGATGCTTTAAGTTGCTGATCTCTTAATTTCACATGCGTTCCCAATATTTTGCATTTGTACTCTCTTTCTCTCACGATTACTGGTTTAGGTATCATATTTGTGTGTGGATGATTTCCTACCTTTACTGTTTGTTTGCCTTTACCAATGATCATTCCAATTTCATAATTTTCTTGTTTCTAGTTGTGGCCTTTTCTTTTCTGCCGAGAGAAGTTCCTTTAGCATTTGTTGTAAACCTGGTTTAGTGCTGCTGAATTCTTTTACATGTCTCTAAATTTTTTGGGTTCTCTGTTGAATGTGAACGAGAGTCTTGCTGGGTAGAGTATTCTTGGTTGTAGTTTTTTCCCTTTTACCATGTAAATATATCATGCCACTCCCTTCTGACCTGCAGACTTTCTGCTGAAAAATCAGCTTACATTCTTGTGGAGGTTCCATTGTGTGTTATTTTTTGCTTTTCCCTGGTTGCTTTTAATATTTTCTCTTTGTCTTTAACTATTGTCAATTTGATTACTATGTGTCTCAGCATGTTTCTCCTTGGGTTAATCCTGTATGGGAATCTCTGCACTTCCTGGACTTGGTTGAATATTTTTTTCCCATGTTAGGGAAGTTTTCAGCTATTATCTCTTCAAATATTTTCTCAGGCCCTTTCTCTCTCTCTTTTCCTTCTGGGACCCCTATAATGCTATTTTTTGGGTGTTTGTCACTGTCCCAGATGTCACTTAAACTGTCCTTATTTATTTTCATTCTCTTTTTCTGTATTCTTTTCCATAACTCTGATCTCCACCACTCTGTCTTCCAGCTCATTTATCCTTTCTTCTGCTTCATTTATTCTCCTATTTCCTATCTCCATGTCACTTAGTTGTTTTTTGAGGTTTTATCTTAATCCTTCCTCTGGAACCTATCTCTCTGATGTCTCATTTTGTCTAAGTTTCTATTTGTATTTTCATGTATGTGGAGGTTTAGTTATGTTTCTTGGCTTTGGAGAAGTGGCCTTCTGTAGAGAATATCCTATGTGTTCCAGCAGTACACTCTCCTCTCATCACCCATGGGCCAGGGACCTGCTTGCCCCAGTGTAGGTTCTGACCTGTGTTTGCAGACTCAGTTCCTCAGGCTGTGGGATAGTAGTTTTCTTGCTTCTGGTGTCTGCCCCTTGGTGTGTGAGGTTAGAGACTTGTGCAGGTTTCCTTGTGGGAGGGGCTTGTGCTTTCCCCATGGTGGGTGGAGATGGGTGTTGGCCTTCTTGTGGGCAGGACTGTGTATATGGGCATGTAGAGGTGGATGTGGCCTCAGAAAGTCTTTAGGTAACCTGTCTGTTGATAGGTGGTACTGTGTTCCCATTCTGTTGGTTGTTTGGCCTGAGGCATCCTAGCACTGGAGCCTACAGGCTGTTGGTTGGGGCCACTTCTTGGTGTTAATGACCCAATGAAAATATTAGCCTTCAGAAGAGTACTTCCAGATATGTTCATCACCAGCTTTTATGTCTGCAAAGAAAGCCACAACTGCTCCTCCCACTGCCTTCTCAAGAGACTCTCCAAGACCTGCAGGTAGGTCTGGTCCAGGTTCTTATGAAGTCACTCTTTTTTCCCTGGTTCCTTAAGCACACAAGACCCTGTGTGCACCATCCAAGAGTGGAGTCTTCTTCCCCCACCCCATTCTGTGAAGCTCCTGTGCTCAAGTCCCTCTGGACTTCAAAGCCAAATTCTCTTAGGCTTCTTCTCCTGATGCCAGATCCAAGACTGGGAAAACTGATGTGAAGCTCAGAACTCTCACTCCCGTGGGTGAACTTCTGCTGAATAATTATTCTCCAGTTTGTGGGTCTCCCACTGTGGGACATGGGATTATTTTTTTATCATGAGTGTGCCCTTTTTACCATCTCCTTGTGATTTCTTCCTTGTCTTTGAATGTAGAACATCTTTTTGTAGGTTCCAATCTTTTTTTTAATAGGGAATTTAAAAATATGTATTTATTTATTTTTATTTTTGGCTGCATTGGGTCTTTGTTGCAGCATGCGGGATTTCTCAGTGAGGCTTGTGGGCTCTTCATTTCAGCACATGGGCTTCTCTCTAGTTGTGGTGCAGAGGTGTCTCTCTAGTTGTGGTGCACAGGCTCCAGAGCACACAGGCTCAGTAGTTGCTGCACGTGGGCTCTCTAGTTGTGGTGTGTGGGCTTAGTTGCCCTGCAGTAGGTGGGATCTTAGTTCTCCAACCAGAGATTGAACCCACTTCCCCTACATTGGAAGGAGAATTCTTAACCACTGGACTACCAGGGAAGTCCCAGTTCCAGTAGTTCTTATTGATGGCTGTTCATCAGGTAGTTGTGATTTTGGTGTTCTTATAGGAGAAGGTGTGTTCAAGGTCATTCTACTCCACCATCTTGCCCCACTCCATCTTTTTCCCGATTGTGGAAAAACCTGTGTGGCTTGGTGGGTGGAGGTGAGTGATGGTCCTATAGATGGTTCTCCCTTTTATTATTTTAAATATATCATGCCACTGTCTTCTGGGTTGCAGAATGTCTGCTGAAAAATCAGTTGATAGCCTTATGGGAGTTCCTTGTATTGATATTTTATTTGTTGCTTTTGCCTTGCTCCTCTTAGTATATTCTCTTTATCTTTAATTTTTGTCATTTTGATTACAATGTGTCTTGGTGTGTTCCTCTTTCAGTTAATCCTGTATGGGACTCTGTGCTTCCTGGACTTGGGTGCCTTTTTCCTTTCCCAGGTTAGGGAAGTTTTCACCTGTTATCTCTTCAAATATTTTCTTGAGCCCCTTCTCTTGCTATTCTCCTTTTTGGACCCATAAAATGTGAATATTATTGTGCTTCATGCTGTCCAAGATGCCTCTTAAATGGTCCTTTTTTTTTTTTTTTTTTTTTTTTGGTACGTGGGCCTCTCACTGCTGTGGCCTCTCCCGTTGTGGAGCACAGGCTCCGGATGTGCAGGCGGTCATGGCTCATGGGCCCAGCCACTCCATGGCATGTGGGATCCTCCCAGACAGGGGCATGAACCTGTGTCCCCTGCATCGGCAGGCGGACTCTCAACCACTGTGCCACCAGGGAAGCCCCTAATTTATTTTTATTCTTTATTTTTTTCTGTTCAACATCAGTAATTCCCACTACTTTGTCTTTCAGGTCACTGATCTGTTCTTCTGAATCATTTAGGCTACTATTGATTCCTTCTAGTGTAGTTTTCATTTCATTTATTGTGTTCTTCATCTCTGTGTGGTTGTTCTTTATATTTTTTAACTTTTTGTTAAAAACTTCTAACTTCTCACTCTGTGCATCCATTCTTTCCCTGAATTCTTTGATCATCTTTACAATCACTACCCTGAACTCTTTCTCAGGTAGATTTCTTATCTCCACTTCACTTAGTTCTTCTTCTGGTGATTGATCTTGTTCCTTCATCTGGAACAAATTGTGCTGCCACCTCATTTTTTTCTAAGTTTCTAAATGTATTTTTTTTTTTTTTTTTTTTTTTTGCGGTATGCGGGCCTCTCACTGTTGTGGCCTCTCCCGTTGCGGAGCACAGGCTCCGGATGCGCAGGCCCAGCGGCCATGGCTCACGGGCCCAGCCGCTCCGCGGCATATGGGATCCTCCCAGACCGGGGCACGAACCCGTATCCCCTGCATCGGCAGGCGGACTCTCAACCACTGCGCCACCAGGGAGGCCCCTAAATGTATTTTTATGTATGTGGTTGGTTAGTTACATTTTTCAACCTTGGATATGTGGCCTTCTCTATGAGGCATCCTATTCATCCCAGCAGTGCACTCCCCTGCTATCATCCAAGCTATGAGGGCTGCATGAGTCCTTCTGTTGTGGAAGGGTGACTATGTGGGTGTTCTGGTAGGCTTGGTTAGCCCCGAGTCTGGTTGGTTGCCAGGCCCTGCCTTGTGTTGATGCTATTGGCTGTTGTTTAGCAGAGCCTGGTAATGAGGTGGCGGTTGCCAAATACTAGGGTTCCTGGGGTTAGTGCTGGTTTACTGGTGGGCAGAGTCAGGGCCCTGAAGACTCTGGGTCTGTTGCCCACTCACTGGCAGGTGTAGCTAGATCCTGGTGTTAGTGCCAGAAAGCAGAGCTAATTTCTGGAGTCTGGGTGCAGGGACAAGGGATCCCAGAGCTTGTTTCAGATCATTGGATGGAGAGGGCTGGTTCTTGACACAGTTGGCTATGGGGTCTGTGGTGTCCTGAAGGTTGCATTGGCCTCCTAGTGGGCAGAGCTAGGACCCAGCTTGTCCCAGGGTAGGATTTGGTCTGGATTGTGTGATTATAGATTTCTCTCTTCTGGTGTCTGCTCTCTGGTGGGTGAGGGTGGTCTAGGGGCTTGTGCAGGCTTCCTGTTGGGAGGGGCCAGTGCCTGCCCACTGGTAGTGGAGCTGGGTCTTGGCCCTCTGGTAGGGTGGGCTGTGGGTAGGATTGTGTCTAGAAGCTGCTGTGGGTTCTTTAGTCTTTAGGCAGCCTGTTTGCTGATGGGCGGGACTGTGTCCCCGCCCAGTAAGTTGTTTTGCCTGAGGTATCCCAACACTAAAGCCTACAAGCTGTTGGGTGGTGCCTGGTATTGATATTAATGAGCCAATATTGTAGCAACCAGGAGTGCTCATGCAGTTTAGTGTTCCACAATATGTCTGCCATCTGTGTCTATGTCCCCAGGGTGAGCTGCAACTGCCCCCACAGGAGACTCTCAAAGACCAGCAGGTAGGTCTGGCCCAGGTTCCTACCAAATTACTGCTCTTGTCCTGGGTCCCAGTGCATGTGAGATTTTTGTGCATGCCCTTTAAGAGTGAAGTTTCTATTTCTGCTAGTCCTGTGGGGTTTCTGCAATTAAGCCCTGCTGGCCTTCAAAGCCAAATGCTCTGAGAATTTGTCTTCCCATTGCCAGACTCCTAGGCTGGGGAGCTTGACGTGGGTCTCGGAAATTACTCCTGTGGGAGAACCTCTGAGATATAATTATTTTCCAGTTTGTGGGTTGTCCACCTGGTGGGTATGGGATTTTATTATATCGCAAGTCTGCTCCTCCTACCCATCTTGTTGTGGTTCCTTCTTTATGTCTTTAGTGGTAGAAGTTCTTTTCTGGTAAGTTCCAGGTTTTTTCATTAGTTGTTCTACAGATAGTTGTGAATTTGGTGTGTTCTTGAGAGGAAGTGAGCTCAGGGTCTTTCTACTCTGTCATCTTCCAAATTTGTTGAAATAATTATTTTGAATTAATTTATAGGTAACTTGCATATCCCTATTTCTTTTGTGTCAGTCATTGGAAAATTATTGTGTTCCAGTGGTGGCATAATGTTTCTTTGCATTTTTGAATTTCTGATGGCTTTGACTTGATAACTGCTCATTCGAAGGAGCAGTCTTCTCTTCCAGCCTTTTTGGACTGTCTTTTGTGGAGAAAGATTTTCACTTGAGGGCAGCTGTGAGGGCACTGGCTGGATGGGGTGCAGTGTCTGGGTCACAGCAGCATAGTCTCTGTGCAGCTCCATCTTCTGAGGTGAACATTGGCAAAGACTGTGGGGGTCTTCCATGGCCCAGACTGTAGAGGTCCTGCAGCGATAGTGGCAAGTGAGCTATTGGGGTCCTCAGAGACAAAGGCTGCTGGGATTCTCAGTTTTCCCATAGGAGTAAGGTCAAGCTAATTGAGAATCCTCTTGGTGCCAGGTCTGATGAGCTAGCACTCAGAACAGGAGTGCAATAAGAGTCCTGAGATCAGGGTCACATAGAACTCCCACAATGTCTGTGTCCTGGGGCACAGGTACACTTGCTGTGGCAGTGGTGCTGATGCCTGAGGTGAGCCTGTATGAAGATCTCCCGTGGAACCATGGTCTGCATCATAAGTCTTGCTACAGTGACTTGCACCAAGTGTGGAACAGAGCAGTGGTGTGGACTCTGGAATGAAAGGGGGCAGTGGTGCCCTGTGCCCAGGGGGAAGGATGCAGTAGCAGCATGGCCTGGGGACAGTGGGTTAAAGTTCCACCTCTGCTCTGAGGAGACATTTGCAGAACCACAACATAATGTCCCTATTCTTGGCCCACTAAAGCTGCATGTTGGGATCCAGGGGCATGATGTAGAGTAGCAGTAGCTATTCCTAAGCAACAGAAGGTCAAAGTCACAACCTGGAACTGAAGATTGGGCCTCAGAGCAGCAGCTGTGAAGCCCCAGCAATGACAGATCAAATCTGCAACCTGGGACTCAAGGGTGGGACTCAGAGAAGTGGCAGCTCCAGTCACATAGATGGCAAGGTGCTGTGGTGTCTCAATCCTTGAAAGCAGGGCACAGCAAATATTAGAGTCCCCGAGAGTAGGTCTCACCACAGTAAGAACACCAGCCTCAGGAAGAAGATGTTGCAGTGGGGACTCTGGGGAGCTACATCAGCTGGGATCAACGTTGGTTAAGACTGTTGCAGTCCTCAGTAGCAAAGGCTGCAAACATCAACAGTGGTGAGGTTTGCTGGGGTTCTCTTGCTCTCCTTTCCACCGTGAAATATCTCCAAAGGGATCTCTCCTGGCACCAAACTGCTCTTGACTTGGGTGATGCAGATAAAATGTTTCCTATCATTTTCTATATGGCTGTCCACAGTTTTTGAGTTCAGCAGAGTTTTTGTTGGTTCTTCATTATACTCCAGAGTTTTCCCAGAGCTATTTTCCTTGGTTTATAGTTTTTATTTATTGTTTTGTTGTTTTTGAGGAGATGAACATTGGGAACTCCTAGCCTTTTATCTTACTGATGTCACTCTAGGAGAATCAAGAAAAATTATCTGAGTCTTAATAAGAGAACTCTGGCATTTGGACTTACCCTAGCCTTATCCTCTGTGACCTAGCTTGGTGTCAACTGGTGGTGAGCATTGAGTATATTTAAACTAAGACAAAAAAATGAAAATTAATATTTATAGAAATACATTAAAATATTATAGAATGTGACAATGTAAAAATAATAATATAAATAACCCAAATGAGGAGATGGGTGAAAGGTGGTAATAGTAAATGTAAAAATGTTAATATTCTTATTTTTCAAGCAAGGAATTAATTGATAATGTCTGCAATTGGACATGACACTTTTATTTTAAGGAAAATACATAATGCAATCCCATTTTAATAAAATTATTTTTGATTGATTGTATATTTAATCATTCATCCATCTTCCATCTGTACTATATATATATATATATATATATATATATATATATATATATACACACACACACACACACACATATAGGGAGACACCTGTAATAATGATATTTCTGGGTGGTTGGATATAGAGTGATACCTTTACCTTCTTGTAATTTATTGTTTGGAATTTTATTCAAACAATTAAAGTTAGTATGCTCATTTTTACAAAATCAATAAAATAACTCAGTTTATAAAACATGACTCCAGGGTTTCTAGCTTGAGAAACAAGAAGAGTAAAGGTGTTGAAAAGGAGAACTGGTAGACTGTCTAGCTTGTGCATACTTTGAAAAAAAATATTGCAATTATTTCCTATGAAGCTGTTGGTTGTTGCTTACAGTAAATGAGAATTCACTGTTCAATTTTATTTTCTGGAATAGGATGTGGCATTTTACAAGAGTGCTGAAGGTAGAGATGGAAAGAAGTATACCTGGCCTAGGTGAATTCAGGGGATTTGGAGGAAGAAATGGAATGATTTAATAGAAGAATCAGGATTGAAATTGATAAGATTCCTAGAGTGTATAACTTTCAATGCTCATGCAAATGAGTAAACAACTACATTGGGGATCCATAATACTTCACTCTAAATTCTCTGTTATTTAGTAAATAGTCTTGAAATCTAAGGATAGGAACAATTCTTTGTTACTTCTCATGAATTTCTAGTTAGAGTACAAATGATTCCTTATTGTTTAAAAATCCATTATAACAGACCAATGGAATAGAATAGAAAGCTCTAAAATAATCCCTTGCACATGTGGTCAAATGATTTTCAATAAGAGTGCTAAGATCATTCAATGGGAAAAGGACAGTGTTTTCAACAACTGGTGCTGGGAAAACTGGATATCCACAAGCAAAAGAATAAAGATACATCCAAACCTAATACCATATAAAAATTTACTAAAAATTGATGAAAGACCTAAATATAAGACGTAAAACAATAAAACTCTTAGAAGAAAACATAGGGGAAAATCTTCTTGACATGAAATTAGGCAATAATTTCTTAAATATGATATCAAAAGCACAGACAATAAAAGTAAGAACAGAGAAATTGGACTTCATTAATTTTTTTTTTAAATGTGCATCCAAGGAAACTATCAGCAGAGTAAAAAGGCAACTCACAGAATGAGAGACAGTATTTGAAAATTACATATATGATAAGAAATTAATATCCAAAATACACAGAGAACTTCTACAACTCAACAATACAATAAACAATAAAACAATTTTAAATGGGCAGAATGGAGTCTCTTTCCTCCACCATCACTGAACTGCCCCAGAGCCCGAGGGGAGGGCGGCCTCACTGGGGCTGCTGGCTCTGGAGGGGCCCCACCAGCTGAAGCATGACAGTCCTTGGGACAACGGGCCAGATCACTCATCCTGGGGTAAGCCAGCTGTCATGTCATGAGGACACTCATGCAGCCCTAAGGAGAGATCCATGTGGCAAGGAACTGAGGCCTCTTACCTAGAGCCACTGAGTACAACTTGGAGGAGCTTAAAGATGGTGGAAGAGAAAGACACAGAGATCAACTTCCTACCAACAAATACATCAGAAATACATCTACATGTGGAAAAACATGAATGGATTAAATGCCCCAACCAAAAGACACAGACTGGGTGAATGTATACAAAAACATGACCATTTATATGCTGTCTACGAGAGACCCACTTCAGACCTAGGGACACATAGAGACTAAAAGTGAGGGGATAGAAAAAGTTATTCCATGCAAATGGAAATCAAAAGAAAGGTGGAGTAGCAATTCTCATATCAGACAAAATAGACTTTAAAATAAAGACTACTAGAAGAGACAAGAAGGACACAACATAATGATCAATGGATCAATCCAAGAATAAGATATAACAATTGTAAATATTTATGCACCCAACATAGGAGCACCTCAATACATAAGGCAAATACTAACAGCCATAAAAGGGGAAATCGACTGTAACACAATCATAATAGGGGACTCTAACACCCCACTTTCACCAATGGACAGATCATCCAAAATGAAAATCAATAAGGAAACACATGCTTTAAATGATACTTTAAACAAGATGGCCTTAATTTATATGTATAGGACATTCCATCCAAAAACAACAGAATACACATTCTTCTCAAGTGCTCATGGAACATTCTCCAGGATAGATCATATCTTGGGTCATAAATCAAGCCTTGGTAAATTTAAGGAAATTTTAATTGTATAAAGTATCTTTCCCGACCACAACACTATGAGATGAGATATCAATTACAGAAAAAAAACTCTGTAAGAAATACAAACACATGGAGGTTAAACAACACACTATTTAATAACCAAGATATCACTGAAGAAATCAAAGAAGAAACTAAAAACTACCTAGAAACAAATGACAATGAAAACACAAATTCCCAAAACCTATGGGAGGCAGCCAAAGCAGTTCTAAGAGGGAAGTTTATAGTTATACAAGCATACATTAAGAAACAAGAAACATCTGGAATAAACAACCTAACCTTGCACCTAAAGCAATTAGAGAAAGAAGAACAAAAAACCCCCCAAATTTAGCAGAAGGACAGAAATCATAAAGATCAGATCAGAAAAAAAGTGAAAAAGAAATGAAGGAGGGCTTCCCTGGTGGCGCAGTGGTTGAAGAGTCCACCTGCAGATGCAGGGGACACGGGTTCGTGCCCCGGTCCGGGAAGATCCCACATGCCACAGAGTGGCTGGGCCAGTGAGCCATGGTCGCTGAGCCTGCGCGTCCAGAGCCTGTGCTCCACAATGGGAGAGGCCGCAACAGTGAGAGGCCCGCGTACCGAAAAAAAAAAAAAAAAAAAGAAATGAAGGAAATGATAGCAAAGATCAAAAAAACTAAAAGCTGGTTCTTTGAGAAGATAAACAAAATTGATAAACCATTAGCCAGACTCATCAAGAGAAAAAGGGAGAAGACACAAATCAATAGAATTAGAAATGAAAAAGGAGAAGTAACAACTGACACTGCAGAAATACAAAAGATCATGAGAGATTACTACAAGCAGCTCTATGCCAATAAAATGGACAACCTGGAAGAAATGGACACAGTCTTATAAATGCACAACCTGCCAAGACTGAACCAGGAAGAAACACAAAATATGAATAGACCAAGCACTGAAATTGAAACTATGACTAAACATCTTCCAACAAAAAAAAGCCCAGGACCAGATGGCTTCACAGGCGAATTCTATCAAACATTTAGAGAAGAGCTAACACCTATCCTTCTCAAACTCTCCCAAAATATAGCAGAGGGAGGAACACTACAAAACTCATTCTACAAGGCCCCCATCACCCTGATACCAAAGCCAGACAAGGATGTCACAAAGAAAGAAAACTACAGGCCAATATCACTGATGAACATAGATGCAAAAATCCTCCACAAAATACTAGCAAACAGAATCCAACAGCACATTAAAAGGATCATACACCATGATCAAGTGGGGGTTTTTCCAGGAATGCAAGGAATCATCAATGTATGCAAATCATTCAACGTGATATACCATATTAATAAATTGAAGGAGAAAAACCATATGATCATCTCAATAGATGCAGAGAAAGCTTTCGACAAAATTCAACACCCATTTATGATAAAAACCCTGCAGAAAGTAGGCATAAAGGAAAATTTCCTCAACATAATAAAAGCCATATATGACAAACTCATAGCCAACATCATCCTCAATGGTGAAAAACTGAAACCATATCCAGTAAGATTAGGAACAAGACAAGGTTGCCCACTCTCACCACTCTTATTAAACATAGTTTTGGAAGTTTTAGCCACAGCAATCAAAGAAGAAAAGAAATGAAAGTAATCCAGACAGGAAAAGAAGTAGGAAAGCTGTCATTGCTTGCACACGACATGATACTCTACATAGAGAATCCTAAAAATGCTACCAGAAAACTACTAGAGCTAAGCAATGAATTTGGTAAAGTAGCAGGATACAAGATTAATGCACAGAAGTCTCTGGCATTCCTATACAGTAATGATGAAAAATCTGTTAATGAAATTAAGAAAACACTCCCATTTACCATTGCAACAAAAAGAATAAAATATCTAGGAATAAACCTACCTAAGGAGACAATGGACCTGTATGCAGAAAATTATAAGACCCTGATGAAAGAAATTAAAGATTATAAATATAGATGGAGAGTTATACCATGTTCTTGCATTGGAAGAATCAACATTGTGAAAATGACTCTACTACCCAAAGCAATCTGCAGATTCAATGCAATCCGTATCAAACTACTACTGGCCTTTTTCATGGAACTAGAACTAAAAATGTCAAAATTTGTATGGAAACACAAAAGACCCTGAAGAGTCAAAGCAATCTTGAGAATGAAATACGGAGCTGGAGGAATCAAGCTATCTGACTTCAGACTATATTACAAAGCTACAGTAATAAAAACAGTATGGTACTGGCACAAAAACAGAAATATAGATAAATGTAACATGATAGAAAGCCCAGAGATAAACCCACACACATATAGTCACCTTATCTTTGATAAAGGAGGCAAGAATATACAGTGGAGAAAAGACAGCCCCTCAATAAGTGGTGCTGGGGAAACTGGACAGGTTCATGTAAAAGAATGAATTTAGAACACTCCCTAATACCATACACAAAAATAAACTCAAAATGGATTAAATACCTAAATATAAGGCCAGACACCATCAAACTCTTAGAGGAAAACATAGGCAGAACACTCTATGACATAAAACACAGTAATATCCTTCTTGACCCACCTCCTAGAGAAATGAAAATAAAAAAAAATATAATCAAATGGGACCTAATGAAACTTAAAAGCTTTTGCACAGCAAAGATAACCATTAACAAGGCCAAAAGACAACCCTCAGAATGGGAGAAAATATTTGCAAATGAAGCAACTGACAAAGGATTAATCTCTAAAACATACACACAACTCATCCAGCTCAGTATCAAAAAACACAATCCAAAAATGGGCAGAAGACCTAAATAAACATTTCTCCAAAGAATATATACAGATTGCCAACAAACACATGAAATAATCCTCAACATCATTAATCATTAGAGAAATGCAAATCAAAACTACAATGAGATATCATCTCACACCAGTCAGAATGGCCATCATCAAAAAATCTACAAACAATAAATGCTGGAGAGGGTGTGGTGAAAAGGGAACCCTCTTGCACTGTTGGTGGGAATGTAATTTGATACAGCCACTATGGAGAACAGTATGGAGGTTCCTTAAAAAAACTACAAATAGAACTACCATACGACCCAGCAATCCCACTACAGGGCATATACCTTGAGAAAACCATAATTCAAAAAGAGTCATGTACCAAAATGTTCATTGCAGCTCTATTTACAATAGCCAGGATATGGAAGTAACTTAAGTGTCCATCAACAGATGAATGGATAAAGAAGATATGGCACATATATACAATGGAATATTATGCAGCCATAAGACAGAAGAAAAGTGAGTTATTTGTAGTGATGTGGATGGACCTATAGACTGTCATACAGAGTGAAGTAAGACAGAAAGAGAAAAACAAATACCATATGCTGACACATATTTATGGAATCTGAGAAAAAAAATGTAATGAAGAACCTAGGGGCAAGACAGGAATAAAGATGAAGAGCTACTAGATAATGGACTTGAGGATACAGGGAGGGGGACAGGTAAGCTGGGACAAAGTGAGAGAGTGGCATTGACATATATATATATATATATATACACTACCAAACGTAGAATAGATAGCTAATGGGAAGCAGCCACTTAGCACAGGGAGATCAGCTCAGTGCTTTGTGACCACCTAGAGGGTTGGGATAGGGAGGGTGGGAGGGAGGGAGATGCAAGAGGGAAGAGATATGGGGACATATGTATATCTATAACTGATTCACTTTTTTATAAAGCAGAAACTAACAGACCATTGTAAAGCAATTATACTCTAAGAAAGATGTTAAAAATAAAAACTAACTAAATAAAATAAAATAAAAATGGGCAAAAGTCTTGAGTAGACATTTCTCCAAAGATGATATACATATGGCCTTATTAGTATATGAAAAGATGTTCAATGCCACTAATCATTAGGGCAATGCAAATCAAAACCACAGTATGATACCACTTCACACCCATTAGGATGGCTATTATCAAACAGAAAACAGAAAAAAAAGGAAGTAACAAATGGTGGCACTGTGGATAAATTGCAATCTCTGTGAATTGCTGATGGGAATCGAAAATGGTAAGTTATGGAAAATCATATGGCAATTTCCCCCAAAGAATTAAATATAGAATTGCTATATTATTCAACAATTCTACTCTTAGATATATGCTCAAAAAAATTGAAAGGAGGAACTCAAAAGATACTTGTACATCAGTGTTTTAAGCAGCACTATTCACAATAGCCAAAATGTGGATTCAATCCAAGTCTCCATCAACAGAGATATTGATAAACCGAATGTGATATATACATACAATGGAATATTATTCAGCATTAAAAAGGAATGAAATCATGGAATGGTGCCAGCAGGATCGTGATGTAAGAGTTTCAGTACTCATCTTCTGGCAGAAACATAAATTTGAACAACTAACCACACACGGAAATACTTTCACAAGAACTAAGATTCCAGATGAGAAATTACAGCACCTGGGTGGAGCACAGAAATAAGAAAACACACATTAAACAGTGTAGGAATGACAGTTTCACATTACCGCCATGAACCTCACCTGACATACAAACAACTGAAGTGTCCATTGACAGATGAATGGATAAAGATTTGACATATATAAATACACACACACACACACACACACACATATATTTATATATAATAGAATATTATTCAGCCATGAGAAAGAAGGAAATATTGTCATTTGCATTTGTGATAACATGATGAACCTGGAGTATATTATGTGAAGGATATTATGCTAAGCAAAATAAGACAGACAGTCAAGTACTGTATAATCTCATTTATATGTAGAATCTATTAAAAATAATTTTAACCTTTAACTCATAGAAGCAAAATTTAGAATGGTGGTTACAAGGGACTGGGAGTGTGGGAGAAATGGAGACCTTTGGCCAAAGGGTACAAAGTTGTAGTTATGTAGGATCAATAAATATAGCAAACTAATGTACAGGAATGATGACTATAGTTAATAATACTATAATGAATGCTGGAAATGCACTAAGAGAGTACATTCCAGGCTATCTCACCATAAAAATGTAACTATGGTAACTATGTGAGTAGATGATGTGTTTATTAGCTTGAGTGTAGTGATCATTTCAATATAGATTATCAAATAATCGTGTTGTATACGTTAAATACATACACATTTATTCTAAATAAATATTTTTAAAAAGGAAGTGAAATCCTGATACATTACAACATGAATAAACTTGGAAGAAAATAAGCTAAGTGAAATCAGTCAAACCCTAAAGGACAAATATAGGTATTTTCAACACTTGCTCTCTTCTGAATTGTGTTTCCTCTCCTATCATTCAGTTGTGACTCTTCTGAAAAGAGGTGTTTAGACAAGAAGGCCTGGTTGCTAAGCAGTGAGGATGAACAACTTCAACTCTTAAAGTTATAAGGTACATCTTTCATTATTTAAATTATAATAATAATGCAACACAACCAAAATCATAATTTGACAGGATGAACCTGTGTTTCAAAGTTGAATTTAAATTTGAATCAGCAGAAATATTTTTTTCAATGACATCTCATTATGAAGTACAAAAATTTTATGGATACAAATTGTGCTAGTTTCAGGAATTATTTAATGGAGTTTTGTGAATATACTCGCCATCTCCCTCTTGTATGTACGTTGGTACACGTATGTTTAAAAATTCTGTCTTCACCTTTCTGTCACTTCAGGAATAAGTTTTCTGGAATTGTAAGATTGTCATAACAATGTTTTCCCTTTTTATAACATGTTCATTTTCATTATCTAATTTTATTTCAATCTTACAACCACCTAAGGAAGATAGGACAATTTTTCTGACCTCTTTTTGTTACCTGAGAGATCTGAACCTTAGAGGGGTTAAATTACTTAGAATCGTAGATTGTTAGGGACTGTAAGATCTCCTAGTGCAGCCTTTTTCTATTATACATGAGGAAGCTGGAGAAGTCATTTCCTTGATGACATAGCTATTTATTGCAGATCTGGGACTAGAATATAGGTCTCCTAAAGTCTAGTCTAACATGCTTGACACAACACAGATGCTATCTCTAAATAGTAGTTGTGAATTAAGAAGTGTGAACATTTTATTAATTTTCTAAAAATTTCTGTATTTGAGAGGTTAAATAGCTGAGAAAATATACAAACTCAGTTTTAAACTACTTAATTTATTACATAAAAATATTCATTCAACAAACATGTATCAGAATGATACTAAATGCCAGGAATAAAAGATGAATAAGACACTGCTACATTCTAAATACAAACTCCACATTTGAAATTTAGAGGGGAGATAGACACATAAATAACTGTAGAGTTATGATTAATTTTATATTGCTGTATAAGAAATTAGCACAAATTTAGCAACTTAAAACAATGCACGTTTAGTATCTCATAGTTTCCATGGGTCAGGAGTCTGGGCAGAGGTTAGCTGGATGCTCTGCTCAGGGTCTCACAATGCTGCAATCAATTTGTCTGCTGGGTCTGGGGTCTCCTCTGAGGCTTGGCATCCTCTTCTAAGCTCATGTAATTGTTAAGCAGAATTAATTTCTTGCAGCTGTAGAACTCATTGTGGCTTGTATATTCAAAGTCAGCAGGAAAGAGTCTCTGACCTCAGATCCTATTTTAAAGGACACCTGATTATATCAGGTACACCCAGGATGTCTCTCTTTTAATTAACCCGAGATCAACTGATTAGGGACTTTAATTATATTTGAAAAGAAATCCCTTAACTTTTGCCTTATAATATAATCTCATCATGGGAGGGACATAAATCCTATTTACAGGACCTGTCCACACTCAAAAAGAGGGGATTATACTTGGCATGTACAACAGAGAGTGCAGAAATCTGAGGCCAACTAAATCTCTGTCTACCACAATTGCAAATCAAGTCATGGTTAAAAAGTGACATTAAAATGAATAAAATTTATCTAACACAGTTTTACTTTTGAGTCTTAAATGTATCAGTAAAATTTAGAATTTATTTATGTTTAAGTTTCATGAAGTTTTAATTCCAAAGGAATGCAAAAATACACCCTTGTAAAAATTCAGGCATTAACGGTAAAGCTAAAGTTCCCCAGACCATCACCCACAATTCTAGTTACTTCCCCAGAAGAAACCACAGTTAATAATTTGGTGCAGATCTTTCAGACCTTTACCCATGAATTTTTACATGCATTTATACTTGTAAAAATGTATGTTATACTTTTATGCATTATAAATATGAGCAAGGTGATACTGAGCATGTTGTTTTGCATTTTGTCTTTTACTTAGCAAAATATCTTAATTTTTTATGACACCACAGATAATTTTACCTAATTATTTTTAAACTGTTACTCAATTTTTCATAACATGGATACACCATAGTTGATTTTGCCATTTCCCATTGTGGACACTTAGTTTGTAATTTTTCCCAATTTCAAATAATGCTACAGCCAGCATCCTTTTACAGATTTGCTTTTGCATATGTTTAAGTGTTTCCCTAAGGTAGATATCATAAAATGAAATTGTTGGGTCATAGGAATGCACTTTTACACTCCTTACACGGCATAAAGTTAATCAGTATTCACATCCACTCTTTTTTGTGTTCTTGGACTATAGCCTCTTTTTTTTTTCCTTTTATATCTCAGATGAATATAGTTCAACTGATATGATTAATCGTCCTTGTAGATTCAAACACTGTTTCTCATTTTGTGCATACCTGTGCATATCCCTTTTATTTTTCACCTCCTGTCCTATTCACCTTTCCCACCTCCCTTTTGAGCACACACACCCATGTGTATTCTCCGTCGTATATTTATTTACATATTATGAAAAATATATAACATTTTATTTTACTGTTTAAAATTCTATTAACAGTATTTGCTGCACTATTTTTGCAATCAAAAATTTTTGTTTTATTGAGGTATAATTTACATAAACTGAAATTCACCCTTTTTAGGTATACAGTTCTACAAAATACAAAAATTCATAAAGTTGTGCAATGACTATCATAATCAAGATGTAAGTTTGTTATGTCACATCCAACAGTTTCCTCATAGAACTTTGTATTCATCTCACCTTTTCACTCCCATCCCTTAGCAACTACTGATCTGTTCTCCAATACTACAGTATTCCCTTTTCCAGAATGTCATATAAATGGAAGCACACAGAGGTAGACTCTTGAGTCTGACTTCTTCTTTTTTAATTAATGAAATATTTATTGAGTTTTACTATATATCATTTAGAGCAAGATAAAAAATGAATAAGGTTGATGCCATATTCTCAAGAGAGTTAATGGGAGAGCGGTGAGGGGAATAAACACTGAAATATAGGTAGCAAAGGCTTTATTTTTGTTGTTGTTGTTTCAATGAAGTATAGCTGATTTACAATATTATATTACCTTCATGTGTACAACATAGTTTTTTAAAATTTTTATAAATTTTACTCCATTTAAAGTTATAAATATTGGCAATATTCCCTGTGCTATAAACTATATATTATACTTATAGCTTATCTATTTTATATGTAACAGTTTGTGTGTCTTAATCTCCTTCCCCTATCTTGCCCCACACCTTCACTGTCTCCACTGGTGACCACTAGTTTGATAAAGCTGTTGTAAACATCCACATACAGGTTTTGGCAGGGCCTTAAGTCTTCATTTCTCTCAGGTAAATATCTAGGAGTAGGATTGCTGGGTTTTATGGTAAGGGTATGTTGAACTTAACAAAAAAATACCCACTGTTTTCCAAAGTGGCTGAACTATAACATGCTTATTTGCCATCTGTGTATCTTCTTGGTGAGGTGTCTGTTCAGATATTTTGACCTTTTCATATTTCCAATAGCAATATATTAGAGTTCCAGTTATAGTGCATCCTTGCCAAACTCTGATTATGTCAGTGCTTTTAATGTTAGCCATTCGGGTAGGGATGTAGTAGGATCTCATTGTGTGTTTAATTTGCATTTCCTTAAATACGAATGATGTTGAATATCTTTTCATGTGCTTAATTTCCATTTGTATATCTTTGGTAAGTTGTTCAACCCTTCCAAAGATTTTTCAATGCTGTTCTGTTTTCTTATTACTGCATCTTGAGGGTTCTTTTTTTTTTTTGTAATTCCCTTTGGTTCTTTATTAAGCTTTCTATAACTGTTTGTCATACAAGATTTGAAGCATTTGGCCATATACACCTCCTGACACAAACTAGTATTTTGAAATTGATATGCATATATAGAGTGGACAACATCCCCAATTATATTTAAGGTATAGGGGTCTCCCAAGATAGAGCTGAAAATATCATAGTTTTAATCTTTCATTCTGTTAATGTAGTGTATTACATTTATTGATTTGTGTATGTTGAACCATCTTTGCACCCCAGGGATAAATCCCACTTGATCACGGTATATGAGTCTTTTAATGTGCTGTTGAATTTGGTTTGCTAGTACCTTGTTGAGAATTTTTGCATCTATATTCATCAGGGATATTGGCCTGTAGTTTTCTTTTCTTGTAGTATACTTATCTGGCTTTGGGATCAGGATAATGCTCACCTCATAAGATGAGTTTGGGAATGTTCCCTACTCTTCAATTTTTTGGAAGCGTTTGAGAAAGATTGGCATTAATTCTTTAAGTGTTTGGTAGAATTCACTGGTGAAAACATCTGATCCTGGGCTTTTCTTTGTTAGGAGGTTTTGATTAATGATTCAAAATCTTTACCCATTATTGCTTTGTTCAGATTTTCTATTTCTTCCAGACTCAGTCTTCATAGATTATATGTTTCTAGGAATTTATCCATTTCTTTGGGGTCATCCAATTTGTTAGCAGATAATTACTTATATAGTCTTTGGATTTCTGTAGTCTTCACTTTCATTTATAACTAACTTTATTTATTTGAGTCCTAGCTCTTTTATCTTGGTTAGTCCAGCTAAAATTTTGTCAGAGGGTTCTTTATATATCCTAGGTACAAGTCATTTGTGAGCTATGTGTTGCGAAAATATTTTCCCCCAGTTTGTGGATTTTTACTTCATTTTCACAGCAATGTATTGCAAAAAAACAGGATTTTTTTTTTTTTTAGTTTTACCCCACTTTATTTTTTGTATATCTTTAATGGAGTATAATTGCTTCACAATGTTGTTTTAGTTTCTTCTGTACAACAAAGTGAATCAGCTATATGTATACATATATCACCATATCCCCTTCCTCTTGAGCCTTCCTTCCACCCTCCCTATCCCACCCCTCAAGGTGGTCACAAAGCACCAAGCTGATCTCCCTGTGCTATGCAGCAGCTTCCCACAAGCCATTGATTTTACATTTGGTAATGTATATATGTCAATGCTACTCTCGCACTTCATCCCAGCTTCCCCTTCCCCATCTGTGCCCTCAAATCCTTTCTCTACATCTGCATCTTTATTCCTGCCCTGTCACTAGGTTCATCAGTACCGTTATTTTTAGATTCCATATATGTGCGTTAGCATACGGTATTTGTTTTTCTCTTTCTAACTTACTGCACTCTGTAGGACAGGCTCTAGGTCCATCCAGCTCATTAGGAATAACTCAATTTTGTGCCTTTTTATGGCTGAGTAATATTCCTTTGTATATATGTGCTACATCTTCTTTATCCATTCATCTGTCAATGGACATTTAGGTTGCTTCCATGTCCTAGTTATTGTAAATAGAGCTGCAATGAACATAGTGGTGCATGTATATTTTTGAATTATGGTTTTCTCAGGGCATATGCCCAGGAGTGGGATTGCTGGGTCATATGGTAGTTCTATTTTTAGTGTTTTAAGGAACCTTCATAATGTTCTACATAGTGGCTGTATCAATTTACATTCCCACCAACAGTGCAGGAGGGTTCCCCTTTCTCCACACCCTCTCCAGCATTTACTGCTTGTAGATTTTTTGATGATGGCCATTCTGACCAGTGTGAGGTGATACCTCATTGGGCTTTTGATTTGTATTTCTCTAATGATTAATGATATTGAGCATCTTTTCATGTGTTTGTTGGCAATCTGTATATCTTCTTTGGAGAAATGTCTATTTAGGTCTTCCATCCATTTGTGGATTGGGTTTTTTGTTTATTTGATATTGAGCTGTATGAGCTCCTTGTATATTTTGGAGATTAATCCTTTGTCAATTGCTTCATTTGCAAATATTTTCTCCCATTCTGAGGGTTGTCTTTTCATCTTGTTTACGGTTTCCTTTGCACTGCAAAAGCTTTTAAGTTACATTAGGCTCCATTTATTTATTTTTTATTTTATTTCCATTGCTCTAGGGAGGTGGGTGAAAAAGGTTCTTGTTGTGATTTATGCTAAAGAGCGCTCTGCCTATGTTTTCCTCTAAGAGTTTTATAGTGTCTGGCCTTACATTTAGGTCTTTACTGCATTTTGAGTGTATTTTTGTGTATGGTGTTAGGAAGTGTTCTAATTTCATTCATTTACATGTAGCTGTACAGTTTTCCCCGCACCACTTATTGTCTTTTCTCCATTGTATATTCTTGTTTCCTTTATCAAAAATAAGGTGACCATACGTACATGGGTTTATCTCTGGGCTTTCTATCCTGTTCCATTGATCTCTAATTCTGTTTTTGTGCCAGTACTATACTGTCTTGATTACTGTAGCTTTGTATAATAATATGAAGTCAGGGAGCCTGATTCCTCCAGCTCCGTTTTTCTTTCTCAGATTGCTTTGGCTATTTGGGGTCTTTTGTGTTTAACAGGAGTGTTTTTTAATTGACTATTTAACAAGCAGTTTTTGGATTTCAGAAAAATTGTGTAAAATAAGTACAGAGTTCTCATATGATTACTCTCCTTGCCCCTGTAGAGAATTATTCCTATTTTTAACACCTTGCATTATGTGGTACATTATGTGGTACATTAATGTGATAATTAACAGATACTGATACATAATTACCAACTCTAAAGTCCTTATTTTACATGAGTATTCTCTCTTTGTGTTATGCAATTCTATGTGTTCTGAGAAATGTCATGTATCTACCAATATAGTATCATGCAGAAGAGTTTGACTGTCCAAAAAATTTCTGTGCCCAGCTATTCATCACCCTTCTTCTCCTGAATCCCTGGCAGTCTCTGATCTTTTTCCCATCTACAGTTTGTTTCTTCCATCTCTTTTTGTTCCTTACTCCTTTATATCAGTGACTAATACTCCATTTTATGGATGTACCACAGTTTTTTAATACATTCACCTGTTGAAATACATCTTAGTTGCTTCCAAATTTTGGCAATTATAAAAATGTTAATACTTGTATACAAATTTTTGTGTAGACATAAGTTTTCAACTCATTTGAGTGAATACCTAGGAGTGGAATTGCTGGATCATATGTATGGTATTGTTAGAAACTGCCAGACAGTCCTCTAAAATTGGATATACCATCTTGCATTCCCAGCTGCAATGAATGAGATTTCCTTTGGTCCACATACTTGCTAGCATTTGTTTTTGGTGGTGTTTGGGGGTTTAGATATTCTAATATGTGTATAGTAGAGTCTTATTATTGTTTCAATTTGCAGTTTCCTACTGATACATAATGGTGACCATCTTCATATGCTTATTTGCCATCTGTGATTGTATCTTCTTGGTGCAGTGTCTGTTGAGATCTTTTGACCATTTTGTAATTAGGTTGTTTTTTAATTGATTACTTTTGAGTTTTTTTTTTTATATTTTGAATATATGTGTCCTTTATCAGATATGTGGGTTACAAAATTTTCTTACAATGTGTGGCCTCTCTTTCCTTTCTTTCAACGGTATCTATCACAGAGCAGAATTTTGTAATTTTATTGAAATCTAACTTATTAATTTTCTCTTTCATAGATCACACTTTTGTTGCTATGTCTAAGAAGTCATTGCAAAGTTCATGGTCACCTAGATTTTCTCCTATGTTACCTTCTAGAAGTTGTGTACTTTTGTTTTTTACACTTACATCTATGATGCAGTTTGAGTTGATTTTTGTGAAAGGTATAACGTCTTTGTCTCAATTCGTTTCTTTGCTTGTAGATGTCTAGTTGTTCCAGTACAACTTGTTAAACAGACTTTTCCATTGACATTTCCTTCCTTCATTGAATTATCTTTTCTCTTTTGTCAATGACCAGTGAACTACATTTGTGTGGGTCAACTTTTAGGCCTTCTACTGTGTTCCCTTGATCTATTTGTCTGTTCTTTGCTGATACTACATTGCCCTGATCACTGTAGTTTTATAGTAAGTGTTGATGTTAAGTAGTATCAGTTCTCCACCTTTTATTCTTTTTTAGACTGAGTTTTCCCATCAGTGGATCCATCAATGAATGAACTAATAACAAAATTTAGTCTATTCATACAGTGGAATACTAGTCAGCCATTGAAAAAGGAATAAAGTACTGATACATGCTGCACTAGGTATAAAATGTTATGTTAAATGAAAGAAGCCAGACACAAAAGGTTTGGTATGATACCATTTTTTATAATAATTCTAGAATAGGCCAATACATAGAGACAGAAAGTGATTACTAAGGGCTGGCAGGACACGGCAATCAGGAGTGACTGCTTAATGGATATGGGATTGCATTTTTAGTAGGTAAACTGTTGTCACATTAGATGGTGGTATAGTCGCACAACATTATATATGTATTAAAAGCAACTAAAATATATATATGTGTATATAACTAAATCACTTTGCTGTACATCTGAAATTAACACAACATTGTAAATCAACTATACTTCAATAAAAATTTGTTTTTTAAAAAAGCAACTGGAGGATTGGAAACAACAATGGCAGAGTAGAAGGACCTTGAGCTCACCTCCTCTCACAAGAAAACCAAAATAACAACTAACTGGTGAACAACCATTGATAAAAAAGACTGGAACCTACTAAAAAAGATATTCTACATCCAAAAACATAAAGAAGAAATCCAATGGGATGGTAGGACGGGAGCACTTGCAATAGAGCCAAATCACATACCCCCCAAGGGTGGGATCCAAAAACTGCAGAATAATTATATCACAGAAATTCTCCCATAGGAGTGAGAGATCTGAGCACTATTTCAGCCTCCCCAGCCTGGGGGTCTGGCATCGGGAGGAGAAGAGCCCAGAGTGTTTGGTTTTGAAGGCCAGCAGGGCTCGATTGCAGGAGCTCCACAGGACTGGGGGAAGCAGAGATTCCACTCTTGGAGGGTGCACACAAGTTCTCCTGTGCACTGGAACCTAGGGCAGAAGCAGTGACTTCATAGGAGTCTGGGCCAGACCTACCTGCTGGTCATAGATGGTCTCCTGAGGAGGCAGGGGGTGGCTATTACTCTCTCTCTGTGGTCACAAAAGCTGGTGGTGGAAATATCAGGGAGTGTTCATTGACTTGACCTCTTGCTGGAGGCAGACATCTTGCTTGGGTAATTAGCACCAAGACCTGGCCCAAGCCAACAGTTGTAGGCTCTAGTGCTAGGATGCCTCAGGCCAAACAAACAACCAACAAGGTGGGAACACAAGCCCACTCATCAACAGACAAGCTTCCTTAGGAGTTCGTGAGCCTGAAGCCACCTCCACATATGCCCCTTTACATGACCCTACCCACCAGAGGGCCAAGACACAGCTCCACCCACAAGTGGGAAGGCACTGGTCCCTCCCAGCAGGAAGCCTGCACAAGTCTCTAGACCTGCCTCACCAACCAGGGGGTAGAAACCAGAAGCAAGAAAATTATAACCCTGCAGCCTGCAAAGCCAGGTCCACAAATGCAGGTCAGAGCTTACATTGGGAGCAGCTGCTCCCTTGCCCTTACATGATGAGAGGGAAGTGTACGGGTGGGACACATAGAACATCCCTTACAGAGGGTCATATCTCCAAGTTTGAGAAGCATAAATAATCTTCCACATACATAAAAATACAAATAGAAATTTAGACAAAATGAGACAGAATAAGAATATATTCCAGAAAAATGAAGGAGATAAAACCCCAGAAGAACAACTAAGTTGACATGGAGATAGGCAATCTACCCAAGAAATGATCAGAATAATGATCATAAAGATGATCCAAGAGCTTGAGAGAATGGATGCACAGAACAAGAAGTTGCTAGAAGTTTTTAAGAGTTAGAAAATAAAAAGAACAACCAAATAGAGTTCAAGAATGCAATAACTGAAATGAAAAATACACTAGAAGGAAGCAATAGCAGAATAAATGAAGCTGAAGAACAAATCAGTGAGCAGGAAGACAGAGTGGTGGAAATCACTGCCATGGAACAGAATAAAGAAAAAGAATGAAAAGAAATGAGGACTGTTTAAAATACTTCTGGGACAACATTAAATGCACCAACATTCACATTACGGAGGTCCCAGAAGAAGAAGAAAGAAAGAAAGGGCCTGAGAAAATATTTCAAGAGATAATAGCTGAAAACTATCCTAACATAAGAAAGGAAGCAGTCACCCAAGTCCAGGAAGTACAGAGAGTCCCATACAGGATTAACCCAAGGAGGAACACACCAAGACACATTGTAATCAACTTGATAAAAATTAAAGATATAAAGAAAATATTAAAAGCAACAAGGGAAAAGCAACAAATAACATTCAAGAGAATCTCCATAAGGTTATCAGCTGATCTTTCATCAGAAATTCTGAAGTCCAGAAGGGAATGGCATGATATACGTTAAGTGATGAAAGGGAAAAACATACAACAAAGAATACACTACCCAGCAAGGCTCTTGTTCAGATTGACAGAGAAATCACAAGCTTTACCAACAAGCAAAAGCTAAAAGAATTCAGCTTTACAACAAATGCTAAAGGAACTTCTCTAGGCAGAAAAGAAATGGCCACAACTAGAAACAAACAAACAAAAAAAAGAAAATGGGAAAGATCACCAGTAAAAGTAAACATACAGTAAAGGTAGGAAATCATCCACACACAAATATGATATCTTAACCAGTAATCATGAGAAGAGGGGTGTACAAATGCAAAATATTGGAGATCCATTTGAAATTAAGAGCTCAGCAACTTTAAAAAATTGTGCATAGACTTGCTATATCAAAACTTCATGTAAACCACAAACCAGAAATCTATTATATAATAGATATATATATACACACACACATACCAAAAACAAACCAAACACAACACTAAAGAAAGTCATCAAATCATAAAAAAAGAGAACAAAACAGTAAAGGAAGAAAAAGATCTACAAACAAACCAAAAAATATTAACAGGGCTTCCCTGGTGGCGCAGTGGTTGAGAGTCCACCTGCTGATGCAGGGGACATGGGTTCATGCCCCAGTCCAGGAAGATCCCACATGCCGCAGAGTGGCTGGGCCTGTGAGCCATGGCTGCTGAGCGCCCGGAGCCTGTACTCCACAATGGGAGAGGCCACAACAGTGAGAGGCCCATGTACCACAAAAAAAAAAGAAAAAAATTAACAAAAGAAAGATGGAGTAGCAATACTCATACCAGACAAAATCAAACTTTTTCCAAAATAGATCACATGCAGGACCACAAAGATAGCCTCAGTAAATTTAAGAAATCATATCAAGCATCTTTTCTTTTTAGAACTTTTTTTTTTGGCTGTCTTGGGTCTTTGTTGCTGTGTGTGGGCTTTCTCTAGTTGCAGCGAGTGGGGGCTTCTCTTTGTTCTGGTGCACGGGCTTCTCATTGTGCTGGCTTCTCTTATTGTGGAGCACAGGCTCTAGGTGTGTGTGCTTCAGTAGTTGTGGCACATGGGCTTCAGGAGTTGTGGCTCGTGGGATGTAGAGCACAAGTTCAGTAGTTGTGGCACAAGGGCTTAGTTGTTCTGTGGTATGGGGGATCTTCCCAGACCAGGGGTTGAACCCATGTCCCCTGCATTGGCAGGCAGATTCTTAGCCACTGCACTACCAGGGAAGCCCCTCAAGCATATTTTCTTAACACAATGCTATGAGATTACAAATCAACTACAAGAAAAAAAAAGAAACAAAAACATGTGGAGGCTAAACAATATGCCACTAAACAACTGACAGATCACTGAAGGAATCAAAAAGGAAATCAACATACTTAGAGACAAAGGAAAACAAAAGCATGGCAATCCAAAACCTATGGGACACAGCAAAAGCAGGTCAAAGAGGGAAGTTTATAGCAATACAATCCTACCTCAGGAGAAAAGAAAAATCTCAAGTAAACCATTTAATATTACACTGAAAGCAACTAGAGAAAGAAGAACAAACAAAACCCAAATTTAGTAGAAAGAAATCATAAAAATCAGAGCAGAGGTAAATGAAATAGAGATTAAGAAAACAGAAGAGAAGATGATGAAACTAAAAGTTGGTTATTTGAAAAGATAAAGAAAATTGATAAAACGTTAGCCAGACTCAACAAGAAAAAAAAAAAAAAAGGAGAGGGCTTTGCAAATCAATAAAATTAGAAGTAAAAAAGAAGTTACAACTGACACCACAGAAATACAAAGGACCATAAGAAACTACTACAATCAACTATATGCCAATAAAATGAACAACCTAGAAGAAATGGCCAAAATCTTAGAAAAGTACAATCTCCCAAGACTGATCCAGGAAGAAATAAAAAAATATGAACACACAAATTACAAGTACTGATCGAACCTGTGATGAAAAAAACTCCCAACAAACAAAAGTCCAATGCCAGATGGATTCACAGGGAAAATCTACCATACATTTAGAGAGGAGCCAACCTTATCCTTCTGAAACTATTCCAAAAAACTGCAGAGAAAGGAACACTTCCAAACTCATTCTATCAGGAGGCAATCACCCTGATACCAAAACCAGACACAACAAAAAAGAAAATTACAAGCAAATATGACTGGTAAATGTAGAAGCAAAAATCCTCAACAAAATATTAGCAAACTGACTCCAACAATTCATTAAAAGGATGACACACCATGATTAAGTGGGACTTATCCAAGGGATGCAAAGATATTTCAATATCTACAAATCAATCAATGTGATAATCCACATTAACAAACTGAAGAATAAAAATGATATGATCATCTCAATAGACATACAAAAAAGCTTCTCATAAAATTCAACATCCATTTATGGTCAAAAACTCTCCAGAATGTGTGCATAGAGGGAATCTACATCAATATAATGAAGGCCATATATGAAAAACATACAGTAAACATCATTCTCAATGGTGACAAACTGAAAGCATTTCCTGAAAGATGAGGCACAAGATAAGGATGTCCACTCTTGCCACCTTTATTCAACATAGTTTTGAAATTCCTGGCCACAGTAATCAGAGAAGAAATAAAAAAGGAGATCCAAATTGGAAAAGAAGAAGTAAAACTGTCACTGTTTGCAGGTAACATGATACAATACATAGAAAATCCTAAAAGTGCTACTGGAAAACTACTAGAGATACTCAATGAATCAGGTAAATTTGAATGATATATAATTAATACACAGAAATATCTCACATATCTATACATTAAAAAAAAAACAGAAAGAGAACTTAAAAAACAATCCCATTTACCATCACATCAAAAAGAATAAAATGCTTAGGAATAAACCTACCTAAGGAGGCAAAAACTTGTACTCTGAACACTATAAGACACTGATTAATGAAATTAAAGATGACACAAACAGAGAGAAAGAAATACTGTGCTATTGGATTGAAAGAATTACTATTGTCAAAATGACCATACTACTGAAGGCAATCTATAGGTCAGTGCAATTCCTAACAAATTACCAATGGCATTTTCCACAGAACTAGAACAAAAATTTTTAAAAATGTGTATGGAAACCCAAAAGAACCTGAATAGACAAGGCAATGTTGAGAAAGACAAACGGAGATAGGGGAATCAGGCTCCTTGATTTCAGACTACATTACAAAGCTACCGTCATCAAAACAGTATGGTACTGGCAGAAAAATAGGAATATAGATCAATGGAACATGATACAAAGCCCAGAAGTAAACCCACACACCTATGGTTAATTAATTTAGGGCAAAGGTGGTAAGAATATACAATGGAAAAAAGACAGACTTTTTCAGTAAGTGGTGCTGATAAAACTGGACAGCTACATGTAAATGAATGAAATTAGAGCACTCCATAACACCATACACAAAAATCAACTCGAAATGGATTAAAGGCCTAAATGTAAAACTAGACACTATAAAACTCTTAGAGAAAAACATAGGCAGGACACACTTTGACGTAAATCAGACCAATATCTTTTTGGATCCATCTTCTAAAGTAATGGCAATAAAGACAACTAAATAAATGCAACCTAATTAAGCTCAAAACCTTTTTCAGAGTAAGGAAACCTTAATAAAAATGAAAAGACAGTAAGAACCTAGCAAGGAGGCAGCTGTCTGCAAGCTAGAAAGGGGGCTCTCGCTAGAGACCAATCAGCCAGCATCTTGATCTTGGACTTCCCAGCCTTCAGAACTTCTCAACTGGACCAGAAAGCTGCTTTCTCTGTTTTCTGCCAGCTCATCAGCCACAGAATCCAATCCATTGCCAGCACAGTCTGTTACAACTCCAACCAGGGTCCAGAGATGGGATTTTGACTGTGCAGGCATAAAGGATAATAGTTTAAAAGAAAACAAATACACCAGAAGGCAGAAAGCAGAAGCAAGAAGAACTACAATCCTGCAGCCTGTGGAACAAAAACCACATTCACAGAAAGATAGACAAGATGAAAAGGCAGAGGGCTATGTACCAGATGAAGGAACAAGATAAAACCCCAGAAAAACAACTAAATGAAGTGGAGATAGGCAACATTCCAGAAAAAGAATTCAGAATAATGATAATGAAGATGATCCAGGACCTTGGAAAAAGAATGTAGGCAAAGATTGAGAAGATGCAAGACATGTTTAACAAAGACCTAGAAGAATTAAAGAACAAAGAAACAGAGATGAAAAATACAATAACTGAAATTAAAACTACACAAGAAGGAATCAATAGCAGAATAACTGAGGCAGAAGAACGGATAAGTGACCTGGAAGACAGAATGGTGGCATTCACTGCTGTGGAACAGAATAAAGAAAAAAGAATAAAAATAAATGAAGACAGCTTAAGGGACCTCTGGGACATTAAACACAACAACATTCGCATTGTAGGGGTCCCAGAAGGAGAAGAGAGAGAGAAAGAATGCAAGAAAATAGTTAAAGAGATTATAGTCGAAAACTTCCCTAACATGGGAAAGGAAATAGCCACCCCAGTGCAGGAAATGCAGGGAGTCCCATACAGGATAAACCCAAAGAGAAACACGCTGAGAAAGAGTAATCAAACTGGCAAAAATTAAAGACAAAGAAAAATTACTGAAAGCAGCAAGGGAAAAATGACAAATAACATACAAGTGAACTCCCATAGGGGGAACAGCTGATTTCTCAACAGAAACTCTACAAGCCAGAAGGGAGTGGCATGATATACTTAAAGAGAGGAAAGGCAAGAACCTACAACCAAGATTATTCTACCCAGCAAGGATATCACTCAGATTCGATGGAGAAATAAAAGCTTTACAGGCAAGCAAAAGCTAAGAGAATTCAGCACCACCAAACCAGCTCTACAACAAGTGCTAAAGGAACTTCTCTAAGTGTGAAACACAAGAGAAGAAAATGACCTACAAAAACGAACCAAAAACAATTAAGAAAATGGTCATAAGAATATATATATCGATCATTACCTTAAATGTGAATGGATTAAATGCTCCAACCAAAAGACAAAGGCTTGCTAAATGGATACAAAAACAACACCCATATATATGTTGTCTACAAAAGACCCACTTCAGACCTAGGGACACATACAGACTGAAAGTGAGGGGATGGAAAAAGATATTCCAGGCAGATGGAAATCAAAAGAAAGCTGGAGTAGCAATACTCATATCAGATTTAAAAAAAAAAAACTTTAAGGATCCTCTGTGCCGGAATCTCTCCGCTTTGCCCTCCGCACCCCTGTTGCTGCGCTCTCCTCCATGGCTCCGAAGCTTTCCCCCTCCGCCACCCGCAGTCTCCACCCGTGAAGGGGCTCCTAGTGTGTGGAAACCTTTCCTCCTTCACGGCTCCCTCCCACTGGTGCAGTGTGTTCCTGAAGTTTCTTGAATGGACTCCAGAGCTCTCCCAAAGCTGCTTTTATTGGATCAAATATATCTGTGGAGTGGACTTCCGGGTAAGATGGCGGAAGAGTAAGACGCGGAGATCACCTTCCTCCCCACGGATACACCAGAAATACAGCTACACGTGGAACAACTCCTACAGAACACCTACTGAACGCTGGCAGAAGACCCCAGACCTCCCAAAAGGCAAGAAACTCCCCACATACCTGGGTAGGGCAAAGCGGAGAGATCCCCACACAGAGGATCGGTGCCGAGCGACACCCACCAGCCCGAGAGGCTTGTCTGCTCGCCCGCCGGGGCAGTCGGCACTGGGAGATGAGGCGCGGGCTTCGGTCAGAGCGCAGGGAGAGGACTGGGGCTGGCGGCGAGAACTCAGCCGGAAGGGGGCTAATGTGCCATAGCTAGCCGGGAGGGAGTCCGGGAAAACTCTGGAGCTGCCGAAGAGGCAAGAGACTTTTTCTTCCCTCTTGGTTTCCTGGTGCGCGAGGAGAGGGGATTAAGAGCGCTGCTTAAAGGAGCTCCACAGACGGGAACGAGTCGCGACTGAAAGCGCGGAGCCCAGTGACAGGCGTGGGACGCTGGGGCTGCTGCTGCCACCGCCAAGAAGCCTGTGTGCGAGCGCAGCTCACTGCCCACACCGCCCTTCCGGGAGCCTGTGCAGCCCGCCACTGCCGGGGTCCCGGGATCCAGGGGCGGCTTCCCTGGGAGAACGCACGGTGCGCCTCGGGCTGGTGCAACGTCACGCCGACCTCTGCCGCTGCAGGCTCGCCCCGCACTCCGTGCCCCTCCCTCCCTCCCGGCCTGAATGAGCCAGAGTCCCCGAAGAGGCTGCTCCTTTAACCCTGTCCTGTCTGAGCGAAGAACAGACGCCCTCCGGCGACCTACACGCAGAGGCGGGGCCAAATCCAAAGCTGAGACCCAGGAGCTGTGAGAACAAAGAAGAGAAAGGGAAACCTCTCCCAGCAGCCTCAGAAGCAGCGGATTAAAGCTCCACAATCAACTTGATGTACCCTGCATCTGTGGAATACATGAATAGACAACACATCATCCCAAATTGAGGAGCCCGGAGTCAGTGCTGTGCCTCTGAGGTGGGAGAGCCAACTTCAGGACACTGGTCCACAAGAGACCTCCCAGCTCCACATAATATCAAACGGCGAAAATCTTCCAGAGATCTCCATCTCAACACCAGCACCCAGCTTCACTCAACGACCAGCAAGCTACAGTGCTGGACACCCTAAGCCAAACAACTAGCAAGACAGGAACACAACGCCACCCATTAGCAGAGAGGTGGCCTAAACTCATAAAAAGTCTGCAGACACCCCAAAACACACCACCAGACGTGGACCTGCCCACCAGAAAGACAAGATCCAGCCTCATCCACCAGAACACAGGCACTAGTCCCCTCCACCAGGAAGCCTACACAACCCACTAAACCAACCTTAGCCACTGGGGACAGACACCAAAAACAACGGGAACTACGAACCTGCAGCCTGCAAAAAGGAGACCCCAAACACAGTAACATAAGCAAAATGAGAAGACAGAAAAACACACAGCAGGAGAAGGAGCAAGATAAAAACCCACCAGACCTAACAAATGAAGAGGTAATAGGCACTCTACCTGAAAAAGAATTCAGAATAATGATGGTAAAGATGATCCAAGATTCTATTTCCCAGATCCAAAATCTTGGAAATAGAATAGACAAAATGCAAGAAACAGTTAACAAGGACCTAGAAGAACTAAAGATGAATCAAGCATCGATTAAAAACACAATACATGAAATAAAAAATACTCTAGACGGGATCAATAGCAGAATAACTGAGGCAGAAGAAAGGATAAGTGAGGTGGAAGATAAAATAGTGGAAATAACTGCTACAGAGCAAAATAAAGAAAAAAGAATGAAAAGAACAGAGGACAGTCTCAGAGACCTCTGGGACAACATTAAACGCACCAACATTCGAATTATAGGGGTTCCAGAAGAAGAAGAGAAAAAGAAAGGGACTGAGAAAATATTTGAAGAGATTATAGTTGAAAACTTCCCTAATATGGGAAAGGAAATAGTTAATCAAGTCCAGGAGGCACAGAGAGTCCCATACAGAATAAATCCAAGGAGAAATACGCCAAGACACATATTAATCAAACTGTCAAAAATTAAACACAAAGAAATCATATTAAAAGCAGCAAGGCAAAAACAACAAATAACACACAAGGGAATCCCCATCAGGATAACAGCTGATCATTCAGCAGAAACTCTACAAGCCAGAAGGGAGTGGCAGGACATAATTAAAGTGATGAAGGAGAAAAACCTGCAACCAAGATTACTCTACCCACCAAGGATCTCATTCAGATTTGATGGAGAAATTAAAACGTTTACAGACAAGCAAAAGCTGAGAGAGTTCAGCACCACCAAACCAGCTTTACAACAAATGCTAAAGGAACTTCTCTAGGCAAGAAACACAACAGAAGTAAAAGACCTACAATAACGAACCCAAAACAATTAAAAAAATGGGAATAGGAACATACATATCGATAATTACCTTAAATGTAAATGGACTAAATGCTCCCACCAAAAGACACAGAGTGGCTGAATGGATACAAAAACAAGACCCATATATATGCTGTCTACAAGAGACCCACTTCAGACCTAGAGACACATACAGACTGAAAGTGAGGGGATGGAAAAAGACATTCCATGCAAATGGAAACCAAAAGAAAGCTGGAATAGCAATTCTCATATCAGACAAAATAGACTTTAAAATAAAGACTACTAGAAGAGACAAAGAAGGACACTACCTAATGATCAAGGGATCGATCCAAGAAGAAGATATAACAATTGTAAATATTTATGCACACAACATAGGAGCACCTCAATACATAAGGCAACTGCTAACAGCTATAAAAGAGGAAATCGACAGTAACACACTCATAGTAGGGGACTTTAACACCCCACTTTCACCAATGGACAGATCATCCAAAATGAAAATAAATAAGGAAACACAAGCTTTAAATGATACATTAAACAAGATGGACTTAATTGATATTTATAGGACATTCCATCCAAAAACAACAGAATACACATTTTTCTCAAGTGCTCATGGAACATTCTCCAGGATAGATCATATCTTGGGTCACAAATCAAGCCTTGGTAAATTTAAGAAAATTGAAATTGTATCAAGTATCTTTTCCGACCACAATGCTATGAGACTAGATATCAATTACAGGAAAAGAGCTGTAAAAAATACAAACACATGGAGGCTAAACAATACACTACTTAATAACGAAGTGATCACTGAAGAAATCAAAGAGGAAATTAAAAAATACCTAGAAACAAATGACAATGGAGACACGACGACCCAAAACCTATGGGATGCAGCAAAAGCAGTTCTAAGAGGGAAGTTTATAGCAATACAATCCCACCTTAAGAAACAGGAAACATCTCGAATAAACAACCTAACCTTGCACCTAAAGCAATTAGAGAAGGAAGAACAAAAACATCCCAAAGTTAGCAGAAGGAAAGAAATCATAAAGATCAGATCAGAAATAAATGAAAAAGAAATGAAGGAAACGATAGCAAAGATCAATAAAACTAAAAGCTGGTTCTTTGAGAAGATAAACAAAATTGATAAACCATTAGCCAGACTCATCAAGAAAAAAAGGGAGAAGACTCAAATCAATAGAATTAGAAATGAAAAAGGAGAAGTAACAACTGACACTGCAGAAATACAAAAGATCATAAGAGATTACTATAAGCAACTCTATGCCAATAAAATGGACAACCTGGAAGAAATGGACAAATTCTTAGAAATGCACAACCTGCCAAGACTGACTCAGGAAGAAATAGAAAATATGAACAGACCAATCACAAGCACTGAAATTGAAACGGTGATAAAAAATCTTCCAACAAACAAAAGCCCAGGACCAGATGGCTTCACAGGCGAATTCTATCAAGCATTTAGAGAAGAGCTAACACCTATCCTTCTGAAACTCTTCCAAAATATAGCAGAGGGAGGAACACTCCCAAATTCATTCTACGAGGCCACCATCACCTTGATACCAAAACCAGGCAAGGATGTCACAAAGAAAGAAAACTACAGGCCAATATCACTGATGAACATAGATGCAAAAATCCTCAACAAAATACTAGCAAACAGAATCCAACAGCACATTAAAAGGATCATACACCATGATCAAGTGGGGTTTATTCCAGGAATGCAAGGATTCTTCAATATACGCAAATCAATCAACGTGATACACCATATTAACAAATTGAAGGAGAAAAACCATATGATCATCTCAATAGATGCAGAGAAAGCTTACGACAAAATTCAACACCCATTTATGATAAAAACCCTGCAGAAAGTAGGCATAGAGGGAACTTTCCTCAACATAATAAAGGCCATATATGACAAACCCACAGCCAGCATCGTCCTCAATGGTGAAAAACTGAAACCATTTCCACTAAGATCAGGAACAAGACAAGGTTGCCCACTTTCACCACTCTTATTCAACCTAGTTTTGGAAGTTTTAGCCACAGCAATCAGAGAAGAAAAGGAAATAAAAGGAATCCAAATTGGAAAAGAAGAAGTAAAGCTGTCACTGTTTGCAGATGACATGATACTATACATAGAGAATCCTAAAGATGCTACCAGAAAACTACTAGAGTTAATCAATGAATTTGGTAAAGTTGCAGGATACAAAATTAATGCACAGAAATCTCTGGCATTCCTATATACTGATGATGAAAAATCTGAAAGTGAAATCAAGGAAACACTCCCATTTACCATTGCAACAAAAAGAATAAAATATCTAGGAATAAACCTACCTAAGGAGACAAAAGACCTGTATGCAGAAAATTATAAGACACTGATGAAAGAAATTAAAGATGATACAAATAGATGGAGAGATGTACCATGTTCTTGGATTGGAAGAATCAACATTGTGAAAATGACTCTACTACCCAAAGCAATCTACAGGTTCAATGCAATCCCTATCAAACTACCACTGGCATTTTTCACAGAACTAGAACAAAAAATTTCACAATTTGTATGGAAACACAAAAGACCCCGAATAGCCAAAGCAATCTTGAGAACGAAAAATGGAGCTGGAGGAATCAGGCTCCCTGACTTCAGACTATACTACAAAGCTACAGTAATCAAGACAGTATGGTACTGGCACAAAAACAGAAAGATAGATCAATGGAACAGGATAGAAAGCCCAGAGTTAAACCCACGGACATATGGTCACCTTATCTTTGATAAAGGAGGCAGGAATGTACAGTGGAGAAAGGACAGTCTCTTCAATAAGTGGTGCTGGGAATACTGGATAGGGACATGTAAAAGTATGAGATTAGATCACTCCCTAACACCATACACAAAAATAAGCTCAAAATGGATTAAAGACCTAAATGTAAGGCCAGACACTATCAAACTCTTAGAGGAAAACATAGGCAGAACACTCTATGACATAAATCACAGCAAGATCCTTTTTGACCCACCTCCTAGAGAAATGGAAATAAAGACAAAAATAAACACATGGGACCTAATGAAACTTAAAAGCTTTTGCACAGCAAAGGAAACCATAAACAAGACCAAAAGAAAACCCTCAGAATGGGAGAAAATATTTGCAAATGAAGCAACTGACAAAGGATTAATCTCCAACATTTATAAGCAGCTCATGCAGCTCAATAGCAAAAAAACAAACAACCCAATCCAAAAATGGGCAGAAGACCTAAATAGACATTTCTCCACAGAAGATATACAGACTGCCAACAAACACATGAAAGGATGCTCAACATCTTTACTCATTAGAGAAATGCAAATCAAAACTACCATGAGATATCATCTCACACCAGTCAGAATGGCCATCATCAAAAAATCTAGAAACAATAAATGCTGGAGAGGGTGTGGAAAAAAGGGAACACTCTTGCACTGCTGGTGGGAATGTGAATTGGTACAGCCACTATGGAGAACAGTATGGAGGTTCCTTAAAAAACTACAAATAGAACTACCATATGACCCAGCAATCCCTCTACTGGGCATATACCCTGAGGAAACCATAATTCAAAAAGCGACATGTACCAAAATGTTCATAGCAGCCCTATTTACAATAGCCCGGAGATGGAAACAACCTAAGTGTCCATCATCGGATGAATGGATAAAGAAGATGTGGCACATATATACAATGGAATATTACTCAGCCATAAAAAGAAATGAAATTGAGCTATTTGTAATGAGGTGGATAGACCTAGAGTCTGTCATACAGAGTGAAGTAAGTCAGAAAGAGAAAGACAAATACTGTATGCTAACACATATATATGGAATTTAAGAAAAAAAATGTCATGAAGAACATAGGGGTAAGACAGGAATAAAGACACAGACCTACTAGAGAATGGACTTGAGGATATGGGGAGGGGGAAGGGTAAGCTGTGACAAAGTGAAAGAGCGGCATGGACATATATACACTACCAAACGTGAGGTAGATAGCTAGTGGGAAGCAGCCGCATAGCACAGGGAGATCAGCTCGATACTTTGTGACTGCCTGGAGGGGTGGGATAGGGAGGGTGGGAGGAGACGCAAAAGGGAGGGGATATGGAAACATATGTATATGTATGACTGATTAAATTCGTTATAAAGCAAAAAAATAAAATTTAAAAAAAAATGTAAAAAAAAAAAAATCTGTGGAGCTCATGTGAGATATAGGCCCTTTGACCTTTTTGGTGCAGTGGCAATATTGTGTATTGGAAAATACATGGATTTTGGAGACAGACAGACCAGAGTTTGAATTCTGGTGCAGACAGTTACTTGTATGGCTGGACAGTTACTTTAGCCCTTTTGAAACTTTGTGTCCTAATTTTTGAAATGAAAATGTTATAGTCTTTTTTAACGTCTGTAATAGAAATAATACATAGCGATTTTTATTACTATGACTCACTGTAACTAAACTAAACTTTCTTCTCATTTCCAAAAAAAAAAAAAACTTTAAAATAAAGATTGTTACAAGAGACAAGGAAGGGCACTACATAATGATTAAGGGATCAATCCAAGAAGAAGACATAACAATTATGAATATATATGCACCCAACATAGGTGCACCTCAATACATAAGGCAACTGTTAACAGCTATAAAAGAGGAAATTGACAATAACACAATAATAGTGGAGGACTTTAACACCTCACTTACACCAATGGACAGATCATCCAAAATGAAAAAAATAAGCAAACAGAAGCTGTAAATGACACAATAGACCAGACAGATTTAATCGATATTTATAGGACATTCCATCAAGAAACAGGAGATAACACTTTCTTCTAAAGTGCACACTGTACATTCTCCAGGATAGATCACATTTTGGGCCACAAATCAAGCCACTGTAAATTTAAGAAAGTTCACATCATATCAAGCATCTTTTCTGACCACAATGCTATGAGATTAGAAATGAATTACATGGATAAAAACGTAAAAAAAACCCCAAAACACATGGAGGCTAAACAATATGTTACTAAATAACCAAGAGATAACTGAGGAAATGAAAGAGGAAATCAAAAAATACCTAGAGACAAATGACAATGAAAACACGATGATCCAAAACCTATGGGATGCAGCAAAAGCAGTTTTAAGAGGGAAGTTTATAGCTATACAAGCCTACCTCAAGAAAGAAGAAAAATCTCAGATAAACAATCTAACCTCACACCTAACAGAACTACAGAAAGAAGAACAAACAAAACCTAAAGTTAGCAGAAGGAAAGAAATCATAAAGATCAGAGCAGAAATAAATGAAATAGAAACAAAGAAAACAATAGCAAAGATCAATAAAACTAAAAGTTGGTTTTTTGAGAAGATAAACAAAATTGATAAACCATTAGCCAGACTCATCAAGAAAAAAGGGAAAAGACTCAAATCAATAGAATTAGAAATGAAAAAGGAGAAGTAACAACTGACACTGCAGAAATACAAAAGATCATGAGAGATTACTACACGCAACTCTATGCCAATAAAATGGACAACCTGGAAGAAATGGACAAATTCTTAGAAATGCACAACCTTCTGAGACTTAACCAGGAAGAAACAGAGAATATGAACAGACCAATCACAAGCACTGAAATTGAAACTGTGATAAATAATCTTCCAACAAACAAAAGCCCAGGACCAGATGGCTTCAAAGGTGAATTCTATCAAGCATTTAGAGAAGAGCTAACACCCATCCTTTTCAAAACCTTCCAAAAAATTTTGGAGGAAGGAACACTCCCAAACTCATTCTATGAGGCCACCATCATCCTGATACCAAAACCAGACAAAGATAGTACAAAAAAAGAAAATTACAAACCAATATCACTGATGAATGTAGATGCAAAAATCCTCAACAAAATACTAGCAAACAGAATCCAACAGCACATTAAAAGGACCATACACCATGGTCAAGTGGGATTTATCTCAGGGACGCAAGGATTCTTCAATATACGTAAATCAATCAATGTGATAAACCACATTCACAAATTGAAGAATAAAAACCATAAAATCATCTCAATAGATGCAGAAAAAGTTTTGACAAAATTCAATACCGATTGATGATAAAAACTCTCCAGAATGTGGGCATAGAGGGAACCTACCTCAACATAATAAAGGCCATATACGACAAACCCACAGCAAACATCATTCTCAATGGTGAAAAACTGAAAACATTTCCTCTAATATCAGGAACAAGACAAGGATATCCACTCTCACCACTATTATTCACATAGTTTTGGAAGTTCTAGCCATGGCAATCAGAGAAGAAAAATAAATAAAGGGAATACAAATTGGAAAAGAAGAAATAAAACTGTCACTGTTTGCAGATGATATGATACTATGCATAGAGTATCCTAAAGATGCTAACAGAAAACTACTAGAACTAATCAATGAATTTGGTAAAGTTGCAGGATACAAAATTAATGCACAGAAATCTCTTGCATTTCTATACACTAATGATGAAAAACCTGAAAGAGAAATTTAGGAAACACTCCCACTTACCACTGCAAAAAAAAAAAAAAAAAAAAGAATAAAATACCTAGGAATAAACCTACCTAGAGAGACAAAAGACCTGTGTGCAGAAAACTATAAGACACTGATGAAAGAAATTAAAGATGATACCAACAGATGGAGAGATATACCATGTTCTTGGATTGGAAGAATCAATATTGTGAAAATGACTATACTACCCAAAGCAATATACAGATTCAAAGAATCCCTATCAAATATCCAATGGCATTTTTTACGGAACTAGAGCAAAAAATCTTAAAATTTGTATGGAGACACAAAAGACCCCGAATAGCCAAAACTGTCTTGAGGGAAAAAATGGAGCTGGAGGAATCAGAATCCCTGACTTCAGACTATACTACAAAGCTACAGTCATCAAGATAATATGGTACTGGCACAAAAACAGAACCAGAGAGCAATGGAACAAGATAGAAAGACCAGGGATAAACCCACGCACATATGGTCAACTAATCTATGACAAAGGAGGCAAGGATACACAATGGACAAAAGACAGTCTCTTCAATAAGTGGTGCTGGGAACACTGGACAGCTACATGTAAAAGAATGAAATTAGAACACTCCCTGACACCATACACAAAAATAAACTCAGAATGGATTAGAGATCTACATGTAAGACCAGACACTGGTAAAACTCTTAGAGGGAAACAAAGGAAGAACACCCTTTGACATAAATCACAGCAAGATCTTTTTTGATCCACCTCCTAGAGTAATGGAAATAAAAACAAAAATAAACAAATGGGACCTAATGAAACATCAAAGCTTTTGCACAGCAAAGGAAACCATAAACAAGAGCAAAAGACAACCCTCAGATTGGGAGAAAATATTTGCAAATGAATCAATGGACAAAAGATTAATCTCCAAAATATATAAACAGCTCATGCAGCTCAGTATTAACAAAACAAACAACCCAATCCAAAAATGGGCAGAAGACCTAAATAGACCTTTCTCCAAAGGAGACATACAGATGGCCAAGAAACACATGAAAGCTGCTCAACATCACTGATTATTAGAGAAATGCAGATCAAAACTACAGTGATGTATCACTTCACACCAGTTAGAATGGACAACATCAGAAAATCTCCAAACAACAAATGCTGGAGAGGGTGTGGAGAAAAGGGAACCCACTTGCACTGTTGGTGGGAATGTAAAGTGATACAGCCACTATGGAGAACAGTATGGAGGTTCCTTAGAAAACTAAAAATAGAGCTACCATACGACACAGCAACCCCACTACTGGGCATATACCCTGAGAAAACCATAATTCCAAAAGACACATACACCCCAATGTTCGTTGCAGCACTGTTTACAATAGCCAGTGCATGGAAGCAACCTAAATTATCAACAGATGAATGGAGAAAAAAGATGTGGTACATATATACAATAGAATATTATTCAGCCATAAAAAGGAACGAAATTGGGTCATTTGTTGAGACGTGGATGGATCTAGAGACTGTCATAGAGTGAAGTAAGTCAGAAAGAGAAAAAGAAATATCGTGTGTTAACACATATATGTGGAACCTAGAAAAATGGTACAGATGAAGTGGTTTGCAGGGCAGAAATTGAGACACAGATGTAGAGAACAAACATATGGACAGCAAGGCGGGAAAGCAGCTGGGGGTGGGGGTGGGGGTGTGATGAATTGAGCAATTGGGATTGACATGTATAAACTGATGTGTATAAAATTGATGACTAACAAGGACGTGCTGTATAAAAAAATAAATAAAATAAAATTCAAAAAATGAAAAGACAACCTACAGAATGGGAGAAAATATTTGCAAATGTTTCTGACGAGGGATTAGTCTCCAAAATATACAAGCAGCTCATGAAGTTCAGTATCAAAAAACAAAACAAAACAAACAAACAACCCAATCATAAAATGGGCAGAAGATCTAAATGGACTTTTCTCCAAAGAGATACAGATGGCCAAAAGGCACATGAAAAGATGCTCAACATCGCTAATTATTAGATAAATGTATAGAAATACTACAATGTGGTATCATCTCACATCAGTCAGAATGGCCATTATCAAAATGTCTACAGATAATAATTGCTGGAGAGGGTATGGGTAAAAAAGATCCCTTTTACTCTGTTGTTTGGAATGTAAATTGTTACAGCCAGTATGAAGAATGGTATGGAGGTTCTTTTTAAAACTAAAAGTAGAGCTATCATAAGATCCTGCAATCACACTACTGAGCATATGTCTGGAGAAAATGGTAATTTGAAAATATCCATGCACCTTAATGTTCATTGCAGTGCTATTTACAATATCCAAGACATGGAAACAACTTAAATGTCCATCAACAGGGGAATGGATAAAGAAGATGTGGTATAGATGTAGGGAAGATGGCAGAGGAATATGATGTAGAGATCACCTTCTTCCCCACAGATACATCAAAAATACTTCTACATGTGGGACAACTATCACAGATCACCTAGTGAATGATGGCAGAAGACCTCAGACTTCCAAAAAGGCAAGAAAATCTCTACATAACTGGGTATGGCAGAAGAAAAAAGGAAAAAAAAAGAGACAAAGTAATTGGTATGGCACCTTCACCTCTGGGAGGGAGCTGTGAAGGAGGAAAAGTCTGCACACACTATGAAGCCCCCTCACTGGCAGGGACAGAGGGGAGCTTCAGAGCCTCAGAGGAGAGTGCAGCAACAGGTGTGTGGAGGGCAAAATGGAGAGAACCCCACCCAGAGGATCAGTGCCAACCAGAACTCTCCATCCTGAGATGCTTGCCTGCCCACCGGCGTGGTGGGGGATGAGTGCTGAGGTTCAGACTTCGGAAGTCAGACCCCAGGGAGAGGACTGAGGTTTGCTGCAGGAAGACCACCTGAGGAGCTAGTGTGCCACAGATGCAGGCGACCAGGAAGAAACCTGGGCCTACCAGAGAGGCAAGGGACCATTGTTGTGGGGTGCACAGAAAGAGGGGCAGGGCTGTCATAGCATCTTCTTTCTCCATGCTCTCACAGACAGCAAGGCACCACCTACACAAGTTCCAGAGGCTGGTGTGAGCCTCGGCTGTTATCTCGGACCCCAGAGGTGGGTGCAATGGCTACTGCTGCCACCACTGCCACCAAGATTCCTGTGAGCAAGCACAGGTCACTGCCCACACCTTCCTGGGAGCCTGTGCAGCCGTCCACTGCAGAGGGTACAGCAATCCAGGGCCACATTCCCAGGAGAGGGAACGGCATGGCTCAGGCTGTTGCAACTTCCTGCTGGCCTCTGCCATCACAGGCACTGCACACACAGCACACGCATCCCAGTTGTGACTGCTGTATCCCTCACTGTCCCTGGCCTGAGTGAGCAAGTGAGCCCTAATGAGCCGCTACTTTCCCTCACTCTTGCCTGGGCAGGGAACAGATGCCTGAGGGTGCCACACACGCAGAGGTGGGGCCAAAACCAAAGCTGACTCCAGGAACTGTGAAACCAAAGAAGAGAAAGTGAAATCGCTCCATGCAGCTGCAGGAGAAATGGATTAAATCCCTACTGTTGGCTTGGAAACCCCTGCATCTGTGGAATATCTGAATAGACAAAGAGTGTTCCCACAACTGAGGCTGCAGACTTTGGAGGCAACTGTGGACTTTGGGGCCAAGGATACACAGGAGTTGGGCCAGGTCAGACTATGAGCTGGCCCTACAGTGCACACAGCAGGTCCAGAGACCTACATAGAATTTGCTTTCTGCTTTTGAATTGTTTTTGCTTTTTTTGCTATTTTAGTTTTTATTTGTTTGGTTGCTCCCTTTTTTGTTTTCTTTTTAAAATTTATTTTTATTTATTATTTTTGGCATGTGTGTGTGTGTGTTTCTTTGTTTTTCTTTGCTTTTGCTTTTACTATTTGTCTTGGAGTTTTGTTTGTCTGTTTGTGTTCTTTCTTTCCTGTTCTTCCATGCTGTGCAGACTGCAGGTTCTTGATGCTCTGGACATGAGTTGGGCCTGAGCCTCTGAGGTGGGAGAGCTGACTCCAGGAGGTTGAACTGTCAGAGAACTCCCAGACCCAGGGAATATTAATTGACAAGAGATCTCCCAGAGGTCTCCATCTCAACACAATGGCCCAGCTCCACACAAGAGCCACCAAGCTCCAGTAATGTATGCCTCACACCAAACAACTAGCAAGAGAGGAACACACGCCCATCCATTAGGAAACACACTGGCTAAAGTCACAGTAAGCTCACAGGCACCACAAAACACGACACCGGCTATAGGCCTCCCCATCAGAGGGACAAGATTCAGCTCCACCCACCAGAAGGCAGGCACTAGTCCCCCCACCAGGAAGCCTAGACAAGCCACTGGACCAAACTCACCCACTGGGGGCAGACACCAGAAGTAAGAGGAACTACAACCCTGCAGCCTAAGGAAAGGAGGCCCCAAACACAGTAAATTATACAAAATGAGAAGACAGAGAAAAATGCTGCAGATGAAGGAGTAAGGTAAAAATGCACAAGACAAACAAATGAAGAGGAAATAGGCAGTCTACCTGAAAAAGAATTCAGAGTAGTGATGGTAAAGGTGCTACAAAGTCTCAGAAATGGAACGGAGAAAATACAAGAAACATTTTAAAAAGACCTAGAAGAACTAAAGAAAAAAGAAACAGTGAGGAGCAACACAATAACTGAAATGGAAAATACACTAGAAGGAATCGAGAGCAGAATAACTGAGGCACTAGAACGGATAAGTGAGCTGGAAGATAGAATGGTGGAAATCACTACTGCAGAGCAGAATAAAGAAAAAAAGAATGAAAAGAATTGAGGACAGGCTCGGAGATAACTGGAACAACATTAAACGTACCAACATTTGAATTATAGGCGACCCAGAAGAAGAGAAAGAGAAAGGGTCTGAGAAAATATTTGAAGAGGATAGAGTAAAAAACTTCCCTAACATGGGAAAGGAAATAGTCAATCAAGTCAAGGAAGCACAGAGAGTCCCATAGAGGATAAATCCAAGGACAAACATGCCAAGACACATATTAACCAAACTATCAAAAACAAAATACAAAGAAAAATATTAAAAGAAGCAAGTGGAAAGCAACAAATAACATACAAGGGAATCCCCATCAGGTCATCAGCTGATCTTTTAGCAGAAACACTGCAGGCCAGAAGGGAGTGACAGGATATATTTAAAGAGATAAAAGGGGAAAACCTAAAACCAAGATTACTCTACCCAGGAAGGATCTCATTCAGATTCCATGGAGAAATCAAAAGCTTCACAGACAAGCAAAACTTAAGAGAAATCAACATCACCAAACCAGCTCTACAACAAATGATAAAGGAACTTCTCTAAGCGAGAAACACAAGAGAAGAAAAAGACATACAAAAACAAACCCAAACCAATTAAGAAAATAGTAGTAGGAACATACATATAGATAGTTACCCTAAATGGAAATGGATTAAATGTTCCAACCAAAACAAACAGACTGGCTAAATGGATACCAAAACAAGACCCATATATATGTTGTCTCCAAGAGACCCACTTCAGACTTAGGGACACACACAGACTGAAAGTGAGGGGATGGAAAAAGATATTCCATGCAAATGGAAAACACAAGAAAGATGGAGTAGCAATACTCATACTAGAAAAAACAGATTTAAAAAAAAAGACTGTTATAAGAGATAGCAAGGACAATACATAATGATCAAGAGATCAATCTAAGAAGATATAACAATTATAAATATCTATGTACCCAACATAGGAGCACCTCAATACATAAGGCAACTGTTAACAGCCATAAAAGGGGAAATTGACAGTAACACAATAATAGTGGCATTTTAACACCCCATTTACACCAATGGACAGATCATCCAGAAATAAAATGAATAATGAAACACAAGCTTTAAATGACACAATAGACCAGATAGATTTAACTAATATTTATAGGACATTCCACCTGAAAGCAGAAGAATACACTTTCTTCTCAAGTGACATGGAACATTCTCCAGGATAGATCACATCTTTAGTCAAAAATCAAGCCTTGGTAAATTTAAGAAAATTGAAATCATATCAAGCTTCTTTTCTGACCACAGTGTTATGAGATTAGAAATCAGTTACAGGAAAAAAAAAAAAACGGTAAAAACCAAAAACACATGGAGGCTAAACAATATACTACTAAATAACCAAGAGATCACTGAAGAAAACAAAGAGATAATCAAAAAATACCTAGAGACAAATGACAATGAAAACATGATGACCCAAAACCTATGGGATGCAGCAAAAGCGCTTCTAAGAGGGAAGTATATAGCAATACAATCCGACCACAAGAAACAAGAAAAATCTCAAATAAACAATCAAACCCTATACTTAAAGGGGCTAGAGAAAGAATGAAAAAACTCCCTAAGTTAGTAGAAGGAAAGAAATCATAAAGATCAGAGCAGAAATAAAATAGAAACAAAGAAAAAAGTAGCAAAGGTCAATAAAACTAAAAGTTGGTTCTTTGAGAAGATAAACAAAATTTATAAACCTTTAGCCAGACTCATCAAGAGAAAGAGGGAGCAGACTCAAATCAATAAAATTAGAAATGAAAAAGGAGAAGTTACAACAGACACAGCAGAAATACAAAGGATCACAAGACTACTACAAGCAACTTTATGCCAAAAAAAATGGACAACCTGGAAGAAATGGACAAATTCGTAGAAAGGTATAACCTTACAAGACTGAAACACGAAGAAATAGAAAATACGAACAGACCATTCACAAGTAATGAAATTGAAACTGTGATTAAAAATATTCCAACAAACAAAAGTCCAAGACCAGATGGCTTCACAGATGAATGCTATCAAACATTTAGAGAAGAGCTAACACACATCATTCTCAAACTTTTTCAAAATATTGCAGAGGAAGGAACACTCCCAAACTCATTTTATGAGGCCACCATCACCCTGATAAAAAAAAAAAAACAGACAAAAATATCAGAAAAAAAAATTAGAGACCAATATCAGTCATGAATATAGATGCAAAAATCCTCAACCAAATACTAGGAAACAGAATCCAACAACATATTAAAAGGATCATACACCATGAACCATGGGATATATCCCAGGTTTGCAAGGATTCTTCAAAATAAGCAAATCAAGCAATGTGATACACCATACTAACAAATTGAAGACTAAAATTCATATGGGGCTTCCCTGGTGGTGCAGTGGTTGAGAGTCCACCTGCCGATGCAGGGGACATGGGTTCGTGCCCTGGGCCAGGAAGATCCCACATGCCGCAGAGCAGCTGGGCCCGTGAGCCATGGCCACTGAGCCTGCGCGTCCGGAGCCTGTGCTCCACAACAGGAGAGGCCACACAGTGAGAGGCCTGTGTACCTCAAAAAAATAAATAAATAAAATAATAATAATAAAAAAATAAAATTCATATGACATCTCAAAAGGTGCAGAAAAAGTTTTGACAAAATTCAACATTGATTTATGATAAAAAGTCTCCAGAAAGTGAGCATAGATGGAAACTACCTCAACATAATAAAGACCATATATGACAAACACAGAGCAAACATCAATCTCAATGGTGAAAACCTGAAAACATTTCCTGTATGACCAGGAACAAGACAAGGATGTCCACTCTTGCCACTATTATTCAACATAGTTTTGGAATTCCTAGCCATGGCAATCAGAGAAGAAAAAGAAACAAAAGGAATACAAATTGGAAAAGAAGTAAAACTGTCACTGTTTCCAGATGACATGATACTATACATAGAAAATTCTAAAGATGCCACCAGAAAACTACTAGAGCTAATAAATGAATTTGGTAAAGTTGCAGGATACAAAATTATGCACAGAAATTACTTGCACTCCTATACATTAAGAAGGAAATATCAGAAAGAGAAATTAAGGAAACAATCCCATTCCCCGTTGCAACAAAAAGCATAAGATACCTAGGAATAGAACTACCTAAGGAAACAAAAGACCTGTATGCAGAAAACTATGAAACACTGATGAAAGAAATTAAAGATGACACAAACTGATGAAGAGATATGTCATGTTCTTGGAATGGAAGAATCAAAATTGTGAAAATAACTACACTATTCAAAGCAATCTACAGATTCAGTACAATCCCTATGAAATACCCAATGGCATTTTTTATGGAACTAGAACAAAAAATCTTAAAATTTGTTTGGAGACACAAAAGAACTCAAATAACCAAAGCAATCTTGAGAAAAAAAAAAAAAAACGGAGCTGGAAGAATCAGGCTCCCTGCTTTCAGACTATACTACAAAGCTACAGTAATCAAGACAGTATGACACTGCCAGAAAAACAGAAATATAGATCAATGGAGCCGGATAGAAAGCACCAAGATAAACCCACGCACCTATGGTCAACTCATCTATGACAAAGGAGGCAAGACCATACAATGGAGAAAAGACAGTCACTTCAATAAGTGGTGCTCGGAAAACTGGACAGCTACATGTGAAAGAATGAAATTAAAACACTCACTAACACCATACACAAAAATATACTCAAAATGGATCAAAGACTTAAATGTAAGACTGAACACTATAAATGTCTCAGAGGACAACAAAGGAAGAACACTCTTTGACATAAATCACAGCAAGATCTTTTTTGTCTCACCTTCTAGAATAATGGAAATAAAAACAAAAATAAATATATGGGACCTAATGAAACTTCAAAGCTTTTGCACAGCAAAGGAAACCATGAACAAGAGCAAAAGACAACCCTCAGATTGGGAGAATATATTTGCAAATGAAGCAACTGACAAAGGATTAATCTCCAAAATTTACAAGCAGCTCATGCAGCTCAATAACAAAGAAACAAACAACCCAATCCAAAAATGGGCAGAAGACCTAAATAGACATTTCTACAAAGAAGAGATACAGACTGTCAACAAACACTGAAAGAATGCTCAACATCATTAATCATTAGGGAAATGCAAATCAAAACTACAATGAGATATCATCTCACACCTGTCAGAATGGCCATCATCAAAAAATCTAGAAACATTAAATGCTGGAGAGGGTGTGGAGAAAAGGGAACACTCTTGCACTGCTGGTGGGAATGAGAATTGGTACAGCCACTATGGAGAACAGTATGGAGGTTCCTTAAAAAACTACAAATAGAACTACCATATGACACAGCAATCCCACTACTGGGCATATACCCTGAGAAAACCATAATTCAAGAAGAGTCATGTACCAAAATGTTCATTGCAGCTCTATTTACAATAGCCCAGAAATGGAAACAACCTAAGTGTCCATCATCGGATGAATGGATAAAGACGATGTGCACATATATACAATGGAATATTACTCAGTCATAAAAAGAAACGAAATAGAGCTATTTGTAATGAGGTGGATGGACCTAGAGTCTGTCATACAGAGTGAAGTAAGTAAGAAACAGAAAGTCAAACACCGTATGCTGACACATATATATGGAATTTAAGAAAAAAAATGTCATGAAGAACCTAGGGGAAAGACAGGAATAAAGACATAGACCTACTAGAGAATGGATTTGTGGATACACGGAGGGGGAAGGGTAAGGTGTGACAAAGCGAGAGAGAGGCATGGACATATATACACTAAAAATGTAAAATAGATAGCTAGCGGGAAGCAGCCACATAGTGCAGGGATATCAGCTCCGTGCTTTGTGAGCACCTAGAGGGGTGGGATAGGGAGGATGGGAGGGAGGGAGACGCAAGAGGGAAGAGATATGGGAACATATGTATATGTAAAACTGATTCACTTTGTAATAAAGCAGAAACTAACACACCATTGTAAAGCAATTATACTCCAAAAAAGATGTAAAAATAAATAAATAAATAAATAAAATGCTTAGGCCCTGCATTCTAACTAAGCCAGGTTCTGTCTAAAATTGAAGTGGATTTAGCCCGGACCTGGCTTCTGAATAACTAGGCTTTAAAATGTTTAGGCCCTGGAGTCTACTTCAGCCAGTTTCTGACTAAAACTGAAGTAGATTTAGGCCTACCTGGCTTCTGAATAATTAAGCTTTAAAATGCTTAGGCCTTGGTTTATACCTCAACTAGTTTCTGTCAAAAAATGAAGTAGATTTAGCCCTACCTGGCTTCTGAAAAACTAGGCTTTAAAATGCTTAGGCCCTGGATTCTACATCAGCCAGTTTCTGACTTAAACTGAAGACGATTTAGCCCTTAACTGGCTTCTGAATAACTAGGCCTTAAAATGCTTGGGCCCTGCATTGTACCTCTGCCACATTCTGACGAAAACTGAAGTGGGTATAGGCCATAACTGGCTTCTGAATAACTAGGTTTTAAAATGCTTAGACCCTGGATTCTAACTCAGTCAGTTTCTGACTAAAACTGAAGTGGATTTAGCCCCTACCTGGCTTCTGAATTACTCGGCTTTAAAATGCTTAGGCTCTGGATTCTACCTCAGCCAGTTTCTGCCTAAAACTGAATGGATTTAGGGTCTAACCAACTTCTGAATAACTAGGTTTTAAATGCTTGGGCCCTGCATTGTACCTCTGCCACTTTCTGACTAAAACTGAAGTTGATTTAGACCCTACCTGGCTTCTCAATAACTACGCTTTAAAATGCTTACGCCCTGGATTCTACCTCAGCGGGTTTCTGACTAAAACAAGTGGATATAGGTGCTACCTGGCTTCAGAGTAACTAGACTTTAAAATGCTCAGGCCCTGGATTCTACCTCTGCAAGTTCTGACTAAAACTGAAGTAGATTTAGCCCCTACCTGGCTTCTGAATAACTAGGTTTTAAAACGCTTAGGCCCTGGATTCTAACTCAGTCAGTTTCTGACTAAAACTAAGGTGGACTTAGCCCCAAACTGACTTCTGAATAACTAGGCTTTAAAAATGCTTAGGCCCTGGATTCTACCTCAGCCAGTTTCTGACTTAAACTGAAGATGATTTAGCCCTTACCTGGCTTCTGAATAACTAGGTTTTAAAATGCTTAGGCCCTGTATTCTAACTCAGACAGTTTCTGACTATAACTAAAGTGGACTCAGCCCCAAACTGACTTCTGAATAACTAGACTTTAAAAATGCTTAGGCCCTGGATTCTACCTCAGCCAGTTTCTGACTAAAGCTGAAGTAGATTTAGGCCCTACCTGGCTTCAGAGTAACTAGACTTTAAAATGCTTAGGACCTGGATTCTACCTCTTCCACTTTCTGACTAAAACTAAAGTGGATTTAGCCCCTACCTGGCTTCTTGAATAAGTAGGCTTTAAAATGCTTAGGCCCTGTATTCTACCTCTGCCAGTTTCTGACTAAAACTGAAGTGGATTTAGCCCCTGCCTGGCTTCTGAATAACTAGGCTTTAAAATGCTTAGGCCCTGGATTCTACCTCAGTGAGGTTCTGACTTAGACTGAAGTGGATTTAGGCCCTACATGGTTTCTGAACAACTAGGCTTTAAAATGCTTAGGCCCTGGATTATACTACAGTCACTTTGTGACTAAAATTGAAGTGGATTTAGGCCATACCTGGCTTCTGAATAACTAGGCTTTAAAATGCTTAGGCCCTGGATTCTATCTCAGCCACATTCTGACTAAAACTGAAATGGATTTAGGCCCTACCTGGCTTCTGAATAACTGGCTTTAAAATGCTACACCCTGGATTCTACCACAGCCAGTTTCTGACTAAAATTGAAGTGGATTTAGCCCCTACCTGGCTTCTGAATAGCTAGGCTTTAAAATGCTAAGGCCCTGGATTCTACCCCAGTCTGTTTCTGACTACAAGTGAAGTGGATTTAGGCCATAACAGGCATCTGAATAACTAGGCTTTAATATGCTTAGGCGCTGGATTATACCTCAGTGGGTTTCTGCCTAAAATTGAAAGGATTTAGGCTCTAACCAGCTTCTAAATAACTAGGTTTTAAATGCTTGGGCCCTGTATTGTACCTCTGCCACTTTCTGACTAAAACTGAAGTTGATTTAGACCCTACCTGGCTTCTCAATAACTACGCTTTAAAATGCTTATGCCCTGGATTCTACCTCAGCGAGTTTCTGCCTAAAACTGAAGTGGATTTAGCCCTACCTGGCTTCTGAATAACTTGGCTTTAAAATGTTTAGGCCCTGGAACCTACCGCAGCCAGTTTCTGCCTAAAACTGAATGGATTTAGGCTCTAACCAGCTTCTGAATAACTAGGTTTTAAATGCTTGGGCCCTGCATTGTACCTCAGCCACTTTCTGACTGAAACTGAAGTTGATTTAGTCCCTACCTGGCTTCTGAATAACTAGGCTTTAAAAGGCTTAGGCCCTGGATTCTACCTCAGCGAGTTTCTGACTGAAACAAGTGGATATAGGCGCTACCTGGCTTCAGAGTAACTAGACTTTAAAATGCTTAGGCCCTGGATTCTACCACTGCAAGTTCTGACTAAAACTGAAGTAGATTTAGCCCCTACCTGGCTTCTGAATAACTAGGCTTTAAAATGCTTAGGTTCTTGATTATTCTACAGCCACTTTCTGACTGAAACTGAATTGGATTTAGGCCCTACCTGGCTTCTGAATAACTAGGCTTTAAAATGCTTAGGCTCTGGATTCTACCTAAGCCAGTTTCTGCCTAAAACTGAATAGATTTAGGCTCTAACCAACTTCTGAATAACTAGGTTTTAAATGCTTGGGCCCTGCATTGTACCTCTGCCACTTTCTGACTAAAACTGAAGTTGATTTAGACCCTACCTGGCTTCTCAATAACTACGCTTTAAAATGCTTATGCCCTGGATTCTACCTCAGCGAGTTTCTGACTAAAACAAGTGGATATAGGCGCTACCTGGCTTCAGAGTAACTAGACTTTAAAATGCTTAGGCCCTGGATTCTACCTCTGCAAGTTCTGACTAAAACTGAAGTAGATTTAGCCCCTACCTGGCTTCTGAATAACTAGGTTTTAAAATGCTTAGGCCCTAGATTCTAACTCAGTCAGTTTCTGACTAAAACTAAGGTGGACTTAGCCCCAAACTGACTTCTGAATAACTAGGCTTTAAAAATGCTTAGGCCCTGGATTCTACCTCAGCCAGTTTCTGACTAAAGCTGAAGTAGATTTAGGCCCTACCTGGCTTCTGAATAACTAGGCTTTAAAATGCTTAGGCCCTGGATTCTACCTCTGCCAGTTTCTGACTAAAACTGAAGTGGACTTAGCGGCTACCTCGCTTCTGAATAACTAGGCTTTAAAAGTGCTTAGTCCCTGGGTTCTACCTCAGCCAGTTTCTGACTAAAGCTGAAGTAGATTTAGCCCCTACCTGGCTTCTGAATAACTAGGTTTTAAAATGCTTAGGCCCTGGATTCTAACTCAGTCAGTTTCTGACTAAAACTAAGGTGGACTTAGCCCCAAACTGACTTCTGAATAACTAGGCTTTAAAAACGCTTAGGCCCTGGATTCTACCTCAGCCAGTTTCTGACTTAAACTGAAGATGATTTAGCCCTTACCTGGCTTCTGAATAACTAGGTTTTAAAATGCTTAGGCCCTGTATTCTAACTCAGACAGTTTCTGACTATAACTAAAGTGGACTCAGCCCCAAACTGACTTCTGAATAACTAGACTTTAAAAATGCTTAGGCCCTGGATTCTACCTCAGCCAGTTTCTGACTAAAGCTGAAGTAGATTTAGGCCCTACCTGGCTTCTGAATAACTAGGCTTTAAAATGCTTAGGCCCTGGATTCTACCTCTTCCACTTTCTGACTAAAACTAAAGTGGATTTAGCCCCTACCTGGCTTCTTGAATAAGTAGGCTTTAAAATGCTTAGGCCCTGTATTCTACCTCTGCCAGTTTCTGACTAAAACTGAAGTGGATTTAGCCCCTGCCTGGCTTCTGAATAACTAGGCTTTAAAATGCTTAGGCCCTGGATTCTACCTCAGTGAGGTTCTGACTTAGACTGAAGTGGATTTAGGCCCTACATGGTTTCTGAATAACTAGGCTTTAAAATGCTTAGGCCCTGGATTATACTACAGTCACTTTGTGACTAAAACTGAAGTGGATTTAGGCCCTACCTGGCTTCTGAAGAACTGGGCTTTAAAATGCTTAGGTCCTGGATTCTATCCCAGCCACATTCTGACTAAAACTGAAATGGATTTAGGCCCTATCTGTCTTCAGAGTAACTAGACTTTAAAATGCTTAGGCCCTGGATTCTACCTCTGCCAGTTTCTGTCAAAAATTGAAGTAGATTTAGCCCCTACCTGGCTTCTGAATAACTAGGCTTTAAAATGCTTAGGCCCTGGATTCTACCTCTGCCAGTTTCTGACTAAAACTGAAGTGGACTGAGCGGCTACCTCGCTTCTGAATAACTAGGCTTTAAAAGTGCTTAGTCCCTGGATTCTACCTCAGCCAGTTTCCTATTAAAGCTAAAGTAGATTTAGACCCTACCTGGCTTATGAATAACTAGGCTTTAAAATGCTTAGGTCCTGGATTATGCTACAGCCACTTTCTGACTCAGACTGAAGTGGATTTAGGCCCTTCCTGGCTTCTGAATAACTAGGCTTTAAAATGTTTATGCCCTGGATTCTACTTCAGCCACTTTCTGACTAAAACTGAAATGGATTTAGGCCCTATCTGGCTTCTGAATAACTAGGCTTTAAAATGCTAGGCCCTGGATTCTACAACAGCCAGTTTCTCATTAAAACTGAAGTGGCTTTAGCCCCTACCTGGCTTTTAAATAACTTGGCTTTAAAATGCTAGGCCCAGAATTCTACCTCAGCCAGTTTCTGACCAAAACTGAAGTAGATATAGGCCCTACCTGGCTTATGAATAAGTAGGATTTAAAATGCTTAGGCCCCGGATTCTACCTCAGCCAGTTTCTGACTAAAACTGAAGTGATTTAGGCCCTAACCGGCTTCTCAATAACTAGGCTTTAAAATGCATGGGCCCTCCATTGTACCTCTGCCCGTTTCTGACTAAAACTGAAGTGGATTTAGCCCCTACCTGGCTTCAGAGTAACTAGGCCTTAAAATGCTTAGGCCCTGGATTCTACCTCTGCCAGTTTCTGACTAAAACTGAAGTAGATTTAGCCCCTACCTGGCTTCTGAATAACGAGGCTTTAAAATGCTTAGGCCCGGAGAAGAGGGGAAGATGGCAGAAGAGTAAGACACGGAGATCACCTTCCTCCCCACAGATACACCAGAAATACATCTACACGTGGAACAACTCCTACAGAACACCTACTGAACGCTGGTAGAAGACCCCAGACCTCCCAAAATGCAAGACACTCCCCACGTACCTGGGTAGGGCAAAAGAAAAAAGAATAAACAGACAAAAAGATAGGGACGGGAGCTGCACCAGTGGGAGGGCGCTGTGAAGGAGGAAAGGTTTCCACACACTAGGAAGCCCCTTCACAGGCAGAGACTGCAGGTGGCAGAGAGGGAAAGTTTTGGAGCCGCGGAGGAGAGCACAACACGGGTGCGGAGGGCAAAGCAGAGAGATTCCCGCACAGAGGATCGATGCCAATTGGCACTCACCAGCCCGAGAGGCTTGTCTGCTCACCCGTCCAGGTGGGCGGGGTTGGGAGCCGAGGCTCGGGCTTCGGTCAGAGCACAGGGAGAGGACTGGCGGCGTGAACACAGCCTGAAGGGGCTAGTGTGCCACAGCTAGCCGGGAGGGAGTCCGGGAAAAAGTCTGGACCTGCCGAAGAGGCAAGAGACTTTTTCTTCCCTCTTTGTTTCCCGGTGCGTGAGGAGAGGGGATTAAGAGCGCTGCTTAAAGGAGCTCCAGAGACAGGCGCGAGCCGCGGCTAAAAGCGTGGACCACAGAGATGGGCATAAGACGCTAAGGCTGCTGCTGTCGCCACCAAGAAGACTGTGTGCGAGCACAGGTCACTATCCACACCACCCTTCCGAGGAGCCTGTGCAGCCCGCCACTGCCAGGGTCCCGGGATACAGGGACAATTTCCCCGGGAGAACGCACGGCATACCTCAGGCTGGTGCAACGTCACACCGGCCTCTGCCACCGCAGGCTCGCTCCACACACCATACCCCTCCCTCCCCCCGGCCTGAGTGAGCCAGAGCCCCCGAATCAGCGGATCCTTTAACCCCATCCTGTCTGAGCAAAGAACAGACGCCCTCTGGTGACCTACATGCAGAGGCGGGGCCATATCCATAGCTCAGCCCCAGGAGATGTGAGAACAAAGAAGAGAAAGGGAAATCTCTCCCAGCATCCTCAGAAGCAGCGGATTAAAGCTCCACAATCAACTTGATGTACTCTGCATCTGTGGAATACATGAATACACAATGAATCATCCCAAATTGAGGAGCCGTGTGGACGAAAGGCTCTTGGTGCTGCAGCCAGCAGTCAGTGCTGTGCCTCTGAGGTGGGAGAGCCAAATTCAGGACACTGGTAGACAAGAGACCTCCCATCTCCACATAATATCAAACAGCGAAAATCTCCCAGAGATCTCCATCTCAACACCAGCACCAAGCTTCACTCAACGACCAGCAAGCTACAGTTCTGGACACACTATGCCAAACAACTAGCAAGACAGGAACACAACCCCACCCATTAGCAGAGAGGCTGCCTAAAATCATAATAAGTCCACAGACACCCCAAAACACACCACCAGACGTGGAACTGCCCACCAGAAAGACAAGATCCAGCCTCATCCGCCAGAACACAGGCACTAGTCCCCCCAACCAGGAAGCCTACAAAACCCACTGAACCAACCTTAGCCACTGGGGACAGACACCAAAAACACTGGGAAATACGACACTGCAGCCTGCAAAAAAGAGACCCCAAACACAGTAAGATAAGCAAAATAAGAAGACGGAAAAACACACAGCAGATGAAGGAGCAAGATAAAAACCCACAAGACTTAAATGAAGAGGAAATAGGCAGTCTACCTGAAAAAGAATTCAGGATAATGATAGTAAAGATGATCCAAAATCTTGGAAATTGAATAGACAAAATGCAAGAAACATTTAACAAGGACATAGAAGAACTGAAGATGAAACAAGCAACGATGAACAACACAATATACGAAATGAAAAATACTCTACATGGGATCAATAACAGAATAACTGAGGCAGAAGAACGGATAAGTGACCTGGAAGATAAAATAGTGGAAATAACTACTGCAGAGCAGAATAAAGAAAAAGGAATGAAAAGAACTGAGGACAGTCTCAGAAACATCTAGGACAACATTAAACACACCAACATTCGAAACATAGGAGTTCCAGAAGAAGGAGAGAAAAAGAAAGGGACGGAGGGAATATTTGAAGAGATTATAGTTGAAAGCTTCCCTAATATGGGAAAAGAAATAGTTAATGAAGTCCAGGAAGCACAGAGAGTCCCATACAGGATAAATCCAAGGAGAAATACGCCAACACACATATTAATCAAACTGTCAAAAATTAAATACAAAGAAAACATATTAAAAGCAGCAAGGGAAAAACAACAAATAACACACAAGGGAATCCCCATCAGGTTAACAGCTGATCTTTCAGCAGAAACTCTGCAAGCCAGAAGGGATTTGCAGGACACATTTAAAGTGATGAAGGAGAAAAACCTACAACCAAGATTACTCTACCCAGCAAGGATCTCATTCAGATTTGATGGAGAAATGAAAAACTTTACAGCCAAGCAAAAGCTGAGAGAGTTCAGCACCACCAAAGCAGCTTTACAACAAATGCTAAAGGAACTCCTCTAGGCAAGAAACACAAGAGAAGGAAAAGACCTACAATAACAAACCCAAAACAATTAAGAAAATGTGAATACTAACATACATATCGATAATTACCTTAAATATAAATGGACTAAATGCTCCCACCAAAAGACACAGATTGGCTGAATGGATACAAAAACAAGACCCATATATATGCTGTCTACAAGAGACCCACTTCAGACCTAGAGACACATAAAGACTGAAAGTAAGGGGAGGGAAAAATATATTCCATGCAAATGGAAACCAAAAGAAAGCTGGAGTAGCAATTCTCATATCAGACAAAATAGACTTTAAAATAAAGAATATTAGAAGAGACAAAGACACAACATAATGATCAAGGGATCGATCCAAGAAGAAGATATAACAATTGTAAATATTTATGCACCCAACATAGGAGCACCTCAATACATAAGGCAAATACTAACAGCCATAAAAGGGGAAATCGACAGTAACACATTCATAGTAGGGGACTTTAACACCCCACTTTCACCAATGGACAGATCATCCAAAATGAAAATAAATAAGGAAACACAAGCTTTAAATAATACATTGAACAAGAAGGACTTAATTGATATTTACAGGACATTCCATCCAAAAACAACATAATACACATTTTTCTCAAGTGCTCATGGAACATTCTACAGGATAGATCATATCTTGGGTCACAAATCAAGCCTCAGTAAAGTTAAGAAAATTGAAACTGTATCAATATCTTTTCCGACCACAACACTATGAGACTAGATATCAATTACAGAAAAGATCTGTAAAAAATACAAACACATGGAGGCTAAACAATACACTACTTAATAATGAAGTGATCACTGAAGAAATCAAGGAGGATATAGAAAAATACCTAGAAACAAATGACAATGGAGACACGACTACTCAAAACTTATGGGATGCAGCAAAAGCAGTTCTAAGAGGGAACTTTATAGCAATACAATCCTACCTTAAGAAACAGGAAACATCTCGAATAAACAACCTAACCTTGCACCTAAAGCAATTAGAGAAAGAAGAACAAAAGAACCCCAAAGTTAGCAGAAGGAAATAAATCATAAAGATCAGATCAGAAATAAATGAAAAAGAAATGAAGGAAATGATAGCAAAGGTCAATAAAACTAAAAGCTGGTTCTTTGAGAAGATAAACAAAATTGATAAACCATTAGCCAGACTCATCAAGAGAAAATGGCAGAAGACTCAAAATCAACAGAATTAGAAATAAAAAAGGAGAAGTAACAACTGACACTGCAGAAATACAAAAGATCATGAGAGATTACTACAAGCAACTCTATGCCAATAAAGTGGACAACCTGGAAGAAATGGACAAATTCGTAGAAATGCACAACCTGCCCAGACTGAATCAGGAAGAAATAGAAAATATGAACAGAATAGTCACGAGCACTGAAATTGAAACTCTGATTAAAAATCTTCCAAGAAACAAAAGCCCAGGACCAGATGGCTTCACAGGCAAATTCTATCAAAGCTTTAGAGAAGAGCTAACACCTATCCTTCTCAAACTCTTCCAAAATATAGCAGAGGGAGGAACACTCCAAAACTCCTTCTACGAGGCCAACATAACCTTGATATCAAAATCAGACAAGGGTGTCACAAAGAAAGAAAACTACAGGCCAATATCACTGATGAACATAGATGCAAATATCCTCAACAAAATACTAGCAAACAGAATCCAACAGCACATTAAAAGGATCATATACCATGATCAAGTGGGGTTTATTCCAGGAATGCAAGGATTCCTCAATATACGCAAATCAATCAATGTGATACACCATATTAACAAACAGAAGGAGAAAAACCATGTGATCATCTCAATAGATGCAGAGAAAGCTTCTGACAAAATTCAACACCCATTTATGATAAATACCCTGCAGAAAGTAGGCATAGAGGGAACTTTCCTTAACATAATAAAGGCCATATATGACAAACCCACAGCCAACATCATCCTCAATGGTGAAAAACTGAAACCATTTCCACTAAGATTAGGAACAGGACAAGGCTGCCCACTCTCACTGCTCTTATTCAACATAGCTTTGGAAGTTTTAGCCACAGCAATCAGAGAAGAAAAGGAAATAAAAGGGATCCAAATCGGAAAACTAGAAGTAAAGCTGTCACTGTTTGCAGATGACATGATAGTATACATAGAGAATCCTAAAGATGCTACCAGAAAACTACTAGAGCTAATCAAAGAATTTGATAAAGTAGCAGGATACAAAATTAATGCACAGAAATCTCTGGCATTCCTCTACACTAATGATGAAAAATCTGAAAGTGAATTCAAGAAAACACTCCCATTTACCACTGCAACAAAAAGAATAAAATATCTAGGAATAAACCTACCTAGGGAGACAAAAGACCTGTATGCAGAAAATTATAAGCCACTGATGAAAGAAATTAAAGATGATACAATTAGATTGAGAGATATAACATGTTCCTTGATTGGAAGAATCAATATTGTGAAAATGATTCTACTACCCAAAGCACTCTACAAATTCAATGCGATCCCTATCAAACTACCACTGGCATTTTTCACAGAACTAGAACAAAAAATTTCACAATTTGTATGGAAACAAAAAAGACGCCGAATAGCCAAAGCAATCTTGAGAATGAAAAACGGAGCTGGAGGAATCAGGCTCCCTGACTTCAGACTATACTACAATGCTATAGTAATCAAGACAGTACGGTACTGGAACAAAAACAGGAAGATAGACCAATGGAACAGGATAGAAAGACTAGATATAAACACACGCACATATGGTCACCTTATCTTTGATAAAGGAGGCAGGAATATACAGTGGAGAAAGGACAGCCTCTTCAATAAGTGGTGCTGGGAAAACTGGACAGGTACATTTAAGTATGAGATTAGATTACTCCCTAACACCATACACAAAAATAAGCTCAAAATGGTTAAAGACCTAAATGTAAGGCAAGAAACTATCAAACTCTTAGAGGAAAACATAGGCAGAACACTCTGTGACATAAATCACAGCAAGATGTTTTTTGACCTGCGTCCGAGAGAAATGGAAATAAAGTCAAAAAAACAAATGGGACCTAATGAAACTTCAAAGCTTTTGCACAGGAAAGGAATCCATAAACAAGACCAAAAGACAACCCTCAGAATGGGAGAAAATATTTGCAAATGGAGCAACTGGCAAAGGACTAATCTCCAAAATTTACAAGCAGCTCATGCAGCTCAATAGCAAATAAAGAAACAACGCAATCTAGAAATGGGCAGAAGACCTAAATCGACATTTCTCCAAAGAAGATATACAGACTGCCAACAAACACATGAAAGAATGCTCAACATCATTAGAGAAATGCAAATCAAAACTACAATGAGATATCATCTCACACCAGTCAGAATGGCCATCATCAAAAAATCTAGAAACAATAAATGCTGGAGAGGGTGTAGAGAAAAGGGAACACTCTTGCACTGCTGGTGGGAATGTGAATTGGTACAGCCATTACGGAGAGCAGTATGGAGGTTCCTTAGAAAACTACAAATATAACTAACATATGAACCAGCCATCCCACTACTGGGCATATACCCTGAGAAAACCATAATTCAAAAAGAGTCATGTACCAAAATGTTAATTGCAGCTCTATTTACAATAGCCCAGAGATGGAAACAACCTAAGTGTCCATCATCCGATGAATGGATAAAGAAGATGTGGCACATATATACAATGGAATATTACTCAGCCATAAAAAGAAACAAAATTGAGCTATTTGTAATGAGGTGATTAGACCTAGAGTCTGTCATACAGAGTGAAGTACGTCAGAAAGAGAAAGACAAATACCATATGCTAACACATATATATGGAATTTAAGAAAAAAATGTCATGAAGGACCTAGTGGTAAAACAGGAATAAAGACAGAGACCTACTTGAGAATGGACTTGAGGATATGGGGAGGGGGAAGAGTAAGCGGTGACAAAGTGAGAGAGAGGCATGGACGTATATACACTACCAAACGTAAGGTAGATAGCCATTGGGAAGCAGCCGCATAGCATAGGGAGATGAGCTCGGTGGTTTGTGCCCACCTGGAGGGGTGGGATAGGGAGGGTGGGAGGGAGGGAGATGCAAGAGGGAAGGGATATGGGAACAGATGTATATGTATAACTGATTCACTTTATTATAAAGCAGAAACTAATACACCATTGTGAAGCAAAAAAATAAAAATAAAAGAAATTAGAACACTACCTAACACCATACACGAAAATAAACTCAATATGGATTAAAGACCTAAATGTAAGGCCAGACATTATCAACTTCTTAGAGGAAAACATAGGCAGAACACTCTATGACATAAATCACAGCAAGATCCTTTTTGACCCACCTCTTAGAGAAATGGAAATTCAAACAAAAATAAACAAGTGGGACCTAATGAAACGTAAAAGATTTTGCACAGCAAAGGAAGCCATAAACAAGACCAAAAGACAAACCTCAGAATGTGAGAAATTATTTGCAAATGAAGCAATTGACAAAGGATTAATCTCCAAAATTTACAAGCAGCTCATGCAGCTCAATATAAAAAAAAATAAAAACAACAAACAACCCAATCCAAAAATGGGCAGAAGACCTAAATAGACATTTCTCCCAAGAAGATATATAGATTGCTAACAAACACATGAAAGAATGCTCAACATCATTAAGCATTAGAGAAATGCAAATTAAAACTACAATGAGATGTCATCTCACACCTTTCACAATGGCCATCATCAAAAAATCTAGAAACAATAAATGCTGGAGAGGGTGTGGAGAGAAGGGAACACTCTTGCACTGTTGGTGGGAATGTAAATTGATACAGCCACTATAGAGAACAGTATGGAGGTTCCTTAAAAAACTACAAATAGAACTACCATACAACCCAGCAATCCCTCTACTGGTCATATACCTTGAGAAAACCATAATTCAAAAAAAGTCATGGGGCTTCCCTGGTGGCACAGTGGTTGAGAGTCCGCCTGCCGATGCAGGGGACGCGGGTTCGTGCCCTGGCCCGGGAGGATCCCACATGCCGTGGAGCGGCTGGGCCCGTGAGCCCTGGCCGCTGAGCCTGGGCGTCTGGAGCCTGTGCTCCACAACGGGAGAGGCCACAACAGTGAGAGGCCCACGTACGGGAAAAAAAAAAAAAAAAAAAAAAGAGTCATGTACCAAAATGTTCATTGCAGCTCTATTTACAATAGCCGGGACATGGAAGCAACCTATGTGTCCATCAACAGATGAATGGATAAAGAAGATGTGGCACATATATATATATATATATATATATACAATGGAATATTACTCAGCCATAAAAAGAAACGAAATTGAGTTATTTGTAGTGAGGTGGATGGACCTAGCGTCTGTCATACAGAGTGAAGTAGGTCAGAAAGAGCAAAGCAAATATGGTATGCTAACACACATATATGGAGTCTAATAAATAAATAAATAAATAAGGTCATGAGGAACCTAGGGGCAAGACAGGAATAAAGACACAGCCCTACTAAAGAATGGACTTGAGGATATGGGGAAGGGGAAGCATAAGCTGGGACAAAGGGAGAGAGTGGCATGGACATATATACACTACCAAACGTAAAATTGCTAGTGGGAAGCAGCCTCATAGCACAGAGAGATCAGCTCAGTGCTTTGTGACCACCTAGAGGGGTGGGATTGGGATGGTGGGATGGAGACGCAAGAGCGAAGAGATATGGGGACATATGTATATGTATAAGTGATTCACTTTGTTATAAAGCAGAAACTAACACACCATTGTAAACTAATTATACTCCATTAAAGATGTTTAAAAAAAACAAAAAAACTAAGCTCCCTGCACTCAGCCCATTTTCGTAATGATATATGGCAGTTAAAATTAAGACTATAGCCCAACTTCTACTGGATTTCTACTCTGAAATCACAGAATGAAAAAAATCAGGTACCAGATTCATTTACCCTCCTAAAAGCTGTGATTTAGTCATCATGGACAGCTGAGGGATATATCCCCACACACGCACACAAGAAAATCATTATGGAACTTAGAGCTACTTTCTTTTTTAACAAAATATTAGTAAACATCTTTACAATATAAAGTATATATTACTCCTGAAATTCTTTGTTGAATGAATAAATGGATGAACTTCATCAAGACTCCAGTATAGGGCTTCCCTGGTGGCGCAGTGGTTGAGAGTCTGCCTGCCGATGCAGGGGACACGGGTTCATGCCCCGGTCTGGGAAGATCCCACATGCCGCAGAGCGGCTAGGCCTGTGAGCCATGGCTGCTGAGCCTGCACGTCCAGAGCCTGTGCTCCAGAACGGGAGAGACCACAACAGTGAGAGGCCCACGTAACGGAAAAAAAAAAAAAAAAAAGAATGAAAAGAAATGAAGACAGCCTAAGACACCTATGGGACAACATTAAATGCAATGACATTCACATTATAGTGGTCCCAGAAGGAGAAGAGACATAGAAAGGACCCAAGAAAATATCTGGAGAGATTATAGTCGAAAACTTCCCTAACACAGGAAAGGGAATAGCCACCCAAGTCCAGGAATGGCAGAGAGCCCCAGGCAGGAAAAACCCAAGGAGAAACACACCAAGACACATAGTAATCAAATTGGCAAAAATTAAAGACAAAGAGAAATTATTGAAAGCAGCAAGGGAAAAATGACAAATAACATACAAGGGAACTCCCATAGGTTAACAGCTGATTTCTCAGCAGAAACTCTACAAGCCAGAAGGGACTGGCATAATATACTTAAAGTGATGAAAGGGAAGAACCTACAACCAAGATTACTCTACCCAGCAAGGATCTCATTCAGATGGAGAAATCATAAGCTTTACAGACAAGCAAAAGCTAACAAAATTCAGCAGCACAAAACCAGCTCTATAACAAATGCTAAAGGAACTTCTCTAAGTGGGAAACACAAGAGAAGAAAAGGACCTACAAAAACAAAGGCAAAGCAATTAAGAAAATGGTCATAGGATCATATATATTGATAATTATTTTTTTAACATCTTTATTGGAGTATAATTGCTTTACAATGGTGTGTTAGTTTCTGCTTTATAACAAAGTCAATCAGTTATACATATACATATATCACCATATCTCTTTCCCCTTGTGTCTCCCTCCCTCCCACCCTCCCTATCCCACCCTTCTAGTTGGTCACAAAGTGCAGAGCTGATCTCCCTGTGCTATGCGACTGCTTCCCACTAGCTATCTATTTTACATTTGGTAGTGTATGTATGTCCATATATACACTACCACTCTGTCACTTTGTCCCACCTTACCCTTACCCTTCCCCATGTCCTGAAGTCCGTTTTCTAGTAGGTCTTCATGTTTATTCGATCTTGCCCCTAGGTTCTTCATGAACATTTTTTTTGATTCCATATATATGTGTTAGTATATGGTATTTGTTTTTCTCTTTCTGACTTACTTCACTCTCTATGACAGACTCTAGGTCCATCCCCCTCATTACAAATAACTCAATTTCGTTTCCTTTTATAGCTGAGTAATATTCCATTTTATATATGTGCCACATCTTCTTTATCCATTCATCCAATGATGGACACTTAGGTTGCTTCCATCTCCTGGTTACTATAAATAGAGCTGCTATGAACATTTTGGTACATGACTCTTTGAATTATGGTTTTCTCAGGGTATATGCCCAGTAGTGGGATTGCTGGGTCATAGGGTAGTTCTATTTGTAGTTTTTAAGGAACCTCCATACTGTTCTCCATAGTAGCTGTATCAATTTACATTCCCACCAGCAGTGCAAGAATGTACCCTTTTCTCCACACCCTCTCCAGCATTTATTGTTTCTAGACTTTTTGATGATGGGCATTCTGACTGATGTGAGATGATATCTCATTGTAGATTGATTTGCATTTCTCTAATGATTAATGATGTTGAGGATTGTTTCATGTGTTTGTTGGCAATGTGTATATCTTCTTTGGAGAAATGTCTATTTAGGTCTTCTTCCCATTTTTGGATTGGGTTGTTTGGTTTTTTTGTTATTGAGCTGCATGAACTGCTTGTAAATTTTGGAGATTAATCCTTTGTCAGTTGCTTCATTTGCAAATATTTTCCACCATTCTCAGGGTTGTCTTTCGGTCTTGTTTATAGTGTCCTTTGCTGTGAAGAAGCTTGGACGTTTCATTAGGTCCCATTTGTTTATTTTTGTTTTTATTCCCGTTTCTCTAGGAGGTGGGTCAAAAATGATCATGATGTGATTTATGTCATAGAGTGTTCTGCATATGATTTCCTCTAAGAGTTTGATAGTTTTTTTGCATTATATTTAGGTCTTTATTCCATTTTGAGCTTATTTTTGTGTATGGTGTTAGGGAGTGTTCTAATCTCATACTGTTACATGTACCTGTCCAGGTTTCCCAGCACTACTTATTGAAGAGGCTGTCCTTTCTCCATGGTACATTCCTGCCTCCTTTATCAAAGATAAGGTGACCATATGTTCATGGGTTTAACTCTGGGCTTTCAATCCTGTTCCATTGATCTATATCTCTGTTTTTGTGCCAGTACCATACTGTCTTAATCACTGGAGCTTTTTAGTATAATCTGAAGTCAGGGAGCCCGATTCCTCCAGCTCCGTTGTTCGTTCTCAAGATTGCTTTGGCTATTCCGGGTCTTTTGTGTTTACATACAAATTGTGAAATTTTTTGTTCTAGCTCTGTGAAAAATGCCAGTGGTAGTTTGATAGGGATTGCATTGAATCTGTAGATTGCTTTGGGTAGTAGAGTCATTTTCACAATGTTGATTCTTCCAATCCAAGAACATGGTATATCTCTCCATCTGTTTGTATCATCTTTATTTTCTTTCAACAGTGTCTTATAATTTTCTGCATACAGGTCCTTTGTTCCTTAGGTAGGTTCATTCCTAGATATTATATTCTTTTTGTTGCAATGGTAAATGGGAGTGATTTCTTGATTTCACTTTCAGATCCTTCATCATTAGTGTATAGGAATGCCAGAGATTTCTGTGCATTAATTTTGTATCCTGCTAGTTAACCAAATTCATTGATTAGCTCTGGTAGTTTTCTGGTAGCATCTTTAGGATTCTCTATGTATAGTGTCATGTCATCTGCAAACAGTGAAACCTTTACTTCTTCTTTTCAAATTTGGATTCCTTTTATTTCACTTTCTTCTCTGATTGCTGTGGCTAAAACTTCCAAAACTATGTTGAGTAAGAGTGGTGAGAGGGGTCAACCTTGTCTTTCTCCTGATCTTAGTGGAAATGCTTTCATTTTTACACCATTAAGGACTATATTGTCTGTAGGTTTCTCACATATGGCCTTTGTTATGTTGAGGGAAGTTCCCTCTATGTCTACTTTCTTGACAGTTTTTATCATAAATTGGTGTTGAATTTTTTCGAAAGCTTTCTCTGCATCTATGGAGATGACCATATGATTTTTCTCATTCCGTTAGTTAATATGGTGTATCACATTGATTGATTTGCATATATTAAAGAATCCTAGCATTCCTGGAATAAACCCCACTTGATCATGGTGTATGATCCTTTTAATGTGCTGTTGGATTCTGTTTGCTAGTATTTTGTTGAGGATATTTGCATCTATGTTCATCAGTGATATTGGCCTGTAGTTTCCTTTCTTTGTGACATCCTTGTCTGATTTTGGTATCAGGGTGATGGTGCCCTCGTAGAATGAGTTTGGGAGTGTTCCTCCCTCTTGTATATTTTGGAAGAATTTGAGAAGGATAGGTGTTAGCTCTTCTCAAAATGTTTGATAGAATTCGCCTCTGAAGCCATCTGGTCTTTGGCTTTAGTTTGTTGGAAGAATTTTAATCACAGTTTGATTTTCAGGGCTTGTGATTGGTCTGTTCTTATTTTCTGTTTCTACCTGATTCAGTCTGGGCAGGTTGTGCATTTCTAAGAATTTGTCCATTTCTTCCAGGTTGTCCATTCTATTGGCATAGAGTTGCTTGTAGTATTCTCTCATGATCTTTTGTATTTCTGCAGTGTCAGTTATTACTTCTCCTTTTTCATTTCTATTTCTATTGATTTGAGTCTTCTCCCTTTTTTTCTTTATGAGTCTGGCTAATGGTTTATCAATTTTCTTTATTTTCTCAAGGAACCAGCTTTTAGTTTTATTGATCTTTGCTACCATTTCCTTCATTTCTATTTTAATTTATTTCTGGCCTGCTCTTCATGATTTCTTTCCTTCTGCTAATTTTGAGGTTTTTTTGTTCTTCTTTCTCTAATTTCTTTAGGTGCAAGGTTAGGTTGTTTACTCGAGATGTTTCCTGTTTCTTAAGGTAGGATTGTATTGGTAAAAACTTCCCTCTTAGACCTGCTTTGGTGCATTCCATAGGTTTTGGGTCGTCGTTTCTCCATTGTAATTTGTTTCTAGGTGTTTTTTTTTTGATTTCCTCTTTGATTTCTTCAGTGACCACTTCGTTATTAAGTAGTATATTGTTTAGCCTCCATGTGTTTGGATTTTTTGCATATCTTTTAGTGTAATTTATATCTAGTCTCATAGCGCTGCGGTCGGAAAAAAAATACTTGATAAAATTTCAATTTTCTTAAACATACCAAGGCTTGATTTGTGACCCAAGATATGATCTATCCTGGAGAATTTTCCATGAGCACTTGAGAAAAATATGTGTTTTGTTGTTTTTGGATAGAATGTCCTATAAATATCAATTAAGTCCATGTAGTTTAATGTATCACTTAAAGCTTTTTTTTCCATATTTATTTTCATTTTGGATGATCTGTCCATTGGTGAAAGTGGGGTGTTAATGTCCCCTACTATGAATGTGTTACTGTCGATTTCCCCTTTTATGGTTGTTAGTATTTGCCTTATGTATTGAGGTGATCCTATGTTGGGTGTATAAATATTTACAATTTTTATATATTCTTGGATTGATCCTTGATCATTATGTACTGTCCTTCTTTGTCTCTTCTAATAGTCTTTAATTAAAGTCTATTTTGTATGATATGAGAATTGCTACTCCAGCTTTCTTTTGGTTTCCATTTGCATGGAATATCCTTTTCCATCCCCTTACTTTCATTCAGTATGTGTATCTAGGTCTGAAGTGGATCTCTTGTAGACAGCATATATGTGGGTCTTGTTTTGGTATCCATTCAGCCAGTCTGTGTCTTTTAATGGAAGCATTTAATCCATTTACATTTAAGGTAATTATTGATATGTATGTTCCTATTCCCATATTCTTAATTGTTTTCAGTTTGTTATTGTAGGTATTTTCCTTCTCCTGTGTTTCTTGCCTAGAGAAGATCCTTTAGCATTTGTTGTAAAGCTGGTTTGGTGCTGCTGAACTCTCTCAGCTTTTGTTATCTGTAAAGGTTTTAATTTCTCCATCAAATCTGAATGAGATCCTTGCTGGGTAGAGTAATCTTGGTTGTAGGTTTCTCTCCTTCATCACTTTAAATGTGTCCTGCCAGTCCCTTCAGTCTTGCAGAGTTTCTGCTGAAAGTTTAGCTGTTAGCCTTATGGGGATTCCCTTCTGTGTTATTTGTTTTTTTTTCCCTTGCTGCATTTAACATATTTTCTTTGTATTTAATTTTTGACAGTTTGATTAATATGTGGCTTGGCCTGTTTCTCCTTGGATTTATTCTGTATGGGACTCTCTGTGCTTCCTGGAATTTATTAACTATTTCCTTTCTTATATTAGGGAAATTTTCAACAGTAATCTCTTGAAATATTTTCTCAGTCCCTTTCTTTTTCTCTTCTTCTTCTGGAACCCCTATAATTCGAATTTTGGTGCGTTTAATGTTGTTGCTGGCATCTCTGAGACTGTCCTTGGTTCTTTTCATTCTTTTTTCTTTATTCTGCCCTGCAGTAGTTATTTCCACTACTTTATCCTCCAGATCACTTATCCGTTCTTCTGCCTCAGTTATTCTGCTATTGATCCCATGTAGAGTATTTTTAATTTCATTTATTGTGTTGTTCATCGTTGCTTCTTTCCTCTTTAGTTCTGCTAAGTCCTTGTTAACTGTTTCTTGCATTTCCTTTATTCTATTTCCAAGATTTTGGAATATCTTTACTATCATTGCTCTGAATACTTTTTTAGGTAGACTGCTTATTTCTTCTTCGTTTGTTAGTCCTGGTGGGTTTTTATCTTGCTCCTTCATCTACTGTGTGTTTTTCTGTCTTCTCATTTTGCTTATCTTACTGTGTTCGGGGTCTCCTTTTTGCAGGCTTCAGGGTCGTATTTCCCGGTGTTTTTGGTGTCTGTCCCCAGTGGCTAACGTTAGTTCAGTGGGTTGTGTAGGCTCCCTGGTGGAGGGGACTAGTGCCTGTGTTCTGGTGGATGAGGCTGGATCTTGTCTTTCTGGTGGGCAGGTCCACGACTGGTGGAGTGTTTTGGGGTGTCTGTGGACTTATTATGATTTTAGGCAGCCTCTCTGCTAATGGGTGGGGTTGTGTTCCTGTCTTGCTAGTTGTTTGGCAGAGGGTGTCCAGCACTGTAGGTTCCTGGTCGTTGAGTGAAGCTGGGTGTTGGTGTTGAGATGGAGATCTCTTGGAGATTTTCACTGTTTGATATTACGTGGAGCTGGGAGGTCTCTTGTGGACCAGTGTCCTGAAGTTGGCTCTCTCACCTCAGAGGCACAGCACTGACTCTTGGCTGAAGCACCAGGAGTCTTTCATCCAGATGCCTCAGAATAAAAGGGAGAGAAAGTAGAAAGGAAGAAAGAAAGAAGATAAAAGAAAATAAAATAAAGTAAAATAAAATAAAGTTATTAAAGATAAAAATATTATTAAGAAAAATAATTTTTTAAGTAAAAAAAAAATGGATAGATAGAACCCTAGGACAAATGGTGAAAGCAAAGCTATACAGACAAAATCTCACACGGAAGCATACACATACACACTCAGAAAAAGAGGAAAAGTGGAAAAAATAATAAATCTTGCTCTCAAAGTCCACCTCCTCAATTTGGGATGATTCGTTGTCTATTCAGGTATTTCACAGATGCAGGGTCCATCAAGTTGATTGTGGAGACTTAATCCGCTGCTCCTGAGGATGCTGGGAGTGATTTCCCTTTCTCTTCTTTGTTTGCACAGCTTTGGATTTGGTCCCGCCCCTGCGTGTACGTTGCTGGAGGTCGTCTGTTCTTCACTCTGACAGGACGGGGTTAAAGGAGCAGCTGATTCAGGGGCTCTGGCTCACTCAGGCCATGGGGAGGGTGGGCACCATGTGGGGCGTTCCTGTGGCGGCAGAGGCTGGCGGAACTTTGCACCAACCTGAGGCTCACTGTGTGTTCTTCCAGGGAAGTTGTCCCTGGATCCTGGGACCCTGGCAGTTGCAGGCTGCACAGGTTCCCCGTAGGGAGGTGTGGATAGTGACCTGTGCTCGCACACAGGCTTCTTGGTGGCAGCAGCAGCAGTCTTAGCGTCTCATGCCCGTCTCTGTGGTCCGCACTGTTAGCCGTGGCTCATGCCCATTTCTGGAGCTCTTTTAAGGAGCGCTCTTAATCCCCTCTCCTTGCACACCAGGAAACAAAAAGGGAAGAAAAAGTCTCTTGCCTCATCGGCAGGTCCAGACTTTTCCCCGGACTCCCTCCCATCTAGCCGTGGTGCACTAACCCTCTGCAGGCTGTGCTCACGCTGCCAACCCCAGTCCTCTCCCTGCGCTCTGATTGAATCCCGAGCCTCAGCTCCCAGCTCCGCCTGCCCCAGCGTGTGAGCAGACAAGCCTCTCGGGCTGCTGAGTGCTGGTCAGCACCGATCCTCTGTGCGGGAATCTCTCCGCTTTTCCCTCCACACCCCTGTTGCTGTGCTCTCCTCCGTGGCTCTGTAGCTTCCCTCCTCTGCCACCCACAGTCTCTGCCCATGAAGGGGCTTCCTGGTATGTGGAAACCTTTCCTCCTTCACGGCTCCCTCCCGCTGGTGCAGGTCCCATCCCTATTCTTTTGTCTCTATTTATTCTTTTTTCTTTTGCCCTACCCAGGTACGTGGGGTGTTTCTTGCCTTTTGGGAGGTTTGAGGTCTTCTGCCAGCGTTCAGTAGGTGTTCTGTAGGAGTTGTTCCACGTGTAGATGTATTTATGATGTATCTGTGGGGAGGAAGGTGATCTCTGCATCTTACTCTTCCGCCATCTTCCCCCTCTCCCTTTCTATGTATTTTTTTTTTACATTATATAGGGACAAAAAGAGAAGTTACAAACTAAAAATAAAATACTATTGGCTTTTATATGTACCACTGTATCTACTTTACCATTTTTCTTTATTTCATCATTTGATTTTAGTTACTCTATATTATCCTTTCATTTTAACCTCATTGCCTCCATATACAATTGTGTATATTAGGTCTATGAGTAATGAACAATGCCCCAAACCCAAGTTTTGATTTATCCAGGAATTTCTTATTTTTTTTAATTTTTAAATTGAATTAGAGTTGACTTACAATATTCTGTTAGTTTCAAGTGTACAGCATAGTGATTCAGTATTTTTTCAGATTATATTCCATTATAGGTTATTAAAAGATAATGGGTATAGTTCTTTGTGCTATACATTAAATCCCTGGTGCTTATCTATTTAAAAAAATCATTTTATATTGGAGTATAGTTCATTAACAATGTTGTGTTAGTTTCAGGTATAAAACAAAGTGATTCAGTTATACATGTACATGTATCTATTATTTTCCAAATTATTTTCCAGTACAGGTTGGTGCTTATCTATTTTATTTATAGTAGTTTGTATCTGTTAATACCATACCCCTAATTTGTCCCTCCACTATTCCTTACCCCTTTGGTAACCTCAGAACTGCTTTCTATGTCTGTGAGTCTGTTTCTGTTTTGTATATATATTCATTTGTGTTACTTTTTAGATTCCACATATAAATTATATCATATAGTATTTGTCATTATATGACTTATTTCACTAAGCATAATATTCTCTAGGTCCATTCACATTCTTGCAAATGGCAGTATTTCAGTGTTCAGTGTTTTTCATAAATGAGTGATATTTCCTTGTATATATATATCTATAACATATATATACACTAATATATACATTAGTGTATATATAATACATAATACATAATAATATTACAGTATTAGTATATATCCCACATATTTTTAGTCTTATCTGTTGATGGGCACTTGGGTTGCTTCCATATCTTGGCCATTGTAAATAGTGTTACTATGAACATTGGTGTGCAAGTGTATTTTCGAATTAGTGTTTTTATTTTTCTGGATGTATACACAGTAGTGGAGTTGCTGGATCATACGGTAGTCCTATTTTTAGTTTTTTAAGGAGTCTCCATACTTTTTCCCATGGAGGCTGTATCAATTTACATTCCCACAAACAGCATACAAGTGTTCCCCTTTCTCCACATCCTCTACAGCATTTATTATTTGTAGACGTTTTGATGAGCACCATTCTGACTGATGTTAGGTTATACCTCACTGAGTTTGATTTGTATTTCTCTAATAAGTGATGTTGAGCATCTTTTCATGTGCCTACTGGCTATCTGTATGCGTTCTTTGGAGAAATGTCTATTCAGGTCTTCTGTCCTTTTTTTTTTTTTTTTTTTGCAGTACGCGGGCCTCTCACTCTTGTGGCCTCTCCTGTTGCAGAGCACAGGCTCCAGACACACAGGCTCAGTGGCCATGGCTCATGGGCCCAGCCACTCCATAGCATGTGGGATCTCTCTGGACCGGGGCATGAACCCGTGTCCCCTGCATCAGCAGGCGGACTCTCAACCACTGCACCACCAGGGAAGACCTTCTGTTCATTTTTTTATTGTTGTTTCATTTTTTGATATTGATCTGTATGAGCTGTTTGTATATTTTGTATTTTAACTCCTTGTCAATTGCATCATTTGCAAATATTTGCTTCCATTTCATAGGTTGGCTTTCCATTTTGTTTATGGTTTCCTCTGCTGTGCCTCTGCTGTGCCAATGCTTTTAAGTTAAATTAGGTCCCATTTGTTTACCTTTGCTTTTATTTCCACAACTCTGGAAGACAGATTCAAAAAAAATATTGCTGCAATTTATGTGTTCTGCCTGTTTTCCTCTAGGAGTTTTATAGTATCCAGTCTTACATTTAGATTTCTAATGCTTTTTGAGTTTATTTTTGTTTGTGGTGTTAGAGAATGGTCTAATTTCATTCTTCTACCTGTGGCTATGTAGTTTTCCCAATATCACTTGCTGAAATGACTGTCTTTTCCCCATTGAATATTCTTGCTTCCTTTGTCATAGATTAATTGACATAACTGTATGTGCTGTTTTCTGGGCTCTCTTTTCTGTTCCATTCATTTAGGTGTCTGTATTTGTGCAGGTACAATGCACTTTTGATAATTGTAGCTTTGTAGTAAATTATGAAGTCTGAGAGACATAGATCCAACTTTGTTCTATTTTTCTCAGGATTTATTTGGCAATTTGGGGTCTCTTGTGGTCCCATATAAATTTTCGCAATAGTTTTTCTTGTGCTGTGAAAAAATGTCCTGGGTATTTTGATAGGAATTGAATTAGATCTGTAGATTTCTTTGGATATTATGTCCACTTAAGTAATACTGATTCTTCCAGTCCAAGAATACAGGATATTTTTTCATTTTGATGACTCATCTGCAGTTTCTTTTGTCAATGTTTTATAGATTTCAGGGCATAGGATGTTCACCTCCTTGGGTAAGTTTATTCCTAGGTATATTTTTGATGTAATTTAAAAACTAATTAAAAAATTCCCATTCAAATAGTTCATTATTAGTGTATATAAATGCAAAAATTTCTGTATACTAATCTTATATCCTGCACTCTTACTCAATTCATTTAGTAGTTCTAAAATATTTGGGTAGAAACTTTAGGGATCTCTATACAGAGTATCATGTCATCTGCAAATAGTGACAATTTTATCTATGGCCTTCCAATTTGGACCATTTTTATGTCTTATTCTTTTTTGATTGCTGTAGCTCAGACTTCCAATACTGTGTTAAATAGAAGTAGTGAGGGTGGGCATATATACTGTGTTCCTGAATCCAGCAGGAAGGCTTTCAGCTTTTCACCATTGAGTATTGAGTTGGCTGGGGGCTTGTCATATGTGGCCTTTATTATGTTGAGATATGTTCCCTCTATAACCAGTTGGAAGAGAGTTTTTAATGTGAATGATGTTTAATTTTCTCCAATCCTTTTCCTGCATCTATTAAGATGATCATGTGATTTTTATCTTTCCTTTTGTTACTTTGATGTATCACATTGATCAATTTCTGGATATTGAACCATACTTGCATCCCTGGAATAAATGCCACTTGACCATGGTGTATGATCCTTTTTATACATTGTTGATTTGGGTTTGCCAATATTTTGTTGAGGATTTTTGTATCTATATTATTCAGAGATATTGGCTTGTAAATTTCTTTCTTTCTTTTTTTTTGCAGTGTCTTTCTCTGGTTTCATTTTCAGGATAATGGTGGCCTTGTAGAATGCATTTAGGAGTGTTCCCTCCTCTTCATTTTTTTGGAATAGTTTGAGAAGGATAGGTATGAGTTCTTCCATTATAAGTTTGGTAGAATTCCACAGTGAAGCTGTCTGGTCATGGACTTTTGTTTCCAGGGAATTTATTTTTATTACAGATTCTATTTCACTTCTAGTGATCAGTCTGTTCAAATTGTCTGTATCTTTCTGACTCAGTCTTGGCAGACTGAATGTTTCTAGAAATGTGTCCATTTCTCTAGGTTGTCCAATTTTCTTGCCACATACTGTTCATAATAATATCTTATGATTATTTTGTTTCTCTGTGGTATCTGTTGTTATTTCTCCACTTTCGTTTCTTATTTTGTTTTTTGGGGGGACCTCTCTTTTCTTCTTGGTGAGCCTGGCTAAAGTTTTGTCAATTTTGCTTATGTTTCTTAAAGAAGCTCTTAGGTTTATTGATTTTTCTATTGTTTTTTGGTTTCTATTTTATTTCTTCTCTGATCTTTATTATGCCTTTCCTTCTGCTTACCTTGGGCTTTGTTTGTTCTTCTCTCCCTGATTCTTTTAATGGTGGTAGGTTAGGTTGTTTAGTTGAGATGTTACTTGTTTCTTGAGCAAAGCCTGTGTCCCTAAGAACTTCCCTCTTGGAACTGCTTTTGCTGCATCCCATAGGTTTTTTTTTTATTTTTTATTTTTTTTTTGTGTGGTACACGGGCCTCTCACTGCTGTGGCCTCTCCTATTGCAGAGCACAAGCTCTGGACGTGCAGGCCCAGCGGCCATGGCTCACGGGCCCAGCCACTTCGCAGCATGTGGGATCTTCCCAGACCGGGGCACGAACCCGCATCCCCTGCATCGGCAGGCAGACTCTCAACCACTGCGCCACCAGGGAAGCCCCATCCCATAGGTTTTATAATGTGTTTTCATTTTTGTTTTTCTTGAGGTATTTTCTGATTTCTTGTTTGATTTCATTGTTTACGTTGGTTTTGTAGCAGAACATTTTTTTAGTCCCCACGTGTTTGTTCTTTTACCATTTTTCTTTCTGTAGTTGATTTCTAGTTTCATTCAGTTGTGTTCAGAAATTATGCTTTATATAATTTCTTTCCTCTTAAATTTGCTGAGGCTTGTTTTTTGACCTAGTATGTTCTCTACCCTAGAGAATGTTCCATGTGCACTTGAGAAAAGTGTGTATTCTGCTTCTTTTTGGATGTTGTGTCCTGTAGATAGCAATTAAGTCCAACTGGTCTGTTGTGTCATTTAGGACCTCTGTTGCCCTATTGATTTTCTGCCTGGATGAGATATTCATTGCTATATCATCAATGGGCTATGAAAATCTCTTACTATTTATTGTCTTATTGTCAGTTTCTCCCTTTATGTCCGTTAGCATTTGAATTATGTATTTAGGTGCTCCTGTATTGGGTGTGTGTATGTTAACGACTGTAACATCCTCTTTTGTATTGATTCCTTCATCATTATACAATGTCCTTCTTTGTCTTTCATTATATCATTTGTTTTAAAGTCTATTTTGTCTGATATGAATATTGCTATCCCCACTTTCTTCTCATTTCCATTTGCATCAAATATCATTTTCCATCCCCTCACTTTCAGTCTGTGTGTGTTTTCCTCTCCGAAGTAAAACTCTTGGAGGGCTCATAATTAGCAGGTCTTGTTTTATTATCCAATCAGCCACTCTGTATATTTTGATGTAGCATTAGTTCATTGACATTTAAGGCAATTACTGACTGGTATGAATGCATTTCCATTTTGTTACTTGTTTTCTGTTTTGTTTTTTTTTAGTTCTTCTCTCTTCTTTTCTTCTTCTTTTAGTTTCTTCCCATGTGGTTTGATGATTTTCTTGAGTAGAATGCTCGTGTTCCTTTCTCTCTTGTTTGTGTGTATCTATCGTAGGTTTGTGGTTTGTGGTTACCATGGCATTTATGTATGTTGACCTGTAACTATATCTAGTAGCTTTAAACTAGTAATCATTTAATCTCAAACACATTCTAAATGATCCACATTTTTTACACCCCTCCCCTACATTTTGTTTTTCACGTTCTATTTTACATCTTCATGCTTATCCTTTTACTGTTTCTTGTAGTTATAATATCTCCTACAAATTTTTGTTGTTTTTTAATCTATGTACTGACTTGTTTAAGTGATCTTCAAGCCTTACTATATATTTGCCTTTCCTGTTGGGATTTCCTCTTTTCTATAGATTCCAGCTTGTTTTTCATTTAGAGAAGACCCTTCAACATTTCTTTTAGGGAAGGTTTATTATTGATGACTTCTTTTAGTTTTTGCTTGTCTGAGAAATTGTTTATCTCTCCTTCTATTCTAAATGATAATCTTGCTATGTAGACTATCCTAGGTTTCAGGGTTTTCCCTTTCAGGACTTTGAATATACCATGCCACAGCCTTCTGTCCTGCAACTTTTCTGCAGAGAAATAAGCTTATAGCCTTATAGAGGTTCCCTTGTATATGACTCTTTGCACTTCTCTTGCTGCATTTAGAATATTCTCTTTATCTTCAACTTTTTGCCATTTTAATTATAATATGTCTTGGTGTGGGTCTGTTTGGTTTCATTTGGTTCAGGACACTCTGTGCTTCCTGTACCTCAATATCTGTTTCCTCAGGACTTAGGTTTGGGAAATTTTCAGCCATAATTTCTTCAAATACATTTTTAGTCCCCTTCCCTCTCTCTTCTCCTTCTGATACATTTTATATTATCCCATAGATCTTGTATCTTGCTTTCACGCTTTTTTTCATTTGTTTTTCTGTCTGCTCTTTTGACTGTGTGATTTTCATTTTTTCTGCCTTCCTGATCACTTATTCATTCTTCTGTGTCTTTTGATCAGCTATTCATTGCTTGTAGATTACTTTTTATCTCGGAAATTGAATTATCTATTTTTGATTGGGTCATGTTTATAGTTAATAGTGTCTTGTTACAATGATCTGTGATTATATTGGTAATCTTTCTTAATTTAGTTAACATTTTTATCACCACTTTTTGGAACTCAATGTCTGGTAGACTGATCATCTCTGTTTCTTTATTTCGTCTCTCAGGATTTTTCTCTTGCTCTTTTAATTGGGGGTCGTTCCTCTGCCTTTTTATTTTACTAAACTTTCTCTGCCTCAATGGATTTAGGTGAAACAGTTATCTATTGTGGTCTTGAAGGCGTGTTTTCATGTGCGAGTGTCCCAGTGTAGACTACATGTGTCCAATATCTTTGTGTGAAGGCTGGTTTTGATGTGAACGCCAGCCATGTCTTTCCTCAGGATGTGCTGAACACTATCACCTTGATAGGGAGTGTGACTGGTGTTGGAGGATCTAAAGTCTGTGCAGGGTATGAGGCAGGACTTCCTCTTTGCTCCATGGCTGTTTCCACCCTCTCAGTGGGGGTGGGGTCCGCTCCACAATTGCTATAGCAGAAGCCCTGAGGGTCGGGATTGAGCAGGTTCTGTTTCCTCTGAGTGCATGTGCTGCTCCAAAGAGGGGAGTGCTGATGTTAAGTGAGGCTCGTGTGCTCACAGAGGTCTGATGCATTGCCTGTGTAGGTCTCCATGTCTCCACTCAGATGCAGCACAAGGTTGTGTCCCTCGCCCTGTTCTGGGCCTCCCAGATATGGTGCAGTGCTGTGGCATGGAATGGGCGGAGCTGGAACATTTGCTAGGCTTGGACTTGTGTTCAGGGCATTGTGGTAGCAGGAACTGAATTGGCTGCACTGCTCTCTGAGATCTGAGCTTCTTCTGTGGTGCTGATTGAGTCAGTGCCAACATTGGTTGCTGTCACCTCACCCGCACAACATCCCAGGACCCAGCCTCCTCTCTGTCCCTAGATTCCAACTGTTCCCAGGACCTGTCTTCCCCAGATCCAGTAGCAATCTGTGGCTTAGAGTGGGTGGGATCAGAGCGCTTTCTCATATGGGAGCAGTGAGTAAGGTGTGGAAGTCACAGAGTTTCCTGAGGCACCACTTGAGTAAGTGCCAACAATGGCCAGCACTGATCCACTTGACCACACACCAGGTCTCTGGCCTGTCCATGTGTAGCTAGACCAAGTCTTTTTTCCAGGGCCTGGGTAGCCCAGATCCCATGCCAAGCTTCAGTGTGGAAATAGCAGCCCCAGGGTGTTCATCCCTCTCAGATTGGGGAGTGACATGATGTGTCAACCACTAGTACAAAATTTTCTACACCCTATTTATTGTCAGGCCAGTGCTCACATTCTAGTTGCAAGTGGAGTCTATCCTTCTCCCTCACTTATATCCATCTAAGCACTTCTTCTAGCAGCCAAGTGTCTTGTCTCCTTTGCATAGCACCCCAGGACAGGGGCATGCAGTCTTTGGCTCAACTATTCACTCCTTAAGGTCTGCCCATGTGTACTTTCTCCTCCTTTCAGATCTTTCCCAAGGGCAGAAGAACCAACCCTATGTCTTTTTTCCATCCTACCCAGTTACATGGAAATCTGTCTTGAAGCTTTGGGTATATAGGAGTTCTGTCATTTTCAACTTTTTTTCTTTTCCCATGATAAGTGTTCCACATGTAGATGTGTTTTTGATGTGTTTATGGGGGGCTAGGTGAGCTCCATGTCCTCCCATTTCACTAACTTTGCCTGACTCCCTCCTCTTATTTCTTTTATATATAGTAGTTTGTACCTCTTAATCCTATACCTCTATCTTGTCCCTCTCCTATACCTTTTCCCATTGTGAACCACAGGTTTGTTCTCAATGTCTGGGAGTTTCTGTTCTTATGTAGTAGCTTGTTTTATTTTTAAGATTTCACATGTAAGTGATAACATACAGTAATTGCCTTTGTCTGATTTATTTCACTAAGCATAATACACTCCAGGTCCATCCATGTTGTTTTAAATGGCAGAATTTCATTATTATTATTATTTTTATTGCTGGGTCATATATGTATATATATGATATAAACCACAGTTTCCTTATTCAGTCATCTGTTGATGGACACTTAGATTGCTTTCATATCTTTGTTATTAAGAACAATGCTGCTATGAACATTGGGGTGCATGTATCTTTTCAAATTATGGTTTTTGTTTTCTTCAGGTAAATACCTAGGAGTGGAACTGCTGGACCATATGGTAATTCTATTTTTAGTATTTTTGAGGAAACTCCATACTGTCTTATCTAATGGGTACTCCAGTTTATATTCCCACCAACATGGTACTAGGGTTCCCTTTTCTCCACATCCCTGCCAACATGTTATTTGTGGTCCTTTATTTGGTCTTTATTTTCTCTCTGATCTGTATTATTTCCTTACTTCTGCTGAGTTTGGCTTTTGTTTTTGTTGTTGTTGTTCTTTTCCTAATTCCTTTTATTAGGGCTGTATTAATTTAACTAAGCTTGAAATTCATGCATACTGTAACTACACAAAGCATGAACTCTCTGTGGCTCTTTCTGGGTTTATCTTGTTTGGAAATCTCTGTAATTCCTGTACCTGAAACTCTGTTTCCTCCTTCACCTTCAGAGAGTTTTCAGCCATAACTTCATCAAATACATTTTCTACCTCTTTCTCTTTCTATCCTTCTGGGACCCCTATGTGAATGTTAGTATGCTTGGTGTAGCCTTAGAGGTCCTTTAAACTATCCTCATTTTTAAAACTTTGTTTTTCTTTTTCTGTTCTGGTTGTGTTATTGCCATTATTGTACCTTCCAGATTGATTATATATTTTTGTGTGTCACCTAGTCTGCTAATTCCTGTAGTGCGTTTTTCATTTCAGTTATTGTATTCTTCATTTCTGACTGGTTCTTTTTATATTTTCTAGACTCTTCTTAAAATTCTCATTTAGTTCATCTATTTTTTCCCAAAGTTCAGTTAGCATATGTATTATTAATGCTTTGAACTCTTTATCAGGTAAATTTTTATTAAAATATATATATATTTATTTATTTATTTTTGGCTGTGTTTGGTCTTCATTGCTGTGCACTGGCTTGCTCTAGTTGCAGTGAGTGGGGGCTACTCTTTTGCTGTGGTGCACAGGCTTCTCATTGCAGTGGCTTCTCTTGTTGTGGAGCACAGGTTCTAGGCATGTGGGCTTCAGTTGTTGTGGCACGTGGGCTCAGTAGCCGTGGCACATGGACTTAGTTGCTCCATGGCATGTGGGATCTTCCTTGACCAGGGCTTGAACCTATGTCCCCGGTTGCTCCATGGCATGTGGGATCTTCCTGGACCAGGGCTTGAACCTGTGTCCCCTGAACTGGCAGGTGGATTCTTAACCACTGCACCATCAGGGAAGCCCTCAGGTAAATTATTTATCTCTGTTTTTTTAGTGGTTTGTTCCTTGATACTTTTTTCCTCCTCACACTGCATGGCTTGTGGCATCTCATTTTCCTGACCAGGGACTGAACCTGGGCCATGGCAGTGAATGTGCCAAATCCTAACCATTAGACCACCAGGGAACTCCCCCTTGTTCTTTCTTTTGAAACAAAATCCCATCTTCTCATTGTGTTTAACTTTCTCTATCTCTATGAAATTAAACAGTTACCTATCTCAGTCTTGAAGGGCTGTCTTTTAGTGGGAGTGTCCCTATGAAGTCTGCATGTGTCCAGTGCATTTGTTGGGAGAGTTGGAGCTAAAGTGAGCATGGGTCACATCGTTCCTTGTGGTGTGCTGGCAGTTACCACCTTGGTAGGAGGTAGGGCTGGCAATGGAAGGGTTAAAACCCGAGCAATGTGTGAGCTAGGACTTCTCCTCTGTGAAATGGTTGTCACTGCCCTATCAGGGATTGAGTCTGGCCTCAAAGTGTTGGATCAGAAGTCATGAGGTTTAGTTCTGAGCTGGTTCTATTCCTTCTAAGTGTGCACTCTCCCCCTGGCAAGGACACTTCTTCCCTAGTGGACAGTAGTGCTGGAGCAAGAGGGGCTCGAGTGCACACCTGTTGTGGGCTGGGGTGCATGCTGGGATAGTCCCAGCAAGCCATTCAGAGCCCTAGGTAGTTTACAATCTTCTGCCTCTGTGTATTCACTGTCAACAGCTGCCCTCACCCCATTTAGAGGCAGGGCCAGGTCTGAGCTTGCTCTGTTTCCTCCAAGTTCATGTACGCCCCTCCCCAAGCAATGGAACATTCACCCCAGCAGAGAGCAGAGCCAGAGGAAGAGGAACTGGAGGATGTGCTCAGTGCAGGCCAAGGTGCTGGGATGGTCCCAGGAGGCCAGTCAGAGTCTCAGGTAGCTCCCAACCTGCTGACTCTGAATGTTCACTGGCAATGGCCACAATTGCCCTGTTCAGAGGCAGGGCCAGGTCTGAGTTAGCTCTGTTCCCCGCCGTGTAAAATCTCCTTGGCAATGGCAGCCTTTGCTCTAGTAGAGAGGGTGCAAGAAGGACTACAGCAGACACTCATTGTGGGTTAGGGTGCGTGCTGGGCTGGTCCTGTGAAACCAGCCAGAGCCCCAGGCCATTTTCAGTCTGCTTCCTCTTCCTCATTCCTGGGAAAAAGCAAGCCTGTGCATGTTCTGTTCATGAGCAGACTCTCAGTTCCTTACAGCCCTCTAGTAAGCCCCATTGGTTTGCAAACCAGCTAAGGGGACTGGTCTTCCCAGTGTTGGACCCCAGGCCTGGGGTGCCCATTATGTGTCTCAAACCTTTCACTCTCCAGTGAGGACCCCCAAGCCTGGGATACCCCCTCCTCTTCTGTGTTCCCTGCTAGGGGCACAGGTCCTGACCTGATCACTTCTCCTTTCCTACCTGACTCTTTGTATATCTTTCTTCACAATCCTGGTTATAGAATAGCCTTTCTGCCAGCCTCCAGCTTGTTTACAGCAAGAGTTGCTCCACATGTAGATGTATTTCTGATGTGTTTTTGGAGAGAGTGAGTTCAGTGTCATGTTACTCTATCACCTTGATCTCCCCCTAGAAAGTGGATCCTCTAGCACCTCTTTCAGAGGTGTTGTCTGATGGTCTCTTTACTGCTTGTGCCTCTAAGGTTGCTGGTGACTTTTTGCCAGTGTCACTGCTGTTGTTGTTGGCTTTGCTGCCTTGGGCACAAGGATGGCCAGTGTCCTGCCTCTAGGATCTCCTGTGTCACAACTCCACAGCTGCAGGGGGAGAGGGATGATTGAGGGGGAGCCGGGATCATGGTTATCTTTGCCATATCTTGTATTGTCAGGTTCATGGGTGCCACTGTTGTGGTGGGGATGGGAGAGCAGAGTCATGGGCACCTCTTTAGTTAGATAGACAGATTGCAGGCCCAACTGCTGCTGCTGCTCAGTTCCTTGTGGCCACAGGTGATGCTGCAGCTGGGAGGCTGGAGTTCTGTGTGCCACTCTGTCTATCCCCTGCTGCTACTGTGTTCTCTAGGGCTGTGGGCTCAGCTATCACAGCCAGGGGTCCACCATCACAGGTACCATCTCTGCTATCTCCCTTGGTTCCACCTCCTCTATGTGTTCCAGTACACCCACTTTTAGATGTACAGATGTGGGGAATTCCCCAGAATACTTGCGTGCTGGGCAGAGACACTTCTGTTGGTTGTAGATTGATGGGGAGAGAAAAAAGAGTGTCTCATGCTTCTGTGATGCTGACGTCACTCTCTTTGTAAATAATCTTCATCTTTACTCAATAATGCTTTTACATTACTTGGAAAGAGGTATATTTTCAGGTCTTAATTTTAACTTGTTAGGAAGGACTAGAGCAGCA